>NC_057851.1:160119515-160748682 GCF_015237465.2 Chelonia mydas
TGAAACACCAGAGACTATGATGAGCCAGATCATCAAGTGGTGTAAGCTGACTTCAACAGAGTGACACTGATTTATACCAGCTGAGGATGTAGCCTTTCAATGTTGGAAAAAAATTAAAAAATCAAGATTTGTAATGGAAATAGCTAGCTAATATTATTTTGCTGTATTTAAAACAAAAAACTGTGGAAAGAAATGTACAGCTAAAAGAGAGAATTGTTTGCTAAAGTAATGATAAATCTGAACTTTCTTAAGGTAATGGTTGGCCATGCTCTGCTTTCCCAATATTGACAAAGCCAGTAACTTAGCTCAATCAATACACCCATTCCTTTGTGAACTATTAAATAATACATATTGCTAATGAATAGTCATTTAATTAGCACAGGTGCATTCAATTTAAAAGTTGTCTATAATGCACACTGAACATAAAAAAATCATCAATGACTTTTCAATTGAAGCCTCATTTGAAAATGCTATTGCCAACCTTTCTGTCTTAAGTTAGACTTCTTGCTACATTTGCAGCCCACATGCTGATACAGCAGTGTCCCATTTATTACAGAACCATTGCTATAGAAGAATTCATTCTTTTAAAACATAGGAACAAGTTTTTTGCATGAATTACCTGAATTAGTTCATCGAGCTCCGATGCATTTACACAGGAATGTTCAGATACAAACGTCTGCTTCTGAATCACAATGGTGGCTCTTTGGGAAGTTTCATGTGGCTGCTCCAGGGCTTTGAAGACAGTAGCTCCAATTATTAAATATACAACAACCACCAGAAAAATCGTTGAGACCGTCTTCCATTTCATAACATTAATAGCCGAATCACATTCCTCCCGTGACGAGAGCACTGTGGGTTTTGTAGAAAATGATAGCCGTGGTTTGGAGTTCTGAGTAGCAGATTTGGGATCCAGCAAGTCAGGTGCCGCCACTAATAAAACAGAAAAAGAATGTTAATGTTGACAGCGTTGGACAGAGGTGTATTTAGCTGTACACCCTTCTTGCCAGAAGATTACAGAGATCCTATTAATTCAAAATAGAGTTCATAGATAGCTGTGTTATAAATGCATTTCACTTGTACACCATGTTATATTACTATAGAATTACTGGTTTCAGCAACTGCTAGGACTAATAATATGCTATTTATATGTACACACATGCATACACACACTTGCATTGTTTACTATATATATATGTCCTCTATAAATACTCTGCAAGTGTAGTTCTAACATGCACTATTTTCCCTATTTTCTTGTGTTCCTTTGAATCAGTATAAAAAGGTATTTTTCAGTAGAGCGTCCTCACATCTTGAATAATCTTAGGCATTGCTAATATGCTTCTCAGACTACATTTTAGTTCAGCATTAAAAAACTATCAGGAAAACAGGACTCTTTCCTTAAGTCTTACATACCCTCAACTCTGCATTCAGACACTCATTAGAATATTTGCAGTTCACTTCCAAATTCCCCCCACACAGGTAACTATAAAAATAATCCATTATTAATCCTAACAGTTTGAAAGTGTTGACTATACCCTTTTAGAAAATACCAGGAACACATGTGCATGCCTACTGGAAAAGTCAATCATCTTATTATAGGATATTTGATTGTTTACTGCACAAGAAACCCACTGGGACAGTAATGATCACCTGAGTGTGTTATCAAGTAGACCCATAACTTATGTGATTACACCTAACTACACTAGTAATTAGATAAGAATAATCCACATCAAGTACACTTAAAGGTCTCCTGAGGGAAGATTGCAACAACAATACTATATTTAAAATGATTAATATATTTTGAATGGCTGCAACACCACTTTCAGCTGTTGTGGGGATAGCCTACTTCTAAATGTAGATTCAAAAGTCTCTCTCTCAGGTCTCTGGAAGCTGGGCATGCCCCAGAGGAGGGAGGGAGTGTCATTTTCCACATGGATAGGATCTTCTCTTGAGCACCCGCTGGAGGTTAACCTACAGGGTTACAGGAACTCACATTCTAAAAGAATCGTGCAATACAGGTCAGAAGAAAGGCAGACCTAGGAAATTAATACAGTGGACCTGAACCCTGGGGGGGAGGGTTAGAGGATGAACAGGCAGCCCCACATGAAAAAGCTCCGCTCCTGACTCGGGGCACAGCTGTGGTATAGTTACTGTTCAGCTACTAGAAAACTAGAATCTGGTTCTAACTAACCGGGAGCACCAGACCAGAATGCAAATACCCTTCAAGTGTAGTGGGCATGGAATACTGTATGAGGCTATTGATATGCCCCTGTACAAAAATCGATGTGTGTGGCTAAATTTGGAAAGGACACCTGATTTAATAACTGCTCCTCCAAGCTTTGCTCTCTCCTGGGATTGACATGATTTGTGTTGGGGGGGGGGGGGGGGGCGGAAGCGCCATCACATTTTCCTTTCAGTCAGAGCTCCCCTTGCCAGTCGGAATTTTTCCTACTACATTATCATGACCCGCTGTCCAAACCCAAAACTGGGGGCACCTCAGGCTACACCAAGCCTCGTGCTGTAGACTAGGAAACTGCTCCTCTTTCTGCCTAGCTTCAACACTTCCAGACACACACAATCCTAGCACCATGAAGAAGGGCAGACCTGCCCCCCAGTTCTCCTGCTACACTCCTGAAGCCCGCTGAATGCAGCTAACAAAGGAGAACAGGATGGCTGCGAGGCGCCCTAAACTGATCCACCCAGTGATGCTCTGCATCCCTCCCATCAACTTTCCCAGCCCCCTGCTGACACCCATCCACCTTGCCAGGAGATGGGATAATGCAGTCGACAAGGACATTTTCACACTCCCGAGAGGGGCAAAACGTGGACGCTCCAGCCAGAACGGGCCCTGCCCCTATCCTTCACTCCTCTCCGCAGCAGCCAGCTCGCAAGGATGCGCTGGGTTTAAAGCCCTTGCAAAAGGCATCCTTGCAGAGCGGGGTTTGGCTGGAGAAACGGTCCGGGTGGGAGCCCGGAGCCCAGCCCGACCCTCCCGGACAGGGGGAGCTACACCCACCTTAGACAAAGGAGAAGTGTTAGAAACAAAAGGCAGGCGGGTGTTTAACCGAGCCTGCAAAATCCGGGACGGAGGCGCAGGAAGGAAAGGGGCGAAGAGAGGGACTGAGCAGCCCTGGGTCCCCCCTGCGAGGAGGCATTGGGAAAGCGAGGGAGCATGCAGCATTCAGGCAGACTTTGATCTAGAAACACACGCCATTGTGCCAGTACTCACTTCTTATTTACAGACCCGGCGCCCTCTCCTCGCTTCACGGGCAGGCATTTTTTCAGGGCTTGGGTAGGTGCCGTTTGACCAGATGGAAAGAGAGAGAGAGAAAAGGACCAGACCCAGGGCGGGTTTGCTGCTGCTGAGCTCAGATTCCGCGCGGACCGGAGCCTGGCGTCCTCCCTGTCACTGGAGGGGTGTGTACGATCACGGGGTGTGTGTGTGTGTGTGTGAGAGAGAGAGAGAGAGAGAAATCACCCTGTGATTGCCGTGTGTGATCACCGTCTGTGTGTGAGATCGCCGTGTGTGTGTGTGTGAGATCGCCGTGTGTGTGTGATCACCCTGTGTGTGTGACTCGCTCAGGCGCCAGGTGTGTGTATCAGCCTCTTTCGGTGTGTGGCTGCCAGTCTCCGAGGCGTGTCTGTCACAATCTCAGTGTGTCTGTGTCTTTCGGTCTCTCTGTGTGTGTGTGTGTGTCCGCGTCCCGCTGTCAGTCAGTGTGGGCGGGGGCCTGCCTCCTCTCGGCCCCGCTTTCTCCCGTGTGCATCTCAGCCCCGGGGCCCGGTTCTCACGCGGTGTCTGTGCCCCGCTCTGTCACTCTTTGTCTCAGGCACTGGGCGTGGGGTGCCTGACTCTGGGTGCAGCTGCGCGCCTCGAGAACTCTGTGTGTGTGTTTGTGTGTCTCCTTGCTCTCCGCCTGTGTGTGTGTGCGTGTGCGTGGGCGCCCGCTCCTCTCCTCATTCTCTTTCCCCCGGTGTATCCCAGCCGCTGGGTGCGTCTCCCCCTTCCTCCCTCTACCCCGCTCCAGCGCCAGGGGCAGCTGCACCCTCATCTCGATGAGCTGCCCGGCATTTCCACCCGGCCCCTTCGCTCGGCAGCGCAAAGACCAGGCTGAGGCAGATGCTGCAGGGATGAAGGGGGGAGAAGAAGGTTAAGAAAAGCGGTCCATGCAGGAAAGATAAATCCCAAACTGGTGGGCGCTGACTTGGGAGCCCCCAGGGGAGAGCAGTGGGGTGGAGGAAAAGCCAACCCCCACCCCCACCACTGAGACACAAGACCTGCTCCTGGTCTTCGCCACGGCCCCCAGGGGATCTTCCTCCCACAGCTTCCCCAAGAAGGGAACTTTTGAACCGGACGAAATATCACTGTAGCGAGCAGAGAGCCCTCAGGCCAGGCTTGGGAAAGTTTGAGTGCAGCGACTCTCACATCGCGGGGACCCCGTCTATTTCTTCCTCCTCCGCAGATCTGCGTTGTAACCTCCCGAGTCGGTACTTTGTTGGGAGAAGTTTATCACCTGGGAGCAGAGAGTCACCGCTTGGTACCTCTCCCATACCATGCACAGGCTTCTGCTTGCTTCCAGTTTGAATCGGCACTGTAAAGGAGAGACTCTGCTTCCACTGCGATTTTAGCCCTTGGCTTGAGATTATTGTTATGTTTGTCACAGACTGATCTTAGGTCTCCTGGTTATCTATCAGCTGTGACATTACCCTTGGGTCAATTTCACAAGTGGTTAATAGGTGAATGCCCCTTCAAGGTAAAATGTATTGCCAGTATGCAGCAATAAATATCTACCATCCACCTGCCATCCTGCCTCCCCCGGCCAAAAAAAAAAAAAGTCAGAACAAATACAAATAGTCAAGAAGCAATAATAATGGTTTGGGTCACAAACATTTGAAGCCAAAGGCTGTATCGTTAAAACTGCTGAAGTATGGCATTCCTCCCATAGTTTATAGGCTATAATCCTCCTTGAATCAGAAGCACTATCACTGAACTGACTTATTTTAAGGCCTCTCCCAATTAAAGTGACATAATACAAATTGGACAAATGGATACATTACTGAGTTCCCCAGAACTCTGATTGCAGCAGTATCCATCATGCCAGTCTTCTCTAGGGCGTTCAAGTCTCTACAAGACTCAGAGTATAACTCTAAATCTCATCTGCTGTTTCAGTCTGAGCTTTGCAGACCACTCACCACCATTGTGGCCTGGTAAAACAGTTGCTGAGTAATAGGAAACATTGGGCCAAATCCAAAAAATCCAGTTGCAAAGTGTGCTTAAATCACACAGTACCATTTCATTGCCTTAAGAGTATAATCTTGAAACCATACAAAACATGTAAGTAATTTCATTCATGCAAGTATTCTACTCAGTCTTGTCACCCCAGTAAAATTACTCACTAGCTTAAGTAGTTGCAGGATTGGGCTCTAATACTATGTAGGAAAGCAAGGGTTTGCAGGATCAGGTCCCCTTTTAGTAGAGAATCCAGATAGCCTGGGGGTCACTGCTTATTTACATGACCCAGCTCTCTTCCTTTAGCGCTTGGAACATTTCATACATAAAACACGACCATCTTTTCACCTTCCCCCTGAAAGGTTTGCTACCCCTAAGCCTGTACAAATACTTTCTGTTCTTTTCATGTGGAAAATAATCATTTCATAGGATTCCTTCCAGTCCCTATGGGAAAACGAGCATGAACACTTTCTTCCACGCAGCGCTGAGACAGTAAGGAATATTATGGAAAATAGTACCACATGCTTTTCTTTAGTTATCTAAATATTTTGGATGGGATTCTTTTTCCTGAGTTCTTACAAAGTGCTCAAACGGGGCCAGATCCACTGCCCATAATCTGAAATCAGTGGGAACCTTCCAATGGCTTCAATGGGTTCGGATCAGGCCCTAAATCAATACATTCTGTGAAACAGGTAGAAACTATTTTGACAACACAAGAAACTCCACTCCAGGAATTACTGTATTGTATCCATAAATCTGGTACCTGAGAAGCAGTCTCTGGGAAATTAATATCAATATGTCAACTGCATACACTAATTAGCTATAATTTTCCACCTGAGACAATCACTGGTAACATTCTTGACTGAAGTTTATTGCTTTCTTAGAAAGGAGTCTAGCTATGCCATGGCACCCACTTTCTGTGCACTCAGCGCTAATGCTACCAGATGTGGCATTTTTAAGAGATGCTTCTTGAAATCCAGAAAGAACATTTCTGTTGGTGGGGTACAACAAAAATTGTTGTGTAGAGGAACTCCTTTTCTTGAGGCCTTCTAGAGCTCCTCCATCTATTCTGGAGAATCATGACCTATGTGTTTGTTGTAACCTACACCGCACATTGTTTGAATATTGTGTGTGACCATTTTGCCCTCAGAGTTGAAGCTGACATTTGAACAGTTTGAAGTGTCAGGACTGTAGCAGTTCTGAACTTTACTAAACAAACACACTCAAATACAGCCCATTGCTGACAAAACATACCACCAACCAACATGGACAGGATTAAATAATAGGAGGGGTTACAACAGGAGACTCTAAAAGGAGAATCTGCACAAACTCCGAAGTTCTAAAGTGCGCAACACAGGGAAGTAATTCAGTACATGAAAGTTATGTCAGAACTTGTCTATTACATGTTAATTACAGAGAGAGCGAGGGGACATATTACTGGCATGAGTTTGGAATGGCAAGATTAATCACATTCAAGTGGCTGCTGAAAGCTGCCCAAAAGGAGGGATATGTTAAAAGTACGTTCAACAGAGATGGATGGATGGGAAGAGTACAGGTGAAGGAGTCAAAGTTACATGATAAACAAACAACATATTCATACTATGAACAGCTATAGATGATCTAAATATAGATATGACTAGAACATATCTGTAGGGAAATCGTTGTTTCACAAAAATACATCACTGTAAGCAGAGTTGTTCCAGTGTAACAGGAAAAGGCCTGACTGCCAAAATAGCCCCATCTCTTGGGGGCACTTCCTTTATTCCCCTTCAAGTGTGGGGGCACTTCCTGTCTGAAAGGCTAGTCCTTCACTCTTAATGAAGAGCAACTGCATTAAGTATGAAGTTAGTGACTCTTCCTTAGCCCTCTCCCGGCTCGCTTGTGGCAACTTCTTCTCCCATTCCTTCTCTGCTCAGCCTGATAATAGGCTTGCAGTGCAGTATTTAATACTTATTTGGTCACTAATAATTTCTGTGTTCCCAAAGGATTACCACAGGATTTCACTACGGGGAAAATTCTACTCCCCTCCCCCTGCAAGACAGAGTTTTGGCACCCCTGTCAGAAACACAGCATCCCAGGCCTAACCACACAGGAGAGGCAGGATGGGGGGCAGGGCAGGGCAAGAATCTAGGCATGTTTTGCTACACGCATACGTATCTATGCACTATCTTCCTCCCAATGAACAGGAGTGCAGCTCTGATGCTGAAGTACTGGTTATGAAGTGGCTTTTTTGACTTTTTGCAACCTGGAAGAGGATTTGTACTTGAAATGCCATGCATTTCCTTACAAATCCCTTGACTTTGATGGGACTATTCACATACTTTGTGTACTCTAAGGCCCTGATCCAACAAAGCATACAAATGCTTTGTTGGATCAGGGCCTTAGAGCATGGGCTGTGTGTTAGGTATAGGATTCAGGCTGTGTGTTGGGGGGTATAAGCATAGTGAAGCGTCTGTGTAGCAGGAGTGGAAATTCATTGAAATGCATAGAAGCAACTTGAGACTTTCGGAAAAGGCCAGACCCTAGATCCCTTTGAAGTCAATGGCAAACCTTAAATGAAGTTTCATTATAGCTGAGTTCAAAATAAGTAAGTTCTACTGTACTTGGTTTACAAAGTTAATTTTAAACCTAATTTTATTCATTCAGCAGGTCATTTTTTAAAGTGGTCTGTCTCTAAGTTTCTTTGGAGACATTAAGATGTCACTGGCAGGTCTAAGTATGGCTAATGAGGATGCTGGGGCCATATTCTGCCATTAAAGTGTTAGTCATATCCTTCCATGGAAATCTGCATGAATAAAAAATTAATGACCTATGGCTTGTCCCTCCCACGTGCAGATGGGATGGGTATAGGCTGTGCTCAGAAGCTGTGTAGGCAGCAACCTCACAGTGCAGTTCAAAAAGGGGTGCGCTCAGTTTGGTGCACTGCAAGCTGTACCTGGATTTTCTCCCAAATGAAAGAGCCAAAGTAAGGTACAGTGGGGCACATTGGGCAGGCCCATCACAGCGGTCCTAAGTCTTCATCCACAATCTGGAAACTGTTATGTCAGCTAGGAATCAGCACCACTCCCAACTTACCTGGCTGCTAAATGGTGTTGCACAGAACTCAGCCACTCCCATCTCCTATAATGTCTCTCCTAATGCACCGCTACTTGCCCTCTGAAGGAATGAGCCCATCAATTCTCATGTATGTTATGAAAGACTAACTGCATTAACATTGCATCAACCAATGTCCAATCTTTAAAATCAGACGATATATAATTGTAATATTTTACTGAGGAAAAAACACGTTGAGAATAGATATCAAGGAGTAACACCTCAATAACAGTAATTATTACACCCACATGTCTGATTTACAGTGTGATAAATTATTTGCAAAACAGCTAAACAATTATCTCACATCATCAGTTTGTAGAAAAATGTTTGTATATACCTGTCTATTTTCATACAATGCAGTTGTCAGTCTTAATTGGGCTCCAATTCTTTCCATCTCTCATAACTCTTATTCACATGCAGTTAAGTGAGAAGATGTTTTAGAATTCATGAAATAAGTGCTGTTGTAATTAATATTGTAAATCTATATTTTTCTTCACAGGTTTGCTAATCTCCCAGTGGGTCTCTCTCCCTGCCAAGTCATATTACAAGATCTAATGGGATTTATTTCTCAACAGTTTTTTTTTTTTTGCTTATTTTTTTGTATTTGCTTTCACAAATCTGTTATCCTCGGACAATCTCAGAAGAGGCAGTTATGACAAAGTCTTTGTTGCCACTCTTCCACAGATAAATGTGAATTACTGTCCGTCACCAAGTTATGGATTACTTGTGTGCAGAAAAAATGGATTACTATTTTGAATTAATATTCTATTGTGGAAGAAAAGCTAGCGGTGCTCGGGGCTGCTTCCAAAATTCATAGCCAATGTTCTTCTGTATTTAACTTTGTTTCTTTTCTTCATTTTTGCCTAATTAGTCTAGGTTCAGAGCAGGAGATCTAAGTTCTATCGCTGGCTCAATCACAATTTATACAAGTCATGTAATTCCCCTGTTAGATTTTCATGGCAGTCCTGGAAGATTGATGATCTAGATATATAGACATGATCTTTCTATTTTGTATACACACAGAGAGGCAGTGATAGACTACACTAGTACAAAAAAAGACATGCATATGCTATTACATGCATTAGGCCTGACAAAACAGTCTTATTTAGGTAACATTTGCACTGACTGTAAGGGCAGTTTGGCTTGAGCAAGGAAGTAAAGGCCTTGCCTTGCAGAGCTCAGAATCTCCCTTTTACATTCGTAAAGTGCCACATACATATTTTATAGCACTCTAGTAAAAGCTACAATGATCTCTACTACAAAATCCTTAAACAAAAAAGTTTTTTAGGTATATATTAGGGCTGTCAATTAATTGCAGTTTACTCATGCAAAGACGCGATTAACTCAAAAAAATTATTCGTGACTAAAAAAATTAATTGTGATTAATCACAGTTCAAATCACACTATTGAACAACAGAATACCAATTAAAATTTATTAAATATTTTTGGATTTTTTCTACATTTTCAAATGTATTGATTTCAATTACAACACAGAATACAAAATGTACAGTGCTCACTCTGTATTATTATTTTTGATTACAAATATTTACACTGTAAAAATGACAAACAAAAGAAATAGTATTTTTCAATTCCCTCATACTAGTACTGTAGTGCAATCTTTTTGTCATGACAGTGGAACTTACAAATGTAGATTTTTTTTTTGTTACATAACTGCACTCCATAACAAAACAATGTAAATCTTTAGAGCCTACAAGTCCACTCAGTCCTAGTTCTTGTTCAGTCAACCACTAAGAGAAACAAGTTTGTCTATAGGTGTCAGAGTGGTAGCCATGTTAGTCTGTATCAGCAAAAACAACGAGGAGTCGTTGTGGCACTTTAGAGACTAATCAATTTATTTGGGCATAAGCTTTCATGAGCTAAAACCCACTTCATCAGACACATGGAGTGGAACATACAGTAGGGAGGTATAAATACACAGCATATGAAAAGATGAGAGTTGCCTTACCAAGTGGGGGGTCAGTGCTAACGAGCCAATTCAATTTAAGTTGGAAGTAGGCAATTCTCAACAGTTGACAAGAAGGAGTGGAAATCACTTCTGTAATGTTAATGAGATCAGTGTAAACAAGGTGGCCCATTTGAAACGTTGACAAGAAGGTGTGAGTATTTAGGAAGGGGAGATTAGTTTTTGTAAAAACAACAAGGAGTACTTGTGGCACCTTAGAGACTAACAAATTGATTTAGTTTGTGTAGTGACCTATCCACTCCCAGTCTCTATTCAGGCCTAATTTGATAGTGTCCAGTTTGCAAATTAATTCCAGTTCTGCAGTTTCTCGTTGGAGTCTGTTTTTAAAGTTTTTTTTGTTGAAGAACTGCCTCTTTTAAAGTCTGTTATTGAGTGACCAGGGAGCTCGAAGTGTTCTCCTACTGTTTTCTGAATGTTATAATTCCTGATGACAGATTTGTGTCTTTATTCTTTTGCGAACAGACTGTCCGGTTTGGCCAATGTACATGGCAGAGGGGCATTGCTGGCACATGATGGCATATATCGCATTGGCAGATGTGCAGGTGAACGAGCCCCTGATTGTGTGGCTGATGTGGTTAGGTCCTATGATGGTGTCTATATTTACGAGAGATAATGCTCCCACTTCTTATTTACAATGTCACCGGAAGCTAACAACAGGCGTTCACATGGCACTGTTGTAGCTGGCATTGCAATGTATTTATGTTCCAGATATGCCAAACATTCATATGCCACTTTGTGCTTCGACCACCATTCCAGAGGACATGCTTCCATGCTAATGATGATTGTTGAAAAAAAAAAGTGTTAATTACATTTGTGTCTGAACCCTTTGGGGGAGAATTGTATGTCTTCTGCTCCATGCTTTTACCTGCATTCTGCCATATATTTTGTGTTATGCTAGTCTAGGATGACAACCCAGTATATGTTATTTGATTTAAGAACACTTTCACTGCAGATCTGACAAAACACAAAGAAGATTCCAATGTGAGATTTCAAAAGATAGCAACAGCACTTGACCCAAGGTTTAAGAATCTGAAGTGCCGTCCAAAATCTGAGAGGGACAAGGTGTGGAGCATGCTTTCAGAAGTCTTAAAAGAGCAACACTCTGATGCAGAAACTACAGAACCCAAACCACAAAAAAAAAAAAATCAACCTTCTGTTAGTGGCATCTGAGTCAGATGATGAAAAAGAACATGCATTGGTCTGCACTGCTAGTTATCAAGCAGAACCTGTCATCAGCATGGATGCACATTCTCTGGAATGATGGTTGAAGCATGAAGGGACATATGAATCTTTAGCGCATCTGGCATGTAAATATCTTGCAACGCCGGCTACAACAGTGCCATGAGAACGCCTGTTCTCACTTTCAGGTGACATTGCAAACAAGAAGCAGGCAGCATTATCTCCTACAAATGTAAAAAAAAATGTGTTTGTCTGAGCGATTGTCTGAACAAGACGTAGGACTGAGTGGACTTGAAGGCTCTAAAGTTTTACACTACTTTATTTTTGGATGCAGGGTTTTTTTAAAATAATTCTACATTTGTAAGTTCAACCTTCATGATAAAGAGATTGCACTACAGTACTTGTATTAGGTGAATTGAAAAATACTATTTCTTTTGTTTTTTTACAGTGTAAATATTTTTAATAAAAATAAATATAAAGTGAACATTGTACATTTTGTATTCTGTGTTGTAACTGAAATCAATATATTTGAAAATGTAGAAAACATCAAAAATATTTAAATGGTATTCTATTATTGTTTAACAGTGTGATTAATTTTTTTTAATTGCTTGACAGTCCTAATATATGACACTGGAAATCACCAAAAATAGTATTAGTCTTTGTTACATAGTAAGCCACAAGTACAATTTAAAAGACACAAAACAGTCCAGACAAATGCAAAAGAAGAAAATACAGTCCAGACACTATTAAGAAAGTATCACACAGGCAAAATCAGAGAACTCACTAGCAGAAATAAAGAAAACTGATGAGCAGATATAAAAAGGGGAACATTATGTATCTTCTATGTTTTAAAAGCATCTGACCCAAGCTAGATGGCAGCAGCTATAAAAGGACAGCATTTGTGATATATATATATGGAGTATTTTCAAATGTGCATATGAGACTCATTTCTGGTAGTCTGTGTGTATTGCTGCATTGAGATCTGTCTGGGAACGATGAGGTATATTTTTTCTACAACAAAAGGCATTTGGAAGAAGTCATTTTTTTATTACATTGATAGATTGTTCTAAAAGGACACCTCTTATTTTATCTCCTCCCAGTTATTTTGGATGTCTCTTCCTACTCTCATGCCAGGCACAGAACTCTTAAATCACCAGTATGGGCCTGAGCCATGCACCGAGGCTGAGGTCAAACTATGGTAGTTGTAAATAATGATTATTTAACTTAAATAAGTTTTCATACCTAGATTCCTAACAATAAGCTCCCAAATTCATATTTAGGTGCCTAAATAAATGTGGCCTGTGATTTCTAGAAGTGCTACGTAACCTCATCTCTCATTAATAGCCTGACATTAGATATCCAGATCTGAGAATGTTGACTATCATGTTTGTCCAATTAACTTCATGATAAGCACCCCTGCCCTCACTGGGGAGTGAACCCCTCTTTGGGCACAGGGAGGGACAACCCCTGCAACAACCTGGGTGAATGAGACCCACTTTTCATAAAGCGCTTGGACTCTGACAAGTGCTACCTTAGTACTGCACGTCAATATTGCACACTGGAGTAAATTTCACTTGTAGATAATAGGTTAGCAGCAATATTGTTCAGTGCTGCCATCCTCAGACACTGAACCCCTACATTTTTTAAAGAAGTGCATAGCATTTTGGCCACAGGATATTGGGCTTCAGGAAGGAATCACTGGATGAAATTCTATGATCTGTGTTATGCAGAAAGTCAAACTAGATGTTCATAATTGTTCCTTCCAGCCTTACAATCTCTGTGAATACCTTCTCACATTTTCTACAGATAGGGCCTTTCAGCTGCAATACAACTCCGGTTGCCTATGTTAAGAAATAACGAGTTCTTTGTATTGCACAGAATCATAATGTGTTTCACTTTCAGTTACAGGGAACACTAAATACTGAATGTTCCTCCAGCCCAGGATCCAGGTATTGACTCAGACTGCAGGAATCAATGAGGAAAGCATATCCCATGTTCTTATCCTTGCACAGATGTGAACACACTCCACCCAACAAGGAGAGTCAAGCAACATTTAGGCCTAACATAGTTAAGAAACTAAGGTCCAGATCCACAAAGGGACTTAGGCATTGTTATATTGAGCATTGCAGGGACTAGAAAATGACAGGAACAACACTGTGATCCATGAAGCCTGAATAAAGTCTCCCTATGCAACGAATGGGAGAGAGAGGTGCTTTCAAATAGGATTCACAAAGCTAGCACACTACACGGAAGCTGCCTAAACTAGCCAATCGGAGATGCCAAGTAGAGTGGTGTATGCTAAGCCCCACCCTTCTCACAGAGACAGACACTTAAGTGCAGGCAACAAGGAGGCACTGATCTCTGCTTGTGGTCCGCGAACCAGAGGAAGATAGGCATTTGGCTGCCTAAGTCACATACAGGGCCTAAAACAAAACAGCGGGGGGCTGGCTCTCCCTCATAACCTTTAGCCCAGTGAACAGGGTACTCACCCAGGATGCAGGAAACCCCCAGTTCAAGTTCCCCCTTCACCTCAGGGGGAGAAAGGATTTGAACAGGGATTCGTCACCTCTCTAGCCACTAGATCGCAAGAGGCCCGTCAGGGTAATCTCCTGGCGGGCCGCAAGACAGTTTGTTTACATTGACCATCCACAGGCATGGCCGCCCACAGCTCCCAGTGGCCGCGTTTCACTGTTCCCCGCCAATGGGAGCTGCGGGAAGTGGTGCAGGCCGCAGGGACAGTCAATGTAAACAAACTGTCTCGCGGATTACCCTGATGGGCCATGTAAGGCCTGCGGGCCGCATGTTGCCTACCACTACACTAGACTATAGAGTCATTCTAATACTTTCTCTGGCCAATTAATATTTAATTAGTCAATTAATTAATATGGAACAAACTCAACAGAAGAGACTGAGGGAACCCCACATCCAAATATCCCGTAGCCCAGGGATTAAGAACCTTACCTGAGAGGTGGCCAATCCCTGTTCAGATCCCTTCTGCCCCTCAGACAAAGTGAGGACTTGAACCAGGCATTTCCCACATCTGGAGTGAGTACCCTATCTGTTAAGCTAAAGATTATAAGGGAAGTCCTTCTCCTCCATCTCTGACCATTCTGTGTGAACTTGGCTGAGGGACCCAACCCACTAGGCAACCTTTGAGCACACCTCCCACATCTGACCTAAGCAGCTGAATGCCTATCTTCCCTAGTTTGTGAATCACTTAAGCAGGACATAGGCTACTGGGTGCCTAGAGGGAGGCTGCAGTGCGCATGCTCAGAGGCCGATACACAGGGGCATAGGGAACTTTGACTTCAAACACCGAGACGCCGAGTAAGTTTGAGTGCCTACAGAGTTAGACGGCAGCTGAGAGGGAGTTTTGTGGATCACAGGGATACCTAAGTACTTTCGTGGATTGCAGCCTAAAGCTACATCTACACTACAAGCTAGGAGCTCATAGTGTGATTCCCTTGCCCACGTACGCATACTCGCACTAGCTGTCATCAAGCTAGTGTGAGTATAAACAGCAGCGTAACTGTGGTAGTGGCAGTGGAGGCCTGGCTCAGCATGCCAAGCAGGTGGGTTTTCACTCAGCACAGCTGAGCCAGTCCTCCACTACTGCTCCCAGTGCTCCTGCAGCTACACTGCTCTTTATACCTGTGCTAGCTCCATGAGCGGAATCACACCCCTAGCTCATCGTGTAGACATAGCCTTTATATGTAGATTAGGTCAATGTAATGAAACAGCTATGAAAATTTACCAGCCCAGACACAAAAATCTATACCGTTTCTAATGGGATTACCGTCTCAGTAAATAAGGTTTAAGGACTAAATATATTTTATTCACTTTCTCCAAAAAACTTATTCATTCCCAATTGAATGGGCAGGTAAGAAATTGCAAGGTTAATTAAACTACTGTATCAGGCTGGCTTAGCCTATTGTCAGAACTAGCTTTTTGCTACTTTTCTTTTTTTCTTAAATTGCTCTAGCTTAGCAACTGAGTACCTGTCTGGCCTTCTGTAACTGGTTGCTTACCTTCAATAGTGTCTTTGTGAAGGATGCTAATATACTGTTTTATAAACTATTATTGCCAACAGCACTTAATATAAGAATTGTAAAGAAATCAATTTCTGAAATTCTTGCTTTTCTAGCTTTTCATGTTCTTCCTCATAATCGCTTTACATTTTAAGGAGATTGCTGATTCAAACATTTATGTAAGGCTTCATCCAATGCGAACATCTTAAAGGGAAAAAAACAACAAAACCTGTCCCTATGGAAGCTGTAAAAATATCTCTCATCCCAACTTAAAATGTTGCAGAGAGTAAGTTCTGAAAATTGTGCTCTTAATGGTAATGTAGAAGTGCCTAAGTGAATAAGAGCCCAGATCCTATTTTCAAAAGTACCTTGGGGCCAAATTTAGAAAAGTACTTATGTGCCTAGTGAGAGTTACAAAAATACATAAGCTAAATTGCCAAGATAACACCCTGGGGCATAGCCTCAGAGAGTGTAAATTTATGACAATTTACCCTAGCTGAGAATCTACCAGTGTGTATTTTAACTGCACGTCTTGAAATTCTAACATACCAAAGTTAGAATCCCAACTAAGACTGAATTGATCTGTAATGATGAAAGACCCTAATGAAAATGGTAATTTTATTCTTTAAGGCACTGCTCCTGCTCTTATTGGTCTAACTCCCAAGGACTTCAGTTATGGTAGGGTCAAAGCTCGAGCTGGTCAGAAATTTTTCATCAAAATGATTTTGCAATGCCGAATTGTCCTTTCTGCCTTTGACAAATCTCACACAGGGAGCTAAACACATGTACATATGAGTTCCCAATCACATGACAGAAACAATATACCTTTAGTTGCTTATGGGTACATTTATCATTAATGGATATTTAACCTTATTCTTTAAACACTAGAATGACAATACCTCTCTTCAAAGGTTTCATCAAAGTTACGTGCCTGACACTTAAAAAGACAAACTACCCAAGGATGCAGAAACACACAGAAAATTCCTGCTTACCCAGTTCAAACACAGTAATTAACCGAATGAATCAATTCAACTAAAATAGATCAAAGAAACTTCCCATTAGTTGACTGTTTAAAATAACTCCACGAAGAAATCATTTATTCTCTAGTGATCTTTTTCTGCACTCTTCTGACCCCCAACAGATTGATGGTGATGGAAGAATTAAAAAAACAAAAAAAAACAACAAAAAACCCCCCTGCTCATCAGAAATCCTTGTCCTTACTACTGAAATATGTGCTATTCCCACCCTCTTTTAGACAAATAATCAACCCAACCCGCCAACTGTCCAAACATGCCAGGTGTTCAATATAAAAACTAGTAATCCAAAATGATTGCCTGAAGAATAACCCCTAGTATATTCCATTCACGTAGAGTATTTGGCAGTAAGCTCTATGGGGAAAAGAACAGTCTTATATTTTTGAAATGTCACACGCACCTATGGCTCAATAGAAATAAACAACATTAATATGGTGTAATATGTACTACTAGTGAATCAGCAGTGACACACACACCGATTTATTACTTATACATAGTTGCAGATATAAATGTCACACACACACACTCTACATGTATAGGTCATCATTCATCTACAGCTATATTAAAATACTTTTACTAATGAGATAAATACTACAGTAGAACCTCTGAGTTACGAACACCAGAGATACGAACTGAGCAGTCAACGACACACCTCATTTAGAAACGGAAGTATGCAGTCAGGCCACAGCAGAGACAAAAAAAAAAAAAAGACAAATACAGTATCATGTTAAATGTAAACTACTAAAAAAAAAAAAGGCAAAGCAGCATTTTTCTTCTGCATAGTAAAGTTTCAAAGCTGTATTAAGTCAATGTTCAGCTGTAAACTTTTGAAAGAACAACCATAATGTTTTGTTGAGAGTTATGAACATTTCAGAGTTATGAACAACCTCTATTCCCAAGGTGTTTGTAACTCTGAGGTTCCACTGTAGTAGTTTAGTGATCTTGTATGCAAATAGGAAAGCTGAACTCTACTGCAGCTCGCATAAAGGTTGGGGCTGTCACTAAATAGAACAGAGTTCTGAAAGAGAGCTGCTTGTGTGAATTTCTAACCTAGGTGTCCTTAGCCTGTTTGCCAGAAGCTGGGAATGGGGGACAGGGGATGGATCACTTGATGATTACCTGTTCTGTTCATTCCCTCTGGGGCACCTGGCATTGTCCACTGTCGGAAGACAGGATACTTGGCTAGATGGACCTTTGGTCTGACCCAGTATGGCCGTTCTTACGTTCTAGAGATGAAAGGCTCCATATCCCTTTGCCAATTTCCTGAGAGCCCTCCCTATAGACACCCTGACATGCAAGAAGTTGTGATAGTAGCAGCAATGTCATACACCTCATCTCCAGATTTTTTTAATGCTACCGCATTTGTAAAGCGAAAGCAAGCAAAATCCATGCCAGAGCTGTAGAAATAGAAACAAGGAACCAGATTTTAAAGGTATTTAGGCACCTAACTCCCATTGATTTCAATGGGACTTGGGCACTTAAATACTTTTAAAAATATGGGCTCAGGTAAAGTTATCCTCTCAGTTACTGTACATAGGTGCAAGCCTCTTGACTTAAGTTGGATTGCACCAGTGTAACTCAGAGGTTTTGGCCCATGAACTTTTTAATTTCACTGTTATGGGCTTTGTTCCAGGCTAGTATCTGTAGTAGCAGGATAAGGAGACAGGATGCAAGTCTTGGGTAGAGAAACATTAGAAGAGCTCATAGACTCATAGACTTTAAGGTCAGAAGGGACCATTATGATTGTCTAGTCTGACCTCCTGCACAACGCAGGCCACAGAATCTCAGCCACCCACTCCTGTAATAAATCCCTAACCTATGTCTGAGCTATTGAAGTCCTCAAATCATGGTTTAAAGACTTCAAGGTGCAGAGAATTCTCCAGCAAGTGACCCATGCCCCACGCTGCAGAGGAAGGCAAAAAACCCCCAGGGCCTCTGCAAATCTACCCTGGGGGAAAATTCCTTCCCGACCCCAAATACGGTGATCAGCTAAACCCTGAGCATGTGGGCAAGACTCACCAGCCAGACACCCAGGAGAGAATTCTCTGTAGTAACTCAGATCCCACCCCATCTAACATCCCATCACAGGCCATTGGGCATATTTACCGCTAACAGTCAAAGATCAATTAATTGCCAAAATTAGGCTATCCCATCAGACCATCCCCTCCATAAACTTATCAAGCTTAGTCTTGAAGCCAGATATGTCTTTTGCCCCCACTGCTCCCCTTGGAAGGCTGTTCCAGAACTTCACTCCCCTGGTGGAGAGAAACCTTCATCTAATTTCAAGTCTAAACTTCCTGATGGCCAGTTTATATCCATTTGTTCTTGTGCCCACATTGGTACTGAGCTTAAATAATTCCTTTCCCTCTCTGGTATTTATCCCTCTGATATATTTATAGAGAGCAATCATATCTCCCCTCAGCCTTCTTTTGGTTAGGCTAAACAAGCCAAGCTCTTTGAGTCTCCTTTCATAAGACAGGTTTTCCATTCCTCTGATCATCCTAGTAGCCCTTCTCTGTACCTGTTCCAGTTTGAATTCATCCTTCTTAAACATGGGAGACCAGAACTGCACACAGTATTCCAGATGAGGTCTCACCAGTGCCCTGTATAACAGTACTAACACCTCCTCATCTCTACTGGAAATACCTCACCTAATGCATCCCAAGACCGCATTAGCTTTTTTCACGGCCATATCACATTGGCTGCTCATAGTCATCCTGTGATCAACCAATACTCTGAGGTCCTTCTCCTCCTCTGTTACTTCCAACTGATGAGTCCTCAGCTTTTAACAAAAATTCTTGTTATTAATCCCTAAATGCATGACCTTGCACTTTTCACTATTAAATTTCATCCTATTACTATTACTCCAGTTTACAAGGTCATCCAGATCTTCCTGTATGATATCCCTGTCCTTCTCTATATTGGCAAGACCTCCCAGCTTTGTGTCATCCATAAACTTTATTAGCACACTCCCACTTTTTGTGCCAAGGTCAGAAATAAAAAGATTAAATAAGATTGGTCCCAAAACTGATCCCTGAGGAACTCCACTAGTAACCTTCCTCCAGCCTGACAGTTCACCTTTCAGTATGACCTGTTGTAGTCTCCCCTGTAACCAGTTCCTTATCCACCTTTCAATTTTCATATTGATCTCCATCTTTTCCAATTTAACTAATAATTCCCCATGTGGAACCATATCAAATGCCTTACTGAAATCGAGGTAATTAGATCCACTGTGTTTCCTTTGTCTAAAAAATCTGTTACCTTCTCAAAGAAGGAGATCAGGTTGTTTTGGCATGATCTAGCTTTTGTAAAACCATGTTGTATTGTCCCAATTACCATTGACCTCAATGTCCTTAACTACTTTCTCCTTCAAAAATTTTTCCAAGACCTTGCACACTACAGCTGTCAAACTAACAGGCCTGTTGCATGCTATACATGACTAGTGAGCAGAAGGGAGGAAAGCCTGGAAATCTTTACCACACCTAGAAATCAGGATACCCCCAAAAACAAAAATTAATACTTTTTTTTTAACATTCTGTTTCCTCAGACAGAAGGCTGCTCCTTTGAAAATGCTTCATTGGGATCCAGGAGAAAATCCTCATGACTTATTCCATTTCATTCTTGATATGCGCACCCCCGCACACACACACCAAAAATGGCATTGGAAGGACCCAGTAGTGGTCTACTTGGCAGTTTTGCTGCCACCACCATGTCCCCAGAACCATGAGTTATGAAGTCTGCATGCTCTGTGGGACTTGGAGCACCCTGGTGTTCAGAACTCAAGAACACCCATGCTGGAGGCTAGATTCTCCCTGTGCCCTAGAGCAGGAGGGATGCACTGTGATTGGAATGCTAGTTGAATCAACCAGGTTTCCTCTTCTGGGCTCCCAGAGTTTTCTCTACAGCTTTTGTCACTGGTCATTTAGCCAGGAAACACTTATTACTGGCACCCATGCTTAAACAGGCCAAACCTCAAAGCCTTCTCTCCATTTTTACACAGTTCTTATTCAGGCAAATTCACACTGACAGTGGAAACTTGAAACTTGACAGGCATTCAGGGCCTGATCTGGAGTACCTTGAGTTCAATAGGAGTCTTTCCATTGACTTTAATGGGTTTTGGATCAGGCCCTCAATGCTCTCAGTACCTAGCTGGCTAATTAACTTAATGCGAGTCCTGAGAGAAGGGTCCTCAGAATTTGACCATTAGTGCATGAAAACACACACAACAACACTGGCCAGATAACATTGGGAGTAGGGAGACTTCCACTAAACCTGAGAAATAAGCATCTTCTTTTGTTCACTGTGTATATATATCTGCAAATGGGGCATGTATAAAACAGTCTTCAAGATGCAGTACCCGACAGTAGACATACTATGTATGAAATAGATCGAAATGTATAATCCAACCCTGCATCCCTTCCTAGGACTAATCACATGACTAAGGGTTGCTGAATCTATCTATCTATCTATGCCCTCATTATCATAGTATCTGAGCACTTCACAATGTTTAGCATATGTATCTTTTAGGGCTGTCAAGCTATATAAAAAAATTAATCGTGATTAATCACAGTGTTAAACAATAGAATACGATTTATTTATATATTTTTGGATGTTTTCCACATTTTCAAATATATTGATTTCAATTTCAACACAGAATACAAAGTGTACAGTGCTCACTTTATATTTAGTTTTATTATAATTATTTGCACTGTAAAAATAAAATAATATTTTTCAATTCACTTAATACAAGCACTGTAGTGCAATGTCTTTATCATGAAAGTTGCACTTACAAATGTAGAATTATGCACAAAAAATTAACTGCATTCAAAAACAAAACAAAGTCCGCTCAGTCCTACTTATTGTTCAGCCAATCACTCAGACATACACATTTGTTTAAATTTGCAGGAGATAATGCTGGCCGCTTTTTGTTTACAACATCACCTGAAAGTGAGAACAGGCATTCGCATGGCACTGTTCTAGCCGGTGTTGCAAGACATTTACATGCCAGATGCGCTAAAAATTCATATGTCCCTTCATGTTTCAACCACGATTCCAGAGGACATGCGTCCATGCTGATGATGGGTTCTGCTCGATAATGATCCAAAGCAGCGCAGACTGACGCATGTTCATTTTCATCATCTGACTCAAATGCCACCAGCAGAAGGCTGATTTTCTTTTTTGGTGGTTCGGGTTCTGTAGTTTCTATATGGGAGTGTTGTTCTTTTAAGACTTCTGAAAGCATGCTCCACACCTTGTCCTGCTCAGATTTTGGAAGGCACTTCAGATTCTTAAACTTTGGGTTAAGTGCTGTAGCTATCTTTAGAAATCTCACATTGGTACCTTCTTTGCGTTTTGTCAAATCTGCAGTGAAAGTGTTCTGAAAATGAACATGTGCTGGGTCATCATCTGAGACTGCTATAACATGAAATATATGGCAGAATGCGGGTAAAACACAGAGCAGGAGACATACAATTCTCCCCCAAGGAGTTCGTTCACAAATTTAATTAACGAGCATCATCAGCAAGGAAGCATGTCCTCTGGAATGGTGGCCAAAGCATGAAGGGGCATAAGAATGTTTAGTATATCTGGCATGTAAATACCTTGCAATGCTGGTTATAAAAGTGCCACGCGAACACCTGTTCTCACTTTCTGGTGACATTATAAATAAGAAGCGGGCAGTATTATCTCCCGTAAATGTAAATAAACTTGCTCATCCTAGCGATGGCTGAATGAGAAGTAGGACTGAGAGGTGTTGTAGGCTCTAAAGTTTTACATTATTTTGTTTTTCAGTGCAGTTAGTTTTTGTGCATAATTCTACATTTGTAAGTTCAACTTTCATGATAAAGAGATTGCACTACAGTACTTGTATGAGGTGAATTGAAAAATACTATTTCTTTTGTTTATCATTTTTACAGTGAAAACATTTGTAATATAAATAATATAAAGTGAGCACTGTACACTTTGCATTCTATGTTGTTCCAAATCAATATATTTGAAAATGTAGAAAAACATCCAAAATATTTAGCACATTTCAAATGGTATACTATTGTTAACAATTCAATTACAACTGCAATTGTGATTAATTTTTTCAATCACGATTAATTTTTTCGAGTTAATCGTGTGAGTTAACTGTGATGAATGGACAGTCCTAATATCTTTACAAAACTCCCATGACGTCTGGAGGTACTATTATCTCTGCCTCACAGACAAGACATTAAGTGACTGTGCCAAGGTCACACAGGAAGTTTGTGATAGAGCAAGGAATTAAACCCAGGTCTCAGGATAGCACCCTAACAACCCCTAGATAGAGCCATAGATTGTAAAATGTCCAAATTATGCATTTGGGTGTTTGCATGCAGCTCCCATCAGAGTCAGCGGAGTCACATATGCACCTCTGAGAAAAGAATTCAGCCCTTTGTACCAAAACAGTTTCTCTTTCAGAGGGTACAATTTACACACCCAAAACCCCCCTTGTCCAACTACCTTTCTTACCACTAAATGCCCCAGCACTTGAAGAAAGCACTCACTTCTTCCACCAACAGGATGCTGGCCGGTGCCTATGCATGGGTGCATGCTATCCTTCCTCTCTCTTGCACCTATGCAGGGGTTGGCCAAAATCTGACCCTTGGGATTGTACAGTGCCAGAGCCCAACGGAAGTGCCACAGAAAATGCTGGACCCCTTTCATTGTATCCTGACTGCCAATTAAGCTTTCAGATAAATTCACAATCCCGTCTAGAGCTACAGCATTTCTGTTATGATTCTATTGCTATTTGCCAAGCACCAACAATATGTCCACTGTAGAAAATGCAGATCATAGAATCATAGAATATCAGGGTTGGAAGGGACCTCAGAAGGTCATCTAGTCCAACCCCCTGCTCAAAGCAGGACCAATCCCCAATTTTTGGCCCAGATCCCTAAATGGCCCCCTCAAGGATTGAACTCACAACTCTGGGTCTAGCAGGCCAATGCTCAAACCACTGAGCTATCCCTCCCCCCTTATTCAGGCACTCTGCACTCCAGATTGCTTGCAGGCTAGAAGAGGTGGAAAATAAGAACTGGAAGATCCAGAAAAATGATTTATGAAGGAATGTTTTAAAATACCCTCTTTTCCTTACATTTTTTTCCCATTTTAACTACAATAATCCTTGAATCACAATGAAAATTGGGCAGGTTTATACCACATTATTGTCATGAAAGTGGATTGCTCTTCAGGATCTTCTGAACTCATCGTTGCTCCAAAATTAGTTAAATTTTAATATATTGATAACTTGAGGATGTTTCCGGTTTAGGAGGTAATAACTGTATCTAGGGCTGAAGGAACTCCCAGGCCAAAGTGTTTACAGCAAATAAGCATTTAAGCTCATGGGCAATAGGAGTTTATTAGCTGAAGATGAGGTTATTGCTGAGTGAGGTAGTACTCTCAAGTTATGTAATTAAAATTGTAATTAAATATTTAAATATTAAACGAAGGAGAAAACAAACTACATGAAATGAGCTGACAAAATGCCAAGATGCAAACTATAGAGGAAACCAGACCAAAAGGAGGTTTTTGCCCCTTTTATCATCATCTCTTCTCAGCCCCCTTAACTTTCTCCCCTCCCTGCATCTCTATTCTCTTCATCTCCACCCTTCTCTCCCTACAGGCCAGGAAGGTTATTCCCTGCCACAACATAGGTCTGTTTATACCAGCGGTTCCCAAACTTTTTACCTCATGCCCCCTCTTACCTGTGTCTGCATCTCCCTCCCCCAAGCCAGGAGCGGGGCCACATCTCCAGGAGGTGGGGACACAGACAGGGATAAGAGGGCCAAGGCTAGGGCCACAGCTGGGGGCAAGAGCAGGGCCAGGAGCAGAGCTGGTGGGTGGTGCTCCCTCCCCAGCCCTATGGGGACCTCTAGTTTATACTTTGTTTAGAAACTGAATGAGGAGAAAGAGGCTGGGTTCTCCCAGTAGAAACCAATGATGATGAAGGCATAAAGAGGACAGTTCTTCTGAGGACGAGAACCTTGCTGTAAGGAATGAAGGATGGGTTTGTGAGGAGAGAAGGGAGGAATGAGGGAAATGAATCAGGAGTGTGTGTGGACTACCATGAGGATCGTGGGTTGGTTGGTTTACTTACTGTTTTCCTTGGAACAATTTCACAGCACTGTTTTCTTTGCTGTTGAGAATTATTTTTCCTATTCTTGGGTAAATTTTGCAGTATTTCTGCTTCATCCAAGAGGAGCAAGAAGCTGACATGGCATCTTGAAAAGTCTAAGTACAGATGCCAGGAGAATTCTGGCAGACATACTAAGGGGTGATACATGCATATTCACAGTGGCATTATTGGAATGGAACTTTACAACCATTATGCTACTCCCTGCATTCTGACTGGCTAACTGGCACAAATAGCCAGATTACAGTGATTCTTCTACTTCCCTATTATTGAATAGTAACACTACAATTATGCAAATTAGACATCCATGACCAGACTGCAGAAAAATCTCTAGTTAGATATTCATAACTGTACAAGTCCCTGCACTCTGAATGGCCGAGTCCATGTACAATGCTATATCATGAAGAATAAACTCAGCAAAATAGTGTTTTCAAGTTGTGTTCACCTATCGCTTTTTGTATTAATAACTACAAGGCTTGCCCCCTCCCAGGTTATTCAAACATTAACAAAGGGAAAGAAGAGGCTGTTATAAAATTTAGAGATAGTCTTAACTAAAGAAGGCACACATCCCAGAAGACTCCCAGCAACAGTATTTTGTATTAGTTGCGCTAAGATTTTTAGGTGCACTGCCTTCTAATGGAGGACCAGTCCTGTATCTTGTGATCATGGGGTTATTCCCAGTCAGCCAAACTCCTCTCCCCACTGGTGAGCCTGAGAGACTGGGCTGGACAATGGGGAAGTCAGTGGGGAGAAGACTGGAGGAATCCTCCCTTCTGGACCCAAAAGGGGAGTGTTTTGATGTTCCAGGCTAAGGGCTTGTGACCTTCAACAAGGGTTGACAAAACACCAGAGGATCCAACAGAAGGCAGATCCCTCCCGCCCCACTGCATGTGCAACAGCATGTAGAATAGGCCATGGAGTTTGACACCGTGCAGGGGTATACACTACCTGCCTGCCATTCTTCATGCCTACTTCCCAACTCCATAGCAGACATCTACTGTATGCATGGCCCTCTGCACCTGTGGAGGTGAAAATAGGATTGTCCTGGTGGGAGAGCAATATTTCTATACTGGAAAAGCACTGAGTTTAAATAGCATCTGCAGGTTTACTAGAAATCCTGAACTTTTTTGCAAAGCTTGCATTTTCCTCCTTCAATAGTAAGCATGCTTTCTGGATACAGACCTGTTTATCTTTCCTGCCATTGTATTTCCTCTGTCAAGAGAAACTTTTATCTTTTTGGTCCAGTGCAGTTTTAATTCAGTTCTGAAGAGAATAAAAGGCATTCTATTAAACCACCACACTGTTTAGTGCTATACTTACGCAGATGCTGGCTGTATTTTAAAGAATCCATATGGAGGTTGCAGGAACAAACCATCCTGATGTGTAGAAAGAACAGTAAATATGGCAGGCGACCAGCTTGGCTTAACAGGAAAATCCTTGCTGATCTTAAACATAAAAAAAGCAGCTTACAAGAAGTGGAAGATTGGACAAATGACCAGGGAGGAGTATAAAAATATTGCTCAGGCATGCAGGAGTGAAATCAGGAAGGCCAAATCACACTTGGAGTTGCAGCTAGCAAGGGATGTTAAGAGTAAAAGGGTTTCTTCAGGTATGTTAGCAACAAGAAGAAAGTCAAGGAAAGTGTGGGCCCCTTACTGAATGAGGGAGGCAACCTAGTGATAGAGGATGTGGAAAAAGTAACGTACTCAATGCTTTTTTTGCCTCTGTCTTCACGAACAAGGTCAGCTCTCAGACTACTGCACTGGGCAGCACAGCATGGGGAGGTGGTGACCAGCCCTCTGTGGGGAAAAGAAGTGGTTCAGGACTATTTAGAAAAGCTGGACAAGCACAAGTCCATGGGGCCGGATGCACTGCATCCGAGGGTGCTAAAGGAGTTGGCGGATATGATTGCAGAGCCATTGGCCATTATCTTTGAAAACTCATGGCGATCGGGCAAGGTCCTGGATGACTGGAAAAAGGCCAGTGTAGTGCCCATCTTTAAAAAAAGGGAAGGAGGAGGATCTGGGGAACTACAGGCCAGACAGCCTCACCTCAGTCCCTGGAAAAATCATGGAGCAGGTCCTCAAAGAATCAATTCTGAAGCACTTAGAGGAGAGGAAAGTGATCAGGAACAGTCAGCATGGATTCACCAAGGGCAAGTCATGCCTGACTAACCTAATTGCCTTCTATGATAAGATAACTTGCTCTGTGGATGAGGGGAAAGCAGTGGACGTCTTGTTCCTTGACTTTAGCAAAGCTTTTGCCACGGTCTCCCACAGTGTTCTTGCCAGCAAGTTAAAGAAGTATCGGCTGGATGAATGGACTATAAGGTGGATAGAAAGCTGGCTAGATTGTCGCGCTCAACGGGTAGTGATCAATGGCTCCATGTCTAGCTGGCAGTCAGTATCAAGCGGAGTGCCCCAAGGGTCAGTCCTCGGGCCGGTTTTGTTCAATATCTTCATTAATGATCCGGAGGATGGCGTGGACTGCACCCTCAGCAAGTTTGCAGATGACACTAAACTGGGAGGAGTGGTAGATAAGCTGGAGGGTAGGGATAGGATACAGAGGGACCTAGACAAATTAGAGGATTGAGCCAAAAGAAATCTGATGAGGTTCAAAAAGGACAAGTGCAGAGTCCTGCACTTAGGACAGAAGAATCCCATGCACTGCTACAGACGAGGGACCAAATGGCGGGGCAGCAGTTCTGCAGAAAAGGACCTAGGGGTTACAGTGGACAAGAAGCTGGTTATGAGTCAACCGTATACCCTTGTTGCCAAGAAGGCTAATGGTATTTTGGGCTGTATAAGTAGGGGCACTGCAAGCAGATCGAGGGGTGTGATCATTCCCCTCTGTTCGACGTCGGTGAGGCCTCATCTGGAGTACTGTGTCCAGTTTTGGGCCCCACCCTACAAGAAAGATACAGAAAAATTGGAAAGAGTCCAGCGGAGGGCAACAAAAATGATTATGGGACTGGAACACATGACTTATGAGGAGAGGCTAAGGGAACTGGGATTGTTTAGTCTGCAGAAAAGAAGAATGAGGGGGGATTTGATAGCTGCTTTCAACTACCTGAAAGGGGGTTCCAAAGAAGATGGATCTAGACTGTTCTTAGTGGTAGCAGATGACAGAACAAGGAGTAATGGTCTCAAGTTGCAGTGGGGGAGGTTTAGGTTGGATATTAGGAAAAACTTCACCACCCTCCTTGTGAAAAAGCGCTGGAATGGGTTACCTGGGGAAGCGGTGAGATCTCCTTCCTTAGAGGTTTTTAAGGTCAGGCTTGACAAAGCCTTGGCTGGGATGATTTAGCTGGGGATTGGTCCTGCTTTGAGCAGGGGGTTGGACTAGATGACCTCCTGAGGTCCCCTCCAACCCTGATATTCTATGATTCTGTGATGCTCTCAAGAACATTTACACTCTGAAGACACTAGTCACCCTTTCATACTGAAGAGCTCATAACCAATTTTCTGCTATTTCACAGTTTCCAAGGCACATTGGAGCCAAAAGCTTGTAGAATTCATCTGACAGAACCCATCTA
Organism: Chelonia mydas; assembly: GCF_015237465.2. Classification (NCBI taxonomy): domain Eukaryota; kingdom Metazoa; phylum Chordata; order Testudines; family Cheloniidae; genus Chelonia; species Chelonia mydas. Next base: position 160,147,751 of record NC_057851.1, read on the forward strand.
TATAGAGTTTCCTTTTTGACATACCGGCCCTCTTTCTTAACAGGCAACAGGTAGTGGGTTGAACTTTTATAGTGGTGTTTTATTATATTCAAGTTGTGTTAATTACCTGGTATAACAAGTATAGAAGCGAGGGGCAAATTCAGAACATAACTATCAGATCTTTCTTACCCTACATTTAGGAAGACAGAATAAATGCACGGAATCCATTTAACAATGACAAAAAAGTGCATTTTACAAGACTAATAAAGGATGTTTTTCTTCTCTCCCATGAGGATCTTAGTCAGTCAAGGACAGAATGTTTGGTTTGTAGATGCTCATTCAAGGACCGACTTTTCAGCTGCAACTTTTTCTAAAAACACCCCGTGTGTACAGTTTCTATGTATTCTTAGCTAAGAGATTTCACAGCAGATTAAATGTTGTACCCTTGTTGGAAATGCATAGGTTAAAATTTCAGTTCCCTTTGGATATTTTAATATCAGATTGCAACTATATATAATGAGGTAAAAAAAAGAACCCATCAAAAAACCGCAAGGTATTCAAAACACTTCAAAGTAGCCCAGAGGAAAAAAAAGATCCCCAGAGCCCTCACCATCATTAAGGAGTAAAACCATAAAGTAGTTCATGTGCATCTCATAGGAAAAGGCCACCAAGAAAACAAGAGGTAAGCGTTCTGCAGAGGATCCAACCTCAGTCCTTTTCTTGGCTCTTCAAAAGGAAGGGTTAGGGCTACTGTAGAAGTAACACACACACAAAATAAAAATCGACTAGCCTAATTTTCAAAAATGCTGAGTACCCTCATCTCCCACATTTGACTTCAAAGTCAGGACAGATTCATTTGGGTGCTTAAATATGAGTGAATCACAGGAGATCTGACTAGATGATCATAATTGCCCCTTCGGACTTTAAACACTACAATTTGGGGGATGAATTTTAGGTACCCACGTTTGAAAATCATGGTCACAGCCTCTGCCATGAGGTATATGGCCATTTCCATTGTAGCACTGACAGTCTCTAGAGTCAGCCACACCTAGGGAATGCATCACATTGAGGTTCTGAGAGGAATCTGAAAGATCCTACAGGGTTTCTTAGAGGTGAAGTCACAAGCTGTGAGAATATAAACTGTGGTGACAGCACTCTCTCCAGAATACTGCTAAATGTATTATATTCACAGCAGGTGGCACATGATGCATTTGCTTCAGAAGAAAATCTAGTATAAAAGGAGAGGTTGGTGAACAGCTGAAAGAGGTAGCTGAAGTCCTTACACAAGGAACTCTCTGATGAGGAGTTTTTGTTTATTTCCTACACAGGAATTTTTGTGAAGGGTGGGAAGAAGTGAAAGGAGTATTGGGAAGGGCAACGGAAATCCAAATAATTACCCTCACCTCAACCAGAAGAAAACCCAGCACACATCTAAAGGGAAGTCAATCAAAGTTTAGCTTTATTCATCAGGACTGCAGTCCTAGTCCTTAATGACAGTGTTCTTTATTTTATAAATTATGCTACAATCATAAGTCTGATCACACACAGTGGCTTTAATTTAAATTTAAGCTATGTGGTTTTACCAGTCTGCAAGAGATTTGACCTTTCAGCTGCCTCTCTCAATTACCTAACACCACATTTTAGACAATGCTGCATTTCTGGCTTGGAATATGATGGAAATGAAAACAGAACAACAAAACAGCAGGCATTTCTCAACTGGATAAAGGGCAACGAAGCTGGAGATTCTGTTTCAAAGTGATTACTGCGAAACCCAATCCATTCTAAAATGAATACTTCACTAAACAGCACTTCATCTTTCAGATGATTGCATTTGTGGAACAAGGTTTTTTAAGAGTCTGCCAATTTCTAGTATAGCATAACTTATGCTACTTAAAATATGGTGAGGTGTACTTTAAAAAAAATCTAAGCAGTCTATACATATCATGCAATCATTTTTGAACTGCATGAAGAGATAAGGAACAGAATCAGGACCCATAAAATAAAAATATTCTGTCAACTTCAGTGCAATGTTTGGTTTGTGTAGAAAGCATAAGGTTGTGCAACATGGCTTGATCCATAACATGGCAGTTAGCCAGTCTTCTATACGCCCCACTTTGACATGCTGTTCTAATATGGGCCTCTATGCCTGCACAGAGACCCATCAACTTCACTGGGACTACAGGCATATGTATTGGCAATACAGATAGAAAAAGTGCATTATAATACATTTTGACCACTCAAACCATAAAAATATAAATGAAGCTTCTAATGTGGGTTACATATTTCGAAGCAGATTGTGTTGTTGCAACTTAGTTTTAATTTAAAAAGCGATTTAGAGAGCAGTTCTGTCTTGTTTGCAAGAAATCCAAGAACAGGACAAGAATCTGAACTCAAGTAAGTACTGAAAAAATATTAAATTGTGATGTGTACAGTAGAAGTCGAGAATTTAAAAAGAAATTGCATATTATAGCTAAATATAATCTGCAGTGGACCTGGTAGAAAATATGAAATTTGTGTTAATATGCTGCTGAAAATAGTTATTAAATATACTAACCACACTGAACTTGAGGCATATCGCTTCTGATCCAAAGTCCACTGAAGTCAAAAGACTCCACCTGACACCACTAACCTTTGAGATCATGCCCACAGTTCCTAAATCAAAACAAGGGGTTTTTTTGTTTTAGAAGACTGAGGTAGTAGTTTAACTGACTGCACTTTTAGGAAGCATAATTAATTCCTCTGAATAGTAACTTTAAGAATAAAGCATTGTGGTAATGAAAAAAAAAATCCATGCTCTTAATAAGTTTTAATTTTCAATTATACCTTTAGACATTTGCTGTCATAAGACATTTTTTATTTTTCCATTCAGCGTGTAAAGGTTTTCTTACAAAATGTAAGAAATCAAAATATTTCCCTAAAATATTACTTCCAAATAAAAGTATCACTCAAACACACCGAGTTTGCAACCCCCGCTGTCCCTGTAATGCTATCATTTCTGTGCTCATGCTTGCATGTTCCTAGATAGGCAACCTGTGTCTGTGTCTAGCAAGCTCCTCTCTCCTAGAAACAGGTATGCGGTTTATTTAGAAAAAAATAAAAGGTACAATCCCATTTGAGAATTTACAGTACAGAATCACAGACATGCGTCCAACGTTAAGGTTGAAAAATAGTTTTTGTTCTAGGTCTCAGTCCTGTGGCCCTTATTACCATGACTAGTTCATTAGCAGGATTGTACATGTGAGTAGGGGGTTGCAGGCCTTAGTTTATCCACTTCTAACTTTCTCACAAAGGGGAATGGTGGGGGGCCTCTCTCCATTTTCAAGTTTGTTATGATACTCAGACTGGAGGAGAATGTTTTGTTTTATTTTTGAAACATGTGAGTTAATTAGCTAATTAAAAAAATTACAGGACTGAGAAGAGTATCTATTTATAAAAACATCCTATTTTTCTACCCACTCATTACCAGAGCTTTGTGAAACCTGGTGGTTTCAGTTCAGAGGATCTCATGGGAATCTTTTTTCTGCTTCATGTGAGTTCACATATCCTGAGTTTTGCTTTTTAATCTCATTGTTCCTGGAATACATATAACAGTTGAAATAGTTCTGTGTTTAAAAAAAGCTGCCAAAAAAATTCTGCTTTTAGGCACAGAGCAGTATGTTTTCGTCGATCTGCAAGCACACATTCCGCAAGAAAAAGATATACTGAGATAAGGATCACTTTCTAAAATACACTATCTCAAAGAGTTTCTAGAAAGAGAGACCTCATTTGGCCTACTAAGAAAAACAACTCACAACCACCTCTGTTTAGTCAGTTAAATGCTCCTGAAACAAAGTGCATTTCTTTAAAGACACACATGTTCTAGATAAGAAAGGCTCACACACAAGAACAGCCATATTGGGTCAGACGAATGGTCCCTCTAGCCCAGTATCCTATCTTCCGACAGCTGCCACTGCCAGATGCTTCAGAGGGAACGAACAGAACGGGGAAATTTCATGTAAAGCATGACGTTGTGTCCCTGACCATCTTGGGGTAATACCTATTGATGTATCTATCCTCCATCTAATGTATCTAATTATTTTTTGAACATACTCCTCCTTTTCAGTACAATCAGCACTGGAGTACTCAGAGAAGAGAGGCTGATTTTTAAGTCTGCATTTGCAATACAGGACTTACTGGTATCCGTGTAAGAGGGTTGAAATGCTTTTTTTTGTCATGGTAGACCTAGCACCTTCCCCCACAACAGAAGACGATGGAAGCATTCTTCCATCGACCTAGCTGCCAGTGGTTAGGTTGGCATTACTACAGTGCTCAGGGATGTGGATTTTTCACACCCTGAGCACCACAGAAATGCCAACCTAAATTTGAAGTATAAGGAAGGCCAAAGTGTACTGTAGCTTTAGGATGAGCAGGGAGATGTGCTTCAATTCTCTGACATGTATGATACTGGCAAATTATACTACAGCATTTTAACACCAAAGGATACAAAAGTTACAATGAAACAGAACCACCTATTTTATTTACACAGTGCTTTGACATTTCAAGGCAGGTAAAACAATAAATACTGATAAAAGAAAACTGATTGTCCGCTCTTTCTAAAACATTTTCATTAAATCCAAAAGTTTAGAAAGAAGTGCCCATATGTTGTTTCTCTTCTGCTTTTGCCTCTGATAATTTAGCCAATAAAACACTTATTGTTGCTACCGAGGCCTCAACAGGCCAAACCTATGAACCTATAACTCAGTTCTTATTCAGGAAAATTCACACTGGACTTCAACAGACGCCAGAAAACTGGCAGGCATTCAGGGTCTGATCCAGTGCCCATTGAATTCAATAGGAGTTTTTCCGGTGACTTCAATAGTCTTTGGATCAGCCCCCAAATGCTTTCAGTATCTAGCCAGCTAATGATCTTCAAAGGGAGTTTGCTGGAGGAGGGACCTCAGAATTAGGCATGAAAACACAAGAGACAATATTAACAAGATACATTTGGGAGTAAGGAGACCTCCATTATAAAAGAGAACTAAACATCTCCTTTTGTGCAGTGTATGTAGCTCCTGGATGGAAGTGAAAGCACAGTAGAAAGCGGCACCCACCAGCCCCAAAACATTTAAAATCATCAAGTCTATCCATGCATAAATACGATCTGCAAGATGTAGTACCCAATAGTGGCCATACAAGGCATTAAACAGTTTTAAAATTTGGGGCCTAGACCTCCAACCCTTCCTTGTGTCACAGAACGACTCTCATGAGTAAGAACTGTTGGATCTACATATCCTAGATACTTATATGGTCCCCTGTTACCATAATATCTCTGCACCTCACAATCTTTGATGTATTTATTGTCACAACACCCCTGTGAGGTATCTCCGTTTTACAGATGGGGAATTGAGGCCGGCAGATAGATTAAGTGCTTGCCCAAAGTCACACAAGAAGTTTGTGGCGGAGCAGGCAATGGAATTCTAGGGTTCTCACATCCCAGGCTAGCATCCTAACCTCTAGATCACCCTCCCTCCAGTGGATGGGGCATCTGATTGTAGAATGCCCAAAATTATCTTTGAATACTTGCATGCATCTCCCCTCAAAGAGAATGGAAGTCACACTTGGACCTCTGAGAAGGGAAGGTGGTCTTCCCTTCTCAGAGGAACTTTGACTCAGTAATGTCTTGCAGGCAGCAGCTTAATTTCTCTGAACTAAGAGACAGATACAAAGTGATGCCTCTTAAATTTGCAAATTGCCCTATGGCGTGCTCAAAATCTCCAGAGAACTGTACCCTGTACAGAATTTTACTCTGTATAATAATTAGTAAAGAGTATAGTGCAAATAATGCAATCTATTTATTTTAGGCAACATTAGCAAATTTTTAAAGGGTGGCTATTGGGGCAAGACCCTCACCTCTGTTCCTCTAGCTTTCTGCAGGGAAGAAGGCTGAAGTGGTGTAAATGGATCTTAAAAAACCCATATCAGGCCAGGAGGTCCCCATCACGTAAGTATGGCCTACATTCTTTGTTCCCAGATACATACATTTACACTGAGCTGTATGAAAATGCATATTGTTTACTTGCACCCAGTTTACCAAGGGATCCAGATTACTCTTAATCAGTGACCTGTGTTCTCTTCATTACTTACCACTCCTCCAATTTTTGTGTCATCTGCAGAACTTTATCAGTGATGATTTTATGTCTTTTCCCAGGTCATTGATAAAAATGTTAAATCGCATATGGCCAAGAACTGATCCCTGCAGGACCCCTCTGAAAACACACACACCCCTCAACCACGATTGCTCATTTACAATTATATTTTGAGACCCATCAGTTAGCCAATTTTAAATCCATTTAACGTGTGCCATGTTAATTTTATATCATTCTAGTTTTTTTAATCAAAATATCATGTGGTACCATGTCCTTACAAAGTCTACGTATATTTGCATCAATGCTATTATCTTAATAACCAAACTTGTAATTGCATTAAAAAAGCTATAAAGTTAGTTTGACAGGATCTATTTTCCATAAACCCACGCTGATTTGAATTAAACTACCCTCCTTTAATTCTTTATTAATCTTCCCACCAGGTTTCAGTAATACCAACTAGATCAAATTTATGCTAATAAATTAGCTTCCAATTCCTCTTGTTCGTTACTGAGGGTGCTAGTATTGTATAGACAACTAAAGAATTTATTCTCTTCATACTTTTTGATTAATTTTGTTCTCAACATATCAATTTTGTGCAAATTGAGTGCTCAAATCTTCCCTCTTTTTACCTTCCCCTTTTTGTTATTAGTTTAATGCCCTCCAGCCTAGCCCCAAGAAAACTGGTCCGTCTTCTACTAAAATGGAGGTAATCCAAAACTATACAGCTCTTTCTCCCCATAGACGGTGGACCAATGTTCCACCAAGCCAAACCCTCCGTCCAACGCTGCTTCTCTAGAGAGCGGTTCTCCTGCAGAATCTTCTGCCTTCCTTCATCCATGGAACAAAAGGATCTCAGCAATGATCGCTTGGACATACGTCAGCAAACTCAGAAGTGTGTTGAAGAATAAATCTATTATTTGTGAGATAGCACTGACACTGCATCACAGGGTGATATGAACCATCATCAACGGATTCTTACTAGTCATCTTCAGAAGCCTACCGAATCTTAGAGTGACATCTTGTGGCACCTTAGAGACTAACAAATTTATTTGAGCATAAGCTTTCGTTTTAGCCCACGAAAGCTTATGCTCAAATAAATTTGTTAGTCTCTAAGGTGTCACAAGTACTCCTCGTTCTTTTTGCTGATATAGACTAACACGGCTACCACTCTGAATCTTGTATCTTGGCTCTGGGAAGACAGCACACTCTCCTGTTGTCCACCTGTCCTTTGCAGAATGTTCTTTCAATTCTTCTGGGTATTGAATCCCCAACAAGAATAGTCTGTCTTCATTGGACAGATAGAGAACTCTTTAGGGGCAAACTTGATTTTCTTACGGGTTGGACCAAGCTGCCATCCACAGGTATGACCTGTATATCTATTCATTCCCTTGGACCAGCTGGATCTTGAAAGATATCTTCCACACTGAGAACCTGGTATCCTTCTGGAAATGTCGACCTGTACAGAATTCCTCCTGGTCCTCTTCCCTCTGCTGGCCACAGCCTGCCCATCTTTGTCTGTTTCCAGCTGCATAGAATGCCCCCATATTCTTTTCTATGAACTGCCAGGCCTTCTCTGACATTTTCCTCTGTCCAACTCCTTCATGGTCAGCTCCTTTCTTCTTGATTATACCCTGCAGGCAAGATAGGCTGGGGAATGGCTAGTTTGAAAACCCCACTGAGGCTCAGGAATGATCCGGGATTCTGATCAGCTCATTAACTGTGGAACAGCATCAGGACTTAGGTGGCTTTGTGTATGTCTACCTACAGAAACTTAAGTACCTACAGAGTTTATCAGTAGTTGAGTGGTGGTTGTGAGATTTCATTAGCACCTAAATGTTGGGCTTAGGCACCTAAGTACCTTTGTGAATTTAGCCCTCGGTGTTTCCAGCTCCCAGTGGGGTAAAAAGAAAGGGGAGAAGATACACCACTCCCCCTGGAATGCTGCCCAGGACACAATAGTATGCATACCTATGTGCATTATTTTGTTATGTCACCTTCATCTCATCTTCACCTGAAGCAGAACAAGAATAAAATTCTGATCCCCCATTCCCCGCCCCACTCTCCCATCAAAGAAATATTACATTATTTTTGGGTAACTCAGAAATCATTAAAGAACTGCACTTTTGTTTATTTACTATCCTTTTTTAGTGTACTAGGTAGTGTGTCAAAATACTAAGCAACTAATAAAAGGGCAAGATTACTTTTATCAAGAGTCCTTCCTTCTGCACGAGCCAAATAATTAAGAAGGAAGAGATAAATCATGCAGTGGAGGGATGCCAAAAAGAAACTTTGCCTTCCTATTACTCTGAGGTTTACCACATCATATTTAAATGTTTAAACAACAAGAAAGGTCACAGATAGTTTGCTGTCAGCATGGTCCAGCTTCCATCTCTTTAAAGAGGCAGCCTTTATTAAAAAAATGGGCCTTTAGATGTAAAGAGTCCTCTTCCCAACCCAGGTTAGTTATGAGGGGAAGGAGAAGCAGTGGTGCTGGAACTAGAGGTGCTGTGCACACCCTCTAGCTTGAAGCAGTAACACCACCAAATACATGGTTTCCATCATTAGCACCCCCACTATAAATAATGTTCCAGCACCCCTGAGGAGAAGTGACTATTCCTTACATGAATAAAGAAATTAAACCAAAATCTGGGTGCTTGCAGACGTTGTTTAAGTGGATATGCTTTACGAATTATTCGCCCAACCTTAACACATATATTTTTGTTTGTGAGGTGTCTGCAACCATCACAGTCAAATTAACTTTTTTAATACAAATAAATACTTAAAATATTTACATACATACATACACACACACACACACACCCCCTACTGACTGCTAAAATGAAACAGCCAATTTGAAATCTAATGAGGCAAATTGGGTGAGGGAATATCTTTTATTGGACCAACTTCTGTAGGTGGAAGGGATAAGCTTTTGAGCTCCACAGAGCTCTTCCTCAGGTCTGGAGAAGGTAGCCAGCGTGTCCAAACTAAATATAAGGTGGGACAGATTGTTAAGCATAAGGAGTTCACACATGCTGAAGGAGACCACTTGAAATGGGCAATTAAAGGTTAGCAGGCAGTAGAGCGTTTTACAAAGTGTTGTAATGTGCCATAAAACCAGTATCTCTATTAAGTCCATGGTTTTGTGTCCAACAGAGTTATGAATTTAAGTTCCCAGGCTCATCTTTTGAAAGGGTTGTGCAGGTTTCCTTTGATGGCTAAGATTAAGGGATCTGAGATGGAGTGACTGCTTTGTGGAAAGTTTTGTCCCAAGGTGATAATGTTGTTTTCTTATTTTACTGTGAGTTCATTTGAGAGTACAATGATTATCTGGTTTTCCCACACAGTTGTTGCTGGGGCATTTGATGCACTGGATGAGGTACATTACACATTGTGATAGGCATGTGTAGGACCCATGAATCTTTACAGGAATGTTGTGCAGCATATTGATCATTGTAGCAGTGGAGATATGTCTGAAGGCTTTGCAACTGTTGTTCTAGCAAGATCTGGTGCTGCTTTGAGTTGGCGTGTCCTGGTCTGTGGGGAGTTTGCATCTGATCATGAGCATGGCAGGGTTGGGGGGGTGGAGTTTGAAGGCCAGAAGAGGGATAAGTGAAAGATTTCTTGCAAGATGTGGTCCCCATCAAGAATGGGTTGCAAGTGTTCAATGTTACTCCATACAGGTTCCAGTGTGGGGTGGTGGCTGACAAGTAGGGGTGTGCAGAAAGTGGGGTTTTCCCCCCCAGTTCTGAAGCAAATTCTTCTGGTGCATTTGAGTGGCCTTTTCCAGGATGCAATCTACTTCCCTTTTAATCTTAACTGTTTTGTTGTTGTTATAACCCATTGCACTTACAACTGCATCTTTTGTAGAACACTTCCCTTTTTTAGTGACGGCAGTTTTAAGGGTGTATCCTGGACTTTCTCTTTGGAGCAAATTTTGTGGTATCTGAGTGCCTGCCTGTCGATAACAGATTTCTTGGTGTGTCTGGGGTGATTGCTGATCTGTGGAGGTAAGTGATCAGTGAGTTTCTTGTATATAGCCATTTTGGGGGCTCTATTGAAGCTGATGCTGGTGTCGGAGTGTTCTAGATAAAGTTTGATAAATGGAGAGTGGTTGAAATTGTGGTGGAAATCTATGAGGGAGTTTAAGTCATCTGTCCAGAGGATGAAAATATCATCGAGCTATATCGTTGGATTTGTGGTGCATTTTCCCAGAAATTCTTCCTTGTACTGGTCCATGAAGATGCTGGCATATTGGGGTGCCAGCCTAGTACCCTTGGCTATTCCCATGGTGCAGGCAAAGTGTTTGTTGTTGAATGTAAAGCTGGTGTGGGTGACAATGAAATGGATGAGTCTGGCAAAGCATTTCGGGTGGACTTCCGAGCATTATTCATTACCTTGTAGGTATTTAAGCCAAGCTACAATGTTGTCATGGTGAGAGATGTTGGTGTATAAGGAGTTGACGCCCATGGTGGCAAGGATGGTGTTCTGGGGGAGGTAGTTAACGATGCAGAGTTTCTGGAGAAAGTCGTTAGCGTCTTGGAGAAAACTGTCCCTTTGCAAGGTGCGTGGCTTTGAGGATGGTTTCTAGGAGTCCTGATATTCCTTTAGTAACAATGCCATGGCCAAATATGATGGGTCTGCCTGTATTACCTTGTTTGTTTATCTTGGGAATCATGCAATTTGTAATCTAGTAATTTTAGAAGTTTTTATGTACCATACCTGCCTCAGAATCTCACGGGCAATTTGGTGGAGGGGAGTGTTAAGTGTTTTTTTTGTGAAGACCCACACAAACTGGGCACCTTGGACACTGACCAAGTAACTAAATACGGAGAGAAGATGGTGAGAGTGGCGGAAGGATGGTCTAATGGAAAGGGAGCTGAACTGTGAACTCAGGACACCTGCATCTAATCTCCAGTTCAGCCACAGAGTTCCTATGTCTCCTTGGACAAGTTACTTAGCTCTATACCTCAGTTCCCCCTTCTGAAAAATAGGAATAATGCTTACCTACCTTATAGGGGTGTAGCAAGGATAATATTCATTAATTATTGTGAGGCATTCAGATAATGGACAGATGGGGGACATATAAGCATATAGGCCTGGATCCACAAAAGGAACTTAGGTGCCCAGGGGAAAAAAAATCACATGTACAACATTGCAATTCACAAAGCCCGATTTAGGCACCTAGGCTTCTATATAGTTAATGAGGAGGGATGTGATTCACAAAGCCAGCACACTAAGCAGGGAGTCATCTATGCTAGGCAATGGGAGATGCCATCAAGAAGGGTGTGGCCCTGTGCCCTGCCCCTCTCATGTGAATAGGCAAATCCCAGGTGCAGGGAGGCTCCTATCTCTGCTCGTGAGCCATGAAGTGGAGGAAGATAGGCAGAGAAGCACCTAACTTGCATTTGGGACCTAATGCAGTGAGCATGCTCAGAGGCTGCCTAACTGCACACAAAGCCTGGGGAGATGGGGGCGGGGGGGAGGCAGTCCTTCCTTCTAACCTTTAACCCAGTAGTTAGAGCACTCACCCGGGATGTGAGATAATACCAGTTCAAGTCCTGCCTCTGCCTGATTAGAAGAGATTTGAACAGTGGTCTCTCACTTCTCAGGGGAGGCTCCTAACCTCTGGCCTATGGGATAGTCTAACATGGGGCTCCCTCACTCTCTCCTGTTGAAGTTGTTACAATTTAATTATATAATTAAATATTAATTGAGCCAGAGAAAGAGAGACTGACACCATAGCCCAGTGGTTAGGGCACTCTCCTGGGAGGTAGGAGACCACTGTTTACATCTCTTCTCCCCATCAGCCAGAGGGAGAACACAAACTGATGGTCTACAATGTCCTGGTTCATTGACGCCTCTGAAACTTAGGGGAGGAGATAGGCATCTGGACACCTAGAGCAAGGCAGCAGCATGCATGCTCAGGGGAAATAACTTAGGCACCTTAAGAACTTTTACTGCAAAACCTTCAGTGCCAAGTGAGTTTAAGTGCCTATAGAGAAAGACAGTAGGTGAGCAGCAGTTTTGTGGATTACAGTGACACCTAAAAACAGGCCTTAGGTACCTAAGTAGCTTTGTGGTTCCATTATTGGGCATGTAGCTGTGTGGAAAGTGCTACTTGGCTGTCATGATAGCAATAACAGAAGGCAATGGTTTTCAAATGTTTTCATACTGTAGATCACTTCTTAAGACTTAGGTCTTTGTAGATCACATCCTCTTTTACTCCTTCCCTCCAGTAGCCATGGTAACTGATTACATTAGGACAGTATTAAACGGGACAAGACAAAAAGAAATTCACGTCAATGTGATGCTCCTTAATTCTGTCACCTTCATTTTGTATTCGTATTGTTTATTTCTTCTCCCTAGGCATGGGACTTCACACTTAGTAGGACTGAATTTCTACTTATTGTCTAGTGCTCACATTGCTCCAGTCTCAGCAGGTCTCTTTGTAGTTTACTTCTGTCCTGTGCGTTTGCTACCTTCCCAAATTTCACATCAGTCACAATCTTCACCACCGTTGAGTTTGCACCAAAAGAAACTGGGCCATGAGACACAGCACAATCATACAGGCTGCACCCAAGTGTAAATAGCTTCTGAAAACAAAGTGCTGAGCAGACCTACAACTGCAAGAAACATCACTGCTTGAAGGAACATAAGGTACAAGAGTTTAGTACAACCTGTCTGGTAAGACCACTGACCTAAGGCACTGTTTGACCAACTGCCAGTGCTGCAGATGTTTTAAACATCTGGAACTTGAAAGTGCTGCTGTGGGACACCCTCCAATTCTTTTATCTTTCTGTTTCAAACATGACACTGTTTTAAAGCATCTAGAATTTCCAGTTCTGGCTTCCTATTTTTTATTCCCCCTTACACACTTCCACCTCAGCCTCTCAGGTATGTTTGGAAAATGAAGTCCTGGTAGTGCTATTTGGGGTAACAGGATGTTTACTAGATTGTAATATTTCCTCTGTTAAACTAGCCTCTCTAATTTTATATTATGGCTTTACTGGCAATGTCTATTCTGTGAGTACACAAATAGCAACATGGCTATGCAGTCAGAGTAAAGCCCTATTAGAGACTACTTTAAAAACAAATACTGTCTGCTCTGAATGGCCCTTAAGCATGATGTTATTATTCACAAGATTGGGTTTTGCTCCACTGTCCATGGCCAAAATTTTCGCTAGCCGTTCTGTTGTACTGTGCACTAGTCAGCTTCTACTAGGCCCCCCAGAGTTTGATGCATTTCACTAGTGTAGTATGACTACACTTTGAGAAGGATGAAAGTTCTAATATAAATTAAAGATAGTATTAATAAACCTATGTAAATATAGCGCTCCAATGCTTCAGGGTTTCTGGAGAATCAGCTCACACTCTCTCTACTGCATTCACTTGCTTTGTCAATTTTATTGATGGCCTTCATTAAGGGCGGAGGACGGGGGAAGAAGTCACATCCACCACAAAGAACTGATCGTCTTTGGAATGAGATCGCCATCTCATTCTGAATTTACATGGCTCAACTGCTGTTTGCTTCAGAATGCATATAAATCCCACTAAATCTATCTAATAATGGATACAAGTTGCCAGTAATATCACTATTGAGCATTAAAATTTTAAGTGGTTAAAACCGATGCATCAATCTTAAGTCTTTCAGTTGCATTTGAAGTACTGGAGCTTGCAAGGTACAATTCACCACAAGTAAGTATTACAGGCACCCATGAGCCATAGAACTGAATGCACAGCAGATAAAATTCATCCTCTCCCTTCTCCCAAAATAGTGAACAGGTTTTGTTCAAGGAACTAATTTGGGGTTTGAGGCTAGGAGGCGACTCCACTGACCCTGCCTGGTCCTGCTTCAGCAAAGCACATGCTGATTTCTCTCCAAGGAATTCCTCCCTTATGAAGATAACCTGGCCACTGGATCTTTTTAAGTGCTGTCCACGTAGTCCCCTACTGCAGGCCAACTCTAACACTGCTTTCTGCACCAGCCTACTGGGACCTGATGCAGAGCCCAGGTTCAAGCCATGCCCTGTAACACTAAAGCCAAGATAGCCTGGATGCCGACCTTGTTTGGCCACCTTCCACAAAAGGGTGAATTATTCTCAGTATGAAGAATTGAGAATTAACTGTTGGCTTCTGAATTTGCTTCCTGTGGCTGGTTAATGCCACAGTCCTAATATAATTTTACAGACAGAAGGGGCCCAATCCTGCTATGTGTCCATGTGTGACATTTCCTTTGACCGTAGGTAGTTATTTCCTTTATTTTTATGTGGGAAGTTCTCTTTTAAACTAAAAGAAAAGGAGTACTTGTGGCACCTTAGAGACTAACAAATTTATTTGAGCATAAGCTTTCGTGAGCTACAGCTCACTTCATCGGATGCATCCGATGAAGTGAGCTGTAGCTCACGAAAGCCGAAAGCTTATGCTCAAATAAATTTGTTAGTCTCTAAGGTGCCACAAGTACTCCTTTTCTTTTTGCGAATACAGACTAACACGGCTGCTACTCTGAAACCTTTTAAACTAAAGTTGCTTAGATTTCAGATTGACCACAACACCTGCTGTGAAGTTATGTTCATCACATAAATACATAGTCACACATTGTATTAAATGCAGATTGTATAACAACAATATGGCTGTGTTCCATTATGAGGTTGAAAGTTATTAACATAATAAGTAGGGTCATCATTTCAAATGATGGCTGCATGCACATGTAATTAGTCTGTGTACTAAATATTCTGAGAACCAGATTCTGGCTCCCTGACTGATGTTGAATAGCACCTTCCTCTGCAAGCAGGCTTAGTGCTCTGCTTGAATTCTAGAGTAGGTAATTGCGTTCTGCCTACCTAAGCGCTCCCTGTGGTTTCAAAAAAGTATTCTTCATATTTTGTGCTGGACTGATGCGTAATGTTCTTGCGAGCTGTTAAACAGCTGCCATACTTCATGCAGATTTGGGTGAAATTATGATCTTGACAAGTCTGTCTGTGTCTCACCTTAGTTATTTGGGGATCACTGGAGATATTATGCAAGATACATTTAACATTGGCTTAATATTTAAATTAGTATTGAAAATTAAAATATTTGTCATTTTATTTTTCTTCCAAAGTTTCAAGACTGTGTTATAAGCTAGTGACTTGCAAATTATTAAAGAAGTTTCCTGTTCAAAGGAGACAATAGCCATTATTCTCTAATATCACATTGACTTCCCATGGGGTGGGGAAGTGGGAAGTAAAATAAGGTGAAATCACTCAGAGTTGTATTTAATTCCAACTTTTACAGCAAAGTTTCATATCTTAAAAATAGGTTTATGTAAACCTGTGATTAACAAAAGCTCAAGTTAAAACCAGTGAATGATGGCACTATAATAAAAAATAAGGGCTAAGTATTTGAGAAGATACCATTTTAGCATAACCCAGCATGCAAAACAAAGATGAATCCTACTTCTATTTCAGAAATACCAAGTTATGAACAATAATCCAAAAAAACTGCAAATGAAAACATTTACATTCAAGAATTAACTTCTATAGAGAGGCACTAAGAGCTTGTCCTGAAAGGTGATGGGCTTCAGCCCTGATCCAGGGAATCACTTAAGGATGTACTTAGTTTTAAGTTCAATATATATTTGTCTTAAGTAGGACCACTAAGTACTAACGTTTTCGAAGAAAAGCAAGCACTTAAGAGTTTTGCTGGGTCAGAGTGTTCAGCATATTTCAGGATTGAGCCCTAAATAGATATGGAAGTGTATGTGTACTTCAAGATACATCATTGGTGTATACTAGATCAGATCAAAGAAGAATTAAACTTCATAAATGATAACTGAAGACAAATTACAGAGAAATTAGTGAATTTGCTTAAATTTTCTCATCTAAATACAGAGAAAGAGATACATACACATAATTTGTCCATTAAATAATGTAGCTACATATAAACCTTAATGTAAGATCTTAGTTTCAAAAGAAACCGGACAAAAATATTATCTGTTTATTTGGATTTGGCAGGTAAATTGAAAGCCATTGAACTTTAGCTTCAAGATAGAAATTAGTTCACCTGATCCACCATGTCAAGATCCAGAGTCTGATTAGACATTCAGAATTACAATACCACCAAAATTATGCAGTATGGGCTATTAGTCTATACTAATGATACTTACAGTAGGAGTTATATCTTCTTTGTGGGTTCCTCATTTGGTGATGTAATTTTCTGAAGTCACCATCTTTTTGTTCTTAGATACAGCAGTTCCTCCATGGTTCCTTTTAAGTACTGTTTGGAACAAGCTGTTTCCTCATAGCATATTTCCTTAAGTACATATAAATTCTGTGCTTGGATTTCCTGTCCAAAACACTCAAGTATATACAAGAGTCAGTCAGTCAATCAGTAATAAAAAGTACATAGCACGGGGTGGGCAAACTTTTTGGTCTGAGGGCCACATCTGGGTATGGAAATTGTATGGCAGGCCATGAATGCTCACAAAATTGGGTTGTGGGAGGGGGTGTGGGCTCTGGGGTGGGGCCAGAAATTAGCGCAGGGTGCAGGCTCTGGGGTGGGGCCAGAAATTAACTCAGGGTGAGGGAGGGGGCTCCAGGCTGGGGCAGGGGCGCTGGGTGGGGGTGGGGGGTCAGGGGCGCAGGCTCCAGATTGCGCTTACCTCAAGCAGCTCCCGGAAGCAGGGGCATGTCCCGCCTCCAGCTCCTATGCGGAGGTGTGGCCAGGCAGCTCTGCGCACTGCCCCATCCGCAGGCGCCTCCCCTGCAACTCCCATCGGCCTTGGTTCCTGGCCAATGGGAGCTGCAGGGGCGGCGCTTGGGGCGGGGGCAGCGTGTGGAGCCCCCTGGCTGCCCCTACATGTAGGACCTAGAGGGGGGACATGCTACTGCTTCCGGGAGCCATGCGGAGCGGGGCAAGTCCTAGATCCCGCTCCCCAGCAGGCGTTCAAGGTCCGGATTAAAATGTCTGAAGGGCCGGATGTGGCTCCCGGGCCACAGTTTGCCCACCCCTGACATAGCATGTATATGGCATTTTACATCTTCATAGCACTTTACAAATGGTAGCTGATTTCATCATTTACTTTGTTCGCTTTCCTCCTAAAAAAAATTACTGAGGTTCCTTAGTAGATTGAATACTCAAACGTAAATGGTCCAGAAGATTTTTAAAAGGCCAGAAATTCTTTACTGTGAATGAAGAGATCAAAATCATTAGTCCTATTTATTCGGTCTCTCCAGAATATGTACCATTCATGAACAAAACATGTACATGCAGTATGTCATGCAACTGCTACCGTAATAACATCTCAAGTATATTTTAGAGGCCCATGGTGCTTTGAAGTACGTAATGTTTCTGTTCTTTAAAAAGACAAAAGTTATTTTTACGCTCATGAGCTTGCTAAGCGCAGGCTTTTCATGCTTGTAGTAACATTCCTGGAATCTATTAATGTGAACTGATTGAGAAATTACCCAGTCCTCATAGGATTTGATTTTATTGTTCCTTATTACATTTTAATCAATGGGGAAAAAAATAAGTTACCAAAATTTTATTCCAACGTCCAACATATTGTAAATACCCAAGAATTACTTGAAGGAAAAAAATCTCTCTTTGGCTGCACACAGCTTTTTGCAATGCTCAGAAGTTATAGATTTGAAGCATATTATGTTTATGTAAGTTCCAGGGAAAGAGAAAAAATATGCCATAGAGTTATACATGTTCATCTGTTTAGAAAGCAAATTGCTCTGGTACACTGAACCTATAGAAACTGGTATGTGTCATATCAGCCTAAAACCTGTAGAAACATAAAATTGCCATAGTAAAGTCATAACAAAAATACAGCTGAGCAGTACTATTTTAGGTAATGTGGTGATCTAGTAGTAATACAATCTGTTTTGGAATTTCTAGGCATATCATATTAGATTTTTGAACATCTGGTTTTAATAGGTCAATAAATGTGATAATACTCATTATACACTATTTTCCAATACAATTTCACAATGCAGACATTCATCTACAATAAAGGCAACTTTGCAATCAGAGAAAACTTGTTTTGATGTATTCATTATTTTGTGACTTTCAACTGTGACCATACATTTCCTTGTGCCTAGTCAGTAATCCTTAGTGTATATTTGCATACTCTGGATGAGGCAAAAATCATCTGGAAGCTTTGCACACCATTTAAATCTGCTATTGGGCCCAATCTTGTTCTCACTGAATTCAAAGGGAGTTATGCCACAGATTTCAAAGGGACATAGTTTGGGCCCAGTTCTTCTGAACAGAGCCACACACGGTAAGCTTTAGAGCAGGAGTGGGCAACCTACGGCCCGTGGGCTGGATTCAGCTCACGAGTCATTTTAAGACAGTCCGCAAGCTCCCGCTGGGGAGCAGGGTCTGGGTTTGCCCCGTTCCGGCGCTCCAGCCGGGGTGCAGGGTTGGGGGCCGCACCACAGGGCTCCTGGAAGCCGCGGCATTGCCCCCATCTGGCTCCTATGTGCTCCAATGGCCCCCTCCAGTGCTCCAATGGGACCTGCAGAGGCTGTGCCGGAGGATGGGGCAGCACGCAGAGCTACCTGGCCGTGCCTCCGCGTAGGAGCCAGAGAAGGGACATGCTGCTGCTTCCAGGAGCTGCTTGAGATAAGCACAGCTTCGAGCCTGCACTCCTGAGCCTCTCCTGACGCCCCTACCCCAGCCCTGATCCCCCGCCCACCTGCCAAACCCCTCAATCCCAGCATGCAGCACCCTCCTGCATCCCAACCCTCTCATCCCCAGCCCCACTCCAGAGCCTGCATCCCCAGCCGGATCCTGCACCCCTTCCCACACCCCAACCCCCTGCTCCAGCCTGGAGCCCCCTTCTGCACCCTGAACTCCTCATTTCTGGCCCCACCCGAGAGCCCACACCCCCAACCAGAGCCCTCACCCCCTTTTACCCCCCAAACACCAATTCTGTGAGCATTCATGACCCACCATACAATTTCTATTCCCAGATGTGGCCCTCGGGCCAAAAAGTTTGCCCACCCCTACTTTAGAGCAAAATATTGTGCCACTGAGCAACAGTATAATATTCTGTTTGTGAACTATCTTTACGCTGTCTTTTGTTGTGGTAATGTAGCCATTTCTAAGTCAGTCTGATTAGCGTTTTAGCATTCCAACCGTTTCTAGCATTGCCACTTCTAGTGATTTTATGAGTCTTGTGATATTTGATGTTTTTCTTAACACCTCAGCTCTTGGAGTAAGGTAAATGCACAAGGTTGGGAAAGAAAAACATGAATCCTAAAGTCTCAGAATCAAATAAAGAGCTCCTAACAATTTCTTTTACTCATGACTTTGGGGGCCTGACTAATGATTTTTGAACAGTTGGGGTTGGTAATACTGGGTTTTAAAGTGTGTGTGTGAGAGACTGTGTAAGTCAGCATTATAGTAAGAATTGCCCCTGTGTTATTTGTTAGTAATTCTGTGACACAAGTAGCTCTGCAAGTGAAAGATGTTATTCTATTTTCTTCTTTAAACAGAGCAGCTCAAGTCTTGTTACAGACCCAGCTGCCATTTTATGTTTCGGTTCAGATACAAAATGTTACTTTGCTCTCACTTACTTTGAAATAAAGGTAAACTAGGCTGAACAGGCATTTTTCTCCCTCTCTGTGGAACACACAAATGTTTTAAAGGCTGCCCCTGAAGCGGCAACAAGAATCTGTCCCATAGGAAACCATGCACCAGGACTTTTAGGTTATAAATAAGTAAAGATATTATTGGACCTGAAGTACATACTATACTAGTGAGGCATTGCAGATGCTAAGCTAGTGTAGTTCATGTTGCAATTCAGAGGTATAATTTACTAATTGTTTTTCACAGGACATGCTTCTGTGCTCTAATTCTGCATGAGACCCTTGACTTGTTTATTTAGAAGTGAAAGGATTCACCTGGACTATTATTATATTTTCTTTATTTAAACAATCAAATAATTTCACTATTAGATATACATATACAGGGCCTGTTAGTTAGGCACAGTTGCAGGTCTCATTTCTGTGAGCAAGTGCCACAAGTATGTGTGTGAATCTGGTACCTGTGCGTTTGAGAACCAACTGTGATTAGTCGTGTATGGAACAAATCAGATGGAATACTCCTTATTCATACGAAGTGATAATCGGGTTAACTCCACTGGAAGTTAGTGGAGTCTCACTGGTGTATAAATCAGTTTGAGAGGAAAATCAGGCTTTGTGATCCTATGACTAATTAACCAAATTTTCTGAAACTTCAGGAAATGCAAGTTTCACTCAGAGAACATGTCCTAAGAATCAGTGCAGACCCAACTCTGTTTTATTTGAGACAGAGAGAGCATAAATCCTGTTTTTAGTGCCAACAACATAACCTTAACTCTAGCATTGCCACGGCTCTGTCATAATCTGGGATTTTTAAAAAAGTCTTATCAGGAAAACTGGTAAAATAGCTCTCCCCA
This sequence comes from Chelonia mydas, assembly GCF_015237465.2. Taxonomy (NCBI): domain Eukaryota; kingdom Metazoa; phylum Chordata; order Testudines; family Cheloniidae; genus Chelonia; species Chelonia mydas. Next base: position 160,168,283 of record NC_057851.1, read on the forward strand.
CATTGCAGCAACACTGCAATTTAATTTTGCCCTGCTCTTTGCAGCTTGATCCTTTCCTTCCTTCTCCCCCACCCTGCCCTCAGCAGCCCTCTAGTCTCCTCTTTAGAAAGATATTTACAGCAGTTGGCCCCAGAAGTCATCAATGTCAAACAGGACCACTAGAGCAAAAAGAAACGGGTTCCATATGTTTGTCACGCTTTATGAAACAGTTCTGCTTAGGTTTGTTTTCTGTTGGTTTCTAATGTTTACTTTAATGTTCATCTGTGGTTTTTCCAGTGTCCTTTACAATTTGTGCATGTGTATTTTCTGCAAGTAGGAAACATTTGTTTGGATCTAGTTTATCAACACTGAAACCCTTAAAACGTCAGCGAGATCACCGCAACATTTTTTCCTTTTCCACAAAGAGACAAAGTAAGTTGATTTGCAATTACCTTTACACTATTTTCCTTTTTGACTACATCTTAGAATGAGAAAATATGGTGACTTATTTGCTCAAAGTGTGACATCCACATACTCTGTGGTTCTAGGTGTGTTAGGAATACATGAGTCAGTGTTCTTGCACTCTTTCAGTATTAATGGTCCTCTTTACTGTGCTCTACCTTTAGACTGCTTATGTTTCTCAGCAAACAACCAGGGAAATAGGTAAAACAAAATACTCTTGCTGGAAGGTTGCAGCATAACACTATTTTATTTCTTAGAATTCAAAAACACAGGAGAAACCAAAAACAAACCAGACACACAAAGCAGGCTGCTCCCTAAAATAGAGAGGCACAAGTTACTCCACCTTACTGTAGGCTGTCTGTCTGCAAAGTGACGGCTCCGAGTCCCAGGGTTTTCTACAGAGCTCCCCAGCCTGCAAGCAGGACTAAGGAACCCCCTGGCTCTTAAAGCTATAGATTGCAATTCCAACACAGTCCTCAATATTACACCACAATAATAGACCCCAGAAGCATTCTCTCTCTCTCTTCGACTGCAGTAGTTAGCCTGCCATCAAAGTAAAACATTGGTTAGTACCACCTTAGTTGGCAAAAATACTGCATAAAAATGGTTCAAAGACTTGAAAGTGTATTTTTGGTTTTCTTCCATAAGCCCATAAAAACACCAACAGGTTTATAACAAATGAGTCACACAAGTTACCCTTCTCAGAGGGGGATAACAAAAGCCTTTCCTGTTTACACTGTTCAGATTTTGGTCTCACACCTTAACTCTCCTTTGTGATAAACTATCACAAAGGAGAAATAGATAACATTCCCCTCTTCCTTTTTATAAATCACAAGCCTGTTAATTAGCCCCAGCAGGTTCCCCATTGCTAGGCTAAATCTTCCTCACCGAGAGGAACTGGACTCCATTCTGACACCTGAAACAATGGGCCAAATTCAAACCTGATGCATTTGGGTACTCTTCAGCTGAATTATACCACGTCTGAATTTGGCCCATTTGGTTGTGGGAAGGAAAATTTGGCTCCTACTCTGGATAAGGATATTAACTTGCTCTGCACCAGAATGCAGGGTATACACTTCCCATGACCTTTTTTTTCCCCCCAAAACATGCCTTCTAGGAAATATCAGACTATGCAATGGCTATATATAGTGCCAATGCTACGATGGCTAACAAAACATAGGATTCAAAAGTGTTCATCATTGGCCTAACTCTGCTCCTTTTGTGGGGGAGGGATAGCTCAGTGGTTTGAGCATTGGCCTGCTAAACCCAGGGTTGTGAATTCAAACCTTGAGGGGGCCATTTAGGGATATGGGGCAAAAATTGGGGATTGGTCCTGCTTTGAGCAGGGGGTTGGACTAGATGACCTCCTGAGGTCCCTTCCAACCCTGATATTCTATGAAGTCAATGGAAGAACAATGATTTTGAAAATCCCAGCCATATGGTCTACCAAAGATATAAGGAAATAAATGAGTCTTCTGGAAATTGTTTTTCTTCTTAAAAGCACTATGCTACCAACAAATAAATAAAAATGAGGATACTTTATACTTCCCTAACGCCTGAATTAAATCTCACACCACTACAGCCCTGAGGTAAGCATGAACTTCTCCCTTCTTACAGATGCAGAAACTGAGGCACAGTAAGGTAAAAACCTGCCCAAGGTTAAACAAAATGGCAGAAGAAGCTACTGAACCCATATCTCTAAACTCCCACAAGGCTTCATGTCAGCTAAGCAAAGCCACTTAAAATGGGTATCAAAGGAGGACTAATAGCACTGAAAACCAACACAGACTGATCAAGAACATAAGGAGAAAACAAAAGAGAACCAACCAGCTCTGAAAGATGTTACGCTTGAGCATTAGCAGACTGCACCAGGGAAGAGACTATTTCCAAAGACAAGTAAGTACCTTGCTCTCTAAAAGATCACTTAAAGACTTTGAAAAGTTGCAGAAGAATCTTATCGTCCATTGTGGTTGTGAAAATTGACTGAGCTGTGAGATGGTCTCTAGTAGCCACGTCTCAGACTTCCTAGGGCTTTAAAGACATATACATGCTAAATATTTATTTTTTAAACTATATTATACTAATGTGTACTTTGTGCCTTGACTTTTTAAATTTGTGGACCTGTTCTATGCTAGTTTAGATTAATTTTAATATTGTTTCTCGCGGTATTGTCAGGTATATTTTGTTAGTAGAATCTTCTCAATCCTCCCAGAGTACAATATCTTGTAAATGGTTTCTGTTCACCTTCAGTGTTACAGCAGATCTGCAGAACCATATTGGTTTCAGCTGTTGACACTGGTGGCCCTAGACATAAGAAACTATTTATGCAGCTGTGTCTCTTTGTTTTCACTTAAAGAACTAAAAGAGAAAACCCCCTACAGGAACTGGAGATGTGAATTTTAGCTGCAAAATATTTTTTTAAGTCATATACGTTGGGCACATGTATTAGCAAGAAAACAGTTACACAATAGGAGGCTAGTATAGCACAAAGGCATAATTTCACTGCTTGTGGGCATTCAATGAAAATGAAAGGTGGCAAATTCAAAACTGGTCAAAGGAAATACCAAAGGGGGATGCTGAAGCAAATACTTACCAAGCTTCATAGAGAAATTGGACACTGATATGAAAAACAAGAATATCCAGAGCTGTTATAGATAGTGCTTACAAAGTGTATCTATATAGATACAGACAGGGAAATAAAACCCCATATCAATGCTTAAGTAAATCTCTATTTGCCCAGTACTGAAGTCAGGCTTAGAGGCCTGTAATTGCCGGGATCACCTCAAGAGCCCTTTTTAAAAATTGGCGTCACATTAGCTATCCTCCAGTCATCTGGTACAGAAGCTGATTTAAATGATAGGTTACAGTCTACGGTTAGTAGCTCTGCAATTTCACATTTAAGTTCCTTCAGAACTCTTGGGTGAATATCATCTGGTCCTGGTGACTTATTGCTGTTTAATTTATCAATTTGCTCCAAAACTTCCTCTAATGATACCTCAATCTGGGACAGTTCCTCAGATCTGTCACCTAAAAAGAACGGCTCTGGTTTGGGAACCTCCCTCTTATCCTCAGCTTTGGAGACAGATGAAAAGAATTCATTTAGTTTCTCTGCAATGGCCTTATTGTCCTTGAATGCACGTCCAGTGGCTCCACTGGTTGTTTAGCAGGCTTCCTGCTTCTGATGTACTTTAAAAAAATTTTGCTATTACATTTTGAGTCTTTGACTAACTGTTCCTCAAATTATTTTTTGGCCTTCCCAATTGTATTTTTACACTTTATTTGCCAGTGTTTATGCTTCTTTCTATTTTCCTCGTTAGGATTTAACTTCCACTTTTCAAAGGATGCCTTTTTGCCTCTCACTGCTTCTTTTACTTTGTTGTTTAGCCATCGTGGCTTTTTTTTGGTTCTCTTACTGTTTTTTAATTTGGGGTATACATTTAAGTTGAGCCTCTATTATGGTGTCTTTAAAAAGTTTCCATGCAACTTGCAGAGATTTCACTTTTGGCACTGTACCCTTTAATTTCTGTTTAACTAACCTCCTCATTTTTGTGTAGTTCCCCTTTCTGAAATTAAATGCTACAGTGTTGGGCCATTGTGGTGTGTTTCCTGCCACAGGGATATTAAATTTAATTATATTATGTTCACTATTACCAAGCAGTCCAGCTATATTCACCTCTTGGACCAGATCCTGTGCTCCGCTTAGCACTAAATCAATATATAATTATAGTGGCATTAATGTACATTTCAGCTTTACAGTTGAGACAAGGGGGGGTCGGGGGGGGGCAGAAAGTTTTTGTCTGCTAGGCAGATCTGCAGTATGCTCTTGACTCCTAAAACAGGCAGCAAGAAAGCAGCAGACCTGCCTCATGGTGGAAGCCTCCTTATGTAGTTATAAAAGGGCCAGATTTTAAAAAAGGTATTTAGGTGACTAATGGGATTTTCAAAAGCATGGGTGAAGTTAGACATCTATGTGCTTTTGAAAGTCCCATTAGTCACCCAAATACATTTTATTTTAAAAGCCTAACCTTGGTGATAGAACTAGATTGGGATAATATCATCACTGGAAAAAAAAATAAAGTCAAGAGGTAATTTGAGCCCCAAAAGATTGGCTAGTCATAAGATAAAAAAGGGGGCCATGTCACTACCTTAAGTTATCTCCAAAATATTTTATGACCACAAGTTTTTCAATCTAGTCTACTTCTCAAATTCATCAGTGGTGTCCTGCAGCTACTTTTATTTTTCCTGGAGTAGGACCATGATCAGTAATTAATTTGCCACATGTTGAAGTTCAAAATCATGTATTGATTTTGCTGCTGAAAATTAAAATACAACTGTTAAATCTCAGTAACGGACCCAGTCCTAACTAGAATCTTTCTAGTGTAATGTATCTATTTATGAAGTGTACACAAGTCCTGTTTATCTTCAGAGGTGGCCAAATCTATACACATGAAATTCCACTTGCAGAAACTCAAGCTAAGACACAGAGTCCAACTTGAGATATACCAGAAAAAAGGAAACTGCTTCTGGTATTTGATCTTTTTTTGCTTATTCTCCTATGCAGCCCTCATCCACCTATGTGGGAAGCCCTCCCTCCCAATTCATCAGCCTTTCATCACACAGATGTAATTGTTGTCAACACCTAGTGAGGTATAGCTCTGGAGGTTAATGCTAACAGCTGGTCAAGATTTTTCCATTTAACTGCCTCCCCCCCCCCCCAAAAAAAAACACAGTAATATGGGGGTTTTTTTAACTGAAAACTTTTGCAAAAATCTTGCCATTTTTCTGAATTTTTGTTGAAGTTTATGGCACTCAGTGGCAGAAAAGGAAAATAGGGCAAACAAAAATCTAAATTTTGCAACACATTTAAAAACACAAAACAGAAACAGTTTTTTAAATGAAGAGCTCTACTTCTCAGACAGTAGAATCTATAATCAATGTCCATTAGAGCCAACTCATCTTCTAGTTTCAGTCCAGACTAAAAACAACTGAGGGTCTCCTTAATGATCATCCAGGTGCTGTTGATACATCCAGCCCTTTCTATGAAGAGAGTTTCAGATAAAAATACATTTGTAGAATTCATTCATAAAATGCATTTCATTAACCCAGTTGCCATAACAATACATTGGGACATTTACCCATGCTCAGGATGTCTAAAACATGAAATTCTGATTAACAGATCCTCATTATGAAATGGAGGAACCCATCCACCTCAGTGAGCCTTGTAGAAACAAACTGTAGTGGGTGGACAGCTCATCCCTATCCCAGTTCACAGAGCTTCTTCAAAATAATTCCTAGAGCAGATCTTTTAGAAGAAATCCAAATCTTGATTTAAAAGTTGTCAGTGAGGAAGAATTCACCATGATCCTTGTTAAATTGTTCCAATGGTTGATTACTCTGACCATTAAAAATCTATGCCTTACTTCCAATCTGAAAAATTATAGCTACCACTACTTTTCTTTTTTTTAAAATTGATTCTCAAGGGCTCCAAACCCTCAACTCTTCCTCAGGCAAACCTTTCATTGCAGTCGCTGGGAGTTTTCCCTGAATAAATCTTCAGTAAGGACTTTGTTTGGTCTATGTGCTGGATTGGCTGATGTTATAAATCTGGTCACAAACAGTAAGTCGCATGAACTCACATTGCTTTTAAGGAGAACAGTATCTTTTAGGACAGTTTCCTGCAACTATTCCCCCTTCAGTGTTTGTTTTGAACCATTTTGGCATCGCTCCTCAGTCCATCTACTAGAAGTATAAAAACATTAAAAAAAAAAAATCTTAGCAGCTTGCCTGTTTGAAGAGGGGTGAAAAAACCACATTACCTACCGTTGTTCCTTGAGATGTATTGCACATGTCCATTCCACTGTATGTGGATGTTGTCCGAGAATTTTCTCTTTCAGTGGTACCCATCAAGGCAGCTCGCGTGCCCTTGCCATCGTGCCCTACTGAGTGCTGGTATGGGAGGATGGAGCAGACCCCAAGCCTCCCCTCAGTTTCTTCATCCAAGACAGACTCCATCACAGAAAGGAAGGCAGGTGGGACGTGAAATAGACGTGTTCAACACATCCCAAAGAACAACAGCTGTGGAAAGGTAGGTAAACTCTTTTTCTTCAAGTGATTGAACATGTCCATTCCACTCTGGGTAACTCACAAGCAGATTAATATGGAGGTAGGATCCAAGTCTACCTGAATAGGGACTGTAGAATAACCTGTCCAAAACTGTTCTCATCCCTGGATTGATGGAAATGGCACAAATGAGCACCAATGTATGAACTGATGACCAGGTTGCTGCTTTACAAATGTCTCAAATAGGTACTTGCACTAGGAAAGCTGCTGAAGCTGCTTGTGTTCTAGTCAAAATGAGCCAGTACTCTCGGCGGGGGCGTGACATTATCTAACTGGTTGTACTCACAAATGCAAGAGGAAATACTCTGAATGGAAGCCAGTTTACCTTTCACCCTGTCTGCAAATGTGACAGTTAACTGAGCTGAGGCTCTAAAAGATCTGGTGAGGTCCAAGTAGAAGGCCAACACTCTCCCCTCACATCCAAACAAATGAAGCTTCTGCTCATCTGTATACATATGAGGCTTCAGGGAGCGAAGAAGAGTTGACAAATAAGTGGCCTAGTTAATGTAAAAATTGGGAAACCACCTTTGTCAAGAACTTTGAGTGAGGGCAGAGGTAAACTTTATTCTTATGGAAAACTGTAAAAGAAGAATCTCAATTCGACTATTTTCCTTACTGAGGTTATCAGTAATCAGAAATGCCACTTTTATAGAGAGGTTCAAAGGGAGGTCCCGTTAAATTTTATTAGCATTAGGTTGAGATCCCATAGGGGAACAAGCTCCTGCACCTTTCTGTCATCTGTTCAACCGTTTCAGAAATCTGACAGTCATAGGGCTGGAAAAAAAAAAAAAAGTCGTCTACTGCCCACTGGAGAGGGGAACACTGACATCTCTGCCAAACGTACTCTAATGGAACAGTCAGACCTGGATGTTTTAGGTGCAACAGATGATCCAAAACATTGTTAAAAATGGAAGCCTGCACTGGAGAGGCAAACTGCTGCCGAGACCAGACAGAAAAATGTTTCCATTTAGCCAGCTAAGTACAACTACTTGAAGACTTTCTGCTACTCAGAAGCACTTCCTGAACTTCTTTCAAGCAAGCCATTTCCACTGGTGTCACTCATGAAGCACCCACACTGTCAAGTGGAGGGCCTATATGCTGAGGTGGAGCAGACAGCCACGGTTCTGAGAAATTATGTCTGAATCCAATGGGAGAGGCAGAGGAGCTCTCACTGACAATGCTAGTAGGGTCAAGACTGATGTTGCTGAGACCTCAGTTGTGATATTAGTATGAGGGAAGCATGATTCCGTTTGGTTTTGAACAGGACTCTGGGTAGTAATGGCATCAGAGGAAAGGCATATAGCAGGGAGTTCGTCCATGATAGCAGAAACCTGTCCATCAAAGAACCCAAACTGTGACACCTTTGGGAGCAGAACTGACAGCACTTTGTTGGCCTTTGTTGCAAACTGGCCCACTTTGGGAACTCCCCCACAGCTGGAAGATGGGTCTAACGTAGCAACTAACCATTTGTGGTGAGAAAGACCTGCTTAGGTGATCTGCCAACGTGTTCTGCTCTCCTGGAAGGTATGCAGCTTTGAGGTGAATGGAGTTGATTGGGAGCTTTGCATAAAGTAGACAGTTGGGACAAATGGGCCCCGCCCTGTCTGTTCTCATAGAACATAGTCACTGTGTTGTTCATTAACATTAGCAGATTTCCCCCCCACAATATGTGAGAAGAAGGTTGAACAGGCTAGATGGATAGCACGTAGAGCTCTGATGTTTATGAGTCCTCAGATCCTGTGGAGGACCACAACCCTTGAGTTCGTAGAGTTCCGATGGGTGTCCCCCAGCCTGGGGATCAGGCTTCTGTGACCAACACGAGCACTGGTTGCAGAGAAATGAAGGGAATTCCTACACAAGTGTTATGAGGGTCCGCAAACCAGTCCAGAAAGGACAGAGTTCCATGTGGAATGCAAATCACTGTCTAGTGAATGTTGACAGAGGACATATACTGATGTTAGCCATCCCTGAAGCCTCCTTAGGTTTAGTCGGACGTGCTGTACTGCATAGGTACATACTGCCATGTATCCCAGGAGTCTGAGGCAAGTGTGAACTGTAGTAACGGGATGTTCTTTTAGATCCAAGACCAGGTCTTGAGTATCTGGAACCTTGACTGGGCAGAAACACTAGGGTTTTGTCCCATCCAAGCGTGCGCCCAATGATTCTAAAACCTGTGCAAAGAATAGAGTTTATTTGTCCAGACTGAGTAATAGCCCCCGGCCCTTGAAGGCAGACTGGATGATGGTGATGCTGAATAGTACTGAGACTCAGACCAGTCAGTCATCCAGGTAGGGGAACAATCTTCTCAGATAAGCAGCTATCAACACCATGCACTTTGTGAAAACATGAGGGGCTGCTGACAGGCTGAATGGAAGTACTGTGAATTGGTAATGGATTCCATTCACTACAAATCTGAGAAAAGTCCAGTGGGCCAAAAAGATAGTTATACAGACCTTTAAGCATCCGTTAAGTCGAGGGCAGCATACCAGCCGCCCTGTTCCAGGGAAGGAATAACGGAAGAAAAGGTAACCATGCAGAAATTAATTTTCTTCAAGAATTCGTTTAACCTTCTTAGATCTAAAATAGGTCTGAGATCACCTTGTGCTCTGGGAACAAGGAAACAACAGGAATAAAAACCCATTTCCTGAGGAACTTCCTCAATGGCTCCTTCTAGAAGGAGAGACTGGACCTTGCTGAAGAATGGTCTCATGAGAGTGATCCCTGAAGAGGTATGGGGAAGAGATGATGAAAAACAAATTGAAGGGAATATCCCAGATCCACTGTACTTAGAACCCACTGATCTGATGTGATGCGAGTTCACGCATGAAGAAAGTGGGATAGATGTTTGGCAAAGATATGGGTAGGGACAAATTGTTCTGTAATATTGTTATGCTGTCCTTGACAAACTCAACAAAATGCATGTTTAGACAGGGCTGTTGGTTCAGAAGAACCTGCTGTTGCAGATGATATGGGGGGGCATGGGGAAGAGGCTGCCTCCTGTAATTCCTGCCCCTTTTTCTTGGGGGCAGAGATATAAAGTTCTGATAGCTGTGAGCCTGCTGGGGACAAAACTGCTTCCTCTTTGTCGCTGATGTGTAGGTTCCAAGCAACTTCAGTGCTGCCCTGGAATGTTTTAGACTATGCAGCCTATCGTCCATGTTTTCCAAAAAGAAGGAGACCCCTCAAAGGATAAGTCCTGTATGGTTTGCTGTACTTCAGGAGGGCAACCAGAAGACTGCAGCCACAGATATCTCCTCATAGATATGGCCGACACCATGGATCAAGCTGCTGAGTATGCCACATCCAAGCTGTCCTGGAGAGCTGTCCTTGCCACCAGCTTGCCCTCCCCTACCATCAGAGTGAACTTGCGTCTCAAGTCTGTCTTTCTCAGGAAGTGCACTCTGTATGGTGGTGCTACACTCTGAGTACTCTCTGAACCTGATGGCTCCACTAGAGAGCAAAGGGCCACCCCCAGAAGGAGACACTTAAGTCTCACTGCTCTCTCTTTTTTAAAGCAAGGCTTAAACCCACTACAAAAGTGTGACACTTGTCATTGATATGGAACTCCTCCAAACATTTTAGGCAGTTGGGATGTGGGTCACTGGACTGGCAGTGGTCTGGCACATGACCAGCAGGACTTAAATCCCAGAGATCAAGGTATGCCTCCAGCACAAGTCCAGGTACCGTGAATCAAATATGGTCCAAAAAGAACCTAAAAACTGAAACCTAACACTAACCTATCATTCTACATTATATCTAACTAACTACTAGCCACTAAATGACAAAACAAACATATACAAAAAGAGTAGGGAAATAAACTTGTGACTTTATTTATTTAGCATTTGCATATTCGCCGAGCCAAGAAATAGCATTCTTAGTGGCCAAGTGGAGTTCTCGGAGCCCACTTCTAAATTTGGCTAGTGGGCACTCCTCGAGAACTGGTATCATTGTTTGATCTGTGCTGCAGCTTGGATTGTCTTGAAAACCCCAACAGTGCTGGTTGGCTGCACAGAGGCCTTGCCCAATCTGGAATCAGTTAAGAAGGGCCCACTGACAATATGGCAAAGCTGGGAGCACAGGCACTAGGGTCCGTGATGGGAACTGATTGGTGTTTGATGTTAAGCATCAGTCTTCCCATCACAAGGACTCCGCTGTCATGTCCTGCCATGAAAGAAGCGTAGTTGGTGGGATAAAAATAGTGACAGCAAGACTGGAAGCACTCCAACAGTAGTCACTTGTGGCAAGAAGAAACTGAAGGGAGTTGGGGGAGGCTCCATCCTCTTACACTGGCATGCAGTGGCACACAATGGCAGAGGGCAATCAAGCCACCTGACAGGTACCGCTCAGTGAAGAAGTTCTCTGACAACTGCGCATGAGTCACGCTCACAGCTACAGTGGAATAAACATGTGCAATTACTCAAAGAAGAAATAATATTTGTTCCCCCAAGATCTTGTAGTGAAGAATCCCCTAGGAGATGTTCCAGAGACAGAGGGATAGCAATGATCTTTAGCTCCAGAAAATATGTTCAGTCTAATTTACATAATTATAAACATTAAAACTAAACTGACAGCGACACGTACAGCATCAGGAAAGCACTGGCATAGAAACACCAAAAATTAAATACAATTCAGAGTCCTTCTCATTCAGAAGTTAGACTCACTGGGGTGGAGGTTGGAGAAGTCACTGTTTGCTCACTCTCCAGGAGTAAAAACCTATTTAAAACTTATTTCAGGTATTAAATGGTTATAATTGACTCTGGAAGCACATAAAGACAGATTTGATGATTAAGGAAAAGCTATTTTTACTAGACATTTGTTAAAGCAGAACCACACTATAAGGGGAAAATACAGTATATGGCAGAAATGTGCTGTAATGTCCAAGCTCTTTGCTATGCTCAGCCAAAACCTGACTGGCTAAATCAGACACTGTCCTAAATTTTTTCCAGTTCCTCAGTCAGGGTATCCCTCCCCTGTCCCATCCTGTAACCATCCAAACCTATCCTCCTAAGGCACAGCTTTTGTTGTTTGCACAGCTGCCAGCTAGGTGTAGATACGATGACCATACGTCATCCGGGGGGAGGGGAGCTTGGCTGCCGGTTGAGTCAGCGCCTATGGCGGGCAGCAGGAAATAACTCCCGCGTATTTGAGACCCCTGGGGTGGACTAATAGAAGCCACTTCTAAAGGCTTGTCAACATGGGCATACTGAGGAAAGTTAATCAGAATCAACTAACCCCTTCCAAAGAGAATTAAAATAAACTGAATTCTTTCATTCTAAATGAGAGGATCCACACAGGGTAAAATGCAACTGAATCCACTTTCAATTCACACCTTTAGTTAATTTGATTTAATTTTCCAGAGCGTCCCAGTATAGCTAAACCCTAAAACTGACAATATGATTCAGTAATCTGAATACGATGTGATTTTCTTTAGGAACATGGATTGTCTTCTTCATACTGCATCACCTAGAACCCAAATCTGCCATCTCTGTCTTGCACATAACCCTGTTTTCTATGAATTAACAGGTTTATTGCAGAGTTTTGAATAAATGTGTTGGGTAAAATGTATCCCTGGAGTAACCTTGTTGAAATCAATGAAGTTAATCCAGCATGAATTTAGCCTTTATTTCCCATCCCTTCCACTGGATTACTACGACCCACAAGAAACACATCTAGTTACATCAACAGATGTTTTAGGAGTTTTCTTTAGCAAAACCTGTGTGTGTGTGTGTATATAAACTCATTACATGTAAAATAGCGGTGGTGCATTTTCCATGTCCATGACATGAAACTCGTTAATCTTATGCTAATAGCTATCTTCTTAGCTGCTTGTGTCAATATGGTGACCTCACAAATACATAGATTGTTCAGTATGCCACAAGTCATCCTATGCTAGCAGAGCTCCTAATTACTGTGGAGACTGTGGACATTTAAAACAACATAACAGCTAGAGCAGTGGTTCTCAACTGATTACACATTGTGGGCCACATATGCGGCCCACAATGTGTTATCTGGGCTGCAGGGGCCTGGTGGCAGGGCAGCGGCAGCCCTGACGCTCACCATGCAGGCTGGGCGGCTGCCCCAGAGCTTGGGCTGGGTGACAAGGCCGCGCAGCCAGACCCCTCTGCATTGGGGCAGCTGTGACCCCTGGGCAGCTGGGAACCCAGGCCAGCCTTTAGCACACAGCTGAGCTGGGCCGCAGCTGTGTGCTAATTGGGCCGTGCGCAGCCTGCCGGCTGTGGGTTAAGAACCACTGAGCTAGAGAGATGGTGCTGTCATGGCTTGCTTTACCACCTGGATTCCATTTATGTAGTATGTTTGTTGACCACTTTGGTACATCCAGAAGCTTTGCTTAGTTGTTGTATCTAGCCCATCGTTTATTGCAGTGGTTCAGGGGGTCTGCCAAGCAGGGCCAGTGTTAGAGTCACAGGGGCCCAGGGCAGAAAGCCAAAGCCCCACTGCATGGGGCTGAAGCTTGTGGCCCTGAGCTCTGCCACCCGGGGTTGAACCCGAAGCCTGAGCAATGTAGGTTTGCAAGGTCCCCATGCAACTGCCCTGCTTGTTACCCCCTAATGCTGGCCCTAGTTTTGATAACGCAAAAAAACAGTTGTTATGCCACAGGTGGGCCATGGAGTTTTTATAGCATGTTGAGGGGGCCTCAGAAAGAAAAAGGGTGAGAACCCTTGGTTTATTGTCTTATTGACATGGCTGTAGATGAATTAGGCTGCTGAGAGGAGCAGCCACACCTCTTGTTAAAGTCCTAGGCACCTGGAGTGAAATCCTCACCTTACTGATGTTAATAGGAACTCTCCCATAGATTTCAGTACTGATATTTGAACTCTACACTGTTATTATTTTAAACTTCCTTTAGATCTTCTAAACATTCAAGACCTAAGAGTCATGTTGCATACTTTTCACTGTCACTTACATCCTGTTGCATTACATAGAGAACATGCACCAGTGTTTTGTGGCTCTAGCTGCAATGTCCAGTGGATCAGATTTTGCCCCTCTATATCAGTGAAACCCCAGTAACTTCATATCTAATTATTGTAAACATTAATATCCAGCTATCATAGTGAGTTGTACTCCACTTAAATATTTACCTATGCAGAACTAGAGTGTTCAGTACAGTATGTATTCCTGAGATGCAGCTCATGAGTCAAGTCCTGCTGTGTATGAAGTCAGTGGCAAAACTCCAGACTTCTAAATCAGATCCTGTAAATCAATTATATTGATTTATATAGATTGACTGATTAGATTGATATATTTCTACTAGTGTGAGATCAAAACCTTGCGCATTGTCTCTTTCCCGAGCTCTACTATTTTCCACTTCTGTAGCTCAAAGACATTCATACTGAATCACTCCTGTGACAAGCAAGAACACAAGGCAGAAACATCACAGCTGTTAATGACGGTTATGGAAGACCTTTCCCACTGACTAGCAAGAGAGATCTCATTCCGCTAGAATCTTTTTTTCTTAGATAGTGAAGGAACAGTTATTTTATCAGTGTCACATTACAAACTAGCTTCAAGAGTTTTACTATTTTCAAAGCTCTATTGTTAGGCTCATCTCCTCTTAACACAAGATGACTTGTTATTTAACAGGTTTCAGAGTAGCAGCCATGTTACTCTATATTCGCAAAAAGAAAAGGAGTACTTGTGGCACCTTAGAGACTAACAAATTTATTTGAGCATGCTCAAAGAAATTTGTTAGTCTCTAAGGTGCCACAAGTACTCCTTTTCTTTTTGTTATTTAACAGTGGTCTGTCACATCTTTCTGAAGTCATTGTGGCTGCATTTATCAATTCATTGCTATTCACCAATGTCAAGACCAGATAAAGAAATATTGTGCTTTATAACTGAACGCTTTAAGTTGCACAACTGGCTTAGGGTCTTAAAGATCCTAAGGGAGTTCAGGACTACTGTAGCAGAGCACACACTGTCCTGCCGGATCGGGTCTCCCACCTATTCTGTAAGGAGAGAGCAGAGTTGCAGAGACTGGCTCCAGTGTGGGTGCACCAAACAGGAAGTTTCCTTCCAACAAGAAAACCCAGCTGCAAATGCCTAGCAGACAATTATGGCCTCTTTGTGCCATCTGAGAGGTACTCGGAGGCCATAAGCCATGTAGTGACTCTAACTCTAACTTTTATCAAATCATTTATTTGCATTCTAAGGAAAGATACCTTGATTTTTCTATTAGACAAAAACAGACATCCATAACAATTCCTGAATACCCAGATAGCACCACTATTTTATGGGAAGTTACAGTACATACCTCAACCTTCCAGGCAATGCAAACACACACCCAACATGAGGGATACAACAATTATTCATGCGGAAAAAAAAAAACCGCCAAAAAATGACGTTGGATTTCATGTAAATAATTCTCTTTCATGGTTCCTTATTTTTGATGCAAGTAGTTTTTAAACACTAAGGGCATGGCTACACTTGCAGATGTAGAGCGCGGGGAGTTAAACCAGCCTTTGGAGACTGCAGCAGGGAAAATGCTGCCGTGTGTTTACATGGTAAGATTCAAGCGCACTGGCGTGGCCACATTAGCAGCTCTTGCAATGCCACAGAGAGCAGTGCATTGTGGTAGCTATCCCAGCGTTCAAGTGGCTGCAACGTGCTTTTCAAACGGGGGTGTGTGTGGAATGTGATAGGGAGTGTGTTGTGTGTATGGGGGGGGAAGAGAGAGTTGGTTTTTGGGGTGCTGAGAGTGTGTCAGCATGCTGTCTTGTAAGTTCAGACAGCAGCAGACTCCCCTACCCCCAGCCTCTCTCTCTCTCTCTCTCTCTCACAACAAGCAGCATTCCACAGTAATGGTTGCTTTGTCCCAGAGCAGATAAGCATGCCGGCTGTCACTGCTGTCAATGGAGCTTTGAAAGGGGATATCCATGTTCCTACAGCCGAGTTCAAAACAATGACAAGAGTGGCCACTTGACTTCAGGGATTATGGGATGTTTCCAGAGGCCGATCACAGTGCAGTAATGCAACACCTCATTTCACACTGACGCTGGGGCGTTTCAGCCGAGGCGCAGCAAGCTTTATGCTTCTCGTGGAGGCGGATTACCAGGAGCGCTCCAGCTGCAGAGTCCGGGCACTCTAAGTGCCTGGCCAGTGTGGACGGGTTGGGAGTTAGGATGCCTGGGGCTGCTTTAATGCGCTCTAACTTGCAAGTGTAGCCAAGCCCTAAAAGGAAGGGCATGCCAAGTTTGTGTGGATTAAACGGAGTGATTTCCTTCAAATGAGGGACACTTGAGGAAAGCTTGTGTGTAAGTCTCAGAGAAAACTATTGATCTCATTTTAGATTTTTTTTTTTTAAACAAACATCTCATTGTAGACCTTTAGGACATAAAACCCAGTTGGCCATCTGGAGATTAGAACACAGGCCTTCTTCAATCACACTTTGGTAAAGCAACAGGGTGACAGCGTAGGGACTGAGCTCCCAATGAGGTCTCAAGTTAACACCATACGAAAGTTTTGCAAATATTACTACACATAATATATTTGAACTACTGTTTTTCCTACTGTTAAATGTTAGAGCTGTATGCAGTGTGTTCATACACAAAGTGCGGTAATTGAACTCCAGTGAAATGGATGATGTGAATGACACCAGAAAACTAACAACTTATGAGAGATGATGGCCCTAAACGTATAGTCTGTGCAAAGTGAAAGCTGATTTGGAAGCCACTATGCAACCCTTCTCCACCCATGCTGTGTGTGTACAAGAGACCCCCACACACCGTGATCTTTATTCATTCAGAGACAATGATGAGCAGTGGAAGCAGCTTCTATTAAATCACTTTGAAGGTTGCCTGCAGAAGAAATTTCTGAAGCATCTACCCATCTTTCCTTTGGTGCTCATTTTCATTATGTGTAGGCCTAAGATTATGTCATGGAAGCTATGAAGACTGCCAGAAATCTCTCTGACATTTTTGCTTATTGCCCATGACCAGTCCCTGTCTTTTACTAAAAATAACTGTGACAAAATCTTAACCTTAATTATGTTTGATCAACAGACCATATAGAATTCAGTCCTGTGGGTAGGCCTTCTGATGCTCTTGACTTTTCATTCAATTCTTTTATAGCTTGTGCCATCATAGGAGAAGGCACATGAAGAAAAGGAAAATTCACCTCAGATGACAGGATTCAATAGTACTATAAGCTAGATTGTGATCTCCACAACAGTGGTACAGATACAGAGGAATTCCTCTGACTCCAGTGACAGTACTGCAACTTGCAGCAGATCAGAAACAGATTTTTAATGTGACCCATCATTCAGCATTTCTTTGTTTAAATGAGCTTTTCAGAACACCACTTGTGGAAAGGCAAAATCCATCTAAGAAGGCAGAGTAGCAAGCCTACATTAAATATTCTGGCACTGATTATTTTCGAAAGAAAAGGTAGATGATGGAGGTCTGTCCACAGAACAGGTATATTATAGACAGTAGTACTGTATAAATTTAGCTTTGTAAAGCTCAAGTGTTGTTCGTTTATATTATACATGTTCACAGGAAAGAGCCCCTTCTGTTTGTGTTAAAATGCTTTTTAAAATAAATTGATGTAGTATTTACTGTAGATGGTACAAAGTCATCTGTTTATGACTCCAATAGCAACCTTTTTTTTCCTTTATTTGGCTGCTCAGGATTTCTGAGAAGGAAATTATACTGATAATTATTTTCCCTAGAAATTCAGGGCAGAATAATCACATCAAATCATTTCACTAATTTATGCATTTTGTTATTTGTTCTGTTGGCCCATTTTGTCAGGATGACCATCATATTCAATATCCTTGGTATATTAGCATCCTGCAGTAATGTATTTAAGTTGGGCATGTTATTGTATTTTTGTCTTAAGTACAAAAATAATAGAATGAGATGCAAGATAACTAAATACAAGATGTATGGGCTTATTAAGCTACGTATTTGTTTCTCCTACTGGTTTGCTGATTTAAAATGTAACTCAGCAGCAGATTCAAAATACAATACAATTTACTCATTACAGACCAAATCCAAGGGCCAGCAGTGCCAGAAGTGCAGAACCTTCAGTAGTTCTTTGGCCCAGGCAGGCTCTGTAGAAACAGATGGAAAAATCCCAACAAGGAGCTGGGCATCTTTACCCTTGGAGAGAGGAAAAGAGAGAGGGATACACATTCTTGTCTGGTTGCCTATCCTCTACTTCTCCAAAAGTGTGGAGTCAGACTCCATACAGCCCATCTCCCATACATGACAATTGAGTCCTAAGGACCAGTGTCACTAGAAGACATATGCATGCACTTCATTTCCCCAAAATCCAGAAAGGTGAGAAGGTTCTTCCACTCACTGACAAAAAACTAGTGAGGGTCTGACTACAGACTTTGGCAAATCCTTCATTAGCCCATGGCACTGGAGTATGAATTGCATGCAGAGTAGGCATAATGGCTTTGGCAAGTATCCTGAATTAGAATTTCAGTTGCCTTTACTTCTTTATTAATGAAGAAACCTAGCAAAGTGCAGAGTGACATGTAATTATTTTCAACTGGTTCCGATCTTATTTTGATTTGTGCTAGTTCATTATATTTTTTACATATTGTAAATCCAGTTTTTATTCAAATATTAAAATCCATAACACATGCATAGGCACGAACAAAGACAACACTGGAAGACAGACATTTCTGAATTCTAATCCCACCTATTAAATGCAGACTAAACTTTTCACCTATTTAAAAAGCAAAGAAACCAAGGAATAGGACATGACAGATCAATTATTGCCTCTGAATTGTATAGTATCAGAAACAGCATTGGAAACTTACCTCCTCACTTTTTATTACCCCCAAAACTATAATGTTAATCATGCCTGCTGTAATCCAAGAACCTCTTTCTGCCTACTGGCCAGCAGGTTAGAAGAATATCCTGATTCTGGTTTATACTTTGGTAAACTAGAATGTATGTCACATGATATCTTAAATGAAAGCCAGGGTCACAGGTCATTTATATCACTGTGAAATCTATGTACAGATACTATGTAAGGAGCTATGTAGATCTACTGAAAATGTTTTCTAAAGTCTGTATCAAAGCAGAGCCATCTGGCAGAAAAGCTGTTAGTCCAAGACATGTTTATTCACCTGTCTTTCTTTTGCAATGTAAGTTTTGTCTCATTTACAAACGAGTCTCGCATCACCCATCTAAGCTAAATGCAGATAAATGATTGCGAGAATTTCAGCCAACAGGTATAGAAACAGTGTGGAAGAGAACGTTGTCTTGAGACACACTTGAAGAGGTTTGCTAGACTATATTTAGGGAATAAAGACAACATCCCTCCCCCCACTCCATCCGGCATCTTGGAAGCAAACAGCAGCATGTTTAAAATCATGAAAAATGAGATCACAACCAGTCTTGGCTGAAACACTACAGAGGACCTTAGGGGTAAGCTGCTTTAGACAGCAGGTTAGCCTGTTAATTTTAGTTTCTAGAAAGCACGTTATGATTTTATATGTAACCTTTTATTTCCATTATTCGTACACTCACTCTCTCTCAAAATCTTTGGTAATATATATTTATATGAAAACAAGAATACGTTAAGTGTTATGGTATTAAACAAAGGAGATGATCCTAAGTGGACTCACACAAGCTGGGGTGCGTGCTGTTCCCCTGGGGACAGCAGGCCTGGTATTTCTGTGGGTGTTCAGTGGATAAGGGGCTGGGCACTAAAGGGGAATGCTTGAAACGAACTTGCAAACTGGGGCCCAACTATTGTTAACCTGCAAGGCAAAGTAAGGTCTAGTATTTCCAGGAGGAGAGTGCTTGAGTGGCTAACAGGGTGGTGGTGTTAGGGAGCTGACACCTTCACACCTGTGCACGTTTTCTTTGATATACGGATTTAAAAGCCTTAGGAGCTTCACTTCCTAAAAACTGGGGAATGTTGTGACTGAGTTTCTTCCCTCTACCATTAGTGGAAATAAGTCTTCCGATGATACGGAGCATACTGAAGCCTAGATGGAACTTCCGGAAGGCAGATTGGGGCTCCTTTACAGAGTACTTAGAACGGAGCATTGTAACCATCCCATTACACATCTCTTCCATGGAAGATGCAAACTGGCATTTTTGTTGTGCCATTTTTAAAGCTGCAAGTGCAACAATTCCATGCAGCTTCTGTAAGCAGAGTCAGGATGAGCTCCACCCTGACATCTGGTGGTGAGGTGTGGCAAGTTGTGGAAAAGAACTTCAGGGGCTGATCTCATTTGCATAGGCACACCCACCCCGCCTAGAATGAGGCCACAGCTGCCCAAATAGTCACTTTGGCTGCTGTGGGATCCCCAGTGTCTCTGTTATTGGGGCAGGAAGAATAAATTGTTATTACCCTGATTATGGGAATCAAGGACAGTGGAACTGTACTTGGCCTTTTGTTATGATGGAGGTACTCACCATCAACGAAGTAGCACTCGCTAGGCAAGAGACATGGGTTCCAAAACTCGGTGAATTGAGAGAGGCTTGAGACAGGCATTAGTACCAGGTGGTGTGGGCCCCTTTGTGAGGGCCTGAAACACCAATTGCACCTCTGTCTCTCTCCACTGTGGAATGTCAGAGCTACTTTTGGGTCTATTAAGAGTCTCGCTACAGGTACTGTGCTGAATTCACTTTGGCCTTATGGTGCACCAGCCCTAAGGCTCCCACTACTATGAGCTGAAATCACTAAAGAGCTAAAATCACTGAGAACTGAAATCACTGAGCACTGTGTCAAGTAGTGGGGAGCTGGAAGATCTAGAGTGCAGTGGTGCTGTCTGTGGATAGGCTGGCGGAGTGTTCGTGAGATGGCGAGTGCAGCCGAGCTGTGCAGAGCAGAGCCCTGTGGGGCAGTCAGCTTCAGGTCACATAAGGTGCCCCTTACCTCTTCCCCTCCTCCCCCCCACACAGGCACATTTTTAGCCAGACTGGGGAATAACACTCTGCAGATGAACTTTTGAACTCTGGGGCTGGACTTTTTGGACTTTGGCTGATTTTTTGGATTGCTGGACTCAAGAGACGTTTGGGTTGTGGGACTCAAGAACCCGAGGGAAAGGATGTGGCCCAATTTGCTGGGGTGGGTCTTTGCTCATGGTTTGGTTAATGAACACTAGTTGTGGTGTTTTCCCAATGTAATGCTGATGTCGTTTACCTCATGTTATTAAAGATTCTCTGCTACACCGAGGCCCTGTGCTTGCTTGCGAGAGGAGAAGTATTGCCTCTTTGAGGCGCCCAGGGGGTGTGCAGGATTTTCCCAGGTCACTGGGTGGGGGCTCGAGCCACTTTTGCATTTGCTTTGATGAGAGGGAACCCCTGTGTACTGAACCCGGCCCTTGCTGCTATCAACTTGGCCTGGCAGAAGGGTTACACTTCCAACCAGTGTAAATTCCATGTTTGAAAGAGGATTGTGCAGACCGGCTGAGGCAGTATGAGCAGTTAGGTGATCTGGAGATTGCAGATCATCTTACAGAATCATTCCCCTCACCAGTCTCGATGGCGGGAAGCAATAGTGGTGCTTAACTTTACACAGTCAGTCAAGCCAGAAGAGATGGAGCTTAATTCGTCGACTAGGTGCAGCTCAACATCCATATGCACAAACCAGGCCAGCAGTGACTCCAAATCAGATTGCCAGTCATCTGTTGAAGGATACCAAAGCTCCTGTTGACAAAGCTATCAAATGACAGGTAAAGGGCTGAATGATTTAAAAATGGGTACAGCTCCTGGATATGATCGAGTTGCACCTGAATTCATGAGACATCTGGGTCCTTGCACTCAGGAATGGCTCGTGAGAGTTTTGTGTGAATCCAGATTGCCTAGAATCTGGCAACAAGCGAGGATCATTGCCTTGCTGAAACCTGGGAAAGATCCACACTTGCCTTCTAGCTACAGACCAATTTCACTTCTAAGTGTCTGCTTTAAGGTGCTCAAGCATCTGATTTTGGAAAGAATTTCACCATCTATGGAAGGCCTGCTGGCACCAGAGCAAGCCAGTTTTCACTGCAATCACAGTACAGGTGATCAAGTGCTGGCATTGGATTCCAACATAGGCTGAAGAATGGATCAGTTTTCCTTGTCCTGACTGTGGCATACAATACGGTTTGGCACACAGGCCTTTTGATGAAATTGTCTAGAAATATGTCAAGTTGGTTAGTATATGCAATGGCTCGGTTTCTGAGAAATCACCATTTCTGTGTGCATATTGGTACTAGAACATGTGATTGAAAGCACCAGAAGAAGAATGACCTCCCGCAAGGAGGTATTTTCTCCAACATTATTCAACTTATATTCGAATGACCTCCTACATACCGAGTCCCACAAGTTTGTTCATGCGGACAAGATATGCCTCGGAACACAGTCACACTCCTTTGACATACTTGAGAGTGCCCTGAATGCAGATATGGTGGTTATGGCAGATTATTGTCGTCAGTAGTGCCTGATATCAAGTGAAAGTAAGACTGTGTTGAGTATCTTTCTCTTACATCATGCACAAGCAGGCAGAGATCTGAACATAGTTCTCAGTGCTCAGCAAATAAAGCATGATTCACACCCGGTTTATCTAGGTGTCGTGTTGGATAGAACTGTTCACATATCGTGACCATCTTACAAAGACAGAAACTAAAGTCAAAAACAATCTGATGTGCAACAATCTGCTCAGAAAACTGGCCAGAACAACATGGAGCACCAATGCCCAAAAGTTATGCACTTCAGCCTTGGCACTCTGTTAGTTGGTAGTGGAGTATCTCACTCCAGTATGGGCTTGCTCATCTCGCACAAAGATGATCACCATACAATTTAATTGCACCATGTGTATTATTTCAGGCACACTTAAAATCTATTTCTCTACCATGGTTACTGGTTCTCTGCAATATTGTTCCACCCAGTGCTCACAGAGAGGAAAGTGTAGTAAAGCTCATGACAAAGTGGTGCAATATGCCACATCTACTGTTAATTAAAGACTTAATTCACCCCAGGGTCATCTTCCCTCATGCCACCTGTTGTGGATAAATTTACTGGGTAAGGGATTTATGGTAAAGGATGTGTGGTGAGCGTCATGGTCTGCTGAGAAAGTGACAAATCATTATCTCATCTCGGACCCCACTCAACATTAGTCCAGGTTTGATTTACTGTGAAGGCAGTGGAGCCTTCTGAACCAGTTTCATACCAGACATGGAATTTGTGCTGCAGTCGAACTTCAGTGGTGTTTAGAGACAGTCACTATGTCAATGTGGGCAGCCACAAACCATAACACATATTGGTCTTTGTGCCTTGAACATCGTTGATAAGAATGCTGTGGCTTGGCTTCATCGGATTTCATATGCCAATTAATAAATAAGTGGTGTGCTAGTCAACAAAAGTTCCAATGCAAAACATATCAGCTAAAGAGCTGAAATTAAGCTATTATGTTAAACAAAAGTCATTACAACAATCTCTTCCTGAATTATCTGCATTCTCTGGTGCAAGAGGAAGGGCTGACTGAGGGCTTGTCTACACTGGGAAATTACACCACATTAGAACATGACTATGACCTTAAAATCAAACACAGAGGGCCTTAATATTTACATCCATTAAGACCCCTTTACACTTCCAAGGTGATGTAGGACGCTTTAGCATAAATGAAAATCCAGCCCTGAACGTAGCCAGTGACTGCCCTGTTTAACATTGTGTTAGTTACCACTGCAATTCCCCAGGGCCATGTTCTAAAATGGATGTAAAAGTGGCAAAGAGTCCTGTGGCACCTTACAGACTAACAGACATATTGGAGCATAAGCTTTCGTGGGTGAACACTCACTTCGTCGGATGCATGCAGTGGAAATTTCCAGAGGCAGGTATAAATATGCAAGCAAGAATCAGGCTAGGGATAATGAGGTTAGTTCAATCAGGGAGGATGAGGCCCTCTTCTAGCAAGTTGAGGTGTGAACACCAAGGGAGGAGAAACTGCTTTTGTAGTTGGCTAGCCATTCACAGTCTTTGTTTAATCCTGAGCTGATGGTGTCAAATTTGCAAATGAACTGAAGCTCAGCGGTTTCTCTTTGAAGTCTGGTCTTGAAGTTTTTTTGCTGCAGGAAGACTACCTTTAAATCTGCTATTGTGTGTCCAGGGAGGTTGAAGAGTTCCCCTACAGGTTTTTGTATATTGTGTGACAAAGCTCTGTCCTTGCCTCCATGGGTCCCGCGTTTCCTGGCGGATTTCGCTAGGCTCAGAAGCTCACTGTGACCCTCCACGTAACCCTTCTTTTTCTAGGGACAAGGGTCACAGTCTACTGAGCGATTTTCATCATAAGCCAGCACAGGAGGTGAGGAGAAGTTATCCTTCCTTGCACAGTCTCTGATGTCTCCCAGTCTCAGTGATTAATCAGGGGGCAAAGGTGGGGGGGGGGGAGGAGCCCGGGCCCACCCTCTACTCCGTGCTTCAGCCCAGGGACCCTAATAGTATCAGCTATGGTAGCTGACCTTTTAGAAACATGACATGTACAATTCCCTGGGCTACTTCCCCCACAGCAGCCCTCACTTCCTCAAGCTCCACTTCATCCTTACCTCAGGGCCTCCTTCCTTGTGCCTTATATGGTGTGTACTACTCAGCCTCTCCAACAGCGCAACTTCCTTCCACAGCTCCTGACATGCACACCCACCTGATGGACTGGGAGGCTTTTAACTAGTTTCAGCCAGCCCCTGATTGGCTTCAGGTGTCCCAATCAACCTAGCATTCTCCCTGCCTTCTGGAAAGTTCTTAATTGGCCCCAGGTGTCTTAATTGACCTGGAGCAGCTTCCATTTCACTTAACCTGGTACCAGGGATTTGTTTAGCCTGGAGCTAATATATCTATCTGGCCTTGCCCCGTCACAATTGCCATTCCTAATATTGGATTTGTGTCCATTTATCCTTTTATGTAGGGACTGTCCAGTTTGGCCAAAGTACATAGCAGAGGGGCACTGCTGACACATAATGGCGTATGTTACATTGGTGGACGTGCAGGCAAATGACCCGGTGATGGTATGGCTGATCTGGTTAGGTCCTGTGACGGTGTCGCTGGTGTAGATATGTGGGCAGAGTTGGCATCGAGGTTTGTTGCATGGATTGGTTCCTGAGTTAGAGTTACTATGGTGCGGTGTGTAGTTGCTGGTGAGACTATGCTTCAGGTTGGCGGGTTGTCTGTGGGTGAGGACTGGCCTGCCTCCCAAGGCCTGTGAAAGTGAGGGATCATTGTCCAGGATAGGTTGTAGATCATTGATGATGCGTTGGAGAGGTTTTCGCTGAGGACTGTATGTGATGGCCAGTTGGAGTTCTGTTGAAGAGAAGGGAGTTACCTCACAAGTGGAGGAGAGCCAGTGTTGAAAGGGCCGTGTTGACAGGGCCAATCGATCGAATTGGCCCTGTCAACACTGGCTTTCCACTTGTGAGGTAACTCCCTTCTCTTCATGTGTCAGTATATAACGCCTGCATCTGTAATTTTCACTTCATGCATTTGAAGAAGTGGTTTTTTACCCACGAAAGCTTATGCCGAAATAAATCTGTTAGTCTTTAAGGTGCCACTAGACTCCTTGTTGGTTTTGTGGATACAGACTAACACGGCTACCCCCTGATACTGGTTACCACTCAAGAAAGAGATCTTGGAGTCATTGTGGATAGTTCTCTGAAAACATCCACTTAATGTGCAACGGCATTCAAAAAAGCGAACAGAATGCTGGGAATCATTAAGAAAGGGATAGATAATAAGACAGAAAATATCATATTGCCTTTATATAAATCAACCCATGGTATGCCTGCGCCTTGAACACTGCGTGCAGATGTGGTTGCCCCATCTCAAAAAAGATATATTAGAATTGAAAAAGGTTCAGAAAAAGGTGACAAAAATGATTAGGGGTATGGAACAGCTTCCGTATGAGGAGAGATTAATAAGATTGGGATTTTTCAGCTTGGAAAAGAGGTGTCTAAGGGGGAATATGACAAAGATCTATAAAATCATGACTGGTGTGGAAAAAGTAAATAAGGAAGTGTTATTTACTTCTCATAACACAAGAACTATGGGTCACCAAATGAAATTAATAGGCAGCAGGTTTAAAACTAACAAAAGGAAGTATTTTTTTCATACAACACACAGTCAACCTGTGGAACTCCTTGCCAGAGGATGTTGTGAAGGCCAAGACTGTGACAGGGCTCAAAAAATAACTAGATAAATTCATGGAGGATAGGTCCATCAATGGCTAATAGCCAGGATGGGCAGGGATGGTGTCCCTAGCCTCTGTTTGCCAGAAGCTGGGAATGGGCGACAGGGGGTGGATCACTTGATGATTACTTGTTCTCTTCATTCCCTCTGGGGCACCTGGCATTGGCCACTGTCGGAAGACAGGATACTGGGCTAGATGGACCATTGGTCTGACCCAGTACGGCCGTTCTTATGTTCTTATGCACAGTAAGTTATCAGTTTCCAGAAGGAGTCATAAGGTTATGTGCATGACATTTATTTAAGGTTATTAGAGGAGGAGTCAGACAAATCATGGGCTTCTAACTCTTCCTCATCTTTGTCAGGAAGGAATAGCCAAGCCTATTACAGAGCCCTGTGAAGAGGGCCCCACATGGTATGGACAGTGTGATGTTACAAAGTTACAAATAGTATGGGACTGTAATGGTATGTGCCATTGTAATAAATCCAATCGCAATTAGAATAAAATACTGCTCTCAGATGTCCATGCATGTCACTCCCAGGGGGAAATCACCTGTGTGCATCCAAAAGGAGGATTTGTTGTGACTATTTTGACATTGTCAAAGGCTCTCTGAAATAATAATCCAAGTCCCTCACCAAAGGCTCTTAAGCAAAGTACAGTACTAAGCTTACAATTCAGTTGATCGCTGCTCTACTTAGGTATGGAACTAGTTTACAGGTGGGCCAAAACCATAACTATCTAGCTGAACCATGCTGCTCACCTTCCCTCTGATCTTTGAGGGCTTGGATAAAGTGAGACCTGAATCCAAACCAGCTTTGGGTTTGGTTTTGCAAAGGTAAAACCCTATCCTACAAAACCATTCTTGCTTTTACCCATTTCTACAACTGAGACAATAAATATTACTACTTATATGGCACCATAGATATGTATAGTCCTGAACATAGGACAGCTGTGCTCAAATAAGAACCTGGGTCCCTGCCTACATGAGTTAAAAAATCTCCTCTACCCCACACCAAGCCTGTGTTGCCAGACTTGGCATAGGGGGATTCTCTGCGACTGGGAAGAAACAGTTCTCTTCCCCAGATTCCGGAGTACTGTAGTAGCAGAACCATTCCATGGTTGTTCCTGCAGAGCCTACCAAACTCCAAAGATTTGCCCTTCAGGACATGTTCTGTACCATACCATCTTAAGCAATATGATGCCATATAGAAGCAGGTGCTCATTGTAGCAGAAACTGATGTTAAATTTATTTCCAGCGCTATCTGTCAACAAGCTATTTAAGGCTTGTCTCTATATTTTTATCCTTCCTGCCAGTCTGAGTTTCTGGATGATTATTGCAAATTAATGATAAAGATAATAGCAAAATAGGCTTCCTTCCAGTGGTTGGAAGCATGTATTTTGGAAACATGTTGCTCCAACAGTTTACTGCAGCCAGAAATTAAGGACTGCAAGAATCAAATCATGCTCTTTATGTATTAGACAAGAGACAAAGGAACAGACGTTCCTGCTACCATTTCAATCAAAGGAATGACTCTAATCATTTCATTAAGGCCTATTTAAAGGGGTAAGTAAACAGATGTAAGTAAAGTAACCAGGGCAGATGAACTTACGTTGGTTCTTGTGTGCAATGCCACTGGGGTTACAGATTTTACGTGATGTGGTTTATGTTAGTTTTAGGTTTAAAAGTAGTAGCCCCAATCCTGCAATCTTTGTGCCAAGCTCAATGCTGCAAGGTGCTGAGCACTTGTTAATTTTCATGTGTTGGCCCAAGTATTGGCACACTGTCCTTTCTCTTGCAAAAGCTAAACCTCATTAGTTTAGATATTTCCTTAACAAAATTGTTTCATGCCTAAGTAATAGTTGGGCATCACTGCATGCAGTGACTACAGACAAAAGCTTTTTTAAGTCCCTAGCCTCCAAGCAGTTGGATTTACATACACCACCATTCCCCAATGTCATGTCTTCACAGAGCCACACTGAAGTCAATGGACTCTTCACTAGCACAGCTAGTTACAGAATCAGGGTTTTAGTTTGTTGGTCTAAATCCTGCCATCACTGTTCCTAGGAAGGAAGATTTAGAAGTAGTAGGGTTTATTTAACACATTCCTAGAGTAGTGAAGGTATACTAAGTTGCATAGCAAGCTAAATAGGCATTGCAATACATTTAGTTTATGATAATACAATCCACTGAAAACATATGAAGGGGGGAAAAAAGAGAGAGAGACACACACACAGGAATATAATCGATTCCTATCAATACATTACCGATCAGTTTTTCAAAAGCGTTGAGTCCTCATAGTTCCCATTTATTTCAGTTGGGACTGGAGGCACTAAGCACTTCTGAGAATGAGTTCCTAGAACTTCTAAATAGGTTTTGCAATGTAATTGCATTTAAAATGTTATTCTCAATATTTGTTTTACTCTATTTGTATTGTGGTAGCGCCTAAGAGTCCCAGGCAAGGATCACAGCCTGTTGTGCTAGGCACTGTATAAACAAACCAAGAAAACAATCCCTGCCCCTAAAATCTTACAATCCCAGCCTGCCATGTCTGGACTAGCCACTATATACCATAATGATGAGCAGCACAGTATATATAGACAGCTAGGCAAGCTCTTCAGATGTTTTCACCTCTTGCAAGTTTAACAAAAAGTTTTATTTGTGTTTTAACAAGAAATGTTATTTTACTTTCAACTCTATGGTGAAATCTCCTGGATATGCCACATTCAAGTACAGGATAACAAACACAAAAACACAGCTTATATGTGTAAGCTGTGTTCAAAGTTTGTGCTTGCTGATCTGCTTGTGCTTTTAAGATATTAAGTTTTTAAAAAAGCAAGCTGATTAATGTTTTTCTTTTGGTTTATTTTTATGAGTCACTCCACTAAGTATTTGCATTAGCAGGTCTCCTGCTGCCACTAGATCACTCAACCATGTTTGTTTAGTCGCTGTGCCGCTTGTAAAGTGCAACAATGTTGAATTTTTCGGGGTCTCCTTTTGGGTTCTACTAAATGTTTAAGTCTAACTTTTAAACAGTTGATTTAACACCCAATCCTGCAACCCTTCTGTGAGTAGCCCAACTGAAGTGGGACTACTCACTTGGGTAAGCGTTGCAGGACCAGACTGATGTTTTTATTGTAATTTTCTTTGTATTTTCTCCTGCTGGAACTGTATTAAAATGGAGGGCAAAAAACAACATAGCTGAAATGTCACTATCATTAAGTGCAATGCTTTTGTTTTCTCTTACGCTTCAAAATACAAAGCTATTTACTATGAACTACTTCTCAAACAAAAGACAACCAGGGATTACCATTTTTAAGCCACTCTGGAAAGAAGAATTATATTTCCATCTTAACATTGGAAGTTCTTTAACATTTTAGAGATGATTCATGTTAGAAGCCAGCATCTTGACTGGGACTGGCATTACCTTACTTCTAGAAAATAAAATGTAATCAAAGGTCTTGTTGCCTAGTTATATCAGAGTGGAACTACAGTCAAGGTTGTGGCTATGTTGACTAGCACCAACAGTAGAAGCTAAGTCTAAGGGAGATTGAAGAGTTCCTAGATTTCTCTGTTTCCCTTTCTGAGGCTGCCATCCATACTCTGTTCAACCTTCTGAATCTCTTTTCCTTATCAGATTACTCTCTCAGCAAGCTTTACTTCCCCTCTCCAAGACTGCAGGTATAAGGAGAGAAAAGGAGACTCTTAATTAAGTACAACAGAGGTAAAAGCCTTTTCCACTAAATTAAAATGGAATAAAAGTCTCAGTGCTTACCTGTTCACAAGGAAGCCTGTTTCAGACCAGAGATCTTCTGCAGCTGAGACTTTGGGTCTCAAGGGAAGCATTTGTAATGGCAGCTCTTCAGAACAGCACTACTTCTGCCACATCAGATGTTAATGGTATTTTTCCTTCTCTGCAGTTGATGCAATGGCTGACGGGAGAAAAGGGAGTGTTTAAGGTTTTATGAGACTTAAAAAGTGTTAATATGTCTGAGAGCAGCCTTCTCTTGAATATTCAGTTAGGATCTATGCAAGTTTGTCTTAAACTGCAGTACTACTCTGAAAAGTGACCCATTGTATCTTTTTACTGATCACATCTGTTCCCTGTGTGAATTCAGAGTTGCATCTGCTGACTTCTGTAACAAAAACACTTTTTTATTACTTCTTATTCCTGCAGCACCAAAACAAGTCAGGAAGAGTGAACTACATCTCTGTTTGTCTATCATTGAAAGAACTATGTCATGTGTGATAATTTCAAGGCTAATCAGTTCACATCTGTGAAGATCAACTGGTCAAGTGAAAGTTAAGGCATAACTTGCAGAAACTTTATCACCTGTGATGATGTGCAAGGTAATAAGAACCTAACTTAATGATTGGATCTCTGGTTGAATTTGTAGGCTTAAGGGAAAACACATCTTTTCAATTTGAAATGTGCTTAGATTATAAGTGAAGCTACTGGAAGATATTAAAACACAAGATTTCACAAAGCTAGCATGGAACTTCTCCTGATCTAAATACTATATGGTTATACATACATATTAGCTGTTTCTCTTTATGTTACCTAGTAAATCAATATATTAATTAACAGGATCAGTTCCTGCTGGAGATTTTTCTTAACAGGATAATCCCAAAAATCTCTCACTAACATGCACTGAAATTAAAACCTGTTTTTAAAGACCAGGGACCACATTGTACCATTGATTTTAAAACTGAAACCTCACTTGAAGAGAATAGCATATATAGTCCCAAATCACTCAACATTTCCAGCTCACTATTTAGTTTTAAATACACATACACAGATACTGCTAAATAATTTTCTGGTACAGCTAGGCAGGTTCTACTGAATGTAGAATCAGAGAAGCTACCACTACTAGGAGCAGAGTTCTACCTCCCCTTTGTGCAGTTGTTCTTATTAAATCTAGTGAATAAAGCACTCAAGTTCTCAATACTCTCCTACTTAGGATGAATCAGCACAGTTTCCATATCTTTGAAAAGAAACTCTTGGAGTAATATTTAGTGCTTCTCTTTCTTCATGTATGCTTCTTCTTCATGTATGCTCATTTTCTTTCAGAAGTCTCCTAGGTTAAGGTTTAAGGATGTCTCTGTTCTAGACAGAATAAGTTTGTGGTCTAGACTACAAGGTATTTGTCATACAGCTAAACCAGTGTGTTTTTTTTTAAATAAGGAAAAGCTGCTTGAATACTATTTGACTTCTGCATGTGCCAACGTTCTACAGAGCTCACAATTCTCTGGAGTGTTCACTATTCAGGTGACTGATGCTGTTCATAAACTGAGATCTTTCCAGTATCAGATTCCTCTCTTCCGAAGTTACTTGCAGACATTAGACTATTTAAGTATTCTTTATAATATTGGGAACAGACAAAGGCTGGCCACATTGTTTCATTTTCAGCAAGTGTTGGAGAAAGGACTCTTAAAGTGATTTACTAAAGAAGTCAGGATCATTATCTCCATGTTAAAGATGAGAAAACTGAGGCAGGGAGAGGTGAAGTACTTGCATAAGATCACAGAGCAGGCCAGTGACGGAACTGGGAACAGAACACAAGCCTCCTGAGTCCCGCACTAGCACTCTGTCCACAAAACCACACTGCCTCCCTAATTAAATATATTTGGTAACAAACAATGTTTTTTGAAATATTTCAAAACCAAAAGTTGGTGATAAACAACAGATCACAATTTTTTGCTGGGAGTAACTGTAACAACCTCTAGGATAGGTCACCAACTGGGTTTGAACATAGAACCTTCATCTCTGTAGCACATACTTCTACCACTTCAGCTAAAAGAATAGCTCCTTTAACAGGCAGAAATCATTGCCTCTTATTCTCTGTGTAGACCAGCCACCAGAGAGGGACATAATACACACTATGCAAACACGGTACATGGAGTTGGGAGAAGTTTTTGCAATGATCCTTGAAATGAAGAGCAAAAACATTTGAACGAAAGTCTCACTGAGACTTGCTCCTTGATCACAGAAGGAGAAAAGTAGGTGTTTCCCATGGCTATAGCACAATAAGTCCCAAGATAAACACTCTCTCTCCATATTTACTACCAAAGGGTAGAATTTGGCCCTTTTGCCAAATGCAGGTATCCAGCCCTCCTCCTAGTGAGCAATACGTTCCCATGACTGATACAGATTATAAATTGCTGCTAGAAGAGCGGGGAACATTTTAGTGCAAAACAACAGGGCAACACCAAACCACAATACCTGTGACTTATCGTAGACACGCTGCTTGGGCCATCTCAGCCAAAGTCTGAAATGAGGGTGCGGGAACTGGAAAGGAGTCAGGCTAACTGTAATATGGGATACTAGAATACTATTGAGCTTTCTACAGAAAACTCATAAATTAATCTTGCCCTGCAGTAACTTCTGCTCTGCAATTTATACACTTCAGTGGTTTTAAATGCACCCAAGTAACAACAAGCATTATTTGTCATGCACAGAGTGTACATCCATATCCTCTGCAAAATAGCAGGTGTAACTCACTAACTAATTGTTCTGTGTTCCCTTGTGGCTAGATCCCGGAGGCTAAGCATCTGTTACTACTAACAGCAAATAGAGCTACTTCTTTCAGTCACGTGGTTAAGGGCTGTACCTTGTAGTTCCAAGGTTTAATGTCTGCTGATGACTCAAGGTGGGAGTTGTATGCAGTCACATATGCTACACATCTTACCTATACATGATAGCTGGGCAGTTTTAGCTAACATTGTTTTCTGTACTTACTCCTCCCATTGAGGATTTTCCAGTTCCCATATGATTATCTAGAGTTACTAACACTTACCTTTGGAGCTACGTAATCTGAAAGGCAGGAGATATAGCGGTCTGGATAAGCATGCTTTAGGAGTATAGCAGACCCCAGCAGGTCCTCCATGGAATGTCTCAATTCACAATAAGCTTGGCTTACGCTTCAGTCACTTTTCTGAGATGTACACACTGGACTCTGATGATGGAGCATATCCCCCTAAGGGCTAGCTGCTGCCTCAATTATATGTCTACAACTCCCATCATCATAAATGAGAATTTAATCTACTAAACAAGAGGAGACCATACCTTTAGTAAGGTCATGCCCTCAAAATGATTACCACTAATGTGCTCTTACAATAAAGCCTGTTTCTAAACTCATTTGGAAGACCGGCTATTGACAGTTAAATAGCGGATTATGATTGTTAGTTGATGGCTCACATATGACTTACTATAATCACGAATGTATTATTCTGCCAGTATATACTATAACCATTTTTTCTGCTATTCTTTTCTTTCTGGTAGGCTGTAATCATTTCCCTCCCCTCCAATTCCATCCCCAGCATTATATTTCTGGGGTGTATTTGTCATAACTATTTGAAAAAGATGCCTGTTAGAAAGTGTCTAAATATATGATTGTCTTGAGTCTGAATGTGCAGTTCCCTGGTTATTTTATCCTTCTCTCATATTAAACCTTTGGCACAAAGGCTTTTGTCTATAATTCACTGAAGCTATAGCCCTGGATGTCAAGAACATTATTTCTATTAGCAGTTTTAAAGCCACTGTAGAGTTCTAAATTTTTAATCTGGTGAATTGACACTTTTTATCACTCAGGCTGTACTTACCACATTTTAACAGCACTTGCAGTCCTCTTTCACACAAGAAGTGCTCTATAAATAAAAATTGATTTCTTGTTAACCAACCACACCCAGACATATTTTTCTAACCTTTGCTGTAGAAATCCCAGACTCAAGTCTAAAAATAGAAAAGAACAATCTATAAATAGACATAATGTAAAAAGCTTTTAAAATACCCTGTAAACACTACTGCTTTGAAATAAAATACTGTATTATTTACTAGACGCTCTGAGGGGATGTGAAATCTCATAGCAGGAAAAATAATCCTATAAATTAGAGATGTTGCATGGAAATTCTGGTGGTGCCACAATTTTGCACACATTTTGCACCAAAACTTTTGGTGATGCCACTGACTTATTGTCAGACCTCCCAACATTTCATGTGGCTGAGGTTGGGCCCTGTGTGCCAAGTCACAATGCCACTCAATAGGGGAACCCTCTCTAACATGGGGCACCAGGCTCACTGCCCCACCTTGGGCAGCCCTCAACTTCTCCGGGGACAGAGAGGTTTGGGGGTCAGAGTGGGACAGGTCTGCAAAATCCCATCTGTATTTCTGGAAATACAGCTTTACTTGGAAATTCTAGTGAGGACCATGCCCTCGTCTCCACCTGCTGCCCCAGAGAGGGGTGAGGTCACGGCCATCTTTTGCACAGAAATTGAGGTGACACCGAAGCCACACTCTGCGCCCCGCCCCGCCCGAGGAAGAAGCTCAGTGATTGCTCTGGGCCATTTGCTGGGGGCCGGGGGAACCCACAGGCCAGGCCTTGTCCTGACGCAGCAGGAGGAGGGAAGCGGCAGAGGGCGGGAGGTGCAGCCCCCTCCCGGCCCAGGGAAGGATTGGCAGCTCACAGAGCTCCGGGAGAGGCGGCTGCGCACGCCAGCGGACCCGCGCTCGCTTGGTTTCCAGGCGGGGTCCCTCTTGCCCAGCGCCGCTCATTGCTCCCCGGGCGACCGGCCCCTGGTTCCCGTTGTTATGGGGATCATCACGCGGCTGAGTAGCCCTTCCCAAGGCCTCGGCACGTTTCCTCCACCCGCCCGCGAGGGGGGTGGAGGGACGCCGCAGAGGCTGCGGCGCTCCCCGGGGCAGGGGGACTGAGCCGTGGCCGCAGCCGGCGCGGCTCCCCCAGGTAACCAGGGCGCCGGCTGCCCTGCCGAACACAGGCGGGCGGGTGCAGAGTGAGGCGTCTTCGCTTTAACTACCAAGGGGGAGAGAGAAATACCGGGGGGGAGCTGGGATTTGAGTCCCCCGCGGGGTTCCTCGCTGGTCTGACTGGGTGCTGTGTTCAGTCCGTCGAGCTCCGACGCCTAGTGGATCGACCTAGGAGCCGCTCCCTTGGGCGAGGGGTTTCTGGCTCTACTCAGAGCGCCTCAGGCTTTTCAGCGGCCGAAATTCACCGCACACACAAAAACAGAAAGAAAAAAGTCTCCTCCCCACAGGTGGTTGTTTAGTTTCATCAGGTGTGGGGACTTTCTCCTTTCATGTAGTTGGATGCTGGCCTTCAAATTAGTACATCAATTGAGCTGCAAAATATGGAGGGTGAGAAAGAGCGAGAGCTGGACACCAGAGGGATTTAGGTGTCTAGCTGCCATTTTAAACATCTACATCCAAAATTTAGATCTTCAAAACCCATGCTCTGGTGCCGCCTAATCTTACAGGTGCCTTAATTCCCTAGTCACCTAAATTTATGCCAATAAAGGCCCCCAGTGCATGTATTTCTCTTGGTGGGCACGCACACAGCTGCCTCCATCCTGCTACTGAATGCCCAGCTCACAGGTAAGCCCTAGTAAGAATCATAAACTAGAATCTAGCCTGGTGGTTAGAGAGGTTAGGGGGCAGGCCTGGGTTCAAGTTGCTGTTCCAATGCATAGTTAATTATTTTATAAAGAGTAGAACAGCTTCAACAGGAAAGATTAAGAGTGTTGTACATCAGCATACCCTGTAGGCTGGTGGGTCAGTTATTCACCTGGGACATAGGAGCTCCTTGTTCAAGTCCCTACTCCATATGAGACAGAGGATGGATTTGAACTAGAGCCTCCCATAGTCTTCCTGAGTGCTCTAATCCCTGGTCTATTGAGAAAAAAGGACAGTATCTCATTTCTCTTGTGAGAAGGGACTCACCTGGCTTAGGTTCCTAAGTCCAGGAGAGGGTTCATGGTTGTGAATCCTCTGTAGAGGGAGGCACCTCCTGTTAGGCACCTAACTCTTTGCAGAGTGGGTCTTAGGCCACATCCATCTCCTTGGCGTTTCCTTTTGGCTGGCTCAGGCGGATATCTACTCAGGTGTTGTGCTTTTGGGCATTCCATTCTTAGATGCCTACCTCTCCCCATGTGTTGTATAGGGAGCCAGGGTGCCTAACTCAGTTCTGTTGATTTCACAACGCAGCAGGACACCTAAAAGTTAGGCATTGAAGCTTTGAGTCTAAGTCCCCTCTATGGATCTAGAGCAGAGAGATTTCACTTGAAAAGGGATTCTTACTGTAATATAGATGGGCCTACAAACATGATAGGACCCAAATAGAATTGAATGAGCCCAAATCAAAGTCAAACATGTTTGGAACTGTATCTGAGATTCCAAGCTTATCTCTACAAAGGAACAAATTAAAGTTCCAGATCTGAACACTCCTGAACTCTGGAGATGTTCAAATCCAGGCCTAAGCATTAAGACTAAACATGGCTGCTCTGTCTTGGATGAACTGAAGAGGACAAAGCAGAAAGTTCCTTATACCTGTCCAAACAGCATCTCTTTGTGCTGGGGATAAGGGCGAGGGGGAGGAGGAGGAGATAGGGTAGTTGGCCAATGCTGCTGGCAGTGGCTTCAGAAGGCATAAATTGAAGGTGGAGCCATGCCTCATCCCACTCTCAAATCAAAAACCATTCAGTTGCCAACAGACAATAAATGTTAGATTTTGCAACTAAAACCCAAGGTATTTTGAAGAAAAAATGTCAGTGCAAAATTTTTCACAGAAAAAAAAAAAAATCAGGACCTTGTAGGATTGGGCCCATAATTGAAAGCTCCAAACATTTTGCTTTCAGGGCTAAATACTGCCAAGATTATTCTGTATCTAATGTTGAAACAGCAATTAGCATCCCAGAAATTAATTTCCATTACATGTAATTTTGAGTAGCTTGTGATGGCACCTCGAGACCTCTAGAGCTATGAAAGAAAAACAGGTTGCAAATCCAAAATTTAATTGGTAGAAAGTTAAAAAAGAAGAAGATAAAATCTAACAAATTGTGACCATTTTGTAGTTTAGCATAAACCTTCCATTGTTTGCAGTTGATTTCCGGGATTGTAAATTAATGGCCCAGAACCTCAGCTGGTGTAAAGCAGCGTGGCTCCAGTGAAGTCAGTGGAACCACACAGATTTACACTGAAGAGATGGCTCTACAGACACAGTTCTGCAAACCCTTTTTGTGCAGGACTCCTATCAACTGTAATGGGAGATTTGCGCAATGAGTGGGAAATCCTGTCCCCACTGAAGCCAATAGCAAAACTCTTATCAGTGTGGCCAGGATTTTACCTTGATTTGCAATAGCGATGATTGAAAAACAAATAACTAAGAGTGAAATCCTGGCTCTACTGAAGTCAATAGAAGTTTTGCCATTTACTTCATTGTGCCAGGATTTCACTCTTAAGAGTTTTGGAAGAGATATAAACCCTCATACTCCAAGGCATAAACCAATTATAATTAAAGAGAGATAAGGAAGACACTATACCTATGAGCAAATTATTCCATAACTGCAACTTTTTCTGAAGTAACTGGTCATTATTGCAGATAAGAGTCTGGATTAGGTGGACTGTTGGTCTGTTCTTGTACAATCCTATATTCCTGGTAAAACATAGTCAGTCTCTTCATGCAGCAGATTTAAATTGCTGTAATTATACCAGATTTTTATGTACTTTTTCTCAGTTGCCAAGAAGTAAAAGTCAACAAAAAGAAGAGGCCAACACTCTCAGGAAAATAAGTTTTGTTAGCTATGTCAATACAGTAGAACTTAACTAATTATCACTTTGCTAAACTTCCTATTTGATAATTCTCATAAATAATGTGGTGGTCTCACCCCAATTCTCAGGTCATTTTTAATAGCAGAGCGATGTCTCGTATTACTAGGATGACTTTTTAAACAAAAATATGGTAGTCTTTTTTACTAATATACTATGAGAAATCTTTAATAATTACTGTAAAACTAAACTGCACGTCTGTCAAAATAAATGAAGTGATACCACAGCTTGGATTATTTAACCATATTTATTCACTTAAGGCCAGATTTTCAAAGGTATTTAGGTGTCTAAAGAGGCAGATAGGTGCCTCGTGGAAATTTACGAAGAGTCTGATTCTATGAGTTGCTGAGTATATCCCTTGAGTTGCTGAGTCCCCTCAACTCCTGTTTAGTTAATTTCAGTTGGAGTTTACACTGATAATTCACAATGGGGCTGCTAGTCGTTAGTGCCAGTCATTCTTTTAACACATTATAGTTATTATTTATTTGTGTTACTGCAGCTCCTAGGAGCCCCAGTCAAACCAGAACCCTATTGTACAGGGCGCTTTGCAAACACAGAACAAACAGACAGTCCTTGCCCCAAAGATCTTATAGTGTGTAAGAGCCATTCACGACTGTTTGGTCCCATCCTGCCATGCTGCACATGGAATGAATTCTAATTGAAATCATCAGAACTTCTGTGCTAAATGACTAGAGGATGAGGCTCTATATCAGAGGTTCTCAAACTGTGGTACACAAGTTCCATTCAGGTGGCCCGCGGATAGTTCCCTCTAAAGTGCGCGCCTAGGCGGCCGCACACAAGAGAATGAAGGGCCAACCCACTTAATTAGTGGAGCCACACAAGCGTGGCTCCACTAATTAGGTGCCTGACCCAGGAGAAGATGCACATGTAAGGTGAGGTGGTGACCTTGAGGGGAAAAGGAGATAGGTGGGAGGGAGCAGTGGGGTGAGAAGAGGGGGTGGAGGGAATGTGGGACATGCAGGGCTGCGGGGGGCCAAAGAGGTGACTTTCCCCAGCTCCAGGGCTGCGGCTGCTGGGGACACATGGCCCTCCTTCCCAGCCCCAGCTCGGGGGCTGCCACGGCGGGGGAGAGAGGGAGAGACACCCCTCCTTCCCAGCTCCAACTCGCAGGCTGCCACGGCGGGGAGAGAGGGAGAGACACCCCTCCTTCCCAGCTCCAACTCGCGGGCTGCCACGGCGGGGGAGAGGGCACATCCATCGCATTAGAAAGGTAAGACTACTGATAATAAAATATGAGTTGTGTGCTTTTGTTTGTAGAACAAAAAAGTTTATTATTAAGGTTTTTTTTATATAGCACATTTATCCAAAGCGCTTTACAAGAGTTAGCTAACAGTACAAACAACATGTGGAAAGATCATTAAGTGGTCCGCTGAGACCCTCAGCAATTCTCAAGCAGACTGAGAGCCACTGCTCTATATCATGATTTCCCCCATAGTATCTGTTTAGACAAGTCCAATTAGATAAAACAGAGATTGTAATTGATATTTATTCTGCTTCAGTTTCACCCCCATCTCTTGACCATGTAACTTTAGATTAACTATAAATTGTTTTTAATTTTTTTCCTAGTAATTTAGATATCAGCAACTCTCCTTAAAACTTCCCAGTTGTGCATTAGATAATTAGCTAATGTGGTGTTAGCGATTTGCAGCATTCCCGGTACAGTAGTTACTAAAAGGAACACTTGGGGAATATTGCTAATGCTAAGGTAATGTTACTTAGCTATTTAAGGCAATTGAAGTGTTTTCAAGACAGCTACTGAAGTAATTGTTAATAATCGATTGTACAAAAATATACTGACGTATTATTAGGATGACATCTTCTTTATTGTATCCCTGATATTTAGGCAAAAGACCAATATGCCTGTATGCACTGTTTCATAATTAATTATAACAAAAAGTTTGCAAAGAATATAAAACCTCATTCTTCAGGATTTAAGTCAATCTAGAGAGAATGAGGATGACATCTAACATGGGGGGGAGGGCAGATTATCCTACATCTCTACCTACTTCAGGTTTCTTACACCTTCCTCTGAATTACCGGCCATTGTTGGAGACAGGATACTAGACTAGATAGATCCCAGGGTTGGATACAATATGGAAATTCGCATATGTTCCTATTGTTTCATTGTCAGCATATGTCACCAAAGGGAGGGGGGCCAAAACTTCATAGTGTTTAAAGTTATAAAGTCCAATTCTCCCTGATTCTCCAAATTGTGCCTGTTGCTTGCTCTGGTGGACTGCTCTGGCATAGAGATGCTCTGGCCATGTCCCCCCCACCCCTAAGCTCGGGCCTGTATGAGTGGATAGCTAGAGTTGCTATGTTGGCTTTGTGCTGCCCAGAGATTCCCCTACTCGTGAGAATTCTTAGCCAGCCAAATTCACTGGCTTTATGTTCCTGTTTCTCTGGCAGAACAGATCCTGTAGGTCTACATGGTAGCAGACATTGCTTTTACTTTGTGATACCTTAGGTCAATTATCCATCACCAGTATCAATTAGAAAAAAGCCATTAGTACAGAGCACTATAGCACCCAGTGTTACAGTGGAGAAGGATCGTGATTAATATACTGTAGTAAACTTCCTGGCAGCCTGGCCAAGTGCAAAGCATGCCATTGAAGCAGCATCAATTTAAAAAAAAAAAAAAAAAAAAGCTGCTGTCATCATCTTCTCCCCTGCAACCATGTATCTGTTATTTCTTTCTGTGCTTCTGTTGCTTCCAGAAGAGCCTATATGACTTTCTCCTTGCTAACTGCTGTGAACCAAAGGGTTTCAAATGTGAACTGCAGTCTCTGGATAGGATGCTATGTTCAAGACTGTCACCTTTAATGTACTACACCAACACATCAATTTGATTTACAGTCCCCTGGTTTCAACATAGAAAAGTAGTAATAATACTATAATAATAATAATAATAAATAATAGAATATAAAAAATAGAATGATCTATGAAAATACATTTTGTAGTTCAGGACCCTTATTGAACACCTCTCCAAAGAGCTATAGATTGTATCTCAGCATTAATCAGAAACAGAAGTTTGATAACTGCTTACCGAATAAAACCAAACTCATCTTAAAAATGGATTACTTGTGCCATTTCACTTTTTTCTTTTTGATCTCATTGACATTGTCATTCTAATATTGTGGTATAAGAAGGAGAAGTATATACCTTACCATACTGGTGCTGAAATGGGAGGAAATAAGTGGAGAGAGTAAAGATCCATGTAAAGTCACAGAAAATAGTAGAGAACAGTAATGAGTAATCCTCATATTAAGCATCCTTTCTCCACATCCTTCAAACTTTTTGGATTTTATTTCCTTTTTAATCTTCTACTTTGGTGTTTTCTAGTAAAAATCATTAAGTTCAACAAGAACATTTATACTATCACAATGGTATCTAGGCATCAGATGAAATGTATCAGTAAAGGTTATGGATATCTGCTATTGCATTTAGCTGCTGCTAAGTGGATTTTTGACCTTTATTTAATGGGAATGACCCCCAGTTTCAGCCGCGGATGTAGTTGCATCAAAACCAACTCAAGCTACACCGATAGAACTTATACTGGTTGCAAGCAGGGATAAACTGCACCAAAGGCAAACCACATCTTTGCCCTTTCTACAGCAAGGGATTGCACTGGTGCAGCTATGCTGATGTCTGAAACTGGTGCTAAATCCCTAGGAGACAAGACTAATTCCCAGTGTAAGTTATACCCACACGAAACTCCCTTTTACTGGCAGAGCAGAGCAAAGAGTTCTCAGAAGTTGGTGGGCTATCTTACTGTGGCACTCTGTACCTTGGGGGAAACACCCAGCACCCCCATGTTCATCTTTATAAAATGATTGTGTGATGTCCAATGCAAAGTTTGTCATGTTGGGTGTCTTTAGAAGGCTGATGATGCACTGAGCATGGTTGTTATAGTGATGTTTTAGTAATTGTTATAGTGATGTTATAGGTTATAATTTCATGTATATAGTTATGAGGCTGAAAATGTATCCTCATGTCTTAAAGCAAGCCCAGACAAAAACTTTCCAGAAGCAGAGGGGCAATTCACACCTCATCAGGGCGTGGATGGGACAAACCCAGCCCAGCCTCACAGGAACAAAGGGCGGTGGCCTAGGCAACAACAAAAGAATCTGTTAGATTCTCGAGGGAGTCACCCCTCTTTCTTTGGTCAGTTTGGAACTGTGATGAGGTAATGCTCACCTGACTCTGAAGGGGTGGGGTGGGGGCAAAGCCAAGAGGGAGGAAAGAGATGATCACATGATGATCATTGTGCCAGAGAAAGAGAGAGAGTGACTCTGCACTTTAGTGAAAGAGATGACAAAGCATATTTCATATTTCCATGCACCAGTCACCCTGGTATCTACATCCTTTCTTCCACCCTCTGCCGGTCTTGGCTGTTTAAATTGTAAGGTCTTCAGGGCAGGGAGTGTCTCTCACTAGGCAGTGCCTAGCACAATGAGGCCCTGATCTCACTTGTGATTTCTAGGAGCTACTACAGTACAGTCAATCAATAAATAATCTAGGTACAAGTAAGTACTGAAACATCACAGGGACCATGCAAAGGATGTCAGGAGAAAACTTTTAGGCAATAGAAATGGAGATGACTCTTAGCAGTCCAAATACTGTCTTTAAGGAATCTAAAATAATAAGAACTTCAGTAATGTGCAGGCAGCAGGTTCCTGGCCATCAGAAGTGATAGCATTTGCCTATTTATTCTTTGCTCTTACTTGCCCAGGAGGGGGGCCATATCCTTTGTTAATGAATGCAGTCTGAAGTGTTGTACCTGCAAAATGCCTTACCTTAAAGTGTCTCTGCCTTAACTGAA
The DNA here is from genome assembly GCF_015237465.2 of Chelonia mydas. Taxonomy (NCBI): domain Eukaryota; kingdom Metazoa; phylum Chordata; order Testudines; family Cheloniidae; genus Chelonia; species Chelonia mydas. Next base: position 160,210,445 of record NC_057851.1, read on the forward strand.
ACAGGTGCTTGACTGTGCTTCCTGCCAAAGCCCACCAAGATGCAATGGCTGGGCTGCATGCTTGAGAAGCTGTTTGGCTGCTCTACCTGGCAATTAGCTCATCTGTCCTGCCACCACATGCAGGTTAAACACTGATGAGCAGGCTCCCCAGCGTGTACAAGTTATCTCATTTGGATACTGCATAAAAGATTGCAAGTTTTGGCTGAGCCATGACCCATATGCTACAGAAAGACATGTTAGAACGTTACCCTGTTGCAGAGGGGGTGAGTAACTGCAACTTGAGAAACAGGAGCTAGCTAATTAGCTGAATAAGGCTAGTGCAATTGGGAAGTTTTAATTACTATTTAAGATGCTTGAAAATGCTGTTAGAAAATTATGAGACTAGTACTGGTTGTAACAAATGCCAGTAATGAATGCAGATGCACAGAGCAGTATGGATGATGTACACAGCTCTAGACTGAGTCAAAATGTAGAATTAAGGCTGCTAGGTCTTAAAAAAGAAAGACATTTCTAAATATCCTGCCAGCTAAATCTATTAGAGGCTACCATTCCAGGTGCTATTAATGAAAAGTGACGAAGAGTGGTCAGAAGCTGCCTGTGAAGTTAAATTTCCCCTTTACTTTCATGTGCTCCTTATTGTATTTGTCTTCTGTTCTTATTTTTCAGTTTTTATGGGGATAGATCCGTGCACAACTCTCCTTGATATCAAAGGAAGTTGATAAAGGCTATGCTTTTTCCCTCTTTCATCTCTCTCTTGCTGTTACAATTATAGTGGTGGCCACCCGGTGCCAGAAAGCCCATTCAGAGTGAGGTTACTCTTGCTCCACTGAGTAGTCCCACAGCTGTCTAGCCCACTGCTAAAAAGTGGGCATTCCTAGCCAGGGAGGGGCATAGTCTGGGTAGTTTGGGTATGGGCTGATTGAGAACTTCCTGGAGGCTCTCTCTACGAGGGAGGTGCCTATGGGTCGCTGACTGCTGTTTAAAGTGGGGGTGAATTGGGTCTGGAGTGGTGAACTGGGTCTTTACAAGACCTGGTAGTTAGATACTAGGAAGTGCATCCAGCTGGGACTCTGTATAGTACAGACAGAGTGAGCTCTATATAAACAACAATAAAGAGCTGTTTGGGATCTTCTGATTTATGTGATGTGAGCTGCCTCTGATACCAAACCAGGAACGCTACATCCTGTAGGTATTCTCACGGTAGCCCAGAGCTATTACAGTCTATTGGGAAACTATCCTGTGTTTTAAGAAGCTGAAAAGTGTTAACCAAAGTGTTTTAAAATGTGCTTTGGTGGTGGAGTATGTGCAGGAAGAACTGGTACTGTGTGCACTGTTAATAGTACGTCTCAAATATAGTATTTCTGTATTGCTGGGGAAGAAGATCCACACCCACTTGTATCCAACCTTGCATGATTAATAGAAAACATCTGAAAAATCCCATGTTGTATCTGTTTAAATGTGTGTTATCAAACTCACTTCTCTTTCAAACTTTGCACATTCCTAGTACTAGGAACACCATGTGGCTACTTTGAAACCACACCATAATATGCCTCCCTAAATTTGTAAAACAAACAAACAAACCCCTACATTAGAAGTAGAAGTGTGTGATACAAGACAGCATAACTGTAATGAGTAATGTGACAGGGGACAAGGCTTCATAAGGAATTGCCTTTGTCACTATCTCTTTCGCAGAAGGGGCCAAATCCTGCCAGGGACAAAGCACTCTAAATTGCCATTGAAATTCATGGGAGTTGAAGGTGCTCAGCATCTTGCTGGAGGTGCTCAGCAACATGCAAATTCAAGCCCTTTATCCTTGGAGAATGATCCTCTCCTACAGCAATAACTGCTCCATTCTTTCTTTTAGATGGTCTTTAATCTCTTCTATTCTATTTCATTCTAAATATTCAGGGAGAGTCTGTCTCCTCTTTTTTGTGAATGACACTATCAATGTCTTGTTGTTTTTGTGCATTATTATGAGGTGGAACCTAGCAAAGTGCATCCTGAGTTCTGTAATTTTTACTTAGCGCTTCTAATGTTTACTTTCACCTATGCATCCGATGAAGTGAGCTGTAGCTCACGAAAGCTCATGCTCAAATAAACTGGTTAGTCTCTAAGGTGCCACAAGTACTCCTTTTCTTCTTATAGTTGCTGTGTCTTATAGTCACTAGAAAGAATTCCCTGGGTAGGGCATTTCCTTTTGTCTACCTGCTTTAAGAGTATCTGATTTTTCTTCTATTTAATTTACAGTCTGTCTCCCATTAAAATGCTATATTTTGCATCAGTGCCTGGTTCTTCTAGCAACAAAGTGTTGCATTTTTATTTCACAAATTATTTTTGTTATACTCCAGAAAAATTAAAGCAGATGCTTGGTACAGATGCAAGCAGTTGCTGGAGACATCATACAGGGGATAGTGAGACAGTACAGTTAATATGAAACTGAAAAAAATACAGAGAAACTGGATAGAGATTATACAGACAACAAATACACCATTAAATAAAAATGATAGTGCACTAGCCCAGGCCCTGTCACCCCTCTGCCTCATGGCAGCAGAATCAGGCCTGGTAGGTTGATTTTCTGATGGATCAGAAATCAAAGATGGGGAGTCTGTATATATTCTTAGTACAATTTGTTCATTTACTCTGTATACCCCAGTTCTTGAACAGAGGTGATCATAATAGGCATGCAGGTAAAGCCCTCTTTCAGAAGTCTCAATCCAAAACCCAACAATGTTGAGTTCCCAGGTAGTAACGTCTACTCTGATAACTGACTGTAGTCAGAGAGATTAAGGCAGAGAGCAAACTCTTGCTGCTTGCCATAGCTTCCCCAAAGAAAATACTTCACAAAACCAAACTGACAGTATAGCATTCCTTCAAAGACTGTAGGCTGCTCACTAAGAAAAAGAACTCGTAACGCTATGTGTGACTGCCATCTGGTGACTTCCACCATTAAATTTTTGTGGGAAAGGTGCCAAAATACATCCGGTGTATGTGAAGCCAAAGGGATGTTAGCATGCAGTAAACTGCATTGTTGAATTGGGGCCTTATTGCACTTGTACCATTTTCTACAGCAGGAGGGTACAAAGGTGTAGGTGATTTCCAGTATCAGTGTTTCAGTATCAGACAATTTGCTACTGCAAATTTGCAATTCTTCTGCATCATTAAAGGCGTGATCCTGCTCAAACATCCTGCTCAGTTTTTACCTCAGGGTAGTCTCCTACTGACTTCTTCACTTGGAGATTTATCACGGAACAAGGATGTCAGGATAAAATGGGGCACAAATAAGTAATCTCCGCATTTTTTTAACAATTTATCACAAATTCATTTGCGAATCAAAGTTCTTTTAAATAAAGTGACCTTAACTCTATCCTCTTTTCTACAGCTTGTTCACAATAAATAATAATAACGATAATAATAATTAATATTGTTGAAACAAGCCTAGATTTCTCCAGAGATAATTTACTAATGTTGCCTCAGAAGGAATAAAAAGATGAATGTGATTAACAGTAATATTTTAAATTCTGTCAACATGCAGTGCAGGGTATCACAAATGTTAAATTAATGAAACAGACAGTTCCTCTTTAAATGTTAAGTCAGTTTATTAAAGGATGATCTAATTATTATAATGGCTTTCAATACTAAATGAATAAAAGTGCTTGAGAAATCTTTTTTTAATCTTTTTTTTAAAAACATTCTGGACTAGCATTGTGGAGTTGAGCGAGGAACTTCCTTTTGTACTTATCCTGCTGTGATTATAGGGCATGCTCTTGTAAAATGAGACACTGGCCTTTAGTTCAGGGCTTTTATTTACTTACATGAGGATTAGAAATAGTAACAGAGGGGAGCACAATCCTCAATCTTAGCTCCCATTGATTTCAAAGGAAGATTAGCCTATGTAAGACTCCGTTGAAGGTGGCAGGATTTGGTCCAAATAATTATATTATCCAGAACCTTCACAGCCTCCATAGTTTCAGTGCTCTGGACACTGATGTCATCTCTTAACTGCATCCCTTTAAAATTAAGAGTGGTGGCCAAGATTGTCAATGATGACTAGTGATTGTGGGAGCTTCCATTTTTTTAGTGTCCAAATTGTGAATACCAATAAAGGGGTCTGAATTTCTGAAAGTGCAGCGCACCCACCCTCTCAAAATCAGGCACCCTTTGAAGGGGTCTCCAGCAGCCAAACTCACTAGCCACTTTTGAAAATCTTGACCTTAGCTTTTAGTTATGTAAGCACTAGTTAGGTAAGTGGGGTTGCACAGGTATATCTGGAGCAAAATATTGTCCTGGAGTGCACAGACAAGAACCAAAACAAGGGCTCTTTTGTCAGCATGTGGGTGCAGCTAGACACATTCCATCTGTTACACACTAAAGGAGAATCTCTGGGCTCCTAGGGTCTGCAAATTAAAGTTATGCCTCCAAATTGAAGGAAGAGTTTTGCTTTTTCTGGTTCTGATGGCAGAGTCACTATGTCCATAGAGGTAGCTGAGTTGCCCCTTCTCACTGTGGCTCATAAAAGTAATTCCAAAGAGAATTTTTTCTAAACTGATTTAAATGAAACTGGTTCAACTTCTTCCTGTAGACAAGTCCTTTGGAACCTAAATCCAATGAGAAATAGGCTCCTACGTGCCTGAGGGCTTGTCCATGTGACAGAGTGCACAGGGTGTGAATTTAAATCCATTTAATTAAATTGGTGCAAAAGTCTGTGTGGATGCTCTTATTTTAGTATAAGAATGGCTTATTATGGTTTAGCTTGAATTGATTAGGAACAAGTTTAAGCTAAATCAAAATAAACTGCTCATACTGAAATGAGGGTGTCCAGGGAGTCTTTTGCACTGGTTTAACTATATCAGTTTAAAAGCCAGTTTAAATTATGTTGATGCAAATTGCTCATGAAAACAAATGCTAAGTAACTTTTGAAAATGGGACTTAGGCACCTAAATCATGTAAGCAGTTTGGAAAATGAACCGCATTTCCTCCTTTGAAATAAATTTCAGCAGTCAGCATTGTAATAGACCTTCATAATGTCAATGCAATTCAGTTTTCCTTGTCAGCTTCTGTACTTACTCCCTCACTTCTGAAGCTACATAGGGCTCATTTCAGGGTTTTGTTTTAGGTCTGACTTCTGTGCTGCAGGCCCATTTTGTCCCCCCATATCTTTAGAAAAGTAATTTGCATTGTGTTCTTTTCACTGCTCATGCTAGCCATGAGTCATATTACATAGCAGCATGCTGGTTTGCCTTTTCGTTAGCGCAGATGTTTACATGCTCCACAGGGGATGCCTCACATGATTGTATATTATGTGACATTGTGCAAGTGTCAACATAGTACATTGTTCTTGCATTGAGGAGATTCTCGGGAAGATGCTGCTGTAACAGGGAGTTTTCTCCTGAGGTGATTTCGCCGAAGTCTTTGCTAACGGGTAATGAAAATGGGGAGGAGGGGGAATATTGGGGAGATTTTTCAAAGAGGCAATTAGATGCCTGAGTCCTATTTAAAGGCAACAGGAGTAGGGCATGTCTCCCTATATTATTAACAGATTCTCCTCTCCCCCATCCTAGTTCTTTACCTCTGCAGGACAGCCTTGTTCATGTAGGAACCATGATGGCCAGGAGTTCCCCAAACCAAGGCTATCCTGGAACACCTGTATGGGGATGGCACAGTGGGGAGGGATAAACAATATATATCGTTGAAGTCTACTTGCACTTGTGCCAGCTTCTTCTGGGAGCTGGGAGAAGGGGTGAATCTGTGGTGAATCTGGCTGTCCTGCTCCTCCAAATCTCAACAGCTGGAACTGTGCAGAGTCCCCACAGAAGAGCTTTCATGGGGTACCCCTCCACCATGACTCTCATACTGAAATCTGCATGAGCAAACTTCATTCCACCTAGCTACATGTAAGAAGAGGGGCTGAATAAATTATGTGGCTGTGTTCGTAATTGGAAGGAGCGCTCTTCCTCATTAAAGGCCTGTTCCGAAACCAATTGAAGTCAGTGGAAAGACTTCCACTGATTCCAGTGGGGTTTGGATCAGGCTCTAAGCTGGTAGATTATTAGTATAATAATGCTATCCATTGTTACAGAGCTCTTGATGTTCACAAACACTTATAGATTAGGCCTCTCTGTACCGCTCTGAGAGAGATGTAAATATTATTGAACCCATTTTACAGTGGAAAACAGGCTCAAAGATGTTCAGTGACCTACTCAAAGTCACACAGGAGCAACTCCTCGTCTGACTCACACCCTTTACAACTTCAGTGGAGTAGGTGGGTTTCTGGATTTTAAGTCATAGCAGCTTGTGGCTCACAATGAGTGTGCTGGGATAAGAACCCAGGAGTCCTGGTCCTCTGCTCCCTGCCTAGGTAATATGTGAGCACTCTGACCACTAGGCAACGTTCCTCCCTCATCATCTCTTGGCTCTGGGACAGCTGAATATTTCCTGCTTTAATAAACAGCTAACCAGTATTTTTCCTTCTTTTCTAGGATCCCAGTTAGCCATGGTCCCCAAGTATTCCATGATGGGTCCTTTCAGAGGACACATGAGTATCAAAAGTAGCCGTAAGTACTAAAATGAATACTTGAATGAATACTGCAAGCTCTATCTTTCAGGTGATAATATAAATATTTGTGGGACCTACATTCATTTTGTGGAAATGGCATTATTTAATAGGAAAAGTTTAGTGGTTAAAGAGATAAAACAGACAGTTGTCTATACCATGATTGACTGCCCCAGCTAATGATTATATTGAGCAAGTAAGATTTTGCAAGCAATCTAGCTCAGGATCTTTGCCTGGAGCAACTTTAGAGGAACAAATTGAAAATTTGCTCTGTAACTGAAATTTCCCTTTTAAGTGCGTTCCGCCTGTGACGGGTTGGATCACAGAAATCCCCTTGGAGTTGCCAACTGATGTGCCAAGACTACTTCTGCCCCTGCTTTCCCTGCCAGCTTGGGACTCCAGAACCCTGCCTGGTTGTGCTAGACACGCTTGCCGGCCACAAACACAGACCTAGGTCTGAACCATATCCCACAAACTGCAACCTTAACTGAAAGCAGCTTAAGAAGTGTTCCTGTCTCTAACACTCAGATGCCCAACTCCCAATGGGTTCCAAACCCCGAATAAATCTGTTTTACCCTGCATAAAGCTAAAACTCAGAAATTGTTCACCCTCTATAACACTGATAGAGAGATATGCACAGCTGTCATCCCACCCCCTCGCCCCCCCCCCCCGGTATTAATACATACTCTGGGTTAATTAATAAGTAAAAAGTCATTTTATTAAACACAAAAAGTAGGATTTAAGTGGTTCCAAGTAGTAACAGACAGAACAAAGTGAATTACCAATCAAAATAAAATAAAACACGCAAGCCTATGCCTACTACAGTAAGAAGACTGAATACAGATTAAAACCTCACCCTCAGAGGTGTTCCAGTAAGTTTCCTTTTACAGACTAGTCTCCTTCGAGTCTGGGTCCAGCAATCACTCACACCCCCTGTGGTTACTCTCCTTTGTTCCAGTTTCTTTCAGGTATCCTTTGGGGGTGGAGAGGCTCTCTCTTGAGCCAGCTGAAGACCAAATGGAGGGATCTCCCAAGGGTTTAAATAGACTTTCTCTTGTGGGTGGACACCCCTCCCTCCCCCTGTGTAGAAGCCCAGCTACAAGATAAGAGTTTTGGAGTCACATGGGCAAGACATATGTCCATGCATGACTCAGAACTTACAGGTAGCGGCCATGGTTCACATGCTACCTTGAACGTCCTCAAGTAGACTTCTTATGTGGATTGGAGCCTTCCAAGATCCATTGTCTGTTAAGTGTTTCTTGATTGGGCACTTAACTTGCAAATTCCCTTCTAAAGAAGCTGGCCAAATGCCTTACTAAGGCTACTTAAAATCAAACCAGTACACAGCCAATATTCATAACTTTGAATACAAAAATGATACATGCATACAAATAGGATGAATAGATTCAGTAGATCATAACCTTTACAGAGATATGTTACATGGCATATGTAGCATAAAACATATTCCAGTTATGTCATATATACATTCATAAGCATATTTCCATAAAGCCTTATGGGGTGCAACATCCTACAGGACATCCAACATCCCCCAACACCTGCCGCACCTTACCCCACAAGCTCAGTATGGGTTTAGTCCTGTAGTCCTTTCATGAAGGCAGGCAAGAAACCTCCACCAGTCTTAGTGCCTCCTGTTCAGGAGTCAGACACAGTCAGAGCCATGTACCCTCTTAGTACAGGGACTGCTGCCTGTTAGTGCCTGTAAGGTGCTAGCCTCCTCCAAAAAGAACACAGGGGGCAGAGAGCAGGCCATTCCCCCACAACAGGTTCCCCCACACCAGCCACCAAAGTTGGCCACCTGCACAGGAGAACGTATGCTACGTTCCCTGAAGGGGACTGCAGCAGGGACATTGCTTTTTCATACCTGGACAATCAGGCTGCACTATGGTTGGGAGCTGTCTCAGGCCCAATGCCTGCCAGAGCTCCTCCTGCAAGGTTATCCCTGAAAATCGCAACAGAAATAATCATTCTATAAGAGGGTAGCTGGGGATAATTAACAATTAAATCAAAAACCCAAAATAAGAGGATGTACCAATGTGTATCCTAGCCATCACTGTGGCCTCTCTGCTGATAGGTCATTATTATTATTGTTATATGTACACCTAGTAGCACGTAGGAGCCCTAGTGATGGACCAGGACCTTATTTTGCTAAGCGCTGTACAAAACACAGACCAAAGTGACGGACACTGCCCCAAAGAGCTTATGATACAAGTATACGACAAGAGACAACAGGTGAGTACAGATAGATGGGGGAGCGTAAGACACTATGAGACAATGTAGGGATGATAGGCAGTGATCTCCGCACATAGCCCCTAACCATAGCCCCTTCTCCCATCTTGCATAAATTTATGCACACACTTCTGGGGAGGGACTGTGTGTGTGTGTGTGTGTGTGTGTGGATTGCATCTGGCACATGGTGCATGCTACCACAGTCTAAACAACAGCAATAAAAAAAAAATGCCCTCAGTCCTTCCTTATGCAAAACTCTCATCCCAAGGAGCCAGTATTGAGAGTATTTCCAAGGGGACTTCGCTTTTTTTCCCTTCTGTCACAAGGAGGATTATGAAATCTAGAATCATATAAATGAAGAGACTTTGAGAAGTCATCAAGTCCAGCTCCATGCACTGAGGTAGGACCATGTAAACCTATATGATCCCTTAACAGGTGTTTGTCCGTGTTCTTAAAATCCTGCAATGATGGGGATTCTGCACCTTCCCTTGAAAGCCAATTCCAGAGTTTAACTAGAGTTAGAGAGTTTTTCCGAATATCTAACCTAAATTTCCCTTGCAACAGTTTAAGCCCACTACTTCTTGTCATAACTTCAGTGAATATGGAGAACAATTGATCACAATCGTCTTTATAACAACCCTTAACATATTTGAAGACAGTTATGAGATCCCCCCTCATTCTTCTTCTCTTAAGCCTAAACATACTCATGGCGGTTTTTAACCTTTCCTCATGGGTCAAGTTTTCTAAACTTTTTATCATTTTTTGTTGTGTACTCTCCTCTGGACTCTCCAGTTTGTCCACATCTGTCCTAAAGTGTAGTGCCCAGAACTGGACACAGTACTCCACTTGAGGCCTCACTAGTACCATGTAGAGCATGGCAGTTACCTCCAGTGTCTAACGTACAACACTTCTGTTAATACACCCCAGAATGATATTAGCCTTTTTTGCAACTGCATCCCATTGTTGACTCATTCAGTTTATGAACGACTGTAACCCCCAAATCCTTTTCAACAGTATTACCTCCTAGCCAGTTCTTTCCCATTTTGTAGTTATGCATTTGAGTTTTCCTTCCTAAAGTTAGTACTTTGCACTTTATTGAATTTCATCTTGTGGAATTAAGACCGATTCTCTAATTTGTCAAGGTCACTTTGAATTCTAATCCAGTCCTCCAAAGTGCTTGCATCCCCTCCTACCTTGGTGTCATCAACATATTTTATAAGCATACTCTCCACTCTACAATTCAAGTCATTAATGAAAATTTTGACTAGTACTGGACCCAGGACTGACCCCTGTGGGACCCCACTAAATACAACTTCCCAGTGACAGTGAACCATTGGTAACTATTCTTTGAGTATGGTCTTTCAACCACTTGTGCACCCACCTAATGGTAAATTTGTCTAGACTGCATTTCCATAGTTTGCTTATAAGAATGTCATGTGGAACTGTGTCAAAAACCTTACTAAAAATCAAGATATATCATATCTAATGCTTCCACTAGGCCAGTAACCCTGTCAAAGAAGGAAATTCGTTTGACTTGGCATGATTTGCTCTGGACAATTCCATGCTGGCTAATCCTTACAATCCTATTATAAGGATAAGTGCTTACAAACTAATTGTTTAATTATTTGTTCCATTATCTTTCCAGGTATCAAAGTTAGGCTGACTGGTCTATAATTCCCCAAATCCTCTTTGTGCCCCTTTTTAAAGACAGGTACTAAATTTGCCCTTCTCTAGCTCTCTGGGTCTTCATCTATCTTCCAAAAGGTAATGGTTCTGAGGTTGCTTCAGCTACTTCCTTAATTGTATTCGAGGATAAATTTCATCAGGCCATGCTGACGTAAAACACATCTAACTTATCTAAATATTCTTTTACTTGTTCCTTCCCTCTTTCAGCATGCGCTTCTTCCCCCTTATTGTTACTATTAATTGTGTTGAGTATCTAGTTACCATTAACTTTTTTAGTGAAGCAAAATAGGCATTAAATACCTCAGCCTTCTTGATGACATCAATTAGCTCTCTTTTTAGTTGTAACTCATTTTGTGCCTTAGCCCTTCTCATTTTGTCCCTACTTGCTTGTGCTGTACTTTTGTGCTCCTCCTTAGCAATTCATCCATGTTTCTACTTTTTGTAGGATTCCTTTTAGATTTTCAGGTCATTAAAGAGCTCCTGATGGAGCCATATTGGCCTCTTATTAGTCTTCCTATCTTTTCTTTGCATCAGAATAGTTTGCAGTTGTGCCTTTAGTATTGTCTCCTTGAGAAACTGCCCGTACTCTTCAACTCATTTTTCCCTTAGATTTTCTTCCCATATGATCTTATCTACCGGTTCCCAAGTTTGTTAAAGTCTGCTTTTTTTGAAGTCCATTTTGTTTATTCTGCTGCTCTCTTGCCTTTCTTTCCTGAGAATCATGACATCTGTAATTTCACCGAACTTGCCTTACACCTTCGGATTTCCTACCAGTTCCTCCCTGTTGGACATAATCAATCCTAAAATTGTTGTTCCACTGGTTACTTCCTTCACTTTCTGAAATAAAAAGTTGTCCCCAGTATATTCCGGGAACTTATTGTAAATTTTGTGTTTTGACATATTACTTTCCTAGAAGATGTTTGGGTAGTTAAAGCCCCTGATTACTATCAAGACTTGTGTTTTGGATATTTCTATTTGTTCTAGAAATGCCTCATCCTCTTCCTGATTTGGTGATCTATAGAAGACCCCTACCGTGATGTCACCCCTATTTTTCTATCCCTTTTATCTTTACATAGAGACTTAACTGGTCTGCCTCTTATCTCCTTCTGGACCTTAGAACAAATGTATATATTGTTGATATATAATGCAACAGGTCCTCCCTGCCTGTCCTTCATGAGCAACCTATATCCCTCAATACTGATTATAATTCCAGATTTATCCCCTCAAGTCTCTGTGATTCCAATTAAGTTCTAATTTAGGTTATGGACTAATACTTCCAGTTCATTCCCCATACTCCTTACATTCCTGTATAGATACCTAAGATGTGGAGCAGATTCCCCCACTGGTTTCCCTTTTGTTGCTTGTAAGACGCTATTATAATTTTCCACGTCCCCAACAACATCTAGCCTTCTCATAAGGTTGCCTTTTTATGCTTACCTGTGGGCTTTTGTAACCTGCCCTCATTGAGCCTAGTTTAAAGCCCTCTTCACTAGGTAGGCGAGTTGGTGTGCAAAGCTGTTCTTCCCCCTTCTTGGTCAAGTGGACCCCCCTCTCTTCCCAGCAGACCTTCTTCCCACAACAGCATCCCATGGTTGAGGAATCCAAAGCCCTCCCATCAACACCATCTGGGCAGCCAAGTGTTCATCTCCAATATACACATGTCCCTGCCTGGGCCCTTACCCTCAGCCGGGAGGATGGATGAGAACACAACCTGCCCCCAAGACTCCTTCACCCTTGCTCTCAGAGCCCTGCAGTCACAGCTGCTCTGCACGGGGCATACTGGGTAATATCATTAGTGTCCATGTAGATGAGCAGCATGGAGTAGCGGTCAGAGGGAAGGATGAGCCTCAGCAATTGCTTTGTGACGTCTCAAACATAAGCTCCAGGCATGCAGCACACCTCCTGGGTCATCATGTCCGGTTGGGAGATGGATGCCTCCCCCACCCCAGAAAGGAGTCCCCAGCCACCACCAGCCTACACCTCCTCCTCTTGAGTGCAATGGCTGTGAGCCTCCCAGCTTTGGAGGCAGATGGCTCCTCCTCAGCCATTGGGGTCTGCTCCTCACCTTCTGTTCCCAGTATAGCATATCAGTTCTTGACCTCCGTGGACAAGGAACCTTGGAGGTGAGAGAAGTGGAGCACTGTCCATTGGCCAAGGTGGCCAGCAGCCAGTCTCCTCCTTATAGAGCAGTTGGTTCTCCTTCCCCCTCTGGTGCTGCTGTAGTCATCTATAGTCATCTAACATCCTGTCTCAGCTGTTTCCATGTGCATCCTGTCGATGAATTCCTCGTACTCCTGGATGCAACATAGACAAGCTGCCTCCTCCTGCAGCTCTTACCTACTTCCTGAGGGACTCCACTAACAGACACCTCTCACACCAGATGGTTTCCCCCGCTTGACTTTTGCCGTCAGCGACATGCAGGCCGCATTCCCAGCGAGTCAAAACTAGGGCCTGAGTGGAAGCCTGTCTGATGGGAGGTCCACAATTGCAGGCAGAGGAAGAGCAGGCAGTGAGGTTGGCGGTATGCCATTTTTTTTCCCATTGTGGCTTCTTCCTTGTAGAATACCTACCTTCCTGCCTTCCTGCACTGGCAAACTTTCTTAGTTTCCCAGCTGCCTTCATCTTACCAGCCACTGAGAGCCTGTGTGCTTTTTAAAGTGTGGGCCGCACACACAGCTAGAATGGGTGACTCATTCCCTCTCACTGAGCTGCTTCCAATCACTGGCCTAGTCAATCAAAAACTGCACTGCTCTTACTTCAAAGAGCCCTACTAGAGCTCTTCAAAAAGCCATGCTATAAAGGCAGGTGTTAACTCACCTAATTGTGTATCTTGAAGCTGGGACAAGGTAGGTGAGGTAATATCTTTTTTTGGACTGACTTCTGTGGGTGAGAGAGACAAACTTTTGAGCCACACAGAGCTCTTCCTCAGGGCTTGAAGCTAATGTTTGTGATATTATTTGATAGATGTGTTCCAGCTACACCAGAGGATGTTTTCCTTAGACTAAATTGAGCTGGAAACTACTTGTAAAATGACATAATTGTTCTAAAGACGCAAAAGTGACTTGTCAATTATTTCCTCTTAGTCTCTCCCTTGGGAGAGTTGTTGGTGGCTTATCTAGTTTAACCAAATAAAACACAGCTCATTATATGCCACAGGTACTATAATGTTTCCCATTCTTGGCAAATAAGCTTTGACATTAATTCTTTTTTAAATAGAAGCAACAGCTTTCACTGTGGCCCTTGAAGCAGGGGAAGCGTCTCCTCGGGCAATGCATTGGGAGTTAGGTTGAGGAAAGGGGAAGTAGTTCAGTTTCTGCATGGTGACAAATCAGCTAATTTTACTGGGGATTTTTTATTATGTTTTAAATCTTAAAACATTTTATTAAGTTGAGAAAAGAAATGAGTTAAAAGATATTAGAGGTATCTGTAGTAGCTAGCCCCTTATTAAGCCTACATTGAGATTTGCGCATAAGATCCAGCAAAACACTTAAACATGTGTCAGAGGAGCAGCCATGTTAGTCTGTATCTGCAAAAAGAAAAGGAGTACTTGTGGCACCTTAGAGACTAACAAATAAATTTGTTAGTCTCTAAGGTGCCACAAGTACTCCTTTTCTTTAAATGTGTGTAACTTTAAGCACCTGTAGTCAGTGATGAGCTGCCAAAATCTTAACAACCGGTTCCCTATAAAAAGTTCTGATTTAAGGGATGTGCCACAGTATGTATTTTTTGTACCTTTTTCCATAAGAAGTGGCAGTGCATTGAGTCATTTGGGAGTCATACTTAACAATAAAAAACATTTTAACATGTTTATTACAATAGAAACAAAGTATTGCTTTCTTAAATGAATTTAAAATACATTTGAAAAGAAGAAAATATAAAGAGGAGATGTATGAGTAAGCAAACGATAATATTTAAGAATGAAATGCCTATTCTTGTATTTTAAAATATTACATGTGAACTACTTAGGTTATTAAAAATAAAAAGTGTAATATATTCATGTTGCAGTATACAATGCAACAAGCAATATTTTAAAGAATATTTAAGTACATTATTTATTATTAATTAGGTAGTAATTTCCAAATGGCTTCTTGATCTTCTCCATAATCTTTGGTGTTGGATACACGAACTCTGATATCTAATGCAGATTGATGACTTCTCATCCATGCTTTAACATATGGTATTGGGTTCCAGGAACTTAGTGGTTTTCCCAACAAATTGATGGTCATAAAGCTTGAGATATGTGTAATTGTTAAATTCACCCTTTTATCACTACAAATAATATTCATCAATGAAAAAGCTCTTTCTGCTTCTGCAGAACTAATTGCAATTGTGTTAATAATTTGCTTTGCTTTCCTTATTGTTTCCAGATCAGGAAGATGTTTTGATTGAATGTTATTCTCTACATAGTCACGAAAATCATTTAAATTGACTACAAATTTTATGAATTTGTTTAATTCATGCACTTTTTCTTCTCCTGATTTCCAGGGTAACCTGACTTCTTCAATATTCCATGAAGTGGGATCCATAACATTGAATAATTCAACTATTTTTAGGTGTATTACTAAAATGACCTAAATTATCTTCTTTATATTTAATGTGATTTTCGTTTAATAATCTTGCCTTCATTTTTTCAATAATACACTCTATTACTTTGTCTCGTGGCAGTGATTTAAACCTTACATTATCTTCAAACTCTATGCATTTAAAAGCACCACTTTCTATCATTTCATTAATTTTATTTTCATGTATACCAAAACTATCTTCTAATTGTATGAAAAAATCAATTGTTCATATGATTAGCTTATCTGCCTTTGTTAAACTCAATTGTCTCGCTTGCAGTGCATTTGATAATAATGCAAGTTCATCCAAAATGTCAATCATTAATGCCAAGTCTTTTAAAAATTCTTTGTTTTTTTCAATCTTTTTTCCATGCCAGAAAATTTCTTATTTTTGGAAAAATAAAAATAAAGAGCTGGATAAGCTCTCCAGACCGCTTTGACAGCTCTAAGGCTACAAGAAGCCCATCGTGGACCAAAAACACGGCCTATTTTGATTATTTCAATATATAGTTCTTCAGAAACTTGTTTAAGTTCAAACTGACTTTTATTTGACTGATGAAAAATTGCATAAATCTTGTCCAAAAAAATCTTGAAATGGCTTATTTCATTAATATCATTTATAGTATCATCTAAAGCCAGTTTTAGCCGATGATTCAAACAATGCCAAATTGTTATGTTTGGAAAATCTTGAATGAGTCTTGTAGCAACTCCAGATTTATGTCCAAGCATGGTGCTCATGCCATCAGAACAAAATCCGATTAAATTTTTCCTTAAATATTCTGTGTCAAATCTTGTTTCGGTTAACGTATTTCTCAAAGCATTGTAAATATTTTCTGCTTTTGTTGATTCTAATTCCACTAAATTGAGAAAAATTGTTGGTGAAGAATCTTGTAATTCTCATTTTATAAGAATTACAAGCACAGTTTTACTTGAAATTGTAGAAGCTTCATCAATAATAATAATACAACTCTTTGAATTGTTTTCAATGATTTTACTAAAAATTTGTTTTCTTATTAATTCAGCAATATGCTCTACGATTCTGATGGCCAAAAATCGAGAATGTAGGCGGTTCCCTAAATCGGTTTCATTCTTAATTTGTAGCTCTACTTCATCCTCCATATCTGACATTGGTCTGTTTCTTTTTACTAAGCTGTAAACTATGTTGAAAATTTTGCTGGTTATTGCAATATTTTTTTTCAGTAACTTTATCAATCACTGTAGTGAGAGGTTCTTTTTTAGATTCATTTAAAATATTTATAACTCTCACATGAGAGCTTGATTCGAAATGTTCCTTCATTTTTTTTTCTTAATGAAGCTTGCTGAACTTTTTTATCAGTTCCAGATGCTTTAATAGTACACTTCTGCCATTCCAAAGAAATATGTAAAGATTTTCCTCCAAGGACCCCCAAATGTGACATATTTGCACAGTGGGAACAGCCAAGTTTTTTGCCTTCAATTATCAAGCCATTATATTTCTTTAAAAAATATTGTGCCTGCTTGGCAGTCCAACAATCGGGTACTACATTTTCACAATCATGTAAATCCTCTTCCATTGTGGACACATTTTCAGATGATTCAACATTAAAATATTTTCATCACCAAAATTATTGTCATTGGCATTTGCAGTATTTAAATATTTTCACTACTAGAACTACTGACTAATGATTTTGTCATTTTAGTGGAAAACCAATCACTAATGCTTTTCTGGCGTTTCATTATGAAGGGTAAATAATATTGAATAGAAAACTTTAATCTTCGAATAACAGTCCAGTTAGTATTACACACCGAAATATCACACGCAATTTACTAGAAACAAACAGACAGACTATGACTCACTGGACATGTTGAATTGTATAGAAAACAGTTGAGCAAGTGCACGAATGAGGCACGTGCAACCCCTGTTAATAAAATAATAAACAAGACGTTTGTCTTACGTCAGGACGAACTTGGATGCGACCGAGTCTCAGCCTGCAACGACATTACATGCGCACGCACATAGCAACATAAATCTTGAACTATCTGTTGTAGAAACGGCTCTTTAACTGCTAGAATTCCATGTTCCTTTACATTTGAAGTTTATTTTGTATACTGTATTACAAGTCTTTGTTAATTTAAGGTTTCCCGTGCCAGTTATAAATTTTACATTTACCTGAGCCCCCCATGGAACCCCAGAATGACAGTGGGCTAAGCGGGGCCAATGGCTGGGATCCTGTCTGGCAAGGGGCCGGCGGCCGGGACCCCAGTCTGGCAGCGAGCTGAGCAGGGCGGCAAGGGGCCAGCAGCCGGGACCCCAGCTGGCAAGGAGCCGGTGGCCGGAACCCCAGGTTCTGTCTGCTGCCCCGCTCAGCCCGCTGCCGGACTGGAGTTCTGGCCACTGGCCCCTTGCCAGCTGGGGTCCCAGCCTTTGGCCCCCACTCAGCCCGCTGCCCGGCTGGGGTTCTGACCGGGGTGGTGGACAGAACCCTAGACCGGCAGCAGCTCACCCGCCGCCGCTCTGGGGTTCCAGCCACCGGCTCCTGCCAGCCTGGATGAACGGAACTGAGCGGAGCTGGCGACCGGGACTCCGGCTGGCAGGAGCCAGCGGCCAGAACCCCAGACTTTGTCCGCCACCCCACTCAGCCCGCCGCCGGACTGGAGTTCTGGCCGCTGGCCCCTTGCCAGCTGGGGTCCCAGCCAGGCAGTGGGCTGAGAGGGACCAATGGCTGGGACCCCAGCTGGCAAGGGGCCAGCAGCCAGAACTCCAATCCGGTGGCGGGCTGAGCGGGGTGGCGGACAGAACCTCAGACCGGCAGCGGCTCACCCACCGCCGGTCTGGGGTTCCGGCCGCTGGCCCCTGCCAGCCGGGGTCCCAGCCGCCGGCCCCTCTCAGTTCCGTTCACCCAGGCAGGCAGCAGGCTGAGTGGGGCCAATGGCTGGAACCCCAGACAGTCAGCGGGTTGAGCGGGGTGGCGGACAGAACCCCAGACCGGCAGCAGCTCACCTGCCGCTGCTCTGGAGTTCCGTCCGCCGGCTCCTGCCAGCTGGGGTTCCGGCCGCGGGCCCCGCTCAGTTCCATTCACCCAGGCAGGCAGCGGGCTGAGTGGGGCCAGAGGACCCCGGCTGGCAGCAGCGTGCCGGTAAAAATCGGCTTGCCTGCCGCCTTTGGCAGGCGTGCCGCAGGTTGCCGACCCCTACCCTATTATTTTCTACACCATTTTATAAGATTAAGATTATGCGTTTTAAGATAATTTTATAACATTTGTTTTCCTAACAATTTTTAACATCTGGTTCTAAAACTGCTTCAAAATCTAGCAACCAGTTCCTGGGAACCTGTGCGAACTGGCTCCAGCTCTCCACTGCCTGTAGTCTTATTGCTTACTGTAAAGGCAAGCGGAATTTTCAGACCCATGTTTGAACAGAGTCCAATAACTGAATTTACTTCCATTATCTGTATGAAGTTTGCATATGAATTATTTTAAACATGGCTTAGTCCAATCTCTTTTAAAAACTTGAGATTCAGAATTTTCTCCCTAGCAATGTAGATTTAGCTAAAGGAAATCTAGAAAGCCTCCTGCCTCTGTTAAATCCAGCTGTGATGCTGGGTACAGTTTTCTTTGGATGCAAGTACAGAATGTTTCTTATCTAAAAAGGATGCATCTTATTATTATATGTTGGGGAAAACTATCTAGGAAACGTAGAACCAGGAATGAGCTGTTAAAAACAGTGATAAATGTCGCAACACTGATTCTTTTTCTCTTTCATTTTGAGATGTCTCTTAAGTAATTTACTGTAGTTTAACATGTCTTATTGCACAATGACTAATTTACCCAGCCTTCATAGATTGAACTGTGGTAGATTTCTTCTGCACATCATGTCTGAAGAAAATCTCATGTCGGAAGATATATTCTCCATCATAAATCTGGAAGTAGCAATACTAAAGTTTGATTCACAATGACCGGGATAAAACACGTCTCTTCCATGTGGCTGATAAACCAAAATGATTTGAAAAGCATGTAAGAGGTGACTTTGTTCTTCACTGTGCTTTTAACTGAAAACACTTTGCCACTACCCTTAGCTTCTCTGCTAGAATTCTACTTTTCTGCTGTTTACAAAAGACACTAGCAAGTCAACTTTTTTTTTATCATACTTTATAATAAGGGTACTGGAATTATACTGTCATTACAGTGCGGTTACCCTGTACATGTGACCCCCATTAGTATGGTGTCTGAGCACCTCGCCATCTTTAATGTATTTACCCTCACAAAACCCCTCTGAGGTACGGAAGTACTACTATGCCCATTTTACAGGTGGGGAACTGAGGCACAGAGAGGCTAAATAACTTGCCCAAGGCCACACAGGAAGTTCAGGGAATTGAACCCATCAACACTTTTTATTATTTTTTATGTAAGAGCAGAGCGCCCACAGTTTGTTTTACTGCAAAATTATAGTAATTTTTCTGATCCAAGAAAGAGTCCTATTTTATGAAAGACAAGAAATGAAAGTAGTATAGTCTTTAGCTTCTCGAGTTCAGGGCCGTAATTCATTTTGGGAAGGATGTTACTCATGCAAATGGATTTTCCAGCCAATTTTTCCCATCTAATGGTTTTGTTATTACACTGTTCTTCTGCCACACTCCATTTTTTTTTCTGCGTTTATTAAAACCAGCCTGTCACTGCAGGTCAGCAATGGATTTTGGTGTTTCCCAGAAAGAAAACTGCATCTTTAGTGACAAGGGTGTAAGTCAGTATACCTCTGTTGATTGAAGTTAATGGAGCTATGCCAGTTTACTTAACTAAGGCTATGGACAGATGTCTACAAATACTTTGTTTTGTTTATTGTAAAACATTTGCCAATGCAAGGATAAGCCTGTGTAGAAAAAATTTGTACAGTTAGCAAAACTTACGAAAAATTGTGCTTCTGAGATTTTGCAGATAACTCCTGAAACTATGAAATATTATGGGCCTGACAGTGAGCCTTTTACTTATATTGGTAAGTATTTACTTCCATGAGTGATCGACTGAAATTGGACTGTTCATATGTACAACTACTCACCACCGGTGTGAATAAGTGGCTCACAATCTAGCTTTATGTTCATCTGCCTCAAATATGGGGTCCCATTGTGGTGTCTTTGCTCTCATTCAATAGTATCTTAGATCACAAGTAGTCCCCTTGACTTCAATGGGACTGAACATACTTGTGCTGTAACATACTATACAGTGTGAATAAAGATATCACAATCAAACCCTTGTTTTGCACTACTAAGTTCTAAAGAGTTTTATAGCAATCTTATGTTCATGTCTATGGGCTGTACAGTATGTGCCTGTCTTCTCCATAGTAATAAAATGCCATCTGGCTAGAACCTTGACTTGTGCTTACATGTTTTGTGCCTAGTGTCAGAACTAGGGTTCAAGAGCCAGACTAAGGCCCTGTTCCTGCAACTGATAGTATTCAGATATGCCACTGTGTCTGGGTACCCCACTGAAGACAGCTGGGCTCTGTACTAATGCCTTTGCACAGTGAATTGCAGTGACAGGATATTAAACAACAAAAACAAGATGAAACAAAATGAGGACATAAAGCATCAATGCTCAGATCCTTCTTTCTGCTCTTTCTTGTATAGTTGTTGATGTGCTCAAAGTGCTATACCAACATTAATTAAGCCTTAATGCATATATTTGTCAGTAGGATCATCCCTGTTTTATAGATGAGGGACTGTGAGCAGCGGAGAAGGCTACATAGCAAGTCAGCAACAGAGCCAGGGTTAGTCCCAGACTCCCAACCCTGTACTCTTTTTCCAACTTAAATTAAAAGTTTGACACTAAATGATTAACTACAACTATACCTTGGGGACATGGAGGATAAAGCAGTCAATCATTTACTTTACTCAGCTACAAAGCTGAATCTGAATAGGTTGGGCTAATTACCCTAATTAAGAATTTTTCTGCACCTGTTGATGTAAAGGTCCAAGTCAAGTTCCCATTCTAGCCTCCAGTATTCTGTTTAAAATTTGTTACTGTTATCTGCCAAAGACTGTCCATCCACAAAGCCTGTGTCATGCTTGGAGAAAAAATCCTGGACTGGAAAATTACTGTACATTGTTCAGAAAGGGGTTAAAATAGAATGGAGAGTGCTCTCATATAAAAGAAAAAAAAACTGGTGGAAAGCCATTCATTTAAGCCTCTAGATACCATTTTCTACCTCCCCTGCTGAAATACGTAAATCAATTACATGTCTATCCTCAGTCCTGCTGGCAGACCCCATGCCTGTACAGAGTCCACATGGGTGAAGGGGGCCACTGTGTAGTTCTGGGTTCAGGATCAAGACCTCATACAACTGGGATTCACAACAGCTTGACTATTAATTCTACATAAGAGAGAGGAATTTACTGTCCTCTTCTCTCCATCTCTTTTGCCATTAGGTAACAAACCCTCTGTAGCTCAAAGGCAACTTTTGTTAGACAAGGGGAAGATTCTGCCTAATTCTGGAGGAAAATGTTAAGGGACCTAGTCCAGCAAACATTACCAGACATCGCTACCACTCATAGTCTCACTGATTTCAATGGGCCTGTGCCTAGTGGTAAGTGTATGGGGGATCAAGCCCTGAATTTGGACTCAGCCTTCAACAAACATTTAAGACTAACAAACTGCTTGTGTATTTTTCACTTCATTGTGGGCTAAGATGAAGTATTTAAGCATAAATAGAACCAAGCTGCAAAATTCATATTCGGATTTAGATTCTACGCTTCCCCAGAGTTTAGGGGTATTTGCATTAGAGGTTTTGATTTGGCCCATTTGAGATATAAGGGCTAGCTGTGGAAATTTAAGGGCTTGTCTACACAAACACTTAGTTCATAGCAAGCTGGGGTGTAAATCTACCCTGCAGTAGCCTGCCCTGCCCCAAGTGTCTGTGTGGACCCTGCTGCTGGGCACTAAAAGTTTCGTAGTTCACTTTAATCTACTCCCATTTCAAAGCACCTTATGGAACTTTTAGTGCGTGGCAGCAAGCTCTACGCAAACACTTAGCGTGGAGTACATTTACATCACAGTTTGCCACGTACTTACTGTTAGTAGAGATAAGACCAAAGCCTAGATCTAGGTTTGGATTCTGAACTTCCCCAAATTCAGGAATGTTCAGTTAATCATGGGTTTTGCGTCAGGCCCTTTTCTGATTTCAAGGTGAGTTCTGAAGAGGGGAATGGACTCAAACTCATAGGCAGAGAGAAAATGAAGCTGCATAGATGAAAGAGTGACTGTGGACAGTAGTGGAGAAGGCACAGAAAAGACCATGTTGATAGAATAGGACTGTGCACGTGGTGGATTAGGTAGATATGAGGTTAAATAGGTAAGGTGGAGAGTAAGTCAGTATAAAGTTTTGAAAATCATGAGGGAAATGCTGAATCATTTCTGAAGTGGATGAGAAATCAATTAAAGTAATGGAGGATTTAGGTAAGGTGGCCTCATTTTCTGGACCACCAGAACAGTTTGAACTGAATATTCTGGAAGCCCTGTAGTTTAGAGACTCGAAAGAGTGCTGTCTTCAATTTACAGGGGAATAGATTTCCACTGTGCATCCCAGTTTAATTCAGTGGGCCCAGTTATGCCATAATTTACATCCATTCAACCACACTCACAACAATGGGGTTTTCATTTAGCCCAGTATTGGTGAAGCAGTTAGAGACGTGCAAGCGCATTTCTTTCCAATTCCCTCGCACAGTCTCCAGCTTTAAATCTTTCAAATGGCAGAAGTTTATCATTAAAGAGAAGATTAAATAACAAACTAATTTTCTCCAGAGATATATAATGGTAAAGAATAATACATAAAGTATTGGTGATTTAATAATACACAGACAGTTCTCATACATGTATTGCAAACCACAATTTAAGTATCCAGAAAATTTTTTAAAAATGTTGTTTTTATTACAAGCGGAATGGGGCAAATCTTTTTTTAAAAAAAGTTAAAGCTATTAATGCCTGAGAGAGCCATTTCTTAGCCTCTTGACTGAAATAAAATTTTACTCTTTCAGCTTTTTCTCCTGGATCTTCCTGCAAGCTGTCAACTCAGTACATTATTCAAGATCACATGGCAACCCATTATAGGAAATTGCTGTCCTCCAAAGGTATTTGAAATCTATCATGATGACTGTAGCCATCAGGCTGGTAGATAAAGTCATAGTTAAGGGTCAGTTGGTTACACTTGTTCTTGGCCAGCTTGCTAAGTTTCCCCGCACATTAACTCAATGGATGTCGGTAGACTTGAAAACCCAAGCACAATATAGTACATTCAGAGGACTCCAGTAGAACATATACAACTATGTTCTAGGTATGACAAGTATGTGATGTGACATACCAATCTGGAACTTGAAATCTGGTTTCATCTCAGTATTGAAGATCTTACTGACTGTGTTTAACTTTTTCTTGTAACTAAAATGTCCTTGAAAGATGCCTGATGGCCGGCTTTGGACATTTAAGTACGCTTTCCGTAGAGCAGGCACAATATGGCAGAACCAGTGCAAGTGTTACTGCCTCTGCTCTTAAAGTGGAACAGCCATCTTCAGGGTAGTTCCCTTCCCATGCCTGTTCAGCTGAGCTGTCAATCCAGCACTATCCATACAAAATAAGATATTTATATGTAGAAGAATGATTAGTTAGTAAATCTGGGATTTGGGTTGCCTTTGGAGTACCGTTCAAATAGCATGGTGTCCCTCTGCCAAGCAGTGGCAGATTTCAGGGCCTTGTGGGTCAGTTTCTCATTTGAAGTAGAAATCAATTAAATGGAATATTTTCTTAGTGTTGTTTGTTTATGTACAAAAGAACTGTTTCCTTAAATGGAGGTACTCACCAACTGCACATGGGTAACTCCCTGCACATGTGTAACTCCCTGTTGTAGAAACTCCTGCTAAATCACCATTGACCTTCACCAAGAAGCAGCTCTCTTGGGCCTATGTTTAAGACACCACCTGGACTTTCATAAACACACTACCCCCTATTCCTGCCTCAGCCTCTGTGTTTTACCTGTGAAAGCCCCTAGCCCAAAGCTCCTCATCTAGGACCATTTGACCACTAAAGGTTACCCTGGGCATCAACGCTTCTTTTGTGCAGCTGCTCTGTAATACAAGGGAACCTCAGGACAGGTTTTGCCACACAGTCCCCTTATTTACTATCTGGGTGCTTATGCACCGTTGACTCACAACAAGCATGGCATTACTACCTTAACAATTGCTACTCTTACAGATCTCACTTATTTTATTTTTCTCAATAGAGTTAAAAATGTTACATAGTCAGGGCCTGGTTCTCCACTCTCCTGTGCAAATACCTGATGGAAAGGATCTCATTAGTTTCAACAGGCTTTGGGTCAGAACCAAGATAGAAATAAGACCACTGAAGTCAGTAGAGTTACACTGGTGTAAAACTGACATGAGATGAAAATCAGGCCCTTGAGATTTAAAACATGATAGTCAAGAGAGACAGAGGAAAGATTAGGAGTACTTGTGGCACCTTAGAGACTAACCAATTTATTTGAGCATAAGCTTTCGTGAGATACAGCTCACTTCATCGGATGCATACTGTGGAAAGTGTAGAAGATCTTATTATATACACACAAAGCATGAAAAAATACCTCCTCCCACCCCACTCTCCTGCTGGTAATAGCTTATCTAAAGTGATCACTCTCCTTACAATGTGTATGATAATCAAGTTGGGCCATTTCCAGCACAAATCCAGGTTTTCTCACACACCACACCCCCCCACACACACACAAACTCACTCTCCTGCTGGTAATAGCTTATCTAAAGTGAGCACTCTCCTTACAGTGTGTATGATAATTAAGGTGGGCCATTTTCAACACAAATCCAGGTTTTCTCACCCCGCCCCCCCCACACACAAACTCACTCTCCTGCTGGTAATAGCTTATCCAAAGTGACCACTGGGTTAATTTATGTTGTCTCTTTGTTTGGGTTTAGTATTATGATGATGCATTATTTGTATTATTGTAGCAACTAAGAGCCCGAGTCATGGACTAGGGCATATTTTTGATGGAGTTGTGTCTCCAGTTAAACCAACAGTCTTTGTAGACCACACACCACGTTATTTTTGTATGTACCATCTCAGAGAGGCAATTGATATAAGGAAACCCTTTTTTACCATTTAAAACCACAATCACATTATCTTATGAGCTCTTCATATCCTCCTTTCACTTTTATCTCCTTGCCTTTTTCCATAAATAAAGCTCCTTATTGTCTGAAATCCTCTCCTGGACTGTGCCTCCACTCCTCTAACACATTTCTTCCATAAAGGCTGCGAACCTCTTTGAAATGTTAACAAAAGTAGGAACAGAAAAAAAGTGGTACTAACAGGACAGTGAATGGGCCATTTGCCTCCCTAGTATCCTCTCGTAGCACGAGGTCACTTGGCAGAGCCCTGTCTCAGTTTCCCTCTTCAGCTCAGCCCCCTCTTAAGAACTCTATACACAAATTCTTCTCTCATTCAGCAAAGCCCCCCTCAGCGCTGGATTTATTAAGTTAAAGATTCAAAATAAAAGTTCTCAAATCCTCATGAAGTTCATATTCCTAGTCTTTCCTGCTTGGGGTCTCCCACCTGAAGCCTTTTTCCACAAAGACTTGAGTTTCCCTGCTGGAGCCGACTCATTCCCATCAGACCCTGGAGTCTCAATCTAGCTTCACTCTGGTTGTCTCCTTCCCGATGCTCTTTATAAGGGAATCCCCACCTCCGTACTGAGCTAATGTGGGGTTTGTTGGTTGGGGCTGCCCACATCCAGGCCTCTGGCCCTTACAGGGGCAAGTCACTCCATTTCAAGAACACATGCTAAATATCATTGCACAGTAACTTGTGTCGTGTGCTTCCCCCCCTCCTTTAGCTATTTAGGTGTCAATGTCCTTGGAATGTCCTTGCCAATGTCCCAGGAAGTGGAGCGTGCTACAAATTGTTGTAATGATCCATAAAACCAGTATCTCTGGCAAGTCTATGGTTTTTGGTGTCCAGCAGAGTTATGAACATAAGTTCCCAAGCTTCCCTTTTGAAGGTGTTGTGCAGGTTTTCTTTGGGGACAAGGACTGAAAGATCAGATATGGAGTGATCACTCTGTGAGAAATTTTCACCTATGGGTGATGTGGTGTTTTTATTTTATTATTTTTCTCAGTGAGTTCATTCAAGAGTGTAGTGATTGTTTCACCCACATAGTGGTTATTGGGGCATCTGATGCACTGGATGAGATATACCACATGTTGTGATCAGTATGTATGGCACTCATGGATCTTGAAAGGTGTGTTGTGGGGGAAATACTGTCAGGGGAAATACTGGGAAATACTGTCAGGGTTTAGTGTCGCTTTGAGTCGGTGTGTCCTGGTCTGCTGTGAGCTTGCTTTTGATGATTAGCTTGACGGGGCTGGAAGGTTGTTTGAAGGCCAGAAGAGGGGGTTCAGGAAAGATTTCCTTTTAGGATGTAGTCCCCATCAAATATGGAATGTAATTTGATGATATCTCATAGGGGTTCCAGTGTGGGGTGATTGGTGACTATTGGGGTGTGCAGTCAGTGGGGGCCTTTCTGTATTGAAACAGGTTCTCCCAGGATATTTGGGTGGCCCTTTCCATAATGCAATATACTTCTCTGGTAGAATGTCCTTGTTTAGTGTAGGTGGTTTTAAGTGTGTTTAGGTGTATATCCCGAACTTTTGCTATGGAGCAAATTCTGTGATATCTGAACACTTGGCAGATTTCTGGCTGTGTGTTGTTGGATCTGTAAAGGTAAGTGTGATGATCCATGGGTCTCTTGTATATAGTTGTTTGTAGGGTTCCATTGTTTAAGCTGATTGTGATGTCCAGGAAGTTGATGCTGGAGTGGGAGTGTTCTAGAGAAAGTGGGATGGATGGGTAGTGGTTGTTGAAGTTGTGGTGGAAACCTATGAGGGAGTTTAGGTTGTCTGTCCAGAGGATGAAAATATCAGTGTATCTCAAGTGTATTTTTTCCAGAAATTCTTCCTTGCAGTGGCCCTTGAAGAGGTTGGCACATTGGGGAGGACTAGTACCCTGGGCTTATCTAATGGTTTGGGCAAAGTGTTTATTGTTGAATGTAAAGTTGGTGAGGGTGAGAATGAAATGGATGAGTTTGGTGATGTGTTTAGGGTGGATTTCTGAGCATTGTACATTATCTTGCAGGTATTTGAATCAGGTAGTGATGGTATCATGGTGAAGGATGATGGTGTATAGAGAGGTGACATCGATGGTGGCAAGCATGGTGTTCTGGGTGAGGTTGGTAATATTGCAGAGTTTCTGGAGGAAGTCCAATGTGTCTTGAAGGAAACTGGCCCTTTTGAGTGGAGTGGCTTGAGGATGGTTTTTCTGAGTCCTGATATTCCTTCAGTAAGAGTGCTGTGGCCAGATATAATATGTCTGCCTGTGTTCCCTTGTTTGTGTATCTTGGGAAGCATGTAGAAAGTCCCTGGGGTGAGTTCGTGGAGGGATGAAGTTGTAGTTTTTCTTGGAATTGTTTGGGGAAGGATGTAATTGTATCTTTTAATTCCTGTGTGAATTATAGTTTGGGGTCGTCTTAGGGTATGTCTACACTACGAAATTAGGTCGAATTTATAGAAGTCGGTTTTGTAGAAAGCGTTTTTGTACAGTTGATTGTGTGTGTCCCCACACAAATGCTCTAAGTGCATGTAGTCGGCGGAGTGTGTCCACAGTACCGAGGCAACCATTGACTTCCGGAGCGTTGCACTGTGGGTGGCTATCCCACAGCTCCCGCAGTCTCTGCCGCCCATTTGAATTCTGGGTAGAAATCCCAGTGCCTGATGGGGCTAAAACATTGTCGCAGGTGGTTCTGGGTACATATCGTCAGGCCCCCATTCCCTCCCTCCCTCCGTGAAAGGGCAGACAATTGTTTTGCGCCTTTTTTCTTGAGTTACCTGTGCAGACGCCATACCACGGCAAGCATGGAGCCCGCTCAGATCACTTTGGCAATTAGGAGCACATTAAACACCACGCGCATTATCCAGCAGTATATGCAGCACCAGATCCTGGCAAAGTGATACCGGGCGAGTAGGCGGCGTCAGCGCGGTGACGTGAGTGATGAGGACATGAACACAGACTTCTCTCAAAGCACAGGCCCTGGCAATGTGGGCATCATGGTGCTAATGGGGCAGGTTCATGCGGTGAAACGCCGATTCTGGGCTCAGGAAACAAGAACAGACTGGTAGGACCGCATAGTGTTGCAGGTCTGGGATGATTCCCAGTGATTGCTACACTTACGCACGAGTAAGGGCACTTTCATGGAACTTTGTGACTTGCTTTCCCCTGCCCTGAGGCGCAAGGATACCAAGATGAGAACAGCCCTCACAGTTGAGAAGTGAGTGGCAATAGCCCTGTGGAAGCTTGCAACACCAGACAGCTACCGGTCAGTCGGGAATCAATTTGGAGTGGGCAAATCTACTGTGGGGGCTGCTGTGCTGCAAGTAGCCAACGCAATCAAAGATCTGCTGATATCAAGGGTAGTGACCCTGGGAAATGTGCAGGTCGTAATGGATGGCTTTGCTGCAATGGGATTCCCTAACTGTGGTGGGGCCATAGACGGAACCCATATCCCTATTTTGGCACCAGAGCACCAAGCCGGCGAGTACATAAACCGCAAGGGGTACTTTTCAATAGTGCTGCAAGCACTGGTGGATCACAAGGGACGTTTCACCAACATCAACGTGGCATGGCCAGGAAAGGTACATTACGCTCGCATCTTCAGGAACTCTGGTCTGTTTCAAAAGCTGCAAGAAGGGACTTTATTCCCAGACCAGAAAACAACCGTTGGGGATGTTGAAATGCCTATAGTTATCCTTGGGGATCCAGCTTACCCCTTAATGCCATGGCTCATGAAGCCATACACGGGCAGCCTGGACAGTAGCCAGGAGCTGTTCAACTACAGGCTGAGCAAGTGCAGAATGGTGGTAGAATGTGCATTTGGACGTTTAAAAGCACGCTGGTGCAGTTTACTGACTCGGTTAGACCTCAGCGAAACCAATATCCCACTGTTATTACTGCTTGCTGTGCGCTCCACAATATCTGTGAGAGTAAGGGGGAGACGTTTATGGCGGGGTGGGAGGTTGAGGCAAATTGCCTGGCTGCTAGTTTCGTACAGCCAGACACCAGTACGGTTAGAAGAGCACAGGAGGGCGCGGTGCACATCAGAGAACCTTTGAAAACCAGTTTCATGACTGGCCAGGCTACGGTGTGAAAGTTCTGTTTGTTTCTCCTTGATGAACCCCCCACCCCCCTTGTTTCACTCTACTTCCCTGTAAGCTAACCACCCTCCCCTCTGCCCTTCGATCACCGCTTGCAGAGGCAATAAAGTCATTGTTGCTTCACATTCATGCATTCTTTATTCATTCATCACACAAATAGGGGGATAACTACCAAGGTAGCCCAGGAGGGATGGTGGAGGAGGGAAGGACAAGGCCACACAGCACTTTAAAAGTTTAAAACTTTAAAACTTATTGAATGCCAACCTTCTGTTGCTTGGGCAATCCTCTGGGGTGGAGTGGCTGGGTGGCCAGAGGCCTCCCCACCACGTTCTTGGGCGTCTGGGTGAGGAGGCTATGGAACTTGGGGAGGAGGGCGGTTGGTTACACAGGGGCTGTAGTGGCTGTCTGTGCTCCTGCTGCCTTTCCTGCAGCTCAGCCATATGCTGGAGCATATTGGTTTGATCCTCCAGCAGCCTCAGCATTGAATCCTGCCTCCTCTCATCACGCTGCCGCCACCTTTCAGCTTCAGCCCTCTCTTCAGCCCGCCACTTACTCTCTTCAGCCCGCCACTTACTCTCTTCAGCCCGCCACTTACTCTCTTCAGCCCACCACCTCTCCTCCCGATCATTTTGTGCTTTCCTGCACTCTGACATTGTCTGTCTCCACGCATTCGTCTCTGCTCTGTCAGTGTGGGAGGACAGCATGAGCTCAGAGAACATTTCATCACGAGTGCATTTTTTTCGCCTTCTAATCTTCACTAGCCTCTGGGAAGGAGAAGATCCTGTGATCCTTGAAACACATGCAGCTGGTGGAGAAAAAAAAAAGAGACAGTGGTATTTAAAAAGACATATTTTATAGAACAATGGCTACACTCTTTCACGGTAAACCTTGCTGTTAACACAATACACAGCACGTGTGCTTTCATTCCAAGGTCGCATTTTGCCTCCCCCCACCACGTGGCTAGCCCCTCACCTCTCCCCGTGGCTAACAGCGGGGAACATTTCTGTTCAGCCATAGGAAAACAGCCCAGCAGGAACGGGCACCTCTGAATGACCCCTTAAGAAAAGCACCCTATTTCAACCAGGTGATCATGAATGATATCACTCTCCTGAGGATAACACAGAGAGATAAAGAACGGATGTTGTTTGAATGCCAGCAAACATACACTGCAATGCTTTGTTCTACAATGATTCCCGAGTACGTGCTACTGGTGTGGTAAAGTGTCCTACCATGGTGGACGGAATAAGGCTGCCCTCCCCAGAAACCTTTT
The DNA here is from genome assembly GCF_015237465.2 of Chelonia mydas. NCBI lineage: Eukaryota > Metazoa > Chordata > Testudines > Cheloniidae > Chelonia > Chelonia mydas. The sequence goes on from NC_057851.1 coordinate 160,240,978, forward strand.
GCAAAGGCTTTGGGAGTACATCCAGGAGAGCCACAAATGCCAGGGCAAATTAATCATTAAACATGCTTGCTTTTAAACCATGTATACTATTTTAAAAGGTACACTCACCAGAGGTCCCTTCTCCGCCTGGCGGGTCCAGGAGGCAGCCTTGGGTGGGTTCGGGGGGTACTGGCTCCCAGTCCAGGGTGAGAAACAGTTCCTGGCTGTCGGGAAAACCGGTTTCTCCGCTTGCTTGCTGTGAGCTATCTACAACTTCATCATCATCATCTTCCTCGTCCCCAAAACCTGCTTCTGTGTTGCCTCCCTCTCCATGGAAGGAGTCAAACAAGATGGCTGGGGTAGTGGTGGCTGAACCCCCTAAAATGGCATGCAGCTCATCATAGAAGCGGCATGTTTTGGGCTCTGACCCGGAGCGGCCTTTTGCCTCTCTGGTTTTCTGGTAGGCTTGCCTCAGCTCCTTAAGTTTCACGCGGCATTGCTTCAGGTCGCTGTTATGGCCTCTGTCCTTCATGCCCTGGGAGATTTTGACAAAGTTTTGGCTTTTCGAAAACTGGAACGTAGTTCTGATAGCACAGATTCCTCTCCCCATACAGTGATCAGATCCCGTACCTCCTGTTTGGTCCATGGTGGAGCTCTTTTGCGATTCTGGGACTCCATCATGGTCACCTCTGCTGATGAGCTCTGCATGGTCACCTCTGCTGATGAGCTCTGGCCAGCGTGGCAAGCTGCAGGTGACCATGCAAACAGGAAATGGAAATTCAAAAGTTTGCAGGCCTTTTCCTGTCTACCTGGCCAGTGCATCTGAGTTGAGAGTGCTTTCCAGAGCGGTCACAATAGAGCACTCTGGGATAGCTCCCAGAGGCCAATACCATCTAATTGCGTCCACAGTACCCCAAATTCGACCCAGCAAGGCCGATTTAAGCGCTAATTCACTTCTCAGGGGTGGAGGAAGGAAATCGATTTTAAGAGCCCTTTAAGTCGAAAAAAAGGGCTTCATCGTGTGGACGGGTGCAGGTTTACATTGATTTAACACTGCTAAATTCGACCTAAACTCCTAGTGTAGACCAGGGCTTAGAGTTCTTTATAGTTTTGTCAGTTAAATACACTCTTACAGAGAAAAATGCACTGACTCTTTCACCATAACATTTTGTTTACAAGTCAGTGTTGTAGATTGGCTACCAGACTAATGGGCCTGCACCTTTGTGAAGAATTCTCTCTCTACAAAATAAGCTGCAGCCCATTCAGATGATTCAACTAAATGATGGCCCACCCATTCTCTCTTTAAGTCTACACTTAGCAGCCAAGGAATTTGCGCACAGTATGTTATAAAAGGTAGTAGTTTTAGACAATTTGACTGGAGCTGAAGCCTTGTCTTGGGAACAGCAAGACTGATTGCTGAGTGCTGCAGTAGTTATCCCCTCAAATTGTTCAGCAAAGTGACAAATACATATCAGACAGGGCCGCCCCACGAGCCAGAATGCCGTGCGAGCAAAAAAAAAAAAAAAAAAAAAGGATGGCCGAAATGCTGCCCCTGGACAAGTGCCAGTTCTGATATCAGAAGAGGGAGCAGTGCCAAGTAGTTTTCCATCTTATTTCAATAGTGTTTTCCTTGTTTCGAGATGTGTTTGATGCTTGGCTACCAAGGAAAGATAAAATTGGAGCAAGCCCAGGTGTTCAACTGGCAGCACTCATTGTAAGGGTGACATTGGGGTGACTGCTTCCTGCCATTAGAGATCTGGAAAATTATAGAAGTGGTGATGCTATACAGACTAATGTTAAATTCCACTAATGTCGAGACTCATGGTTGTGGCCCAGCAGCAGTTCCAAACACTATCTGTAAATGGCTGCAAACTGTGGGGAGAACTTGGAACACAGAATTTGCCATATCAGTGCATTGCTCCAGCAAGTCCTGCCTGCAGCATTGGCAAACATCTGATTCTTCAGCGGAAGGTGAAAGAGATGACAATAGAAATGAAGAAGCGAGTGAAAATCCATAGCCAGTTTAAGACTATTCTAAATCCTCTAGTCCTACGCTACCTAGGCTTTGTCCAACCAAAGCCTGCATTGGTAACGTGCCGTGAGCCTGGTGACCTCATGTAATCTTCATGCAATAGAACAGATTGCAGCTGCTATCATCTTTTACAGGAAGGCCGGTCAACTGAACATTTTCCAGTATCCTGTGCTCTATCTTGAACCACATGACTCAAATTGAGGAGCAGCATTTTAAGGTGGTATCAGCACCTCACTATGAAAGAGGGGCCCAATAATAAAAAGCTCTTCTGCAATTCGTTAAGTGCAAGACTAGGTCATGAAAAAAAGATACAAAGTTTATTTTGTTCTCCTGCTTTTTTGTGCTTCTGCCTCTATCCTTACAATGTGGTCAATTGCACTCCTACCTCTTCTGAACCAGTTTGCATTCCATCCAAACCTATTTCTTTGTAGGTGTGCTACTAATTGCTCCACTACCATTCTTTCACCTAAACATGCCATGAGGGCAATTGGTCCGTATGTCTAGGGTCTGGAGCACAGCTTACCTGGTTTCCTCAGTGAGACAATAATTGCATATTTCCGGTCCTTTGATATTTCACCTTTTTGCCACATGTTGTATAATTTTAGTATCACCCTCAAGCTTCCTTAACTTAGGGGCTTAAGCATTTCAAAGCTTATTTCATCCTTGCCTGGTGATCTGCTTTTGCTCCTTATTATCGCTTTTTGGAGTTCTCTGATATTAAAGTTTTGATTTAAAATAATATCCACATCCTCCTTCCACCTCTTCATCATCTCATAACTATCCTTAATGAATGTTCCTTTCCTCTCCCTAATTTCTATCCTCTGAGCCTCATCATTACTGACTTTTTGTAACATGGTGGACAGAATTTCCACTTTTTCTTTGCTGGAGCAAATGCAAGGCTTGGTATTATGTGGCTCTTACTCTTTATTCCATTCATTTTTCTAAGTTGTTGATATACCTCTGCTGTATTGGTATCTTTAGTTACTGTCTCCTGGTAAGTTCTCCAGCTCTCTTTTTTGCCCTTTTTGTAGCCCTTTGTTCAATTTCCTTTCTTTAATATTTCGTTCAGTCCTCACTATTTAAGAAATTTTTTTGCTGTCTTGTTTGTCTTATTCCTTTCCTTAATTACCATTTCACATTCCTTGTTGCACCATGGAATACTTTCCCTATCTTTAAGCAGTATTGGTATCCTCAGAATAGCTATGTAGGCTGTCTTTATAATTCCTCAGAATCTTCATCTATATATTGCTCATTCACATTCCTCACTTTTGTTTCTAAAGAGTTTCCAATTTTCTAGTTTTAGATTCCAAGTGGGGATATTATCCTTGTCTTCACTATTTTCTTTTCCTTGACGTGTAATTAATGTCAGGACGTGGTCGCTACCTATTCCCTCATCTCTGTAAATATGTCAGCTGCATGTACTTGCTCTTGTGCTAGAAGCTGTTCCTAGATACAGGCATGAGAAGCTTCCGTCAGTCATATTGAACCTGGTAGGTGCTCCATCATTTAATAGTACTAAATTATTTTCTTCAAAGAATGGTTTTAAATATTTTCCATTTTTATCAGTTTTCTTACTTCCCCATAATCTGTTGTGGCTATTCAGATCACTACAGATAATGAACGGGCATGTAAGATCTACAGTTAATTATGTCAGGTTCATAGCCTCTAGTTTCCTGCATGGGTTATAGACATTATAAAGCCTTAGAGATGCAGAATTTTTTATATTGGTATCCCAATAGCATATATTTGATATTTAGGGTTGGGTGTTTTTTTTTTTTAAACCTCTACTTCCAGGCAGCTCACATTATGCTTAATGAAGGTGGAGACACCCCCTCGTGGGCTTTCCTATTTCTCTATCATGTCTCTATATATGCCATACCCTGGGATTTTATAGCCTAGTTTTTCTGTTAGCTAAGTCTCTTGTATGCATATTATATCAAACTTTGTTTTCATATCAATAATATTTTTCTTTAATTCTTGCCCATGCGCTACCTGGCAATATGACAGGTTTCAGAGTAGCAGCCGTGTTAGTCTGTATCCACAAAAAGAAGAGGAGTACTTGTGGCACCTTAGAGAGTAACAGATTTATTTGAGCATAAGCTTTCGTGAGCTACAGCTCACTTCATCGGATGCATGCAGTGGAAAATAAAGTGGGGAGATTTTATATACACAGAGAACATGAAACAATGAGTGTTACCATACAGACTGTAACAAGAGTGATCAGGTAAGGTGAGCTATTACCAGCAGGAGAGCAGGGGGCACCTTTTGTAGTGATAATCAAGGTGGGCCATTTCCAGTAGTTGACAAGAACGTGTGAGGAACAGTAGGGGGGGAAATAAACATGGGGAAATAGTTTTACTTTGTGTAATGACACATCCACTCCCACTCTTTATTCAAGCCTAAGTTAATTTTATCCAGGTTGCAAATTAATTCCAATTCAGCAGTCTCTCGTTGGAGTCTGTTTCTGAAGTTTTTTTGTTGAAGAATTGCCACTTTTAGGTCTGTAATCGAGTGAACAAAGAGATTGAAGTGTTCTCCGACTGGATTTTGAATGTTATAATTCTTGACGTCTGACTTGTGTCCATTTATTCTTTTACGTAGAGACTGTCCAGTTTGGCCAATGTACATGGCAGAGGGGCATTGCTGGCACATGATGGCATATATCACATTGGTAGATGCGCAGGTGAACGAGCCTCTGATAGTGTGGCTGATGTGATTAGGCCCTATGATGGTGTCCCCTGAATAGATCTGTGGACACAGTTGGCAACGGGCTTTGTTGCAAGGATAGGTTCCTGGGTTAGTGTTTTTGTTATGTGGTATGTGGTTGTTGGTGAGTGCGTATTTGCTTCAGGTTGGGGGGCTGTCTGTAAGCAAAGACTGGCATGTCTCCCAAGATCTGTGAGAGTGATGGGTCGTCCTTCAGGATAGGTTGTAGATCCTTGATGATGCGTTGGAGAGGTTTTACTTGGGGGCTGAAGGTGATGGCTAGTGGCGTTCTGTTGTTTTATTTGTTGGGCCTGTCCTGTAGTAGGTAACTTCTGGGTACTCTTCTGGCTCTGTCAATCTGTTTCTTCACTTCAGCAGGTGGGTATTGTAGTTGTAAGAATGCTTGATAGAGATCTTGTAGGTGTTTGTCTCTGTCTGAGAGATCGGAGCAAATGCGGTTGTATAGTAGAGCTTGGCTGTAGATAATGGATTGTGTGGTGTGGTCTGGATGAAAGCTGGAGGCATGTAGGTAAGTATAATGGTCAGTAGGTTTCCGTTATAGGGTGGTGTTTATGTGACCATCGCTTATTAGCACCATAGTGTCCAGGAAGTGGATCTCTTATGTGAACTGGTCCAGGCTGAGGTTGATGGTGGGATGGAAATTGTTGAAATCATGGTGGAATTCCTCCAGGGCTTCTTTTCCTTGGGTCCGGATGATGAAGATGTCATCAATGTAGTGCAAGTAGAGTAGGGGCATTAGAGAACGAGAGCTGAGGAAGCGTTGTTCTAAGTCAGCCATAAAAATGTTGGCATACTGTGGGGCCATGCGGGTACCCATAGCAGTGCCGCTGATTTGAAGGTATACATTGTCCCCAAATGTGAAATAGTTATGGGTGAGGACAAAGTCACAAAGTTCAGCCACCAGGTTTGCCGTGACATTATCGGGGATACTATTCCTGACGGCTTGTAGTCCATCTTTGTGTGGAATGTTGGTGTAGAGGGCTTCTACGTTCATAGTGGCCAGGATGGTGTTTTCAGAAAGATCACCAATAGATTGTAGTTTCCTCAGGAAGTCAGTGGTGTCTCGAAGATAGCTGGGAGTGCTGGTAGCGTAGGGCCTGAGGAGGGAGTCTACATAGCCAGACAGTCCTGCTGTCAGGGTAACAATTCCTGAGATGACGGGGCGTCCAGGATTTCCAGGTTTATGGATCTTGGGTAGCAGATAGAATACCCCTGGTCAGGGTTCTAGGGGTGTGTCTGTGCGGATTTGTTCTTGTGCTTTTTCGGGGAGTTTCTTGAGCAGATGGTGTAGTTTCTTTTGGTAACCCTCAGTGGGATCAGAGGGTAATGGCTTGTAGAAAGTGGTGTTGGAGAGCTGCCTAACAGCCTCTTGTTCATATTCCGACCTATTCATGATGACGACAAAAAAGAATAAATGGACACAAATCAGACATCAGGAATTATAACATTCAAAAACCAGTCAGAGAACACTTCAGTCTCTTTGGTCACTTGATTACAGACCTAAAAGTTGCAATTCTTCAACAAAAAAACTTCAAAAACAGACTCCAACGAGAGATTGCTGAATTGGAATTAATTTGCAACCTGGATACAACAGGCTTGAATAAAGAGTGGGAGTGGATGTGTCATTACGCAAAGTAAAACTATTTCCCCTTGTTTATTTCCCCCCCTACTGTTCCTCAGAAATTCTTGTCAACTGCTGGAAATGGCCCATCTTGATTATCACTACAAAAGGTCCCCCCTCTCCCCCCGCCGCTCTCCTGCTGGTAATAGCTCACCTTACCTGATCACTCTTGTTACAGTCTGTATGGTAATACCCGTTGTTTCATGTTCTCTGTGTATATAAAATCTCCCCACTTTATTTTACACTGCATGCATCCGATGAAGTGAGCTGTAGCTCATGAAAGCTTATGCTCAAATACATTTGTTAGTCTCTAAGGTGCCACAAGTACTCCTTTTCTTTTTACTAGGCTATAGGCATGCCAGCTGAAAATAATCACCACCATTCTTTTTACCCTCAATATTTCCTTCACTTAGGTTGCTAGCTCATAGGTACTTTTCAGCAGCTTTAATTATAATTCTCATTTTCTCTCCTGTTTGAGACATACAATTTATTACTTCAATCATAAATGCAATGAATCTCTGTTTATGTAAGTAGTATGTCATCTCCTTTTACCTGGCTGTCACTCATTACTTCCTTTCTATTAATTTATTGCTGGCTATTCCCTTTCCCCATATCAGGTTCTCTTTTTTCCCCTCTCTTTTTCTTGTAGATATCTCCTAGTAGCTTCTGCATATGAGATGTTATTAGTAATTTGGGGTTTTCTGTAGTTCTCTGGCTTGCGTTGCCTCAGTACATCTTCCATAGGCTAAGCTGTTTTTTCCTCCACAGTTGTAACATTTTGTTCGGTCCTACCTCACAATTATCGTATGAATGTTTACCTCCACACTTACTGCACCATATTTCCCTCTTGCAATTGTTTGCTACCTGACCAAATCTTTGGCCTCTGTAGCATCTCACAGGAGGGGGATTATAGGGCTTAATCCAGAATATTTAATACCCTAAAATTACTTTGTCTGGTAGCATCCGTCCCTTAAATGTAAACAGCACAGCTGTCCAGGGCTTGCTATGACTGCCTAGTCTGCTAAATTAGTCTCTTCACCTATTCCTTGTTTTACTTCATCTTTTGACACTTCAACTGGCACGCCATATACTACCCCTCTTGTTCCTGTGAGAAATTTGGGTAGCTAACACCTTAGTTGTGTTTGTTTTGTTTGTTTTACCTAACACCTTTATCTTAAGGAGCTTCCCTAGTTGTCCTTTCTTTTTACATTCTACTAACTAGTCTCCTCCAGAAAGTTTCTTAGCTCTTACTATATTTCCAGCACGTCTACTGATCCACTCAGCAATCCTCAAGGAGTTGATATCCCGTATCTTTATGTCCTTACCTAAAGATTTTACTGTTACGTATGTAAGCAGAGTCAGGATGAGCTCCACCCTGACATCTGGTGGTGAGGTGTGGCAAGTTGTGGAAAAGAACTTCAGGGGCTGATCTCATTTGCATAGGCACACCCACGCGCCTAGAATGAGGCCATAGCTGCCCAAATGGTCACTTTGGCTGTTGTGGGATCCCCAGTGTCTCTGTTATTGGGGCGGGAAGAATAAATTGTTATTACCCTGATTATGGGAACTGTGCTTGGAACTGTACTTGGCCTTTTGTTATGATGGAGGGACTCACCATCAACTAAGTAGCACTCGCTAAGCAAGGGACATGGGTTCCAAAACTCTGTGAATGGAGAGAGGCTTGAGACAGGTATTTGTACCTGGTGGTGTGGGCCCCTTTGTGAGGGCCTGAAACACCAATTGCACCTTTGTCTCTCTCCACTGTGGAATGTCAGAGCTAATTTTGGGTCTATTAAGAGTCTTGCTACAGGTACTGTGCTGAATTCACTTTGGCCTTATGGTGCACCAGCACTAAGGCTCCCACTACTATGAGCTGAAATCACTGAGCACTGTGTCAAGTAGTGGGGAGCCGGAAGAACCAGAGTGCAGCGGTGCTGTTCGTGGATAGGCTGGCGGAGCGTTTGTGAGACGGCGAGGTGAGCTGTGCAGAGCGGAGCCGTTTGTGAGACAGCGGAGTGTTCGTGAGACGGCGAGCTGTGCAGAGCGGAGCCGGTCGTGGTGGGGCGGAGCTGTTCGGGAGACAGCGGAGCGGACCAGAGCCCTGTGGGGCAGTCAGCTTCAGGACACGTAAGGTGCCCCTTACCTCTTCCACACACAGGCACATTTTAGCCAGACTGGGGAGTAACACTCTGCAGATGAACTTTTGAACTCTGGGGCTGGACTTTTTGAACTTTGGGTGATTTGTGGATTGCTGGACTCAAGAGACGTTTGGGTTCTGGGACTCAAGAACCCGAGGGAAAGGATGTGGCCCAATTTGCTGGGGTGGGTCTTTGCTCATGGTTTGGTTAATGAACACTAGTTGTGGTGTTTCCCCAAATTAATGCTGATGTCGTTTACCTCATGTTATTAAAAATTCTGTGCTACACCGAGACTCTGTGCTTGCGAGAGGGGAAGTATTGCCTCTTTGAGGCGCCCACGGGGTGTGTAAGATTTTCCCAGGTCACTGGGTGGGTGCTCGAGCCAGTTTTGCATTTGCTTTGATGAGAGGGAACCCCTGTGTACTGAACCCGGCCCTTGCTGCTATCAACTTAGCCTGGCAGAAGGGTTACACGTAATTTTCCTGCATTCTTATTTGCTGGTCCTTCCGGTTTTCAAGAATCTACCCTCTTCTTATTTGCATCCAGTTTTCTGCAATGCTTTCCCTGTCCTTATTGTCTAGCCTGGTTTTAGTTTCATTTGTGATCTCTTCCATCTCATTCTGCCTTGTCAAAGCCTTAGCCTGCCTGCAAACCAACTGTCCATTCCTGCTCTCTCTTCCTAACTTTTATACTCCCATCCGGGTCCTTCCACAGCCAGGCTTCATCTGTAATTAGTGCATATTAAGCCCTCTCTGTGCATTTTATAAGCTCAGCTGGCCCCTTCTGTCCCACATTAATCTGCTCAGGGCCTGCGTGGGGTGGATACCCCATCACAAGGACAAATAGCCATTTGAAAATCACAACTAATCCACAACCAGGAGAGAGGCTGTGAGGCTGAAAATCATCCTGGTTAACCTTTGATTCACCTCACCACATTATTTTTTTTTAAATCCTTTCATACACAGACATGTGTGGCCCTCTGCTGCATAGTGTTGGGTTTAAATGACCTTTGCTCATGTGTAGCTAATACATTTAATTCAGAAAAAATGCACACCTGAGTCTGTAGAACCCAAATAACCTTCTTCCCAAGCAAATGCATTGCCCATAAATATACAGATGCAGCTGGACTACCTGAGGATAATGAAGACTGCTATACATAATTCACACTTGTTCTCTTCTCTGCTAGTTAAACCAAAGCTGTCTGTCAGGCCATGAGGAGAGGAGAGAGGGGGCCAGCCACTAGGGTGACCAGATGTCCCGATTTTATAGGGACAATCCCGATATTTGGGGCTTTTTCTTATATAGTCTCCTATTACCACCACCACCCCACCCACACCCTCTGTCCTGATTTTTCACACTTGCTTTCTGGTCACCCAACCAGCCACACATGGGAGAAGACTGATGCAAGGATTTTTTTAGTTGATTTTTTTTACAATCTTTATGGGATTTTTAGTCTATTACGCTCTTGTAGCACAAAAGAGAATTTATGAGAAGATCCTGGCAGAACAAGATCTCCAGTACTATATCTCAGTTGTTCAAACAGGTTTAAATTTTATTTCATTCAGATGATGATACCGCTCATCCACAGCAAAATTCAGCAACGTCGTTAATTTTCTTTTTATGGTAGCTATAAATCAAATCTATTCTGATTGATAAAGATTTCTAATACTTGTGTGTCTTACTAGGAAAGTCTGAAGATTTTTATTTAAAAGTCTGATTTGGGACATTAAACAAAAAACAAACTCTGCATGAAATCACATCTGAGAAACAAACTATTAAAACGTACTTTACTTCTTATGTTTCATAAATTACTTCTGTACTTTCCCTGTGGAGCTAAACTTACAGAGAAATGTAGAAAGGCTAATCTTGCAAGGATCTCTACTTGTAAAATAAATGTTTAGCACAAGCATTCTGCTCAGTATTACGAAGCACCTAGATAGTTCTTTTCATAAAAATACCACCAAATCTGAAGGGTACATGTTCAAATTACTTTGTAACATCCACATTCCCCCTTGCAAGGGGAGCAGTGGGGCCAAAAGACATATCTGGCTTCAAGACTAAGCTTGATAAATTTATGGAGGGGATGGTATGATGCGATAGCCTAATTTTGGCAATTAATTGATCTTTTACTATTAGTGGTAAAGATGCCCAATGGTCTATGATGGGATTTAGATGGGGTGGGATCTGAGTTACTACAGAGAATTCTTTCTTGGGTGTCTGGCTGGTGAGTCTTGCCACATGCTCAGGGTTTAGCTTATCGCCATATTTGGGGTCAGGAAGGAATTTTCTTCCAGGGCAGACTGGCAGAGGCCCTGGGGATTTTTCGCCTTCCTCTGCAGCGTGGGGCACGGGTCACTTGCTGGAGGATTCTCTGCACCTTGAAGTCTTTAAACCTTGATTTGAGGACTTCAGTAACTCAGACATAGGTTAGGGGTTTATTACAGGAGCGGGTGGGTGGGATTCTGTGGCCTGCATTGTGCAGGAGGACAGACTAGACAATCATAACAGTCCCTTCTGACCTTAAAGTCTGAGTAAATCTATAATACTTTTTCAGGTACATGTATTTTATCATGCACTTTATATGCTTTTAAAGTGTGTATTAATGTTTCAACTTCAATTCAAATTTCCAAACAATCACTAAATTGGCAACACTGCATGTAACTAGGTCACAAAACTGGGGGGAGAGTTGGGGAAATTCCAGGGGGTGTAGGGAAATCCCTGCATTCCATTCATGTAACAATACTTGATGCACATTTACGATAGGTGTCACAATCTGGCTAGACCCCGACAGACAGTATCTTGTCAAGATGGTTTGAGCTACAAGAAAAATGGCAATCTCAGGAGGCAGGGTTTCATGTGAATTATTTTGCAGGCTTTGCTTTGTGTGGGTTTCCAACCCTTAGGTTCTGGGAAAACTCCCAAACAAAACTCAGCCTAAGACATTTCCGTGTGAAACCATAAATCAACCCTAACTCAGTTCAACTTGGCCAGGGACTGTTTGATTCTCTAATCTCCATGAATCCAACATGCTATTTTAGGTTTGTAACAACATCTGGAAGGAGGTGAGTTTCGTCGTGTTTGAAGTTGTGTTCCAAATATTTTGCACAACTGGCTAAGAACAAAGGGGAAGATCTGTGCAGGTGATTAGAAAAATAATAGATTTTAGTTGGTTGTAAACAAAATTAACTATGAATATCTTTAATATTATAAACCTTGGCACCAAGTATCCAATGTTCCCAGTGAATCCAATACTTGGCGGATCAGACCCCTAGTGTTCATCCCTTTCAGTTTTAGTCCAGTGCTCTCTACTGTGATTTGTAAGTGAAATATTGAGATCATAGATAAACATGCTTATTTTTCTGTTAATCCAGCTGCTGTTGATTCTTCTGTACCAAAGAGTTTGCATACTAGCATTAAATGTGAGTATGGTTTTGTTTTCCTTTCCAAATACCTCTGGCTTCATTTGTTTGGTTTAGAAATATTTGTCTTGGATAATCTCATTTTGTTGTGCTATGCTGGTGCTGTTTTGAAAAGACACACGTATAACTAAAGTTTGCATCATTCCAAGTGTGGTCAAGATAACAAAGTAACCACGTCTACTGTGTGATGCACATTCGTGCTGATATGGGCTAAATCCCAGGCCCTGGAACTTAGTATTGACTGTTTATTTGGGATATAAATCTCTTGCTTTATTTTCCCATCACAATCCAGAAATTCTAGTTCATATACATAGAACTGATATTCACCAGCCTTTTGTATTCCTTGCTAATCAACACTGGCCATAAGGCAGACAACGTTGTACTGCTCATGAAGCTGCAAAGAACTTCTGGGTAGGTGCAGGCTGTGATTATTTAGTGATATCATTAGAGTAGAGGAGCATTGCACTAGATCCTAATGCCACCTGTTGGCTGAAACATGAAGTATATCTTTGGAGTTGGGTGTGTAGGGAAATCCTTTCTTAACCTTTGTCTCCCAAACGGTAAAGAGCCTGGTGGCACATGGAGAGCAGTAAATTCATCCCCTTCCCATGGGCACTGTATCCCTTTGGCATGCAGACAGGTTCCTTCATTCCCCACCCCTGTGAGGCATTCCTCTGCTTCTCTATGGGATGGCTGTATAGCTAGTAACATGTACTTCCTTTATACAGAGAGGTGCAGTATCTTATCAAATAAAAAAAATCAGGAAAAATGGAAAGTTTCCATTTTCCACAGTGGAATCATAGCTCCATATTATGATTATTTAGATACCTAAAGTAGGACATCAGAGGAGAAAAAACTTTGAAGCAAAGAAACTCATGGCTAAGACAATGGTAGAGCATAGATTTACAGCTGTGTTCACCCTAGAACATAACAGCAGAAAATATAGATTTTCTTTCTTATTTGGGCCGGGGGAGGGTGGAATAACTCCTCCTAATTAACAATATTAATATTCCTTCTGTGCATTTCATTTAGTGTGTTCTTTTTATGTTTTTTCCATTAACAATTTTATGAAACTAGTTCTACAGTAAAGGAGCAAAATACTGCGGAAGCCTCACTGTAAGCTTAGTATTTAGGGAAAAAACATACACAGACACACAAACCTATTTGATTCAGAAATATCAAGAGGACAGAATTTATTCAACTACCTATGTCATAAACAATAGGGAATGTTTCAGATAAAGTGATGTATTTGGATGGAATGGTACCTACATTTCTATAACAGGTGTATTCATTATATATAATATACAGTATTATGCTATGTACTGTTTGCATTACAACATACCTAAAGGCCCCACTGCAATCCATTCGTACTACGCACTGAACATACATGAAATAAGACCCAATCCCTGTCCTAAAGATTATATAGTCCACATAGAAAGATAGGCAGAGGATGGGATAAAGGAAGCATTATCTCCATTTTACAGATGGGGAACGGAGGCATAGAGAGTTTAAGGGACTTGCTCAGGATCACACAAGGAGTATAAGGCAGAGCACGGGAACTGAACACACAATTCCAGAGTCTAATCCTGTGCCTGAATCACACGACTATAGTTAGACTGAATATCTCTGACCCTCTAGGAAATGCCAATGTATATAAATGTTGTCCAGTGCTGTAAAATCTTTTTCTTCGATTTTTGGCTAGTATTCTCCATACAAGTGAACTGACATTTCCACTGGCATGATTTTCTGCTTTGAAGAACCTCCACGCCATGTTGGGTCACTATGTACCTTCCCCCCCAACCCACCTCCCCAGGAGTTGGAGGGATCAGTCCTTGCAGTCCCCTATGCACAGAGGCTGCAATTTCACCTGATCATTATGTGCACTGCCCAAGGTTGTATGGGAAGTCTCCTTGTGTCCTACCCCAGCACAGCATAGCTGGAACTGCCTAACTACTCTAATCTACTTCACAGTCTCTGTTCCTTACTTGGGGAGAGCGCTGCTTAGAAAATGCTGCTGGAAGAGTGTAGGAACAAGAAAAGTCATTTGATTTTTTTCTTAAGACACCAATATTCTCTCCCTCATATACCAGGGCTACATCTCCTTCCCTTGTCTATTGATCAGGGAAAGCTGAAATGCTCTCCACAGAGTCATTTTTGTCATCAGAAGAAAATCTCTCCTTAAGTGGCACTTGTTTTTTCTCCCTCTTTTATCTTCCCATTAAAGGGATAGGTGACCAAAGACATACTTCTCTGGGTAGATAGTTCACCTCTTACTCTTACTTCTGTAATACAAGGAAATGAATAACTCTGCCTTAACTTGCCAATGTGTCCATAACTTAAATCTTAAAGCAGAGCATTTTTGAAGTGTCACACAGGGGTCTAACTGCACAGCTCCCAGTATTGTAAGAAAATCCACTGGACAAAACTTTGTGCAGTAACCTGAAAATCTACCCCAATGTGTTTTACTTAGTATAAAAGTATTAATTGTGACTGTCTCTTCTGAGCTGGAGATTGAAGTCAAAAGAAACTCTGGACCTCACTGGTGCCCCATTTAATTAAACTCAATAACAAGGCTAACCAAGATACACTGATGTTCTAAAAATGTAACAAAAGTCATCTTGGTTGTCACCAGGGAGTGAACCTGTGATCTCCAGAGCTAATAGCATGACCCCTTGTTGCTTGAGGTAGAGCACTAGGTCTTCTAGGTGGGAGCTGTACTTGATTCATATTCTCTGTGGATCAAGCACAGAGGGGACACATAACATACACTGAGCAGTGGGTTACAATAGAATCATAGCAGAGATGAAAGAGATTCATTTCTCCAATTTCCAGCCCAAGTAACTGAGGTGGGCATTGTGAATTGCACAGGGGGAAATGATGGAGGCATCCTCCCTCCATCCCGGCCTACAGAGCTCTCTGTGGAGGCTTCTCCAGGCAAATGGCTCAATGGTTTCTATGCCTCTAGTGCTGCTTCTCCATTCAGGGACAGGGGAAAAGGGAAAGACCAAATGATCCACAAAACAGCTGATTTTCTGGCACCACCTTTCTGTGTTCAGCCCTCAGGGTTCCCCCACAGATCTGTGATCCAAGTGGGCAGAAGGTTCATAGATCATAGAATCTCAGGGTTGGAAGGGACCTCAGGAGGTCATTTAGTCCAACCCCCTGCTCAAAGCAGGGCTAATCCCCAATTTTTGCCCCAGATTCCTAAATGGCCTCCTCAAGGATTGAACTCATAACCCTAGGTTTATCAGGCTAATGCTCAAACCACTGAGCTAATGCATAAGTCTATCCACCCATGCCCTCCTGTCCCCCTTGCACAGCATAGTAGGGTTGAAGTGGTGTGGAGAGCCCATTGTAGGCTCTATGCTCTGAGGTGAATGTTGCCCTAAATGTGTAGAAATGGGTCTGATTTTTCAGAGGTGCTGAGCACTCACCGCTGAAGCTGAAGTCAGTGGGAGGCTGCATTTGCAAGCTGGGCCCAATGTATCTTTGCCTATTATTTATCAGTAGGCAGATGTAAATGGCCATTGTTCTTTTATACTTTACCGAAAGGCACTGGATGCCCAGCCAGTCCTCTTTCTGACAGATGAACCCCAGAAATGACTGTTTCCTGTGACATAAAGGTTTGTAAGCAGCAATGGACAAAATCACAATATTATCAAGGGTGTCATATCAACAGGTAAGAAGTCAAAATGAAGTGACCCATGGGAAATGGTGTACTTACTTATTTCCCTCTAAAGCTTTAAATAGGACACTAACACAATGGAACTACAGTCACAGCTAATGGGGTTGATGTGCAAATCATTCCTGCAGTATACAATGACTTAATGGTTACAAAAATAGGCCTCTGCTTAGTATTTGCATTTTGAAAAGTACTGAATAAACAGGGGATGTTTAGCGAGGCTGTTAGAGTGATATGAGGACATAGGTTTCAGAGTAGCAGCCGTGTTAGTCTGTATCCACAAAAAAGAAAAGGAGGACTTGTGGCACCTTAGAGAGTAACAAATTTATTTGAGCATAAGCTTTCGTGAGCTACAGCTCACTTCATCGGATGCATGTAGTGGAAAATACAGTGGGGAAATTTTATATACACATACCGTTTGTATGGTAACACCCATTGTTTCATGTTCTCTGTGTATATAAAATCTCCCCACTGTATTTTCCACTACATGCATCCGATGAAGTGAACTGTAGCTCACAAAAGCTTATGCTCAGATAAATTTGTTAGTCTCTAAGGTGCCACAAGTACTCCTTTTCTTTATGAGGACACAGCTAATTTTCTCCCTAGTAGAATATTAGAGTGTGTTCTTTTCTCTTAAAAAATTGAGAAAACTTTCCCCCTTTTAATGATGTTACTGTTTAATAAATATGGCGTTCCTTTAAGTCCATGCAGGTTACCATAATGGGCAAGGGCTTTGATAAACACAGACTCTGGTATCACAACAATCATTCTTCATGATTTCTTACCTTGTCTTAGTCCACATGCTCCTGTAAATACAGGTCATGCATTTGGAAAGCTCCTGTAAATACAGGTGATGCATTTGGCCTGTAAGAAAATTCAGGTCATTCAATAGCGAAGCCAAACAGCTGCTGAGATTAATTTAAATCCAGATTCTCTGAGACAATGGCAGAAATACTGTATACCAATTCTTTGTTTGTTTTAATGAAGAATAAATACACCACGGACATCTATCTTGTAAGTAGTTAGCTCCTTTGACGGTCTGAAAATGCACTGTTTTACAAGATGTTTATACTTTCACTGATTAAGACATATATGGGCAGGACAGGTGCTAAGACGTCCAGTTTGTAGGACTTTCCCCTCGAAGCCTTCAGATAGACCTTGGATTTAAAAATGCTTTTTTTCCTCCTTACAGTCATTTGCCTTTACTGTGTTCACATTTACATAGCCACGTACTCTAGAGTAGCTAGGAGTATGGTGAGAATTAGCTGTATGTACTTCAAGAAGGGGAACTAATTTCCCACACACTGTGTTGAAACACTCTTCTTATGGGCCTTTGAATCTGGTTAAGAACTTGACTTAGATGCAGTCTCAGCATAGTGCACAAATGACCGTGTACTAGCACATGTTCCTAAATAAGGACTCTGTTTTACGCATATCTGCCACCCTTGAAATTTGATAGCACCAGAACCCTGCATTACTGTCTGTGTTTTTTGTTTGTCATAATTTTAGAGAATAAAATATAAATAAAATGGCATACAAAATATAGTGTTCATGCATTTTCTGGTACATCAGATTTTAATATATTTCCAGCACAAGCTTGTTATGGCTTTTCTGACTTATTTATGTTGTTATACAGTCTGAGCTTGCTAACAAAAAGGGAAATGGTTATGTACATTAGGGACCTTAATACGTAACTTAATAGTGCAGAAGAAAACCAGTGACATACAGAATTTTCCAGTATACAGTAACAGCCCTTGCTAAGAAATATAAGTGATCAAAAATAGACCTAAACATTTTCACCTGGCAAACTTGTGAAGGTCAATACTTTATATATGAAAAAGGTCAAATATTTTATTTATGAAACAAAGTCTTGCCATCTTTGGGTAGTTCCAGTATTTTTTAAAAAGTGGTTTACAGATTGTCTTAGTTCATGAGACCCTTTGATCCTAGGGCTATTGGGCTCAAGGTATGCTTTTGTTGGAGAGTTTAATACTTTGGTACTGGGGCTGGGAAGCAAGGAGCTGATTCTCAATCAGAATATTTTACCTTTTGATCAGGGAAAGTCTTGAAAAGAGACTTCACAGTAGTTAGTGCATTTGGCAGGACTATAGGTTTTAATGCTGCATCTTTAATAATGGGATTCTTACGCTGAATGCTTCCAGTTTCACACACAGTGAAACAGGTCATCAGCAAACTGCTTCATTGGTGGGTGGGTGTGTAAAATAAATACAACTGTACCCAATATATGTTGAGATGCTTTGGGTTGGTCTTTAAGATAGAAGCAAGACTAATAAGGGTGGTCTCTTGTATTGGCTATGGAATGATAACTAACTCAGGTCAAATAATGAGGCTTGTACGCTTCAATCTAGTAATGGCCACCATTCAAAACTTCTGTTGAGATTATGCAGTCTGATGGCAAATGTTGCAGGGAGAAGGATAGTGGCACTGGGAGGATCTCTGAGCTATCTTAGCTACACAACACATGGCTGGGTCCAAGTCTTCGTCATATTGGTGAGATTGTTGCTCTTGCTATTAGAACGGGAAAGCAAGTGCCCAGCACCCAATTCTCCTCAAAGGATTGGGGAGAAGGGTCTATCTGCCTCATGACTGAGAAGTAGAAGCATCTGCTTTAGTCACATCAGGGTCTAGCAGAATGTGAGACATGGTTCCTCATCTGTGGTCTCACAAATAAGCATCGCTGTTGCAGATAAAAGGAAGCAGAGATACTTTCAAAAGCCATGAAAGTGGCACTGACCTCTGAAAACACACTTGATTTCATGGCCATCCCTGTGGCCTGGCTGCTGTGCTGAAAATGCCTGCTCAGGAGGAATTTTGGGTTTCCCACCGTCAGAATCAGTGGAAATCAGGTTTGCTACAAAGGTGGTGCACTCACTCTGTGGGGAAAGGGCGTTTGGTGCACTCCTTTCAAGACCACGTCAGAAGCTAAGTTTGAGAGCTACCTTGGAGGAAGACAAACATCCTACACCTTCCTCTGGAAATAGTGGGGTATAATAATCATGTGTTAATGGCAAATAAGAAATATGGTGTCAAAAGAAGTTTCAGAGTAAAAACAGATTCTTCAAGAAAAATTGACAGATTTTTATCATTACACACAGTGGGCCTGATTCTGCTTTCTGTGAAGTGTAAATCTGGAGTAACTTCACTGAAATCAGGGGGCCAGATCCTCATTTGGTGTAAATTGACATAGCTCAACTTGACTTCATTGAATTACTATAAATCTTGATGGAGTTATGCCAGTTTACACTAGCTGATGCTCTGGCCCAATGGACTTAAACTGGTCTAAAGTCTGTATAAGTGAAGTGAGAATCAGGTCCAGTGTGAGTGTATTTTATATACATATATATAACTCCGCTTCTAGGTACCAGTGGAGCAACAAGAGCTGGGTTCCGTCTGTTAGCTCTGACTTAAGCAGTTAAAAGGAAATATTTCAAATAAATACAAAATTGCAGTATCTTTCCACAAGAGAGCTGCAACCTATGTGGGTAATCTATATTAATCAATTACATAAATCAAGCCTTTTCCCTGTAGGATGTAGGAGTATTAGTCACCATAAATCTAGGAAAATGTGATGGATTATGCAGCAACCTGTGAGAATTAACTTGTTTATATACACACACACCCACCCATTAATGCTCTATAAAATTTGTAGTGCAGGTGTTTTAATAATTCTTTAATTTTATGAGTTATGAAAACAGTTGTGCCTGTGTACCAAAGATAGAGTTCTAATGAAGTGAGTGAGATTACAACCACATGTAAGAGTTCAGTTTACTATATTATATTCAAATATCTATGCTAGATCAATCAACTCAACTGGTTCTTTTCCCTGCAAGTTTCACAGTAATGCCTAGAAGCTCCAGCTGAGATGAGGGCTCCATTGTGCTAGGTGCTGCATCTATATCTCGGCAGAGGCAATCTCAGAGGGTTTAATGCCCAAAGAGACATGACACAAAGAGTGGGGGGAAAGGAAATCTTATCCCCATTTAACAGATGAGGAACTGAGGCATAAGGTGGTTAATTAACTTGCCTAACGTCACCTAGAAGACTAGGGTTGAGATGGGAATTGAACTCAGATCTTTTGACTCGGACACCAGTGCCTTCACCACAAAACCATCCTTCCTCTCACAGTGAGCCAATATAGTGATAGTTGAGAGTGTATGTAAAGATATACATTTATTTAATCTCTGTTGAGAAATGACAGTCTACTAGTACCATTTCAGCATACAGAGATCAAGAATACTACCACAAGCATTGTGTATTGAGTCTGTTTTCATTGGACTTCTCTATGCCATTGTCAAAGCAAAGTAAACTTCGGCAGACTTTCTGTACTTAACAGAATTGAAAGAAATCACATGTGCTTATGGTACTGCAGCTTTTACAATTCCATTTTTTGCAGTATACCAGTTGCATGCTAATAGATCTTGGGTTGCATTTTATCCCCATCTCCTTTTGGTTTTGGCTTATCAAACGTTTCAGAAAAAGCAAACAAAGGACACGGAAAGATATGCTTGTCAAGAATACCCAGAATCCACACCTTCTTATCAGTTTTCAGGCAAACTTACACCTAAATATTATTTCTGTATATTCTATCATCTTCATCATCATGTAGCTGGATCGTTAACTTATTCTCATGGAATAACAGTGCAGCCAAATTTGTTATTTCAGGCACATATATTCAGATATAAATAAATATGTTCAGAAACCAAGGAAATTTGAGAAAACAGTGAGTATTTTCATCTCCTAATGCCAGGAATGACTGGCACCACTCAACTAGAGTAAGGAGTTATTTCCAGAAGTAGAGATGCATATTTCCATTGCATACGGATGGACGCAGGACTGGTTGACTCAGGGAACTGGTAAAACAAAAAACAAAGAAACAAAAACACCAAGCATCATTTGATATCCCAACTTTGTGATATGAAATTTTGTTCGCAAGAATAATCAAGAATGGTTCTTGATTTCTTGATCAGTACAGGGCACAAGGGAAAACTGGCAACTGAGGCCCCCCTCCCCTCACACCAGCCCCTTTTCAAGGAATAGAGGAAGATGTTCAATGTGGCTGTAAGAGATTTTACCAGTTTCTTACAGTTTAGGAGGCTAGAAATATGATAAAATCAAAACCTGTTTTGCCAGATTCACCGCCGTGTTAGATTAGTTCCACGTGTGTGATTTCCATGGATTTACACTATTCTTCCCATAAAAGAAATAAGACAACTATGGTTTGGGATATAGATTTTACAGGTGTTTGTTTTTTTTTTAATTCTTTGGCATTGACAATGGTTACATGAAAGCACTAGAGACAGATGATCCTAGTGTCCTTAGAAAATTCTTGCTTGTGAGCAGTGCAACCTAAATAGCTTGAGCAGTTGAGCTTGATAAGATAGTAGATAACACTCAAAGAGCACATTACTGCATAACCTGAAGAGAACTGGTGCATGTTGTGTTTGAAAAAAAGTGATAACCAGATGGAAGCAAAAAGGGCTTCCACTTTTAACCCTTTCATTGATAAATTTAATAGTGATCTATGATGACAAAGTAGGCAGTGCTACCACATTTGGGTTGGAGGGGTGAACCGTTGGATTCTCACCAGCCCCAGGGACTGAGGGGGAGGGATAGCTCAGTGGTTTGAGCATTGGCCTGCTAAACCCAGGGTTGTGAGTTCAATCCTTGAGGGGGCCATTTAGGGATCTGGGGCAAAAATTGGGGATTGGTCCTGCTTTGAGCAGGGGGTTGGACTAGATGACCTCCTGAGGTCCCTTCCAACCCTGATATTCTATGATGACTTTGGTAGACAATCACCAAGGTGACTTGGTCCTCCTGCTAAACCCCAAATCCCACAGCTCCAAATGTCACCAAGCCATTGCGTGGTAGGCCAGGATGACTTCCCCCAACCCTTTCTGTAATAGTCAGAAAAAAACAAGGAAGCTACAGAAAACATAGTTCCAAAACACCATCATCCACACCTAAAGTCTTTAGCCCCAGTTTCCTAAAAGTTCTCTTATCTGTCAGCCAAGTCCAAAGTCTCCTAAGGAGGCAGGCCCCAGCCTCTGCCCTGCTCTCCCCAAATTCAATACCTTTTCCCTAAGGGGTTTGTCTCTCCTGCCTCATTCCAGAACTGTTTTCCCCTTGGCACTCCTTCAGTCTTAAGTGTTGCCTCTCCTCCTCTTCTCTCTTTCTAGAATGAGCTGGGTCTGGCTTACATAGACCCCAGACCGCTCCCCCTCCCAGCAGCCTCAGAGAGAGTAGTTAATTGGAGTCAGCTTCCTGTGTTTTCTTTTCCTCCTTTTCTGCCCAGGAGACAGTTCACACTGTTGCATGGGTGGGGAGTGCAGGAAAGGTGGGGAGCAAAGAGCATTGCACAGTGAATTGGAGGGGGCAGTATGGGTATGAGGGCTTTAGCAGTACTGGAACAATGAGATGTGGAGAAGGAGCACAGGGAGAGAAACAGATGGGAAGGATCATCTGAAAGAAGAGAAAAGCTGGAGAGGGCACTGCTAGGAGAGCTTGTAGGCAAGTGAGCAAAGCAAGGGGGGCCCATTGTGGGAGTTGTCAGGCAGCTTGGACACGCACGCCAGCCATTTCCAAATGGCTTTGTGCGGGTGAGGTGTGTAAGCAGCATCCTTGCTGACTGGAAAAAACAGTCTGTTGACTGTTGGGGAAGAGGGCTGGAAATGGCTAGAAAAGCCAGCCCAGGAGATTTCCTGACAGGCGTCTTTTGATATCACACATTGCTTTGAAGTGAGAGAAGTCGCAGTGCATTTCTGTAGTGGTGTGTCAGAGCCAAGGCGTTACACCTGGCCAAAGCACCACCAGCTTACTGCAGGAGTGGGTCAATGCCTTGTTAAAGTGTCATTGAACTCAGCATGAAGTGCTGCTGCTGAATAAGCAGAAGTGTTAAAAACTTTCTAAAGTAGGTCCTACAAAAAGTAATATTTCTGTTTTCTTGTAGAAGAAATAGTTGATTTTTTTAAAAAGCAGTTAGATGTTTAGAATCCAAAAGGCAATTTGGTAACAGGCATCATTTTGGGCATAGACTGGCTGAGAATGGCTCTTTAAAGTGGCTGAAAGGTTTTTGGTGCACTGAAAAAAGTGATAGCTATGAACAATAGCTAAAATTGGTGAAATCAGTTTTCCCTTCAGCCTTGTAACCTGGCTTCCAGGCTTGCAAGGACGTGCGATCATAGCATCATCCTATTAAGAACATGGTGAGAATGCTAAATCCTATTCAGATCAATGGAAAGCAAAAGGATTATAAAACCCATCGGGAAAAGTAACAAATGTTCATAACCATCATTCAGAGTTTAATATCTTGAGCTTTTATCTGTGTTTGCACAGCAACCAGCACAATTAGTCCTCATTATATAATTTTTATTTTAATTATAATGTGCAGGCAGTTTAGTCTAGTCACAGTCAGGAAACGTGAGTTCTGTTCCTGCCACAGACCTATTACATGACCTTGGGAGAGTCACTTCACCTCTGTGTGTTTCTGGTTTTTGTATGTTATTTCTCTTTTAGATTGTAAACTCAGGGCAGGATCTGTCTCTTATCATGGGTTTGTGAAGCATTTAGCACAATGTCGGTGAGAGGCCCTAAATGTTACTGTAATATAAATAACGTTATAAAGAGACGGAGTTTTGTTACATATCACAACTCATTCAGATATATCCCTTTCATTTAGAAAACTAAAAAACAATGCTCAGATGCCACATGGAAGACACATTGGAGATGAAATCCTGGCTCCACTGAAGTCAATGGGAATTTTGTCATTGATGTCATAGGATCAGGATTTCTCCCTCAATGTAGATTTAGTAGGAAGGTAACTTGATAGAGTAGCTACTGAGATAAAGTAGGCAAAAAGATGCAAGGTAAGCAGATGGTTGCTATAGATAGCTACATAAATAGATCTTACATTCAAGGCATAAGGAGAAAAGGGCTCAATGGTCTGTGGCATTTTAAACTCAAGATGTCTTTGCTTTTGTAGTTTTAAGGTGCAAAGTAAGCTGTTGTAGCGTAAGTTGTGTACTTGTTTTCATAGACTGTAACAGCGTTCTCCTGATGTGCTCCCAAACGAGTAGTGGACTGGTGACAGGAAAAACAGGCTGCCCCACGTATGCCCCCTGCTTTTATTAAAAAGAAAAGGAGGACTTGTGGCACCTTAGAGACTAACCAATTTATTTGAGCATGAGCTTTCGTGAGCTACAGCTCGCTTCATCGGATGCATGCTGTGGAAATCGCACAAGACATTTTATACACAGACACCATGAAACAATGCCTCCTCCCACCCCACTCTCCTGCTGGTAATAGCTTATCTAAAGTGATCATCAAGTTGGGCCATTTCCAGCACAAATCCAGGGAGAACACTTCAATCTCTCTGGTCACGCAATCAGAGACATGAAGGTCGCTATCTTACAACAAAAAAACTTCAAATCCAGAGTCCAGCAAGAAACTGCTGAATTGGAATTCATTTGCAAATTGGATACTAGTAATTTAGGCTTAAATAGAGACTGGGAGTGGCTAAGTCATTATGCAAGGTAGCCTATTTCCCCTTGTTTTTTCCTCCCCCCCCAGACGTTCTGGTTAAACTTGGATTTATGCTGGAAGTGGCCCACCTTGATTGCCATGCACAGTGTGGGGAGAGTGGTCAGTTTGGATGAGCTATTGCCAGCAGGAGAGTGAGTTTGTGTGGGGGGGGGGTGAGAAAACCTGGATTTGTGCTGGAAATGGCCCACCTTGATTATCATGCACATTGTAGGGGGAGTGGTCACTTCGGATGAGCTATTACCAGCAGGAGAGTGAGTTTGTGTGAGTATGGGGGTGGGGGAGTGAGAAAACCTGGATTTGTGCTGGAAATGGCCCACTTTGATTTTCATGCAGGTTGTAGGGAGAGTGGTCACTTTGGATAGGCTATTACCTGCAGGAGAGTGAGTTTGTGTGTGTGGTTTTTGGAGGGGGGTGAGAGAACCTGGATTTCTGCAGGAAATGGCCCACATTGATTATCATATGCATTGTGAAGACAGTGGTCACTTTGGATGGGCTATTACCAGCAAGAGAGTGAGTTTGTTTGTGGGAGGGCGAAGGGTGAGAAAACCTGGATTTGTGCTGGAAATGGCCCAACTTGATGATCACTTTAGATAAGCTATTACCAGCAGGAGAGTGGGGTGGGAGGAGGCATTGTTTCATGGTGTCTGTGTATAAAATGTCTTGTGCGATTTCCACAGCATGAATCCGATGAAGTGAGCTGTAGCTCACGAAAGCTCATGCTCAAATAAATTGGTTAGTCTCTAAGGTGCCACAAGTCCTCCTTTTTCTTTTTGCGAATACAGACTAACACGGCTGTTACTCTGAAACCTGCTTTTATTAATTAAGTTTCACACTAATAAGAAAACAGGGTTATGGATAATCAAATAAATTCATTCAGCTTCCTTAAAGCTGCAGTGCTGGCAGTCATGACTTTCCACTGGTGGACATTCATGCCAAATGTTAATGCATAATGTTGATGACCGTACAGTATTAAATGCTAATGAACATAATATTGAATGCAAGTGGTTTGTGAACCACCCCCTATATAAGCCCCCTGCTCTCTGTCCCCTGACCACCCCCTTCCTAGACCCCCCACCCTAATTGCCTCCCAAGACCCAACCCCCCACCCAACCCCCTCTGCTCCCTGATTGCCCTGACCCCTATCCACACCCAGGCCCTATGGGACTCCCACGCCCTATCGAAACCCCCCCCCCCCCCCCGTTCCCCGTCCCCTGACTGCCCCTCCAGAACCTCCACCCCATCCAACCACCCCCTGCTCTCTGTCCGCTGACTGCTCCCCGGGACTCCCTGCTCCTTATTCAACTGCCCAGCCCCAGCCCCCTTACCATGCTGTGTGTGGCCTGGACGGAGCTAGACGCGCTGCCCTGCAGGAGCGCGCAGCCCCGCCCCCCCCCCCAGAGCATTACCCGTGTGGCGGAGCGGCTCCGGGGGAGGGGCTGGGGGCTAGACTCCCTGCCGGGAGCTCAGGGGCCGGGCAGGACGGGCCTGCGAGCCGGATGTGGCCCACGGGCCATAGTTTGCCCACCCCTGGTCTGTTGTCACTAACTGTGAAAATTTAGATTGAGTGATTAAAAAACTAAAAAAAACATGCTTAAAACCTATAATGATCTGCAACCATGAAAATTTAAAAAGATAAACATTGAAAAAAATGCTTAAAAATAAACACTGATATTATCCATCAAAATTATCAATGAATATCAAATTCTGCTAACCTTACAAATAAATGACAGAAGTAGCTCATCAGGTAGGTATTAATACAAAAATTGACATGACATGTATGTCTGTTTGATTGCATAGAAATCTGAAACCGTTGTCACTGGTGATCCTCAAAGAAACTGCAAACCTTGGACTGCAACAATTGACAAACACGTTTGTGTTTCAGCTAGTAATGGATCACCTCACATTAAGCTCACTGAATGGTCATCATAACAGGTCACTGAGGAGCAGTGTTGATATACAAAGTATCAGGAAGTTGTTTACTGTACTTTGGACCATAACCACCTCCCATTTAAATCAGTGGAGAGACTTTCATTCAATGGGAGCTGAATCAGACCTTTGGTGATTAATTATTGTGTCCGCTGATAGTTTTGAAAAGCTAAAAAGACCAGATAACATTAACAACGGGATTTTCAAAAGTACTCAGTGAAGGCTTAAATCTGCTCCCACAGACTTCAATGTTCATTTGATTCCCAATTCCTCTAATATATGGTTTTTAAGGGTGGGATTTTCAAAGCACTCCGTTCTGGCCTAATTCGGTTCCCATCCATTTCTCCAAGCCCTTGTCCTTCGACCACTTTAGACTGAGTGGAGAAGGAGACTAGAGAGTGCAGTTTCTATTCACTGTCCAATGACAAAATCTCCCCAGTGTAGATGGCTCATGCAAGGCTCTGGGCTGAATTTCACCCCAAATACAATGCTTTTTTGGTGAGCTCTGGGGAGTAACTGAGTGAACTTGCCGATGAAACCCTCCGAAGACAGGGGATTTGCTATCTCTGTATGTAGGTGGGTGTCAAGAGAAGGTGATATCACCTGGGGGGCAAATACTAATATTCTGTCACTTGACCATTACTTAGCCTTGTAACGGTTCCTTTTGCATTCTCACATGTACAGACAGGGATCAGCAAAAAAAAGAAAGACTTGTCAAAGCGGTTGAAAAATATAAGAAGGAACTTGTATGGATAGTTTCTGCCCCCAAATTTAACTGCAGGAGTGTTTCCACGAAACAGCAGAAGGTAAGCATATTCCTTGCCGGCTGTTGTTGTAGGATCTGAGTACATTTGCATTAAGATGGCATTGAAGTGCATGCAAAGGAGACACGAGCTTTCTCTCAAATGGCTGTAGTCTGAAAGGCATGTAGTGCAGTAGTAAATGCAGTTTTATTACCTATGGCTTGTTTATGTGTTAACCAAACAACTGTATTATTATTGTTTAACAAAGTTTATTAAATCAGGAATAATATTTGATTTAAGTTTGGGGAACAAACTAAAAAAAACCCCAAAGCCCCTTTGCTACTCTCATGCTGAATAAAACTAAACCACCATGATTTTTTGACACAAGCTGTAATACACTGCCTTAGTCATTTTTGATGATAGTTACAGCTTATGCCTACTGCAACCTACTCATCTCACTGTTCTAATCCTTACTTGGCCTCATCACTGACAAAATCGGTCTTCTTGAAACACACGTTTGCTCATTTGAGCCACGGTGTTTTAATGTTCAGCCCAGGAAAGATACTTAAGCCCTGGAACAGGTTACCTAAGAAGGTTTTAGAATTCCTGACACTGGAGGTTTTTAAGAACAAGTCAGAGAAATATGTGTGAGAGGTGGTCGGGGTATGCGTAATGCTACCTTGGCACTTGAGGTCCCTTCTAGCCCTACATTTCTATGATTCTATAAAGTATGATACAAGAAAAAGCTATTGTATTTTTTGTGTGCATGCTATGGAAATGACTGACATTTAGTTCTTTTGAAAATGTATTCTTACAAAACTAGTACTTCCTCATAGCAGTGATGGAAAGTACATCGTTAATTTTTTACAAGTGAATTATTTCAAATGATTCTTTAACATGTAATGGCACTTCATTTTTGTTTTCCAACTTTGATATTGACTCATTAGCCCCAAGCATCAGTGCAAAGTGATCAGTTACAAATTTTCATCCCTAATATTTAACTCGAATCTCCCTTGCTAGAAACTAAGCTGGTTACTTCTCATCCTATCCTTGGTAGACATGGAGAACAATTGATCACCATCTTCTTTATAACAACCTTTACATATTTGAAGATTGTTTTGTCCAATCGTAGCCTTCTCTTCTCTAGACTAAACATGCCCAATTCTTTCAATCTTTCCTTATAGGTCATGTTTTCTAAACTTCTGATCATTTTTATTGCTCTCTTATGAGCTCTCCCCAATTTGTCCACATCCTTTGATGCCCAAAACTGGACACTGTACTTGGGGCTCACCATTGCCGAATAGACCGGGACAACTACCTCCCTTCTCTTACATACAACACTCCTGTTAATACATCCAAAAATGACATTTGCCCATTTTGTCACAGCATCATACTATTGACTCATATTCAATTTGTGATCTACTGCAGTCCCCAAATCCTTTTCAGCATACCTACTTCCTAGCCAGTTATTTCCCACTTTATAATTGAGCATTTGATTTTTCCTTCTTAAATGTTGTACTTTACAATAGTCTTTATTGAATTTCATCTTATTGATTTCAGACCAATTCTCCAATATGATCAAGATCATTTTGAATGCTAACCCTGTCCTCCAAAGTGATTGCACCTCTCCCAACTTAACATTGGCCATAAAGTTTATAAGCGTACTTTCCACTCCTTCATCCAAGTCATTAAGGAAAATATTGAACAGTTCTGGACCCAAGATTGACTCCTCTGGGACCCCATTTGATATGTCCTCACAGCTGGAACCGTTGATGATTACTCTTTGAATACAGTCTTTCAACTAGTTGTGCCATTCACCATACAGTAATTTCATTATTTCAGGAAGAAATGAAGACAAATAGAATTTGCTTAATCTGTCTACATGTTTAACTGTCAATTACCACAGCATGCAGAGACTTGTATCACTGTGGGTAGGTGCTGTGAAATCTTCCACACCAAACTCTGCTAAAGGACTTCACTTCTAACCTGCAAGCCCACTACAATTCTACTACCAGTCCCTGACTCTGTCTTGAGCAGAAATTGCTTAGCAAGTACATTGTGAGGTTCAGGTTTTCTTAGAGGGTTTGGAATTTTTGTTTGTTTGTTTGTGGTATGACAAATGTTTACCTGGAACTTGGATGAGACAAGGCCGGATGCCTTTCTGGAAGATATGCTTTAGTCTGAACACAAGGGTAACTGGGTGACATTCTATCGCCTGTGTTATACAGTAGGTCAGACTTGATGATCTGGTGGTGTTCCCTGATGTTAAAATCTTAACTGTGACAATACAGTCTGTCTGAAGAGGTGGAAGGTTAGCATAATAACCCCATTGCACCACCAGACCTGAACTCCTGCTTTGACTTAAATCAGTACTTTATTTATTTCAGTACAACTGTACAAGAAAGTTACATTTCTTACATCCTTCAAATTCCCATTGGCTCTGTTCATGGAGTTATGCCACGGAGCGTGTTGCAAGCATCTGAATTATGTAAGGGGTAAGCAACACATGACAGATGAAATCCTGACTTCATTGAAGCCAGTGTCAAATCTCCCATTGACTTCAGTGGGGCCAGGATTTCACCATTTATGTTTAGAGCAATCAGACAGCATACGACTTCCTATTTGAATTCAAACATTGGGGACCAGTTGTGCTAACACCTGCATGTGTATATAAGGCAGAAAGTGGATGATGCAGTCCCTGTTTTGGTAGAGAGTCTGTGAGCTTGTTTCCAGGGGGCACAAGTTCCACAAGCGGGAATACACAGAAGCCTGTGGAGAAGGAAGAGCCTTTCCCCTCTTCCGATCCCTCTCCTTGAGCCAGGCCCAGCATACCAGGAGCTCTTGAGCTGAGGGAGAGCAGTGGCTCTCCAGAGCTAGTGTTACTACCAGCCTTAACCTCCATAAAGGGCATAGAGTTGGGGGCAAGGCCATGACCAGGTGTAAGGGTGGCACAGCAGCTTTGCTTCCATTGCAGCCCCCAGAGCTCTGGAAGTCATTGTGACCCAAGGCCATGTAGAGCTCCTTCTGGAGCAGTGAGCCTCCTCTTAATCATTCTTAAACAGAACACTATGGTGAAATGGATTCGTTAGAGACACTCTGTCTTTTGTAAGCTGCGGCATTTGTGTCTCATCTGTTTTGTTCTCTGAACTGCAGTGGCCGGATGAGAGTCGCCTGTATTTGGCACCACGTGGGAAAGTCTGCTCCGTGACTCAGGAAGAACAGCGCTCACCTGTACCCTTTCAGAAGCCTCCCTCAAGAATTCCATCACCAGTTTTAACTGCACGAGAGACTATTCAAGACACTGTTCAGCAAGCTTTGTCTCAGACTCCTGTTCACAGATCTAATATGCTCAAACTATCCACTACACCACATAGCTAGGCTCACCTGTGTGCGGTGGTTTGCAGCAGGAAGACAACATTTCAAGACCCTCAGAAGAAAACATATAGTGGCGACCTCCTTGACAAACATTCTGATTGGTTCACAGAAAAAAAACAGCCTTTTGCCCCCCAAATTTTAAAGACATCAAGTCAATCATTTCTTTCAAAGTACAGGTATTATAATCCTCCCCACAAAATGAAGAGCATCTCACCTGGAAGACCATCTCTTAGATCAACTGGAACATACAGTGTAAGGCCAAGAGAGTTATGCAGGTAAAATACTGGAAGAAAAGGGGTACTTCTCTCTTCTGTTTGCACATTAATGGTAAAAATTAAATGATTTCATTTCCAAGAAAATCATTTAAAACTGCAGTCATCTTTATTGAGCATTTTTCATTTAATCTTTCAGCTCTGTAGAAGATGCACATCTGATGCAGATTGCTCCACGCGGCATCCAGTTAAGGTTATTGTACCCATTTGGTATGAGGTAAATATATGGCAGCACTATTCAGAGACAAAAGCTGACTTGGTTCTGAGTGTAATGTGCTTTTAGAACAATTGATAACATAATGGGGCTTCATGGGACATAGCTAAAGGAGAGAGTGACAAACTTGAATCATGTTATAAGGTTTCATTTATTTAAACAGGATATGTAAGCTATTGAGAAGTGAGAAATCTGAGGAATCTAGCATGTTAGGCGAGATAATGACAATAGGTGTGTGTGGTTACAATAGAAACAGCTAAAATAACTGAGTTCTTTGAAAAACACAAATTAGGCTCTGAGGTATATAAAAATAATAGCTCAATATACTCCAGCACCTTGAGTTCTTTACGCAGGGAATGAATGTGAAGGCATATTTGTGTGTGAAACTAGACTAATATAGTTAGTTATCAGATGGGAAAATGCACAATTCCGTTTCTATTCTACAAGTCCTATTTTCTTAATGTCAAATGCTATCCTATATTTATTTTGCTTTTGAGATGTCAAAGTGACAGGGAACAAGAACAGCGAACAAGAAGTCTGAAACCATCTTGCAGAGCGTCCCCTATTTCTTTTCCATTTGGCCAGTCTTGAATATTGCAAAGGCAGTGGGGACTGCATGTACTCTGAAGAGTTCCAAAGGATTTTCAAAGACAGCAAGAGTGATCTCAAATCAAAAGCCAAGTGTATCTACAGTGTATGTGTAATGAAGTGAATCTTATTCTCTGCCAAGTTGATGAAAATAGAATTCACAGATAGGAAGGAACTCACAGAGCTCTGGGAAATGAGGAATATTTACTGAATTTGGTTTCTTAACCCATTAGAGCAAGGACTGGTATTTTTAGTAGATGCTTCTAAATCCTTGTGAGACAATAGCATTGTATGCATCTTGTAATGTAGCGGTTAGATAAGACTGATGAGTGGAGATGTACTGCTAAGCAAAGCCGCTCTAATGGTAAGCTAGCCCAGCTTCACACAGTGGGCAGTTGTTTTAGTTCAGGGATATAAAAAATGCAGAGTCTCATCCCTCCTGCAGTATGATGAAGATGCTTTATGCATTGGATTGGACCCAGATGCCCTGGTTGTCTGAGAATGCACAAGCCCATTCTGCTGAAAGTGAACTTTTCCCTTGTCCTAGCTGGCCAACATCCCCCATTACTAACCGTCCTTTCTCTGAAGCCCCTTGCCCCTGCTGACCTCCTGATGCCCTCCACTCCGAAGATTAGGAGCCCAGAAGCACTCTGTTGAAACATTAAGCACACAGGAATGCAATGGAGTTTGGGCTGTTCCATATTCCTAATCCATTTGCCAAAACCTTCCTGCACCCTCCTTAAACTCAACCCTGCTCCCAACTGCTAAGCCCTTGTGCACCTTCCGGTGAGAGATGTGTCACATACAACTCCCTTCCTCATTAGTGTTTTGTGTCTCTCTGTCATAGATCCAAAGGATTGGTGCTATGGCCCCAGATTTGGAACAGTCTCTGGGAGGACCCCTTCAGAGAGCCAGACCCGCTGGGGGTCTCACTCTTCCTCCAGGGGAAGCCACGCAGCTTCACCACCTCTCTAAGCTGGACCTCAGGTCCTTTAGACCCCTGCTTCACAATGTGAGCTCCGTTCAGCGAGTCCAGCTGAGGCAAACGCCTGAGGGAGACTTGTACAATCTTAGGGAGCAAGGCACCTCTTCCAATATCTGCAGGGACACTCAGCCAGCATTGTCAAACAGTAGGGTTTATTAGTCGACTGGAACACAGCATAGGAAGTCCTTGGTTAGCATAGAGGAAAGAAAGTTACAGCATAGTCCATCTTGGTCAGCAGAGCTCAAAGCCCTGTCCCTCTCTTTGTGCTAGTTCAGGTGTGTGCCAGAAACCCTCAGCAGCCAACTTTACCCACCATCCCCAGCACCTTCCCAGTCCTTTGTTCTCCAAATGGGCAAACAGTGCTGGCCTTCTTGAAGTGAAGTGGGCCATCCATGGTTGTTGGTTGCCAGGTATCAAAGTCCCGCTGAGTAGAGTTGCCATTGTCTCCTCAAAAGCTCCTTTGATATGGGGCCCAAACCCTAGACAGCTAGGAGCCATTCAGCCCCAAGTCTCTGAGCCTTTATGGAAAGCAAACAACCCTTTCTACTCCCTAGGTAACACTGGAGTACATAGGGGAAACTGAGGCATACATCAGCTTCATTAAAAAAAATACAAAAATTCCCACTTTCTCACACTCTCTTTTATAGATAAAGAAATGTATTTTAGGATGCATCCTGGAAAAAAAAGTCTTGAAATTATTTTAGGAAACTCCTCAACTGTTCTCCATTTCTCGAAACCTGCCATTTCAAATTATTGTAGTGCTTGTATCCTTCATATCAGGTTGTGTATGTTTGTTTCTCTATCTACATAGACACATTCTGCTTTAAATGATATATTTCCCCTGTACTTTGCTCATACTGATTATCATTCCCGGGGGTTTCATATGCCACTGAGTCATCTACTGTGTATGAATCGGTCTGTTGCTTCAGTGTGCTGCTGTGTAAAAGCAACAGAACTGGAGTGCTCTTATATGTGTTTCAAGCACAAATCATTTTCCCCTGACAATTTCATTGGGAATGTAAAATGTTAATATAGCGGTATTAAAGAATCTTATTTCTCTTCATTTGAAAATGATAGGAACATGAATTGTGGTTTTTGAAGCCTCAAACTCCTCATTCTCTAAGATCACAACTTAAGGAGAAGTAAGTGAATTATTTGTTCTCCCTTTCAATTATTTTTTATTGTGTGTTGAAATATTTAAAGTAAGAAGCTAACAGAAAATTGAAACCATATCACCAGAGCTTGTTTAACTACCAGGAAACGGGTACAATACAGTAAGCAGAAGTGACAACACAAATGATACAGATTTTTGTCATGTAGATGGGGGATTATCTCACAGTAACCATACCCCTGGATGTTGCTATTATTTTTCTTAAATAGGTTATACATAAAAGGCGAAGATTTTTCAAAGTAATATTTGGGTGCCCAACTTTAAACATTTTAAAGAAGCTTGATTTTCAGAAAGTTCAAAGCTCCCTACCTCTGAAAATCAGGCCCCAGCTCTTGCAGGTTGGGCACCCAAAAGTGGGGACACCCAAAAATCAATAAAAAGAACAAGAGTACTTGTGGCACCTTAGAGACTAACAAATTTATTTGAGCATAAGCTTTCGTGAGCTACAGCTCACTTCATTGGATGCAAAAATCAGTAGTCACTACTGAAAATCTTGACCAAATTCTTTATTAGAAATGTCTTGTAATCACCGTGAACGCCAGCCAAATAAGAACTTTCTGGGAATGTTCTTCAGTAAATGTTTTCGTCCATAGGATTGCTCAATAAAATCAGTCCTTAAACAAGAGCTGCAAATAAAACAAAGCCTCTCTTTTGAATGTTAAATCAGTGGTATTGGCATTGCAGTAAGAGAATATTGACAATGGCCTGGAAAAAGCACCATGCTAAGATACGGATGAGTGATAAAGGGAGGGTGTGTGTGTGGAGACCACTGACTAGCATGAACTGCTCTCCTGGACCAGCAATGATCAAAGAAAGAAAGGCCTATATCTCAGAACAGCCAGCATATTTACAATTCTTGCAAATAGGAACAATTGGCAGACAGCAAGCCCTCCATATAGGAGCAGGGACATCCCCAGAAGCTCTGTTTTCCTGTCTGCATCCCTGGGAAAGGATGCATTGTCCATGCTCTGAGTTGGCACATAAGCTTACTTTACTAGATACCTTTGAACTTTTGTTAACATTTTAACAAAGCCTCTTAGGGTTTGTCTCTCTTTACAACAAACTGGTCAGGGTAGACAAGGATAATATGGTGACCAGTGTGAACTCTGCTAACTTCACTCTTCAAAGCTGTACTGAAACACAATAAGATTTCCTAATGAAGACAAGCCTTTAAAATGCAATCAGTAGTAAAAAATGAAAGCCACCTTTGTTGAAATAAGATCACACTCATTAGTACTGCAAGTTGGTTTGTCTTCTGTTTACATTAAAAAAGGACGGAAATAAAACACAAAGCCCTGTCTTGTTTGGGAATATTGATGCTGATGGTCTGTTTCATGCTTCTATAGAGAAGAAGAGTTGAAATACCTTCAGTTTCTTCAAAAAGTTACAAATGATATTTTGATTAGAAGTTGTTACCGCAAGGAGTAAGTAACTTGACATTTCTTCTTAATTATTCATCTGAAGAAAGAAATTGTGACTAATTTTATAATCAGTATGAAGTATTGGAGGACTTGTGAAGATGAAGGCCATAATGCTATTCTTGAAATCAATTCCTTTGATTTGTCCTTTTATTTTTCCTGGCTTTTACACTTTGTAATAGAATCGCCAATAACACACACAGCTGAGATACAAAATGGGAAATATTTGCAGTGATCTTCCTATTTCCTGATAACGTAGAGTAGATGTAAACAGACATTATGTTCTCAGAGTCTATTCGTAGGACTGAGCCATTGCATAAAATGGTGAGATGCATTGTTGTTATAGTGATGGCTCTGTGTTCCAGTTCTGGTTTTAATTGGTTTCTCAGAGCCTAGATAAAGTAACACAGAGCTACATTGAGTCTTCTGTAATAAAGTGCCTCAGAGCAGGAGGTTTTGCACAGGGTGCTTTTTCTCCCCAACACAAGAACAAAAAAGGTGGAATAAATTAATATCTATATAGCAATGCTTTTTTCTTTAGAGTATACAATGCATCATTCCACTTGACTTCTCTTATTAAATCATTAATGAAGATAAAAAACTAATATGCCCAGCCAACGCAGGTACCTAACTGTTGCATCATGTGCAGTTTTCATGTTGCCTAATTTAAATTATGCATTTACACTCTTACACTGTTTTACATTTCTAATAATGAAGGTTGTGGAAGGTTCTGATAAACCACACTTCCCTGTTTGCCCTCAGTGAATCCAAGCATGACAAAATGTACTTTAATGTAAGTCTGCCCTCTCCTATTCTACTTGATGCCCTGCACCTTAACTAGAAGGTGTTTTGTCTGTAAGGATGAGAGAGAATTTAACTGCAAGCATGTTTAGGCCTTGATCTTTGTGAAGTGCCATCTAGAGAAGGGAGAGGTGCCAACCCTCACAATCAGTCATGTCGTCTTCTTTGGCTATCCCTTGATGCGAGGATAATGTCTGCCAAGGGGGGCTCACTGATGGGTTTTTAAGTGGCTGAGGAGCCCGATTCGTGCAGATTTTTCCACAGAAGTGACAGGTGTAATCTTGGAGGAGACATAGTTGTTGGCTGGACTGTTGTGCCCTTTCTTTCCTCCTTTGTCATTTCTCTGTCTCAGGAGAATGTCTGTTCTCCTCAAAATGAGCTGTGGTTTGGTGTCTGACGTGGCGCCACTGTGTTCTGTTCCACACCGAGTCTTCTCAGTTTGTTGGGTTGATGCCTCCCTTTTTAAGGTGTACTTTCATACGTCTTTGAAGCACTTCCGCTGCCCACCATGAACCCTTCTTGCCTGACTTAACTGAGAGAAGAGTACATGCTTCAGGAGGCAAGTGTCAGGCATAAATACACAGTGGCCAGCCCAGCGGAGTTTTATGACCTGTGCCTCTATACTGCTGATGTGGGCTGCAGAGAGAACGCTGATGTCAGTGTGTCGATCTTCCCAGCTGATCCTGAAAGGCAGCGCTGTTGGAACCATTCCAGTCACTTGAGATGTCATCTGTAGATTACCCAAGTCTCACACTCATAGAGAAGGGTGAGGGTGACAACTGCCTTGTAAACCAAGGTCTTGGTGCCTGTTTGTAGATCCCTATCATTGAAGACTTGTTTGAGTGGTCTTCCAAAGGATGTGCTGACACAGCGTATCCTGTATTCCATTTCTGTGTCAATGCTGCTTCTTTGGGAGAGGTGGCTGCCAAGGTATGGAAAATGGTCCACATTTTCTCCAAGGGTTCTCCGCTGATGGAGATTTGTGGAATACGAAGAGTAGTTTGTGCAGGTGAGGGCTGGTAGAGTACCTTGGTTTTCCTGGTGTTGAGAGAGAGACCCAGGCTGTGATAGGCATCTGCAAAAAGATTTAGGGACTTTGCAGATTGGCCTGTGTGTGTGCGTGAGAATGACACAGTCATCTGCATACTGAAGGTCAGTGATGCCTATTCTTGTGATCTTAGATTTTGTTTGGAGACGTCAGAGATTGAAGAGTTCACCATCCATACAATGCTCAATCCCGATTCCATCAGGAAGGCGGTCATGAATGAGAATCAGGATCACAGCAAGGTAAATGGAGAAGAGTGTTGGAGTAATGACACAGCCTTGGTTGACACCAGTGCGAATGATGAATGGTTTGGTCTCTGAGCCATTGCAGAGTGATGGCAATTGTCCCATCATGGAATAGTCTGATGATAGAAATGAATTTCTGTGGACAGCCAAACCTACACAGTACCTTCCATAGGGCATCCCGATGAATAGAGACAAAGGCCTTGGTTAGATCAATGAATGCCATGAACAGTTCCTGGTGTTGCTCTCTGCACTTCTACTGAATCTGTCATGCCACGAAGATCAAGTCAGTTGTGCCTCGGGATGGCCTGAAGTCACACTGTGATTCGGGGAGAAGTTCCTCAGCAATGGGGAGAAGGCAGTTTAGTAGGATCTGGGCAAGGATCTTCCCTGTGATAGAGAGAAGGGCAATACCTCTGTAGTTCCCACACAAAGACTTGTCCCCTTTCTTGAATTTTGTAACAATGTTCACATTCTTAAAGTCAGGTGGAATTTCTTCAAAGGTCCAGAATGTCGAGGAGTTGCAAAGGTTTGTGTTGGAGCATTGTTCCACTGTCTTTAAAAACCTCAGCTAGGATGCCTTCTGGGCCTTGTGTCTTGTGAATTTTTTGTCTTGGTGATGGCACACTGGATTTCCTCAGAAGATGGGGGATCAGCAAGGTGTTCCATTGCCAAGCATTGTGGAATAGATTCCATGATGTCTTCAGAGACTGTGGATTCACAGTTTAGTAGGCTCTCAAAGTGCTCCTTCTAGCATTGTTTAATGGCACATTGTCCTTGAGGAGGGTGGAGTCATCCTGGGAACATAAAGGGGTTGGGCTGTTGGAGCTTGGCCCATATATAGTTTTTATTGCTTGAAAGAAGCTTCTTATGTCATCCTGGTCCCTGAAACCCTGGATCTCAGAAGATCTCTTGCCACCACTTATTTTTGATGTCTCATAGCCTCCTTTGGACTTCAGCTTTGAGCAGGTGGTAAGCCTCATGTTTTCGTTGGTTAGAGGAATCATTTTGCCAGTTGCAGAATGCAGTTCTTTTCTGTTGAATTAATGCTAGGATTTCCTAGTTGTTTTCGTCACTGACACCAAATCAGAATCTTTCATTTTCCTTCTAGCAGACTCCAGCCAAAATCTTTAAGATTGAAATTAAGAAAAAACAACAACAAAAAACCAGCCATTAACACAATTGTGAGGTTTTGGTTCTTGTTGGATTTTTTTGAGAAATCACTTAAAGTTCAGGGTTTTCTTCCTGCCCCATCAAGGATAAATGGAACAGGTCTCTGACAACCTTAGGCTCAGCGGAAAACACACTTCTATGCACTGGTTTATATCAGTTTACATTTTTAATTGCCTAGGAACATTCATCATTTGTTTAAAAAATACTGAAGCTTTGCTAGGTTTGGGAAGTTGCAATTAATTAAATATTTTGTGTGCCTATGAATATATTTGTAACTTAGATATTATTTTAAAGCGTGCACTGGCAGCAACTAAATGAATTGGAAGGATTGGTGTCCATCAGAAAATACCACAAATAATATCATCAGATAAAAATCACACAACTGTAGCTACATTAACCTTCTTTACTGTGGTTTCCTAAAACAGTCACAAGTGGCTCTCTTTGCCAGATCACCTTTTAGCTTTTCCCTAGGCATACGTAGTACTAGATTATGCCTTGTCCTGTCTGGGTGCACAGAGGGTGCAGGGTGCCTATCCTCTGCAATGTGGGAGATAGACACAATCCCAGTATAGCACCTCAGTCCTGCAAGGACTGGGGGATCTTAACACCCAGAGCAGAGCTAGGCTCCTTAAAGAAGGTGGGATGAGGCCACCATCCTTCTTTCCCTGTTTCCATTGGCCAGTAGAGCTGAGCTGGTGTATGGGAATGAGAGAAGAGTGTGCCTAACACCCTGCACATTGACATAGCCACAGGTGCTGCTGTGTGGGGCTCCCATAGGTATCTTACCTTTCTGTATCACAGTGTCCTTGGGAACAGCCACCAGTGCACAGCCTCACTTCCCCACAACTCAAAGCCACGTTTGCCCTTTTGCTCTCTGAACATACGGGGTCTTGGGACATGTGGTTTGATGCAGGTGGTCCACACTACAGGCCTACCGGGTGCGTGAACCAAAGTCTGCTGGGGACTTCCCTGTTGATTTTCTGTTGAAGGCACTCAGATACTATGGCGATGAGTGGCAGAATAAAACTCTAAGATAGATATATTATAAAAAGTGAATAGTGACCCAGTATTGTTCTGGTAAATCTCTAACAACAACATTTAATCTCCTTGAAGATTAAAACTTCTGGTCAGTAATGGTCTCTTTTTAAAAACTCAGAGTTGAATTGCTAAATTGATTTTAAGGAGAGCCTATAAAAGGTACAACTGGTGGCCTTGGCTGATTTCTTGCAGAATGAATATAATAGATGTACGTTTTAAAGACTCCCCTCATTTAGCTCAGTATCTCCAAAGGAAAATACCCAGTTCAGATATGCAGTATAAGTATAATGCTTGAAGAATTTGACTGCGACTTCTAGTTCATTACAGTTATGCAATCACTGGGGCAGAACTAGATCTGAATTACGATTGCAGAACTTGAAGTTCTAATTTCCCGATTCAGTTAAACCCTTATTTCTTATGTCTACATGTTTCCATTAGTGTTTCTTTTATATTTGTCACAGCCATCTTGAAAAATAGGGATTTTCATACTGGAGTAAGAAACGCATTCTGAAAGCATTTTCACAACAGAACACACCTTGTAGTATAAAGTGTAAGAGGTTGTGTTCAGGTTAACAAGGATTTGAGCTATGAAAGTTCTCCCCTTAGTGAGTCCCTTAAGAGTTACTGAAAGAGAAGCCTGTTTAGAGAGCGAACCTACAAATGGCGTATGTGGATACCAAAAGGTAATACATTTTGAAATCCAAACATTCTTGTCTGAATAGCGCTATGTTTGCAGCATGTACACACAGAGTTAGAAACAAAACATCAGTACTCTAACACACAACAATCAAACACAGAGAGCGATATAGCCGGCTGTCACTTAAGGCAAAGGGGCACAATTCAACCCACGTTTCTCCAGACTGGCTCTTTTGCAGACTATTGCAGAGGACCCAGATCACGTGCTTCCCTCGGAGATTCCCTAGCCTGCAAGCAAGACCAAGAAATCCTTAGGATTTAAAGTGATAGCTTGTAAGTATTGTAAAGGTACAATGTCACTCAAATGTTGATCCTGCCCCCTGAGTCCATAAGGCCCCCGCCACGCTCCATAAGACCCTCCCATGGTGTATTACTTCCAGGGCAAAGATTAGCACGTGTCAGGAAGGAAAGGATAGTATGTGACCCTTCTAAAAAGGGTCTCTCCACTCTCTCCACTGCTCTGTACCAAATGGAAATGGTTTCAGCACTATAGGTCCTCCCCAAGAGCAATGTGACCAATTGGTGCAAGTGTAAAAAACTTTGTCACTCATTTTTTCGCTTCTTACAGGAATAATTGTTTCCTTTCACATCTAAATGTCACACAGTTGAGAACCTTTCGCCCAACTCTTACTGGGCCACCCTAACCATTTCACCAGTAGCCACTTTTTTCTCCCCTTTCTTTTCTCATTTAGAACTTTTTTTAAAATCCTGTAAATCCTGTCCTGTTTGGGGTTAATTTTTTGTACTTGTTCAGGGTAAAAAGAGCCAGGAATTTTCTCACCCCCATAATCTTTTAATCGGCATATAGTTCTCTATTCCTTGGTTAAGGCTTCATCCTCTTTGAATATTTCATCAGTAAACGTTTCTTCATAACCTGTTTCAACAGCTCCTTTGCTTTTAGATGGTTGCATTCTGTCGCCTTTTCTAAAAGGGGCACCAATCTTCTTTATTTTAAAACTCTCTTCAAAAAACATTTTTCATACCTTCAGAGAATTTGAGGGATTAACGTCAGCAGGTCTGATACAACTAAAACTTTCACAGAATTATATGTAACTGTTTATAAACTCTGGTAACACGTCAACGTAGTGAAACGTGTTGTGGGTTGTAAAATATTTCCATATCTTAGATTTTAAAGTTATGTTAAACGGCTATACAACCCCTGCTTTAACTTCAGTATTAGTAACAAAATGTTGAACATTATGTTGCTTTAGCAGTTTACTTAAAATTCTTTCCCCCATTTGGTTTGTAATTTTTGAGGCATGAGACCTTCGCTGAAAATAGTTTTAAAGGTCTTGGATACTTCACCTCCCGTATTGTCTTTTAGGAGTAGGACCTAAGCATGTTTAAATATAATGTCTATCGCTGTTAGGATATACTTAAAACCACTGTTGTGTGGGGAGACCTGCTGCATATCCACCAAATCTTCCTGCCATTGTGCATCCACATCTGAAACAACGGTCTTGTTTCTTTTGACACGTGTTCGTACCAGTTTGTGTAAAGTGTAAGTATCCTGGTCTGAAAGCCAAGCTGTTCCCTGTCTTCTATGCAAAGTTTTACTAGGTTTTTTGGCTGCTTGAAAAAGAGGGCTCACCCTCTGTAGCTTCCAACTTTCCCGGGGGCATAATATATTTTCTTTAACTGAGCCTCCTGTGTAGATATGAGAGTTATAATCTCTTTTACTAACACGAGTATAGAGAAGATGTTCATAGTGACAAATTTAAAAAAAAACAAGTTTTATAGTCACATGGTTTAACACACTCTACAGCAGCCTGTGGAAAAAGAATGCTGTGACCCATGACAATTACAAGGTCCGAGCTGGTTCATTCTTCCATTTTGTTTTTATCTGGGGTCTACTCTGTGAGCTCTGCGTCTCAGACATGAGCCAAAACAACTGATGCATGATAGATTCACCCCTACTGCGCTACCGTTGTGTAGGTTTTCAGAGGTCTCTAGAAAGGTGTTGTCATCAGTGATCTTCCTGAAAACATCATCCTAGCCACTATGGATGTAGAAGCCCTCTACACCAACATTCCACACAAAGATGGACTACAAGCCATCAGGAACGGTATCCCCGATAATGTCACGGCAAACCTGGTGGCTGAACATTGTGACTTTGTTCTCACCCATAACTATTTCACATTTGGGGACGATGTATACCTTCAAATCAGCGGCACTGCTATGGGTACCCACATGGCCCCACAGTATGCCAACATTTTTATGGCTGACTTAGAACAGCGCTTCCTCAGCTCTCGTCCTCTAATGCCCCTACTCTACTTGCGCTACA
The DNA here is from genome assembly GCF_015237465.2 of Chelonia mydas. Taxonomy (NCBI): domain Eukaryota; kingdom Metazoa; phylum Chordata; order Testudines; family Cheloniidae; genus Chelonia; species Chelonia mydas. The sequence goes on from NC_057851.1 coordinate 160,283,106, forward strand.
CTGATGACATCTTCATCATCTGGATCCATGGAAAAGAAGCCCTGGAGGAAATCCACCATGATTTCAACAATTTCTATCCCACCATCAACCTCAGCCTGGACCAATCCACATAAGAGATCCACTTCCTGGACACTACAGTGCTAATAAGCGATGGTCACATAACCACCACCCTATACCGGAAACCTACTGATCACTATACTTACCTACATGCCTCCAGCTTTCATCCAGACCACACCACACAATCCATTGTCTACAGCCAAGCTCTACGATACAACCACATTTGCTCCAACCCCTCAGACAGAGATAAACACCTACAAGATCTCTATCAAGCATTCTTACAACTACAATACCCACCTGCTGAAGTGAAGAAACAGACTGACAGAGCCAGAAGAGTACCCAGAAGTCACCTACTACAGGACAGGCCCAACAAAGAAAATAACAGAACGCCACTAGCCATCACCTTCAGCTCCCAACTAAAACCTCTCCAATGCATCATCAAGGATCTACAACCTATCCTGAAGGACGACCCATCACTCTCACAGATCTTGGGAGACAGGCCTGTCCTTGCTTACAGACAGCCCCCCAACCTGAAGCAAATACTCACCAGCAACCACACTCCACACAACAGAACCACTAACCCAGGAACCTATCCTTGCAACAAAGCCCGTTGCCAACTGTGTCCACAGATCTATTCAGGGGACACCATCATAGGGCCTAATCACATCAGCCACACTATCAGAGGCTCGTTCACCTGCACATCTACCAATGTGATATATGCCATCATGTGCCAGCAATGCCCCTCTGCCATGTACATTGGCCAAACTGGACAGTCTCTACGTAAAAGAATAAATGGACACAAATCAGACGTCAAGAATTATAACATTCAAAAAGCAGTCAGAGAACACTTCAATCTCTTTGGTCACTCGATTACAGACCAAAAGTCACAATTCTTCAACAAAAAAACTTCAAAAACAGACTCCAACGAGAGACTGCTGAATTGGAATTAATTTGCAAACTGGACACCATTACATTAGGCTTGAATAAAGAGTGGGAGTGGATGTGTCATTACACAAAGTAAAACTATTTCCCCATGTTTATTCCCCCCCTCCTCCCACTGTTCCTCACACGTTCTTATCAACTGCTGGAAATGGCCCACCTTGATTATCACTACAAAAGAGTTTTTTTTTGTTTTGTTTTTTTCCCTCCTCTCTCCTGCTGGTAATAGCTCACCTTACCTGATCACTCTCGTTACAGTGTGTATGGTAATACCCATTGTTTCATGTTATCTGTATATAAAATCTCCCCACTGTATTTTCCACTACATGCATCCAATGAAGTGAGCTGTAGCTCACGAAAGCTTATGCTCAAATAAATTTGTTAGTCTCTAAGGTGCCACAAGTACTCCTTTTCTTGAAGTTGTTGAGAGATTTTCAGAAAAGAAACAGCTGTAAGTCTCCTGTTTAGATTTACGCAACCCCAGGGCAGTTCCTACCCCATTACAACTACCTTGACCTCTGCTTTTTATAGTCTATTTACCTGAGCTATTCCAAGGAGCCTTCCTCCATGGGTTCAGTTGTTGGGTGGGCATCTTACTGATCACCGTGACTCATAAACTCATAGGTCTTGCTGTCAGGTTCTGGTGTGTCCAGGAACAGCTGGGTCAAAGGGTACAATCATCCTTTGGCACCACAGTTACAATTCGTGGTGTGGTTGGGACATAGCAGGACAGCCTGAGGCAGCTTACTGGGACTTAGATCCCACCCGCAATACAAGTGTTATAAGGGGGCCACCATGTTACAAATGAGTGTTATATTGGTACCATAGACAGACCCTCCATTAAAGGTGGATGAAAGGAATATATAGGAATTGAAATTAAAAGCACGAAGTGGGAGCCCTGTTGTTATCTGGTTGTATTTCATCCCAGACAGAACTCTCACTGATTGATGTGTGTACTTCAGAATGAAGGGGATTAGAATTTTTTTTAAAAAAAAATTCAAATACTTGTGAGGTTAAAAAAAATATGATTATACCTTTGGTAGAAAAGTAGGGAACCTAGAATAAAAGTGAAAAGTTAGGATACATCTATAAAGATTTGAAAGATGGACCAATCAGTATTTTTTATTTGCAAATATATTGTCTTTCGTGTGGTCTTTTTTTGTGCTGATGATGGGGGAGGGGGTTGTTCTCTTTCTAAGGCAATAGAGGATGTATTTCAAATGCACATTAGAAGTAGAAGCCATGACCTTGATGAGGTGAGCAAAAAATATTAAATACCCTGTCACCCAGAGCAGGAGAAATATTTTAATATCAGTGCGCAACAATTTATACCATTCTGACTCCTACGCAATTTAAAATGAAAAGAGGTGAGGGGGCAGGGAGAGAAGAAACCCTGTTCCGACAAAAGGCAACAGCTACAGGGTGTGTTATAGCTAGAGCTAGCAAAACAAAATTTTTCCTGTCTGCTTGTACGTACATTTCTACTGTGGCTTCCCAAAAGCTTTTAATAAAGTACTTAATGTTCAGATTAGTTTAAATTGCACAGGGCCTCTGTGCAAGTGTTTATCTCTACAGATTTCTGCTCTTTCTGCCATTGCTGTAGCAGACAAAGCAAGGGAGGATTTGTACCCCAATGTTTTGAAAGTGGGTCGATAGAAGGATGAACTTCAAAGCTCAGCAACAAACTCTGAAGTTCCCTCAGCTTCAAAACCCATTCCTTGCAGCATGTTGTGGACCAAAGTGCAGGCTGAGTGAAGCCAAATAAATACTGCAAAGCATCATGAACATTAATTTAAACAAGAACTGCAAATCTGCCTGAATGCTATTGGTGACCCCTTTTGTTTTCACTCCCTGGGTATTCATCTAAGCAAATGTTCATTTGCAGAAAACTCTAAAAGAGCTATGAGTATGCATCCATGCTACATGTGTTTGGCAGCCATTTTGAAGATTTCGGAGTCATCCAGTCAGATAGCAGTCAGCATGTGTAAAGTCTGTGGGACTAGAACAATCTTTTTGTTCTATATTTATACAGCGTCTAGCAAAATGGGGTTCTGACCCATGGCTGGGGCTCCCAGGCACCAATAACACACCATCTAGCTCTTCTTTAGTACTCTTCATCGGTAGAGCTCCAGGTGCTTTACCAAGGAGGTAAGGATCAATCCCCTATTTTACAGATGGGGAAACTGAGGCACAGAAGGGGTGATGTAACTTACTGAAGGCCACTGAGCAGGCCAGTGGCCAAGTCAAGAATAGAACCCCGGTCTCCTGCATCGCACTCCAGTGGACTGGCCACATTATGCCATTCAAATAAATAATAGGACTGGCAACCAGTCACTGCAAATAGCAAATTACTAAGAGAAAACATTTTAAGCAAAAGCCCTGACAAAGAGTTTGTGAGCAACCCATATGCAGCAATACACTCAGACAAATAATGTCAAATAATGAGATAATCTGAAAAGATTGAAGCCTCCTTGTGGATAACACAAACAGAAAGAGGGGTTTAAAGTAATACATTGTTCTCTGGAAATGGTTTGTCCAGCTCTAGGACTGACCCATACTGGATTGTAAAGTTAGTTGATAACCACTTAGGGGGGTGAAAAAGAGGAGGAAGAATGGTCCAGTGGTTAGAGCACTGGCCTAGGATTTGGGAGACTGGGTTCAGGTCTCTCCTGTGACACAGACTGCCTGTGTGAACTTTGGCAAGTCACTTAGAATGGGATCCATGAAGAGACTGAGGCATTACAATGCTGAGCCTGGCAGTGCCTAACTTTTAGACACCTAGAAAAATCACAGGAACCAACACTGTGACCCACAAAGCCGATGTAGGTGTATAAGCCTCCCCATACCAGTGGTTCTCAACCAGGCTAAAACTGGGGCTGGGGGTCTCATGGCGTGTGTGGTCCAGGACCCCCCAAAACACCTGGATCCTTAAAGTGGTGAACGTCACATTTAGAAAAAAGTAGCTGTCATTTGCTTTTCTTGCACTAGAGTGTGGTACTTACCTTTATGGAAATCAAAGTTCTGGGTCCTTCTCATTGGCGGTACTGCTGACTGCTGCACACTGGCATCAGTGTTTTTTGTTTGTGCATATATCTGATCCAGGAGATCCATGTCGCTCACGTTATGCCACTGAAACATCTGTGTTAGAAACTTTCTCACAGACGTTAAAGATTTTAGTATTCAATTCTCTGCCCCTGGAAGAAACAGCTTTCCAATGAGACTCAAAGGCAATGAAAAGGGAGAATGTTAAAGAGACCGCATTCCCCTAGGCCCATCTTCTCTAACCTGTGTCCTCTGCACTTGCATTAGTGGTCAGAATGCCCAAGAACTAAATGATTAGCAGCATCAGACTGGCTAACTGCTGTATCTTTCCATCATAGCTATGTTATTATTTGCATTCTGGTAGCATCTAGAGGTTGCCAGTCATTGAATAGGGCCCTGTTGTTCTAAGCACAAAGTGCTAAAATATGACAGGGTATTCATACAGCTCACTGCATGGGGTTCCCTTGGGTGAGAAATTTAAAAATTGAGTTTCTCTTCTGAGTGGACAACTAAGACTTCATGGGTCCTTTCACAGGAGAAAAGATTAGTCACTATATCCTTGACCAACACTCTACGCCCTCAAAGCCCCTTATAGTTCAGTGTGTAGTGTGCCCTTTTGAGTATGACTTTGTGTATTTATGTACTGTGCTCTGGCATCTTTTCAGATGAAAGGAAGAGACACGTATAAATTAATAGTATTTATTATTGATGCACCAGGCATTCATTCTTCAGAAATACGGGGCATGTTATAAGAATATATATAAATAACAGAGCTAAATTGAATATCACACAAACAAACAATAATGACTAAGACCTTAATACATGGAATTTCCTAGGGTTTAATGATCAACTGGAGTTAATGACGTAAGGTTTAGGGTATTGCTGCTTAAAACTCACACTGCTGCAATAGATTCAGGTAGAATCAGTTTTTGAGGAATTGGCATGCAATGTCCTTTAAAACTGTAGGGCTGTCTTTGCTTACTTGTTTCCAGTTTTGGAGTGCTGCCTGGTGTACTCTCTTAAGCAGTGGGTTATGTGGGAGTTAAACCATGTGCCTTGCATGAAGATTAAATAGCAATCTAGATAATTACAAAGTAATTGGAATGCAAAATGTAATTTTGTGTCTTTTGAAGTGCCTCAATTCAGCTAGAATGGGTGTTTTTGGTAGCAGTTTAGACATTAGTCTGAGTGACAGTCAGTAGGCAGGGAAAAGGCTATTGAAGAACAATCAAAGCTGATGTTAGTGAATTCTAGGTTAATTTCATAGACAAAGGAACTTTCTGAAGTGATGCATTAAATTGAAAGGATCTGTAATTTAGTCCTGACTAGACAATGCCGAGTGTATATTGCTTAAGGTCTAATCCTACAAGATCCTGAATGCCATATGTTGAGATACTGTGCACCGTCAACTCCAGTGGGAACTGGAGGGGGCTTTATTCCTCTCTGGAGGCACTCAGCACTTCTAAGGATAGGGTCCTTAAATGGTAGTGGATTTTTTTTTATTGTATCCCACTGCACTGTATTTGTTACCCAAGAATTTACTGTACTGTCCCCAGACTAAGAAGTTGAGGTCTGGGCATATTCCTATCAAAATTATTAACTAACTAGAGTGAATTCAGAAAAGAACAACAAAAATTATTAGAGCAGAGGAGGAATTGATTTATAAGGAAGAGTTTTTAAAATGTCAGGTATAACTGAGGTTGGCTAAGCAGTGTTTGCTGGGGAACAGCAAGATCATCTAGATGAGTTTGAAAAGTGTAAATACCAAGGAGGGAGAGGTATCATATAAAAGGGTATAAATAAGGGTTAGATTAAATAAATGAGAAACGTACTCTGATTGTCAGAAACTTGCTGATACAGATAAGATTGGAGAATAGTTTCGCTTACCCTCCATCCCCACACAAGGGAGGTGATGGAAGCCCGCTTACTTTGAGACTTTAATGCTTTGTCCCCATCAGTTCTTTAGAGAAGAATCCTGCATTGGCAGGGCCTTGATGATCTAGATCTTCTCCACTTCCAGTTTCTATTTGTCTTTAAAACAAAGCATTTGTTTTCACTTAACATCTTTTTAGACACACAACCCTTTCCAGAGGATGTCTGCAATCCCAGTTGGACTTCTAGGCAACTAGTCATTTGACTAGTAGGGTGGTTACTTCTTTAAGCTACAAGGCTGGTCAGCTCCTCCCATACACATACTCTCCAAAGTCAGTGTGGATCTCTTTATTCCTGATGGCAGCTGAATGTACAGCACAATGCCTCAGACCTAAACGTAGAAACAGCACCTACTATGGACCCTTGCTATGTGTGCATCACCAGGGAGCTAAGGTGAATTGGGTGGCCTTGCCCATTGTTCTTTTAACTTGCCTCTGCTGAGCCTCATGTGCCACCCAATTTGGCTTGAAGCTCTTCCTCTTATTTACTAGGTGTGATAGGGTATCCACCCCACAGTAGCATGCAAGAGAAGCTGCAAGGAACAGCCAATCTGGGCACAGCAGGCCCATATAAGAAGAGCTGCAGGGCAGAGCAAGATCAGCTACTCCCTGGTGCTCACGGAGGGAGAACTGGGTGCCTGGCAGGCAGAAGGAAGCTATCACCCTGGACAGAGCAGTGCTGCTAGCAAGGACCAGGGGAGATAGAGAAGAGCTCCTGACTGGTTGCTGGGTTTTGCAGGCTGAGGCAAGGGTGAAGAAGGTGCTGGGGCCACAGGGAAGTGGCTGGACAATTGGCTGCAGTCACCACTGTGGAAATGGCGGGACAGTTGGACTGCAACCCTTGCCCTTAGAATGGGGTAACACAGTTCATGACATGGCTGGAGGACTGTGTTATGAAGACAGTGCTGTAGTCCTTGGAGTAATGTGGGCTCTGAGAGCAGAAGCGATGGCAGGTGAGGAACCACCAGGAGTGGGCATACTGATCTGCGAAGCTAATCCCCAATACAACTGCAGCAGCCACCAGTGTGGTGAGTGGAGCCATATTACATGAGGAAACAAGCATCTGCAGCAGCAGTAGCCTCCTCCCAATCTCTGGAGAAGAGGCAAGATAGAGCAGAATCATAGCCAAGTTAGGGAAGGAGATTATGTGCTTTAGTGGATGTTAGGGGAGATGAGAGTTTGAACAGATAGCTTAGAAAAGAAAGAGGAGAATGGAAAAGCTGGGAGGGAGGGAAAGTGTGTAGAATGACACAGGGAACAATATACTAGAAGGTACCCTGGGAAGGAAAGTGAAGGAAGGACAAACACTGGAGCCACAGGAAGTTAAAATATTTAAGAAGTGTTAAAATAAAACACCCACGAATAGTGCCATAGTGGCTGATTCATATAGACTATGTATTTATCAGTGGCAAGTGGAAGCACAAAAGGAAGTACTCTGTCTGGTGGAGTTCAGTCCCTTCACTAGTCTCCACCCTGACACCGCTTTCATCCCAGGCTCAGCCAAATACTTCAGAGGAGCAATTTTGTTTGCCTTTGGAATTAATGTTCTTGCATGAGGAGCACATAATTCCAAACTATTTGCACCTCTCCAGCCCTGGATGTTCATAGATATTTCCTTGGGCTTTATGACCGCCTTTTATCTTTAACATTAAGGAATTCAGGAGTTTTCTGACAGCTTTTTATGGAGAGACATTGTCCCTATTTTCTGCAGTAAGGATCATCCTAATTGGAAATTACTGCCTTAAGGGCTGCTTACCTTTACCCCCCGATCAAAAATTAAATTTGGGAGTCCATTAACCCTTAGAAGTACATCAGTGATGCAGAAAATCATTCTCAAAATCTGTTCCATGCTCAGATTCAATTCAAGAAGCCATAACTTCCATGGGAAATTTTCTTGAAAAAAACATATCTTCTCATGTTAGGAGCCAAAAAGAGGGCTTCTAGGAATTCAACAAGCTGGAAAATGTCACTCTTAGCCCTAAGCTAGCTGCTGCAATATGTTTGTCAGTACAGCATACCATTTTGTGAAATGGCTGGTAAATAACAGCAGCTGTTGGGGGGGCACGGCGGCTCTGGTGGCTCTTCTTCTGCAAAACAGCTCATTCCAAGTAACTCCTTTCCTGGAAGTTTGTCATAGAAACCAAAAGATAAATAGATTTAGAAGACAGTGTAGCAATATCTGACATTTATGGAATGCCTTTAATTTCAGCTGATCCTGAAGTGCTCTCTCAACCAAGGGTAGCCAGACACCACTCCAGCTAGCCTGGGGGTGAAGCACAGCAGCTGTTAAACAGCACTTAGCAATGTTACTAAACATTTTAGGATAGGAAGTGAAGAATATTATAGGCAGCTGAATGCCTCATCTAGTTGATAGTGCAGGGAGCCATTTAACTAGGCAGAAAGTAATTACTAGATCTGGAATTTGTGTAGGACATTCAACGTCCTGCAGAAAGCACTATGGGATTTTAATAGTCATAAATGGTCAGGACCATAGTTTTAGTACCTTATATCCAAAAGATGGTCCAGCTAGAATCACAGTGCTAACACTATGCTGGCTCCTTGCTTCAGTACTGAAGCAGAAGAAAGAATGCCTGTACTGAATCCCTCAAAACTGTCTCGTAGGGTTCTCTGGTTTTCCTCTATCCCAGTACTAACCCCTCCCTTGCTTAGGCTTGGCAGAGCTAACGGGATCACAATATAAGAAAGTATAGCTGCTGGCCAGCATAACTTGAGATATGTGAAAGCATTAATTACCAGCTTAATCATCAAAACTTATAAGCATTTACAACAAACATTTTCAGCATCATGTACTGGTATTGTTTAAATCCAAGGTAACAACAACTTGGTTTTCTTATGTGCTGTAACTGGATGTGGTATTCGGAGGTATTTTAAAGACAGATAACAGTAAATATCAAAATATTCCTGCTGTGAAACTAAAACAGGATCCAACTGTTGATCTGTTGCAGTTTGTATCCTCACCAGATACAATTCTGTACTGTTTTTTGACTTACAGAAATTTCTGCCAACGAGCCAGTAAATGGAACTCTTCTCTTGGAGTCAATACAGAAGCAATGGCCCCAGCATGGTACTTTTCTGCTGGAGGTTGCATCTTCATGATGAGACTTAAAAACAGGGATCTTATGCCCATTAATGATACCATGGTACTTCTCTGTAAGAACAGGAGCATTATCCTTTCTGTCCTAGCCAAATTCTAGCTTGAGTGATTACATTTTGCTTACTTATATTCTCTTTGAGGTTTTGTATGGATACACTGTTCTTCACTGCCTGCCCTGACCTAGGGTAGAGCACTGCTATATACTGTTAAACTTGCCTCATTTCATGCATTTTGATGGTGGACATAGTGAACCCTCTGTGCCATTCAGTTACTATTGCAGTCAGTTTTCCCATTGACTTCAGTGGGATCAGGCCCTGCGGGCCCAATCCTGCAACCCTTCTCTCCAGATGAGTTCATGCAAGTAGTGCCCTGCAAGTTGAATAAAGGTTGTAGGATCAGACTTTACATTTGCAGAGCACTTTCTGATTCTCTGGAATCTGTCACTCTTATGTATTTAAAATAGCACTGATCAGCTTGGTAAGTGAATGCCTGTGTGATGAAAGGCACTATTTAAATATAGAATAGTGCTATGAGTAGAACTCCTTACTAGTCTGTAAGAATAACCTATTGGTGGGTCCACTTACTGCAAGGAATCTAATCTTCTGTTGACATGCCTTCAAATCAATCTTTTCTCTTGCTCACCTATTATGCTGGATCATAGATGCATTTAGCACATATCCCATAACTTGTAAGGTTGCAGTGGACGAAAGTTGGTCACAGGATAGCACAGAAAAATCTGATCTACACTAGAGAATTTTGGAATTGCAAACATCTGCCATGCTTGGTAAGAAACCATGTGTCTGTGCACACCAAAAAAACAACAACGCTTGCAGTGGTTCACAAGCACTGCCAGCAGTTACAATTACACCTCTTTAAAAGAATTCTTGCTGCTAGCCATGTTGCCCTTCTAGTGTAGATAGAAAGCACATTGGTGCTGATAGACTTAAAATTGGTTCCCCCGGAACAATCACAGAATGTCCTGCAATTCTTTCATCAACATGCTGCGGTTATTCTCTGGTTAGAAAATGCCATGAGGACAGTCTTCTGCCACAAGTAGTTACATTTCGCTTACTTAAACTCACTCTACAGTTTCAACTTGATACAATAGAACTTTTCACTTCCCACACCACGCTATTGTATACTGCTGCTGTACTCTGTTAAATGGCTATTATATTTCACCCCAGCACTGGCTGCATTTTGTTGCTGATTGAAGTGAACCTGGGCTATGTAGTCTGAATAGTGGGGTGCAAATCTCTTTGGGAGGCCTGTAGATGAAAGGTGCTGAATAAAAAGAAAGATATCCAGTCACTGAGTCTCCTTTTAATGAGCTAAAAGATATAAATGAATGAGATGGTGAGGGCAAAAATAGTATGTACACTGATTGAAACCTTATTCCAGTTTGCTTTTCTGAAGCCAATTGAGTATAGAGAGAAATTAGCATAGAAGGCATATTTTAAAGCAATGATGTACTGCCAAAAATCAGATGTTAACACAGCTTTCAAATAATTTGGGGGGGGGGGGGGGGGAAGAATGAATAGGAGTGCTGAATGATGTACTTTTCATCATCCAGCAGTGTAAGTAAGATGTTTGACCGGGAACTGCTGTACAATACTGGCTGCTGAATTGGTGAGTTTGTAGAAATCTCTCCAGTGTCCTAAAGACAAAATAAGAATTTTGTGAACTCCCTCTGCTTGCTAAGGGTAACCCAGCAACAGGGCCAGCTTGGATAGAGGACAGGAGAATAGCATTCCCAGCAAAATTTGTAGAATATACTAGATGCAACAGCTATAACTGCAGTGACAGAAAATGGTCTATTAGTTCCTAGGCAGGCTGTAATCAAATCATTTCCACTCACAGTAAAGGATGTGTGCTCGGAAACAAAATGGAAGGAAATGCCCAATGAAATTTTGCAGTTGCAGCATCTTTCATTTTAGCAGCTCAAAGCTTCTTACAAGTTGAGTTTCACTCCACCCTCCGAGACAGGAGAGTACTGGTATCAATCTCAGCTGTAGCACAGGATCAACAGGCATAGTACTTGCCACATGTTTATGCAGTCCGTCTCAGAGTGCTGCTGCCCAAAATTCAGCTTACCCAAATACGAAGGAGCTCGACCCGAGGCCACGTTTACATTTAGAGGCTCTCGCAGCCATACTAAGGACATAATCTCACTCTAGTCAATTCAGTTGCCTTTCTATTTTTATGTGACTTTAGGAACTGAAAATAATGGTTTTAATACAAGGCACCAGCCAGCTGCTGTAAGCTTCTCAGACTGTTCTAGCAGTACACCTCCACCTTGATTTGCAGTTTCAGTTTTGGGCCCCCTATGCACAGATGGCCAATCATGTCCAATTGAAGTGAGAAACTTATTTCTCCCAATTCCCTAGCTCAGCAGTCATGAAAAGTGAGTATATTAAACCCTCTCATCCCCAGCAAATCATAAGGAGGATGTGATTGCAGAGCCATTGGCCATTATCTTTGAAAACTCATGGCAATCAGGGGAGGTTCCAGATGACTGGAAAAAGGCTAATTTAGTGCCCATCTTTAAAAAACGGAAGGAGGAGGATCCGGCGAACTACAGGCCGGTCAGCCTCACCTCAGTCCCTGGAAAAATCATGGAGCAGGTCCTCAAGGAATCAATTCTGAAGCACTTAGAGGAGAGGAAAGTGATCAGGAACAGTCAACATGGATTCATCAAGGGCAAGTCATGCCTGACTAATCTAATTGCCTTCTATGACGAGATATCTGGCTCTGTGGAAGAGAGGAAAGCCGTGGACTTGTTATTCCTTGACTTTAGCAAAGCTTTTGGCATGGTCTCCCACAGTATTCTTGCCAGCAAGTTAAAGAAGTATGGGCTGGATGACTGGACTATAAGGTGGATAGAAAGCTGGCTAGATTGTCGGGCTCAACGGGTAGTGATCAATGGCTCCATGTCTAGTTGGCAGCCGGTATCTAGCAGAGTGCCCCAAGGGTCGGTCCTGGGGCCGGTTTTGTTCAATATCTTCATTAATGATCCAGAGGATGGCGTGGACTGCACCCTCAGCAAGTTTGCAGATGACACTAAACTGGGAGGAGAGGTAGATACGCTGGCGAGTAGGGATAGGATACAGAGCGCCCTAAACAAATTAGAGGATTGGGCCAAAAGAAATCTGATGAGGTTCAACAAGGACAAGTGCAGAGTCCTGCACTTAGGACGGAAGAATCTCATGCACCGCTACAGACTAGGGACCGAATGGCAAAACAGCAGTTCTGCAGAAAAGGACCTAGGGGCTATAGTGGACGAAGCTGGATATGAGTCAACAGTATGCCTTTGTTGCCAAGAAGGCTAATGGTATTTTGGGCTGTATAAGTAGGGGCATTGCCAGCAGATTGAGGGACGTGATCATTCCCCTCTATTCGACATTGGTGAGGTCTCATCTGGAGTAGTGTCCCCAATTTTGGGCCCCACGCTACAAGAAGGATGTGAAAAAATTGGAAAGCGTCCAGCGGAGGGCAACAAAAATGTTTAGGGGACTGGAACACATGACCTATGAGGAGAAGCTGAGGGAACTGGGATTGTTTAGTCTGTGGAAGAGAAGAATGAGGGGGGATTTGATGCTGCTTTCAATTACCTAAAAGGGGGGTTCCAAAGAGGATGGATCTAGACTGTTCTCAGTGGTAGCAGTTGACAGAATGAGGAGTAATGGTCTCAGGTTGCAGTGGGGGAGGTTTAGGTTGGATATTAGGAAAAACTAACTTTTTCACTAGAAGGGTGGTGAAGCACTGGAATGCATTACCTAGGGAAGTGGTGGAATCTCCTTCCTTAGAGATTTTTTTAAGGTCAGGCTTGACAAAGCCCTGGCTGGGATGATTTAGTTGGGGATTGGTCCTGCTTTGAGCAAGGGTTGGACTAGATGACCTCCTGCGGTCCCTTCCAACCCTGATATTCAATGATTCTATGAACTGCTGGGGGTTTTTGTGAAGAAATCCTAAATATTTTGATTAGGTAGCTTCCCAAATACTTCAGTCCAAACACACTGGCTTAGATAAAACAACAAAACAAATGTATTGACAACAGAAAGATAGATTTTAAATTACTACAAGTAATGAGGCATCTAAATCAGAATCGGTTACAAGGAAATAAGTTAGGAATTAGTTGTGTTTTACCTTTTAACAAGCTAAGTGAATAAAAAGCAAAGATCTCTCTCTCACCACATGTTCCAGCAGTCTTACTGGGTGAACCTCTTTCAGTCAGGATCTCACCCCCAGTCCAGTGCTACTTCCTTTGTTCTTCAGGTGTGGATGATGCCAGTGGCAGAGAGCAAGGGAGAGATGATTTGAGGCATCAGCCGTCTCCTCTTATAGCCCTGTCTCTTGCACAAGTATCATCTCCAGCTGGTGTCTGGCCAGGAAACAAACTACTTCGTTGTCAAAATGTAGATGTTTTCCCCCATACCTCTCTTCTGCCAAAGCGTGGCCACTTACACAGGTGGTTGTTCATTTGAGCTCATTAACACCTGGCTGAGCCATTGGCTAGCCTTTTGTCTCTGGGGAACTTGTTTGTGACTGCCCTCCAGAACATATTGGAACATATCTTTGGTTATCTTTGAAAAGTCATGGAAGATGGGAGCAATTCCAGAAGACTGGAAAAGGGAAAATATAGCGTCCGTCTATAAAAAGGGAAGTAAGGACAACCCAGGGAATTACAGGCCAGTCAGCTTAACTTCAGTACCCAGAAAGATAATGAGGGAACTAATTTGCAAACAGCTAGAAGATAATAAGGTGATAAGCAACAGTCAGCATGGAATTGTCAAGGACAAATCATGTCAGACCAACCGAATAGCTTTCTTTGACAGGGTAACAAGCCTTGTAGATGGGGGGAAGCAGTAGATGTGGTATATCTTCACTTTAGTAAGGCTTTTGGTACTATCTTGTATGATCCTCTCATAAACAAACTAGGGAAATACAACCTAGATGGAGCTACTATAAGGTGGGTGTATACCTGGTTGGAAAACCATTCCCAGAGAGTAGTTATCAGTTCATAGTCAAGCTGAAAGGGCATATTTAATGGGGTCCCGCATGGATCAGTTCTGGGTCCAATTCTGTTCAATATCTTCATCAATAATTTAGATAATGGCATAGAGAATTCGCTTATAAAAGTATGTGGCTGATACCAAGCTGGGAGGGGTTGTGTGACAGGGTCTGCTTACCCAGCACTAGCCCAGACAGGATTAGGGCCATATTATTGACAGCGGAAGTCCCACCTCCTCAGTGGGACTGGGCATGCTCTAAATGTTCTTGTAGTATAAAGGGAGGAAGCCCAGCTCATTCTGGGCTGGCAGCTGCAGGGGAAGGACCTGTCTGGGAAGCTTCTGCAGTAGGCCAGCCACAGCCCCTGACTGCATCGGGAATCAGAGCCTCCCCAGGCCCAATTGAACTCGGGCAACTGGAGGAGTCAGAGAAGGCAGCCAGCCCAGCTGTCCAGGGGGACCCCGAAGACTCATGGGAGACCAACACAGAGACCAGTAGGAAGTGACCCAAGGAGGGTGAAGGAGTGGTACTAAACAATCCCAGTTCCTTCAGCCTGTCCACATAAGTCATGTGCTCCAGCCCCCTAATAATTTTTGTTGCCCTCTGCTGGACTCTTTCCCATTTTTCCACATCCTTCTTGTAGTGTGGGGCCCAAAACTGAACACAGTACTCCAGATGAGGCCTCACCAATGCCAAATATATGGGAAAAGACAGTTACCTTTTCTGTAACTGGTGTTCTTCGAGATGTGTTGCTCATGTCTATTCCACAATAGGTGTGCGTGCTCGCCACATGCACTGGAAGTTTTTCCCCTAGCAGTACCCCTAGGGGGGAGCGCCCCAGCGACCCCTGGAGTGGCACCTCCATGGGAGTCTTCTCTTCTCCAGACTAAACAAACCCCATTTTTTCAATTTTTCCTCATAGGTCACGTTTTCTAGACCTTGAATCATTTTTGTTACTCTCCTCAGCCCTTTCTCCAGTTTGTCCGCTTCGTTGCCAGAGTGTGGTGTCTATAACTTGCCACAGTAGTCCAGTTGGGGTCTTATCAGTGCTGAATAGAGTGGTAGAATTACTTCTTGTGTTTTGCTTACTACACTCCTGCTAATATTTCTTTTTGACTTTCTCAGAAGAATTGAGGACCCTAATTGATCGCTGCTGACCAAAACTACTGATAGGTTATTTTTCAATTATATAATAAATCCAGGCCATTCACACTTTGAAAAATCAGTAGTAGCATAGTGTATTGAGAGTTACTTAGCACAAGCCTGAAAGAATAAAAACAAATACTTATTTCAGTGCAAATCAATGGAAAAAAACAATTCTGTCTCATTTGCTTCTAAAAGATGTAGGACAATGAAAACCAAAATGTAGAACATGTTAATCTGGTCTGGATGATTGCCTAAGTGTCTGTAAATTAAATAAAAAGAAAAGGAGTACTTGTGGCACCTTAGAGACTAACAAATTTATCTGAGCATAAGCTTTTGTGAGCTACAGCTCACTTCATCGGATGCATTCAGTGGAAAATACAGCGGGGAGATTTATATACACAGAGAACATCAAACAATGGGTGTGACCATACACACTGTTAACGAGAGTGATCACTTAAGGTCAGCTTATAAGCAGGAGAGCGGGGGTGGGGGGGACCTTTTGCAGTGATAATCAAGTTGGGCCAAACCCGCACAGACACACCCTTGGAACCCTGACCTGGGGTTTTCTATCTGCTATCCAAGATCCATAAACCTGGAAATCCTGGACGCCCCATCATCTCAGGCATTGGCACCCGGACAGCAGGATTGTCTAGCTATGTAGACTCCCACCTCAGGCCCTACGCTACCAGCACTCCCAGCT
The DNA here is from genome assembly GCF_015237465.2 of Chelonia mydas. NCBI lineage: Eukaryota > Metazoa > Chordata > Testudines > Cheloniidae > Chelonia > Chelonia mydas. The sequence goes on from NC_057851.1 coordinate 160,299,043, forward strand.
ATCTTCGAGACACCACTGACTTCCTGAGGAAACTACAATCCATTGGTGATCTTCCTGAAAACACCATCCTGGCCACTATGGATGTAGAAGCCCTCTACACCAACATTCCACACAAAGATGGACTACAAGCTGTCAGGAACAGTATCCCTGATAATGTCATGGCAAACCTGGTGGCTGAACTTTGTGACTTTGTCCTCACCCATAACTATTTCACATTTGGGGACGATGTATATCTTCAAATCAGCGGCACTGCTATTGGTACCCGCATGGCCCCACAGTATGCCAACATTTTTATGGTTGACTTAGAACAACGCTTCCTCAGCTCTCGTCCTCTAATGCCCCTACTCTACTTGCCCTACATTGATGACATCTTCAGCATCTGGACTAACGGAAAAGAAGCCCTTGAGGAATTCCACCATGATTTCAACAATTTCCATCCCACCATCAACCTCAGCCTGGACCAGTCCACACAAGAGATCCACTTCCTGGACACTACGGTGCTAATAAGCGATGGTCACATAAACACCACCCTGTACCGGAAACCTACTGACCGCTATTCCTACCTACATACCTCCAGCTTTCATCCAGACCACACCACACAATCCGTTGTCTACAGCCAAGCTCTGCGATACAACCGCATTTGCTCCAACCCCTCAGACAGAGACAAACACCTACAAGATCTCTATCAAGCATTCTTACAACTACAATACCCACCTGCTGAAGTGAAGAAACAGATCGACAGAGCCAGAAGACTACCCAGAAGTCACCTACTACAGGAGAGGCCCAACAAAGAAAATAACAGAAAGCCACTAGCCATCACCTTCAGCCCCCAACTAAAACCTCTTCAACGCATCATCAAGGATCTACAACCTATCCTGAAGGACGACCCATCACTCTCACAGGTCTTGGGAGACAGCCCACCAACCTGAAGCAAATACTGACCAGCAACCACACACCACACAATAGAACCACTAACCCAGGAACCTATCCCTGCAACAAAGCCCGTTGCCAATTCTGTCCACATATCTATTCAGGGGACACCATCATAGGGCCTAATCACATCAGCCACATTATCAGAGGCTCGTTCACCTGCGCATCTACCAATGTGATATATGCTATCATGTGCCAGCAATGCCCCTCTGCCATGTACATTGGCCAAACTGGACAGTCTCTATGTAAAAGAATAAATGGACACAAATCAGACATCAAGAACTATAACATTCAAAAACCCGTTGGAGAACTCTTCAATCTCTTTGGTCACTCGATTACAGACCTAAAAGTTGCAATTCTTCAACAAAAAAAACTTCAGAAACAGACTCCAACAAGAGACTGCTGAATTGGAATTAATTTACAACCTGGATACAATTAATTTAGGCTTGAATAAAGAGTGGGAGTGGATGGGTCATTACACAAAGTAAAACTATTTCCCCATGTTTATTCACCCCCATCCCCTGTTCCTCAGACTTTCTGGTCAACTGCTGGAAATGGCCCACCTTGATTATCACTATAAAAGGTCCCCCCCTCCCCCGCCCTCCTGCTTAATAGCTCACCTTACCTGATCACTCTTGTTACAGTGTGTATGGTAACACCCACTGTTTCATGTTCTCTATGTATATAAATCTCCCCGCTGTATTTTCCACTGAATGCATCCGATGAAGTGAGCTGTAGCTCACGAAAGCTTATGCTCAAATAAATTTGTTAGTTTCTAAGGTGCCACAAGTACTCCTTTTCTTTTTGCGGATACAGACTAACACGGCTGCTACTCTGAAACCTGTAAGTTAAATGTTTGTCTTTTCAGCAATGTTATTAGAAGCATATACATCATGTTCCACACCTACTCTAAGTGGCTCCCTTCAAGGAACTCGCAACTCTCAGAAGACAGTATGGAATATTGAAAACAGACTCTCACTAATCTGTCATCTCTCTATTTAATTTATAAAATGGGACATAGAGAGGAGAACATTGAGGGCTGCGGATTTTGCAGTGCACAGATCAGTCTCAGAAGCATTCACATAAAGATCTGAAAGCTTGAATTATGAATATAGATTGATTTGTCAGGCATTCAAAGAAGACAAAACAATGCAAATATATTTGAGGACACTGAATTGTTTTAAAGCTACCCTCTAGCTTTTCAAAGTGCTGTTCAGTTTCTGAGCACATTACACACTGAAAAGCTTTATATATAATTGTACCATCTTTGGAACCGCAATCTTAACAGTTCCATTTTGATGCAAATCCAGGAATTTACTATGGGTTTATAAAATCAATTTCAGTACTATCATGGTTGAGATTATATTGTAATCCACATTTTATAGAAGACAACCAAATAAATACTCATCAGCATTGCCAGAAAGTTTAAAAAATTGTTTTGAACTGAACTCTCCACAGAGGAATGAAAGCCTTAGTATATCTTGCTTAATAAGGCTGTTGCTAGGTAGGACATGTTTTGCTTCATAGTGGTGATGGGAATTAAAGCCACTACAAGGGTCAAGTTGGCCTAAGTCCTAATGAACAGGAGCATGAAGCAGCCACACAAAACCAGTCACAGGGGCAAATCTATAGAGAATGGCTGTAATCTACACCAAGGGCCAACGTTTTTTCTTCAGGACAGGGCACATTTACCTTAGTCTGCTAAGTTTTCATTTGTAAAAAGAGCACATTTGTAATTCATAATGTAAAGAAAATCCAGTTTAGTACACCTGTTCTAGTTCCCTCTCTGATCTTCTTCTAAGAATTGTAGGACTACATGGAATTATATTCCAATGTACATGTCTGAATCTGCCCAGGTTTCAGATATAGATAGCAGCTCCACCTAATATGTTATTAATATTTTCTCCTTAACATGTGACACAATTGTGTGCAATCAATACCAGCAGCAGATAGAGAGAAGCAGAAAAAGCAACAAGATGGATGGTGTTAAGGCATTTCTTCCCCTTCTCAAGAAAAATTCTTACAGGACTAGTAAATTCTTGTGAAGAGCGTGATGTATAGCTAGCATTAACTACTGCAGCGGTGTACACAACAAGGCAGTCTGGTGTTCCCTTTGAATACTGGCGCTTCAAAAAGTAGCATAGGTTTGGTAAATGCGTTTAGTTCAGTTGGGAGCTATATATGTATACTGTTGGACATGAATGAACTGAGTTGCTAGGTGGACTGTAGCTATCAAGGCAAATGTTGAGAAAATCATATGTGGAGAAAGTGAATAAGGAAGAGTTATTTATTCCTTCACATAACACAAGAACCAGGGGTCACCCAATGAAATTAATAGCGCTGGACAGCATAGACATCAATATAGTGTTGAATGCTCTTGCAGAGCAGGGCATCAACGCAAACTATATCAAACTATTAAAGGAAGCAAATTCTGACGACACTACAGATATAACCTTATTTGATACTCCCCTTCACATCCCAGTTAAGAACGGTGTGAAACAAGGCAACATGGTTTCACCAAAACTCTTCACAGCTTGCCTTGAAATGGTAATGAGGCACATGAATTAGAAGGGTGGAATCAACATCAACGGAGAACAGTTTAACCATCTTGGATTCATGGACTATATTGTGTTGATTGCCAAAAATACTATCAAACTACAGAAAATGCTGCAAGAACTCAACACAAAAAACAGCCAAGTTGGACTGAAAATTAACCACTCCAAAACTAAATTTATGCAGTTTGATACCTTGCCAAAAGCCCAAATAACAATCAAGGGAGAACAAATAGAAGAAGTAGAGCAATATGTCTATTTGGGCCAAGAAATTAAGATGCTCCACGATCAGGATGGTGAACTCTCACAAAGAAAGAAAGCATGTTGGTGTGCATTCAATTCTATCAAGGATGTCCTCAAGGAAAAATCAACAAGGCAACACGTACCAGCCTCTTCAACGGAACAGTACTGCAATGTTGTACGGCAGCAAAACACAGGCACTGACAGAGGAGCAGCAACTGTCTGTCATGGAGAGGGCGATGGAAAGAAGAATTCTGGGAATTTCAATCCACGTCCGAGTCTCCATGAAGTGATCAGACAGCAGAGTGGAGTGCAGGATGTTGTTGTTGAGAGCAGGCATAGTAAAATGCGATGGGCTGGGCATATAGTGAGGCTCACTGACAATCGATGGACTGCAGCTGTCACTAAGTGGTACTCACGGGAACTGAAATGATCACTCGGCCGACCTCCAAAGAGACAGGTAGATCTTATCATGAAAAGACATGGTCACACATGCTGCTAATGTAATGTAATGTGTGGTTTGGTATTTAACTGCATTTCTATTAAACTTTATTTCAGACAAGTTTCTATAGACTTATTTACAGAACATTGTACAATGATCACCTACATTACCAACATATTGAGAAATAAAAATGGATATGTCCATTCTTTCAACGTAGCTTTACTGACATAGATATCAGTAAGTGTTTAACAACAAGTCCTGTAAAAATGATTTAGTGTTCAAAGTAGTATACAAATGCTTTTGACAAAAAATAGTGGGCATGTAGTTTTCATACCTAGTCATGAAAACTATTTATCTTCCAAAGGTTATTTTGATCTGAAGGGATATAACTGCAGGTTTACTGTACCATACAGTTTTTTTCTTGTTCATTTTGATCAGGCAATGTTTGTGTGCTCAGGGAACATCTGCCTTTGTGTGTGTTAAGATTCTCCCTACAGATCTCAGCAACAGCTTTTGTGGTTTGCTTATTTATGCGAAGAGGAGATCTTGAACTAGATTCCATGGGTTCAATAGCTGTTTCCGCTTGGCACTGTTGAGTATCAGCTACCTGCAACATAAACAAAAAAAGTCTCATGCTTTAGTGGTATGGGAGAACCTTGTTAATTACCAGCAGGAAGTGAGAGACCCATTCCAAGCGACTGAATAGCATGAATTAGCAGACACACTCTAAAAGCAAGAATCTTCAATGTTTATATTTATCACTTTTAAAATACAGCAGTGCTATACAGAATGCTTTACAGCAACTACCTATTCCTCACCACGTTCAAGTTTAGAATGGGCATTATGATCCGTGTTTTACAGATGGCAAGTCACATGATATAACAAGGTGTAGGCAAAGCTAAGGAGTAGTACACAGTAGTTCCTTGTCTAGTCTCTTCTTGCTCAATCACTAATCAGCAGAACTGTATTTTGAGATATGTAATTTAAGTTTAATTACTGATATTTCATAATGAATTTGTAAATGCCCTGTAGTTTATTCTGTAAATATAATAGCACTTGAAAAAATTGTTTAGTCCTGAAGCATTTACGCTGGCCTGCAGAGGATATCTTGTCCAATGTATCATGAAATATTCAACAGAATGTCATGTCATTCTAAATGTTTAACATAATCTTCACAATATTTTTGTTGTGCTGTTCAACACTAGCTTTGTAAAACTGCTGAAAAAATTTCACAATATTTATACCTTTTGGTTATCTCAAATTCCAGTCCCCACTGCTATTACAATTTTCCTTGTCTTCCCTGCACTCCCCACCAAATTGACATGATTTTAGCATCAGTTAGCTAAAACTTTAGTAGTTATAAATGTGTGCTTCACGACAATTGAAACCTGAATGCCAAAGCTTTTGATAGTATAGGTAATTGGCCCCAATTCTGATCCCACTTACACTGATGTGGGTCCTGTGTGAGAGATGAGAATCAGGACTTTTTAGACCTAAGAGTTGTAGAGATAGTGTGCCACCTCTGTAATTGTTCCTTCACTCTAACAGTGTTTTTCTAGCAATGGGCAAAGTCTCAGATTGTAGACATGCAGTTTCCAGTGTCTGGTTGAGGCTATCACAATACAAGCATTAAGACAAAGTTCAGTACCAGAACTTCTAAAGAAAGAGATCAGTTTTCATTCCAGTGTCTTCAATAATAAAAAGCAAAGGAAAAAAAATAAGATCAAGTTTGCATAAGGACTGAGAAAAGACTTCAGGGTCTGGCCCTAAAAATGAAAACTCTGGGAAAAGAATATCTCTTTAAACAATTTGTTGAAGTATGATTGTTTTTGTAGAGACTGTTATTTAAAGAATGATTTTGTGTGTTGTTTAAATTGGCTATGTTCACAGCAATGCAACAGCAAAAACAAAATTGTTACCAATATATATTACGGGCGAAGCTAGTAGCATCGCTTATTATTAAGGTTACCTGACTCCTCCCATTACAAGACCCTGTTTTCTGTTGCTTATAAAACTTTACAAACCTTAATTGTTTTGGCTGAAATTTTCCATGCCTTTATGTCTGCCTCATGCTCTTTTTCTTCAGGGGTTGGGGGCAGAGGCAGAATTTCAGCCAAAATGGTTAAACCATTCCCAAGATCAAGGCTAGAGAAATATACATTTTTCTCATATTAAAATATTCTGGCAACTTTTCTTTGAAAAGTTCTAAATGCACCTATGCATTGGAGCAGGGACGTGTAATTTGCAGGGGGTGGCCTTTGTGTCAGAGAATGTGCCTTTTGCCATCCCCATGAAAACCTGCCCGAATTTGGCCAGGTTATAAGCCTTTGAAAAAAATCACAGTTCACAGATGCTCAGTAGAGAGAATTCTTAGATTTTTTAGCAGCTAAAATCTCTGAAGATTTCTCCCTCGCTGAGTATACTTGAATCTCGCACAGCTCTTAGTGTTAACCAAACTGTGCATGAGCTATTCCCCACAGAGTGACTGCACATGTGCCATTTCCCCACAGCTCCTGGATGCGAAAACACAGCACTGTGCCATCCCCACAGAGCAACTGACTATGCTCCAGCCCAGACCTACAGGGGTCAAAGCCAGAGTTTTCCTGCAACTGCTCATCCCAGCTTTTTTGGGCCAGGAACCAGAACTGAGAGCAGGAACCTCTCTCTCCTGTACTCCCAATGACCCCTCCAAGCTGGTGCAGAAGCACAGTGGAGGAGGAAGATACGGGACTCAAGTGCAGAGAGGGCAAAAGGGGGGGGGGGGGGGGAGGTAGGGCAGACTGGGACAAGGATTTTGGCAAGACTGGGACTGGAATTGGGGGGGGAAGGGGGCTAAGGACAGGGAGCTGGTAGGCAAGGCTAGGACTGGAAGGTTGTGAGAGAAAGGAGGGGGAGAAATGTGGAGAAGACACTGAGAGAAGACAGAGCTAAGGGGAGGAGAGGAAAACTGGGACTGGCTGAGCAGAGAGACTGGGACAAGGAGCCTTAATTCTGGCATATCCGAACTTTTGAGTGCTTTTGCGTGTAATCCATATACGCATGCACGCACACACACACACCCTGCTCTAGGCATCCAGGTCTTTCAAGAAATAATCAAATATTTGTGATGAGCATTAAAGTAGGAAGATTTACCTCATTTCCATTTACCAAGTTAACGAGCACTTGGCATGAGATCACAGATTTGATCATACCAACAATTTTAAGTTTACCATTATGCCCAGACCTTTGTTAGGCCAAGCTTTATTCATTGTATTTACATTTATGACCTTGTCTTCAGTATATTCATGGCAGACATACCATGGCATATCTTCAAACTCACTTGGATAGATAAATACATAATGTGGATTTCCCATGCCCTGCATATTTAGATACATTTTTAAGATCAGTTACCTTTTGTGATTTGCTGCCACCAGCTGTCAGTTTAGAGATCTCCGCCAGATTATCTGAACTGCCTTTTTGTAAACTTTGGGCACTTGGTGACAATCTTTGGCTTTGGGCAGCAAGACGGGGACTGGTCCTTAGGTTTAGAGTTGTTCTACGCAAAACATAAGGACTGATTTTCTCAACAGGAATATCAGCAAACCCTGAAAAATAAACAGCTTCAATTAACCACAGTTGATTAAATTACTTTATTGTTCAAATCAATTTGATCTTGCTCATTTCAAGATGGAGATGACAACAGATAATAATATAAGAAAGTAAAATGGCATTTACTCACTGAATAAAATATAATGGGGGAATTATTAGGACTATTTTGTGTTTCCAGAATTTTATATATGAACTCAGGCAAGGGTGTGGATCTCTCCAACAACTCTACTAAAAAGGCAAAAAGAGTTTTCCCCAAGAAAATGTTCCCTTTTTCCTATAAAGGGACACCATTAACTGGAAAATAATTTCCATCTGAAAATGATGTCTTTTCTATTGTTCTAAGTAGAGCTGGCCAGAGGGTGACAATTCTGTTTTGCAACACCTTTCGAGGTTTCAGAATTCATTTTTTTCCTGGATTGGAATGAAAACAAAAGCCTTTCAAATGCTTTCACAAAATGAAATTGTATCAGAAACATCAGGTTTTCAATTTGGGGGCCTTCCTCCCTGCAAGAGTTCACTTTGCACCTCAGAAACCTTCCCAGCGAAAACTTTGTCAGAATCAATACATCTCCGTGAAACATTTCGGCTTTGACAATACAGCACATTTCAATGAAAAAACATTTAGTCAAAAATGTTCAATCAAAAATATTCCCCCTTCCTATCAACCAGAAGGAAGGGGTGTTTTATATTGGGAATGACTGGGCCTGGAATCCCTCTCTTTTTGCCAGAGGACTTTTGCAAAGTTTTTGGAGGAGTCCCAAAGTCAACAAAATTTATCTAGACTGATTTTCAAAACTACAACCTGATGATATTAGGATTCTGGATTTCAGAATTTTTGGCTGTTTTCCTTTTGTCATCAACTACTACAAAACTGTACAGATGGGCAGACATCACACAGACCAAAAGACAAAACCACTAAAAATTACATATACCTACAACAAAAGATACTGTCCCCTTATAGCCTTAATTGTATAATAGGGCTTTTTTAAAAACATATGGGGCTAAACTCAGCTCTGACAAGCAGTTGAGTTTAATGGAGTTATGCAACCTATACCAGGACTGAATTTGGCCAGTGATATCCAAGTTTTTACAATGCTTCCAGGTCACACATATGACAACACGATTATTTAGATAAGCATGCACGCACACACTCCCCACAAATGTGGACAGTTCTCCTCTAAAGTAGTAACAATTACCTTTTTTCACCACCTCTGGGAGTCCGTCTGGCTCATACTCAGTATTCTCATGGGTCAGTGAATGTTGGTAGAATGCTCCCTTTTTCATTTTTTTAGATAAGGTCTCTGGTATAGGGGATTTTGGTTCCCCATCATCTTTCTTGGTTTTTTGGCATCTTTGTCTTTTACCTGAAAGCTTAGTAGGGTCTTCATCTGACCTCTTCTCTGTAACTGACTGATTGTTCAGTGTTACTGGATTATCTGAATTTTGTGAAGGAGAATTAACAGCATTTGCTGGTTGTTTCAGCTGAGCACTCAGCAGAGAGACCTGCGTTTTTAACATCTCATTTTCTTCCTCTAGTTTATAGTTCTTAATAATCAGAGTGCAGTACTTCTCCAGGTTCTCTTCTGCTTCCTTGGTTTTCTCTTCTAAAGATTCTTTTAGTTCTTCCAGCTTCAACCTCATTTCTTCTGCACTGGCAACCTCATCAGCACCTGACCAAAGGAAAGAGTCATTACCTGTACAAATAACTTTAAGGAGACTCTGGAAAGATGAGTTTACAATGCAATGATCTCAATCATTCATTTGTTAATTAAGTACATAAGGTGTGTCCTTGTGCAACCACAATAAACTATACCAAATAAAACAAAACAGACATCATGTAAAGGTTACTTTACAGAAGAGATCTCCGTTGATATCATATTTACTGTAAGGATGCCATGTACCCCAATTCTTTGGAATCTGTTCCTGACACACAATGCATGGGCAACATTAATTCTGGCATTTCCTAACTTTTAAGTGCTTAACATTACCACCTTACCATTATTTTAACAGTTTTTGTTTATATAATTGAATATAGCTTACCTCAGAAATATGGATCCCTTTTTATACCACTAGTGATTCTGCTTATTGGACACTCATGAATATTTGCTAGCCTAACTTACCCTAGATAATGGCAGTCAAGTTGTAGTATTTTACACATTGTGGTAATCACTTTAAATTGTTGTCCTATTTAGCTCTGTACTTAGTCCCTGACAACTCTTGAAATGATTGAAACTTGTGATCAATAAAACCCCTATGTATGTGTCTTAAAAAACATTATTTGTTCAAATTAATAAACTCCAGCACTTCCTGGTCCCAGAAAGCTGCAACTAGTACCAGGCTGATGATATTTAGAAAATGGAGGTACTATCTGAAGCATAACACTTTAAGAGCTGCTCCTCTCTCACTGTGTACAATCCAGGAGGACACCAAAAGCTGTTGGGAAGGACATATGTATAAACTCTAAAAGATGTAAATTTTTCCGTGGTGGATGCTGAACTATCAGCCATCTACACCCAGAATGTGAATTTTCTTTGTTGTTATGGTCAGCAACGGAAAGAACAGACACACTCCAACATTTTACATTCTGTCAGTAGTAAATGTCTCAAACAAAGCATTGTAAGAAAGTTACACACCACACTCTACTGTTGTTTAAAAAAATAGGCTCCCTTTCATCCTAAGGTCATTTTCGATTTCAAAACATAGATGTTGGAAATTTATATTCATAACATATAAGAAGACTCTGAAATTTGAGGAGACAGATCTTGGGCCAGATTCTCAGCTGGTGTGAATGGCATAGCTTCAGAAGCTATACTGATTTACACCAGCTGAGGATCTGGCCCCTCATCTGAATCAAATGTAATAATGGATGTTTTGAAAACATGTTTTATAAATGAATGCATTAAGGCTAGAAACAGGATCATGATTAAGGCTGTGTTTTAGCCATGAGTATTTTAAGTAAAACTCACGGACAGGTCACAGGCAATAAACAAAAAGTCAGGTCCCCGTGACCTGTCTATGACTTTTACTAAAAATACCCATGACTAAATCTCACCTACTGGGAGGGGGGGTGCTCCTGAAGACTGCTGCAGGGGGGGAGGACAGAGCAGGGTGATGCTGCTGCGGGGGGGGAGGGGGAGGCAGGGGTGTGGCCAGGGGCCCCGCCACTGCTGGTCCCAGACTGCTGCTCCAGGGCGGCGCAAGGGACCAGCTGCCTGGGGCTGCCAGAGCAGTGGCTGGTGATGTTGGCTCCTGGGCTTCCCCAGCTGTTGGGGTGGTCCTGGGGTCAGCTGCACCAGCGCTGCAAAATTCACAGAGGTCACGGAAACTGTGACTTTCGTGAATGATTTGCAGCCTTAATTATGATTCACTTATAATGACATTCTAGTATAGCATTTCCTTATTAAACTACCACATACTTGGCTTTTGTTTCTTTAATAGAGCACCATGTTCAGCAATTTGTTTCTGCAACATTTCTTTTTCCTGCTTTAGCTGTTTACAGGATTTCATCCATATCTCCATTTTACTACAAGCAAATTCATTTTGCTTCTTCAGTTGAACTATACACTTCAGATTGTCCACCTATAAAATAAAAATATTATTTTTAGTTGCTAATCGGAAACTCCATTCTTCTGTCTAAGCATTATATGCTCACTAATGACATCTCATCTGCCAGTAAAAGTTCAGTGCAACTAAAAAACCAGACAAAAGTTATAATATGAATTTGTACAGTAGCGTTCACTTAGTAATATACAATTGAATTATAGGTTTCAGAGTAGCAGCCGTGTTAGTCTGTATTCGCAAAAAGAAAAGGAGTATTTGTGGCACCTTAGAGAGTAACAGATTTATTTGAGCATAAGCTTTCGTGAGCTACAGCTCACTTCATCGGATGCATTCAGTGGAAAATACAGCTTATGCTCAAATAAATCTGTTAGTCTCTAAGGTGCCACAAGTACTTCTTTTCTTTTAATTGAATTATAGCAGCTTCTAATTCCAACAGAGAAACATTAAAGCCATGTTTATTGGAAAGCTACGCGTGTAGATTTCCTTGATAGAGAAATAATAATTAAATATAATATTTGAAATAAACAAATGACAAAACCCAGCTGAAAAGCACATGGTCCAGGCAGGTTTGTCTACCCTATGTGCATTGGAATGCCAAAATAAATGGATGGTGGATATCTAGCAGCCTTATAAAACACACCTCAGGATACGTAAATATCAAGCACAGTGCTCCATTAGCTGGGCATGGAGTGAGTAGTGTAACTCAGTGCCTGCTTGCCACAATATCGGCTCCACAGTGTGCTACATGAGTGCTTTTTGATGTGTTTATTTCTGAAGTGAGAGCACAGAACTACAGTCCATCATTCACCACAAATGGAAGTAGAAAAAGACTGCACACTAGAAAATGCAGAGGGAATTGATAAGAAAAAATTCAGCTAGATGGACAGGTTTAAAAACTTTGCCCCTTCTGATTAGCAGTAAACACCCAACCTATGTGCATTACAGGTAAAACTTCATACAGTCATTATCAGATTTTTTTTTTTTGCAATGACGTGGAATTGTTCACACTTCTATCTAAATTATTAGCAAAAATAGTGCTGTCATAAGCAGAATCACTAAATGATTTAGATGGAAATTCTGCATACATCAGGCCTGATATGCTCGCACAAAGTGAGTGTGACATAATGAAACACTAATACTTAAGGTAGTAGCAGCATCTATTATCAGACTGATTTAAAGACAATAGGGGCATGTCTACACTGGAAAGTTTCATAAGGTATTAATTAATGTGTTAATTAACATGATGTTACAACATGCAGTGTCGACACTGCACTGTTATGTTTACTATCACATCAGTCAGTTATGGTTAACCTTGGGGCAGAGTGAAAAGACATGTTTAAACACGGTGTAATTTTCAAGTACAGACCCTGGCAAATAAGGTATTATCTTCATTTTAGTTGGTGAAATTAAGGCAGAGTCAAAGCCAGAGGTCAGCTCAGGAGCTCTTTACTTCCAGTTCTGTGCTTATACCATTATACTATGCCTCTTTCTAGATACTACATTGCAATTTAGTTCGAAAGTCAAAAATTAAACAGCTTATAGGGAAAATACATACCTTAATTTTCTTAAGTTCTTCTATTGTCTGGTTAGCATCTTTCAGAGAATTATTTAATTCCTCTTTACTTGACTTCAAGAGCTCCATTTCCAACTTTTCTTGACTCAGACACTGCTCCAATGAATTCAATTTCTCTTGACAGGCCTGAATTTCTACTTCATTCTATAGGCAAATAAATAGATAACAAGTACAATTTTTAAAAGGCCCCCTACAAAATACTACACAGAAAATGTACTTATTGTCTGCGGAAGCTTTGCAGTAAGCTTGCATAATATAAATGTTTATTTTGAATTTAAAATGGGAAAGACCAATTTGCTTTGTGTGTAAAACTGGAAGAATTCTACAATATTTTAAAAAGAATAGTTTACTAGAATTCTTGTTTAAAAACAAACAAACAACGTTTTTAATTCATAGGAATGAAAAGAATAAAAAGACACAAATAATTTCAAATGGGTTATTTATTACATGAACTAGGGCACTGAGCATCTGAAAAGCTTCCAGGTACACATTTTTGCAGATAAGCAGACAACTCTTTCAAAAGGAGGAAGGAGGACTTTTTAATGACTATTGAGTAAATATATATTCTGAAGTGTTCTTAAGCCTTGTATTTTTCAGTACAATTTGTAAAGTATAACTATTTTGAAAAATCTATAGAACTAAGTTACAGTAACATTCAGTGTGACTTAAGCTCACAAAAGCCAAACATTACACTTAAAGATGAGAAGAGATCCTTAAACAAATCAAAGTGTTGTACAACACGGGCAGATCTAACAGATCATGCTTTTTCCTGTTTTCATAGCTAGCTTTTCTGTATGGGATCTATGTGGGCTCTCTGTAAGAGCAAACAGTTAAAAGTTGTGTTAGCATTCCTACTAAAAGCCTCCAATTCTTGCATTACTAAGCTAAATGTAGAAATACTACTCCTCAAGGTTCTCCCTTCTATTTGCTCTCACTTCTCCAGCTGCCTCTCAAATCTTCTGCTTGGATGCCACACAGGCTCCAGCTCAGTCTCTTCAAATCTGAAGTTCTTGGGTCAGATTCTACTGCCCTGCACCTTGTGTTGTCATTTACCCCACTGCAAAGTTACATTACACTGGTGTAGATGACTACCACACAATGCAGCACACAGAGAATCTGGCCCTTTATATCTTTGCTATTAATTAATTTCCACCACATTCCACCTCTATCACCTCTGATACAATGAGACACCTACTTCACAGGGATGTTTTGTGGCTTAAATAATTGTTTGTGAAACAATGAAATCCTAGGATAGAAGGACTAGTATTATTACACCGCTATCCTGTCACCTTCAACTCTTTTCTCTCCCTCATATTCAGTCTCTTCATTCTCAAATCCTGCCACGTCCTCCTTTTAATCACAATTGACTCTTTCCTCACAATCCCCAATGCTGTAACCTTTGTCTTTACCTAGATTACCATAATATTAGACCCACTCTAACAAGCCCTTCCTCCCTGGAGTAGTCCCAGTGAAGATGTGTGAACACAGCATTCAAAGTATTAAGTTTATGACAGGCTATACACATTCATTTTTCCCCATAGTAATTATCGGAAGTAAGTGCTTTGAAATACTATAGCAAAGACAACCTCTTTCTAGGGGATATTATATACACATAAGTTGTTTGCTGAATATTCAAATCTTCCTTAAGATCCCCCGTGCCCTTTTCTTGTTTGCTTTACCTTTCTGTTTGCTTCTGCCAGAAGAGCCTGATGATTTTTCTCCACCTGAAGAAGTCTGCTTTGATATTCGGATATTTCTCTTTTCATTTCTCTCTTTTTTTCCTCCAGCTCTTTCTGAACCCCATCCAAACTCTTATTTGGTTCATTTTTTTCTGAAGTAGTTGGATCCAGTTGAATCTACAAACAAAAGTTGCTCAGTCTTTGGTAATTACATTTTTATAGATTGGGAAATAGCTTACATATTAGACAATTTGGCTTTGCATCTGGAAAAATCTTATAATGTCAAAAACTGACAAGGTAAGAGAAAACTATTTAACGGCTGTATAAGTACAGTACTGTAGTCCCAGACTCAAACTTTTTAAACACAAAACAGTAGCATACAAGATTACAGAGAAGATGGGCCTCTCTGTCATTTACAAAGGCATTTTAGCTCTGGGTTGTACAAGAAGCTTCATCCCACAAATGATGTTAGCATTAAAGCCAAAGCTAACTTCACAACATATACAGCAGTTGTTCCTACTGAGAGTGTTCTGAGAGGTTCAGGGTCATTAGTCTCACCATGACAAAGATGTTGCAACAACCTGAAGTATTTAAGCTGTCTATTTTTGTGACTATTCTGTGGACATATTAGGATATAGAGAGTTAATTCTGGGTCTGATTCCTAAAAGTCACACTGAAATTCATGGCAAAACATTTATTGACATCCAGGAACAGGCCCATAGCCATGTAGTTTTGCACACGGTTTCTGCAGCTAACATGCCTATTTAAATTAGAAGCAATGATTATATAAACGAAAGCAAGGCTGCACTTCATATGATTTGTAAGACATCAAACGTGGAGAATGAAATATGAGCACTTTAGAATAAGAGGCTTAAATATGAACCTAGATTTTATCTACCCTAGAGAGCTGTCAAAAAGTTTATTTTTAAAAAATAAGTACTTGAGAAACATTATACTAGTTATCAAATTGATCTCAGATACTCTGCTGATGGAAGACATATAAATGCCTGAAATAGAGAAGAGCCCTTTGTCAGAGCAGCCTTTCCAGGATGACATCCTGAGGCCTCCCATTTCCAGTGAAACAGTTTTCAAATACAAAGTATGAAGGAAAGGGAAAGAACAGTGAGCTCATCTTCATTCTGTATTAGAGGAGAATATTAACAGAGTATTAAATTTCCTAAAATGTTGGAGCCAGAACCTCAGTTGCTTTAAACTGGCAGAGATCCATGGACTTCAATGAAGATACACAGATTTACACCAGCTGAGCATCTGGCCCTCAAACTTGGAAAAGTCAATTCCTCATACAGTAACGAACTTGGCTGTTTTCCCTCTGTTCCTGAAGATTATTCAGCTTTCTGACTGCTTTTTCCCCAGACTACCTTTACTCCCCTCCCTTGCCCCCCAATGTTAATTTCATTGTCCTTTCTCCTCTTCCCTTCTCAGGGAAGAGAAAGATTCTGGCATTACACTTGCTCTTCCTCACGCTCTCTCTCCTGTTTCTCTAGCTCCGAGTCATCTCTCCACACCCTAGTGGCAGTCTCCAGCTCTATAACCCTCCCGGAATACCTTGATCCAGGATACATTTTAAAAGGGCCATTTGTTAAATAGGCAATAAGAATCTGATTCAAAGCCCAGTGAAGTCAATAGGAGTCTTCCCATCGACTTCCATGGACTCTGACTTGCGCCCTAAAGCTGCCAACGGTACCACATATACAAAAACCCTAAATACAAAACACACACAGCTTTCAGTAGGTCTGTGGGTATAGGCAAACAAACACCTACATTGCATACACATTACCTGGTAAGTGAATGCCTATCTGTTAGTGCATACACCCAAATCTTTGTAGACTTGCAAGTGCACACATACAATCTTATGGCTTTTCTACATTGAGGAATTAATTCGGATTATGGTAGGGTATGAATTTATAGTGGCATAGTTATTCCTGATTAACTCCCTGCAAGGATGGTCTTATTCCAGAGTAAAAGTATCCACATAGGGAGTTAATCACAAATAGCTATTATAGAACAACTCCCTGTGAGACAAACATTCACTGAAAATCAGACCTATTGTTTCCACAGCACCACAAATTTTTGTCAGTGATTACTGTACAACCCTCAGTTTAAACTCGTCTGGACTTTAATTTGTCAAGGAAGCAGTCAGCCCAGAGGACTTTCTATCTCCATTCTTACAAAGACGACTGTACAATAGCTTAAATTGAATTACCTTTTCAACAAGAGCATTTTTTTCAGACAGCGTGGACTCCAGCTCCTTCTCAAGATCTTTATGAGATGCTTTTAGATTTTCTAGGATAGTCTGCAAAATTTCATTATTAGATAGATGTTGAACCTTCTGCTTCAATTCAGCTATCAAATTCTGCAGCCCTTCTTTTTCCTGCTTCCAGCATTCACGTTCACTTTCCGCATGTGACAGCTGTACAGAAAGCTGCTCTACATCTTTAATCTTCTTTTGTAGCGCACCATTTTCTTGGATCTTCTCATCCAGGGTTTGTTTACAGTCTGCAAGTTCCTGTACAAATGCTTCCAGTGATTGTTCTAGTTTGGTACTGATGTTTCTTACTTCCTGAAGTTCCAGTAATAGTTGTGTTTTATCATGTTCAAGACAACCCACTTGATAAATTAAGTCTTGTTCTTTTGCCTTACAAATTTCTAGCTCATTGAAAGAAAGCTTTATTTCCTCACTTGCATTTTTCAGCTGAGATTTTATCAATACCGTGACATTTTCAGACTCTTCTTTAATTTGCATATTTTCTTTCTCCTTTTCTTCCAGCAGTCTTACAATGTTAGAGTTAGAAGATTCTAATTCAGATATCTTTTCTTGCTTTTCTTGTAGTTCTTTAGTCAAACCTTCTTTTTCTGACCTGAAGGCATTGACTGCTAATTCTAAACTTTTCAACCTTTCAGCCATCTCTTCCATCTCAATTTTTAATGTTTCTGTCTCTGTGTTAGCAGTCTCTGCCTGAAGAATTGCATCTTCTAGATTTTCTTCTGACATCTGCAATTCTCTTTCAAGCTTCTCAGTTTTGTCCAGAAGAAAGTCTGCTTTCCGTTCACTCTCTTTCAGTTTTTCAACTGTGTGGCGCCTCTTCTTCTCATCAGATTCTATTTTCATTTTCAACTTCTCAATTCCATATCGCAGTTGATCCACCTCTTCTTGTGTTGAGTTCAGTCTAGCAGCAAGTTCTCCTTTTTCAATTAATGAGCCTTCCAAAGTTTTGGAAAGCTTAGAGTTTTCCATTTCTGATTCACTTAACTTAGTCTGCAACATTTCAGGCTCCCCTAGAATCATTTTTTTTTCCTCCTCCAGATCCTGCATTTGGTTTTGCAACTTTTCTTTTTCTAATGTGAGAACCTCTGCATCCTTTTCCACATTCTGCAATTGCTGCACAAGATAGTCTTTTTCCCTTGATAACTGATCTACATCAGATTTTGTGGTCTGAAGCAGTTTGGTTTGTGTCTTAGCTTCAGCCTCTAATATCCTGATAAATTCAGTAGCATCCACTTTATTTGACTCTAGCTCTTTTATTTTCTCCTGCAGTGTTTGATACAATTGATCCAACTCCTCTTTGTTCTCTGACAAAATGCTCAGTTCTTGACTGAGTTGGTTTCTCTCCCTTGTGATTACAGCAAGTTGCTCTTGAAGAGTTGAAATAGTTTTCAGTTTATTTTCACTGTCTTTTTCTAACTGCTGATTTTTTCTCTGAAGTTCCTCTATGTCACCTTCTATGGACAGGGCATGGTTCTGAATGTTCTCTTTCTCAGATTTTGTTCTCCTCAATTCGTTTTCAGACTGAAGGAACTTCTCATGCCAGTCTCCTTTGGTCATTTCTAAGTCCTCCAGCATGTCTGTTACATCAGATAATCTAACTTTGTACACGTCCACGTCAGACTTTGCCTTGTCAAGTTCTTTTTCTAGAATCATAACTTTATAAGCTATCTGGTGCTTATCAAAAGAAACAGATTCAAATTTCTCATTTAAGTCCGAGTTTTCTTTTTTAAGTACTAGAACTGTTTTTTCTAGTTCTGCATAAGCAGTTACCTTTGCAGTTAGTTCTGTATGCTGCAAATCCAACCTTGAGTTTAATTCTTTGATTTCCATTAGCAGAGCATCAACCTTTTTATTGCTTTCTTCTATGCCATGGAGCAGCTTCAGGTTTTCACTAGATGTCTGCTTTATCTGTAGCTGAAGAGTTTCAATTGTTACCTGATTTTCCAAGAAATCCAGAGGTGTTAGAGATATGTTGTGATTGGAAAATGATGATTCACTGTGGCAGTCTGTCTTTTTCTCCAATGTATTTCTATATTCAGTCTCAGAGATCAGTTTTGCTGGACATTCTTCTGCAGATCTTGCTTCCGTGACCTCAGCTACATTTTCACATTCAGAGTTCTTTTCTATAGTAATTTGTTCACATAGTCTTATCTCAGGTTTCTCTCGCTTGGGTGCCAAGTTTTCATTAGGCAAACTATGCACTTGCAACGGATGCTCGCCATTATTTTCTTGTTCATTAGGAGAAGTCTGCAATTGGTAAAAATCAATGAAAAACAAGAGTGAGTCTACAAAGAACACAGAGAAATTTCTTACCTGGTAATTTTCCGCTAGCAACTTCTCTTGTTCCGAACAAATTGGTAATGCAACTCACCTGTGCAATTTGATCCAGTATTGTTGCTGGAGGCTACAGGATTAAGCCTCACCCTTCAACTCAGGCCATTACAAGAGTTATTCCAAAGCTATAGGAAAACTCTCGCAAACTATTACTAACCTTAAGACAACCTGAAATTATAATAACTAATGTTAAGATGATTATATATTTAAATCTCCCTTTAGAAAAAATATTCCAATTTTCTATAAATTGTGTCATGTTCATTTATCAGATAAGGACAGTGGGCTGAATGAAGAGATGCTACTAGTTGAAAGAAAATGATCAGGTAAGAAATTTCTAGGGCTGTCGATTAATCGCAATTAACTCACACGATTAAATTTAAAAAATTAATCACGATCAATCACAGTTTTAATTGCACTGTTAAACAATAGAACACCAATTGAAATGTATTAAATATTTTTGGATGTTTTTCTACATTTTCAAATATATTGATTTCAATTACAACACAGAATACAAAGTGTACAGTGCTCACTTTACATTATTTTATTACAAATATTTGCACTGTATAAATGATAAACAAAAGAAATAGTATTTTTCAGTTACCTCATACAAGTATCGTAATGCAATCTCTTTATCATGAAGTGCAACTAACAAATGTAGATTTTTTTTTGTTACATAGCTGCACTCAAAAACAAAACAATGTAAAACTTTAGAACCTACAAGTCCACTCAGTCCTACTTCTTGTTCAGCCAATGGCTTACACAAACAAGTTTGTTTACATTTACGGGAGGTACTGCTGCCTGCTTCTTATTTACAATGTCACCTGAAAGTGAAAACAGGTGTTTGTGTGGCACTTTTGTAGCCGGCCTTGCACGGTATTTATGTGCCAGATATGCTAAACATTTGTGTGCCCCTTCATGCTTCAGCCACCTGTAGCGGGGTGGTCACCTGCTCCTGCCCTTAGGGGCTTAAAACAGTCCAGGAGAGGGTTGTGGCTGGGGGCAAGCAGCTCCTGGGCTGATTGGGGAAGCAGCCTCAGTTGTGGCCATGCCCCAATCAGAGTTCAGCTGGCCCTCATAAGAGGGCAGTGGGCTAGGAGCTTGCTCTCTCTGCCTTTAGAGGGAGAAGGGCCTGGCTGCTGGGGAGCATACCTATGTACCTAAGGTGGAGCAGGGCTGGGGGAAGGCCAGAGGAGCTGGGGAGCTCCGGCCTGGAAACCCCCCAGGCTGTGGCCTAGTATAAGGCCGAATAGGTACTGGGGTTGCAGGGGACAGCCCAAGGGTAGGCAGAGGCAGCAGGTCCAAACTCCCCCTTGCCTGTGATGAGTGGTTTGTACACTGCAGTCTGCCCCAGTGTGTGGGGGCTAGATGGTGATTAGCAGTAGCCAAAGACTGAGGCGAGGTAGGGATAGTGGGTGGGGGTTCCCTGGGGAGGGGAGACACAGAGACTGTGGGGGTACTGTTAGGGGGCAGCACCCTGGGTAAAAGGGGCACCGGGGTCCAAGATGGACACGGGGGCCAGTGGCACGTGGGACAACGGCCTGCAGAGGGCGCTCCAGAGGCTGGAAGAGCTAATTCCCTGAGAGACCAGCAGGAGGTGCCGCAGGGGTGAGTCTCGCTCTGTGACATCACTATTCTGGAGGACATGCTTCCACGCTGATGATGTTTGTTAAAAATATAGTGCATTAATTAAATTTGTGACTGAACATCTTGGGGAAGAATTGTATGTCCCCTGCTCTGTTTTAGCCACATTCTGCCATATATTTCTTGTTATAGCAGTCTCGGATGATGACCCAGCACATGTTGTTCGATTTACGAACACTGTCACTGCAGATTTGACAAAAATGAAATGAAGGTACCAATGTGAGATTTCTAAAAATAGCTACAGCACTTGACCCAAGGTTTAAGAATATGAAATGCTGTCCAAAATCTGAGAGAGACGAGGTGTGGAGCATGCTTTCAGAAGTCTTAAAAGAGCAACACTATGATGCGGAAACTACAGCACCCGAACCACCAAAAAAGAAAATCAACCTTCTACTGGTGGCATCTGACTCAGAGGATGAAAATGAATATGCGTCGGATCATTATTGAGCAGAACCTATCATCAGCATAGATGCATGTCCTTTGGAATGGTGGTTGAAGCATGAAGGGAGATATGAATCTTCAGCGCATCTGGTACGTAAATACCTTGCAACGCTGGCTACAACAGTGCCATGCAAATGCCTGTTTTCACTTTCACGTGACATTGTAAACAAGAAGTGGGCAGCATTATCTCCTGCAAATGTAAACAAACTTCTTTCTCTGAGTGACTGGCTGAACAAGAAGTAGGACTGGGTGAACTTGTAGGCTCTAAAGTTCGACATTGTTTTGTTTTTGAATGCAGTCTTTTGTACATAATTCTACATTTTTAAGTTCAACTTTCATGATAAAGAGAGTTCTATTATTAAGCACTATTATTAACAGTGTGATTAATTTTTTTAATCGCTTGACAAGCCCTTGAAATTTCTCATTATGCTGAAGAACTTCTCTTCATTCATCACAAATGGGAAATAGCAAGCAGTCAGGATATGCTTCTACGGGCACAAAGCTCTAAAAATTTAGAGCAGGTTGCACAGCGGAGCCAAGAGGCCAGTGAAGAGGCTTGGCAACATGTGACCTCCAGAAGAAGAAGGAGGGATGTCCGGGTTTCAGCAACGCAGACACAGGTAACTAACCGCTTTCATGTTCTCTCCACAGGTACTAATGCGGAGAGTGGACCAGATGATACGTCTGAGGGAAGGGAGCAGAAGGAGACTCCGCTGGTTGGAAGGCATGAGATGCACTGTCCTGAGATGGGGGGTTCCACGACCACCACTCCCAAGAGAAGGAGGCGGGTGGTGGTGGTCGGGGACTCTCTCCTCCGGGGGACTGAGTCATCTATCTGCCGCCCTGACCGGGAAAACCGAGAAGTCTGCTGCTTGCCAGGGGCTAAGATTCGTGATGTGACGGAGAGACTGCCGAGACTCATCAAGCCCTCGGATCGCTACCCCTTGCTGCTTCTCCACGTGGGCACCAATGATACTGCCAAGAATGACCTTGAGCGGATCACTGCGGACTACGTGGCTCTGGGAAGAAGGATAAAGGAGTTTGAGGCACAAGTGGTGTTCTCGTCCATCCTCCCCGTGGAAGGAAAAGGACGGGGCAGGGACCGTCGGATCGTGGAAGTCAACGAATGGCTACGCAGGTGGTGTCGGAGAGAAGGCTTTGGATTCTTTGACCATGGGATGGTGTTCCATGAAGGAGGAGTGCTGGGCAGAGATGGGCTCCATCTTACGAAGAGAGGGAAGAGCATCTTTGCGAGCAGGCTGGCTAACCTAGTGAGGAGGGCTTTAAACTAGGTTCACCGGGGGAAGGAGACCAAAGCCCTGAGGTAAGTGGGAAAGCGGGATACCGGGAGGAAACACAGGCAGGAACGTCTGTGAGGCGCGGCTCCTGCCTCATACTGAGAAGGAGGGGCGATCCGCAGGTTATCTCAAGTGCTTGTATACAAATGCACAAAGCCTTGGAAACAAGCAGGGAGAACTGGAGGTCCTGGTGATGTCAAGGAGTTATGATGTCATTGGAATAACAGAGACTTGGTGGGATAACTCACATGACTGGAGTACTGTCATGGATGGTTATAAACTGTTCAGGAAGGACAGGCAGGGCAGAAAAGGTGGTGGAGTAGCACTGTATGTAAGGGAGCAGTATGACTGCTCAGAGCTCCGGTATGAAACTGCAGAAAAACCTGAGTGTCTATGAATTAAGTTTAGAAATGTGAGCAACAAGAGTGATGTAGTGGTGGGAGTCTGCTATAGACCACCGGACCAGGGGGATGAGGTGGATGAGGCTTTCTTCCGGCAACTCGCAGAAGCTACTAGATCGCACGCCCTGGTTCTCATGGGTGACTTTAATTTTCCTGATATTTGCTGGGAGAGCAATACAGCGGTGCATAGACAATCCAGGAAGTTTTTGGAAAGCATAGGGGACAATTTCCTGGTGCAAGTGCTAGACGAGCCAACTAGGGGGGGAGCTTTTCTTGACCTGCTGCTCACAAACAGGGAAGAATTAGTGGGGGAAGCAAAAGTGGACGGGAATCTGGGAGGCAGTGACCATGAGTTGGTTGAGTTCAGGATCCTGACGCAGGGAAGAAAGGTAAGCAGCAGGATACGGACCCTGGACTTCAGGAAAGCAGACTTCGACTCCCTCAGGGAGCGGATGGGTAGGATCCCCTAGGGGACTAACATGAAGGGGAAAGGAGTCCAGGAGAGCTGGCTGTATTTCAAGGAATCCCTGTTGAGGTTACAGGGACAAACCATCCCGATGAGTCGAAAGAATAGTAAATATGGCAGGCGACCAGCTTGGTTAACGGTGAAATCCTAGCGGATCTTAAACATAAAAAAGAAGCTTACAAGAAGTGGAAGGTTGGACATATGACCAGGGAAGAGTATAAAAATATTGCTCGGGCATGTAGGAATGAAATCAGGAGGGCCAAATCGCACCTGGAGCTGCAGCTAGCAAGAGATGTCAAGAGTAACAAGAAGGGTTTCTTCAGGTATGTTGGCAACAAGAAGAAAGCCAAGGAAAGTGTGGGCCCCTTACTGAATGAGGGAGGCAACCTAGTGACAGAGGATGTGGAAAAAGCTAATGTGCTCAATGCTTTTTTTGCCTCTGTCTTCACTAACAAGGACAGCTCCCAGACTGCTGCGCTGGGCATCACAACAGGGGGAGTAGATAGCCAGCCCTCTGTGGAGAAAGAGGTGGTTAGGGACTATTTAGAAAAGCTGGACGTGCACAAGTCTATGGGGCCGGACGAGTTGCATCCGAGAGTGCTAAAGGAATTGGCGGATGTGATTGCAGAGCCATTGGCCATTATCTTTGAAAACTCGTGGCGAACGGGGGAAGTCCCAGATGACTGGAAAAAGGCTAATGTAGTGCCAATCTTTAAAAAAGGGAAGAAGGAGGATCCTGGGAACTACAGGCCAGTCAGCCTCACCTCAGTCCCCGGAAAAATCATGGAGCAGGTCCTCAAGGAATCAATCCTGAAGCACTTACACGAGAGGAAAGTGATCAGGAACAGTCAGCATGGATTCACCAAGGGTAGGTCATGCCTGACTAATCTAATAGCCTTCTATGATGAGATTACTGATTCTGTGGATGAAGGGAAAGCAGTGGATGTATTGTTTCTTGACTTTAGCAAAGCTTTTGACACGGTCTCCCACAGTATTCTTGCCAGCAAGTTAAAGAAGTATGGGCTGGATGACTGGACTATAAGGTGGATAGAAAGCTGGCTAGATTGTCGGGCTCAACGGGTAGTGATCAATGGCTCCATGTCTAGTTGGCAGCCGGTGTCAAGTGGAGTGCCCCAGGGGTTGGTCCTGGGGCCGGTTTTGTTTAATATCTTCATAAATGATCTGGAGGATGGTGTGGATTGCACTCTCAGCAAATTTGCGGATGATACTAAACTGGGAGGAGTGGTAGATACGCTGGAGGGCAGGGATAGGATACAGAGGGACCTAGACAAATTGGAGGATTGGGCCAAAAGAAAGCTGATGCGGTTCAATAAGGATAAGTGCAGGGTCCTGCACTTAGGACGGAAGAATCCAATGCACAGCTACAGACTAGGGACCGAATGGCTAGTCAGCAGTTCTGCGGAAAAGGACCTAGGGGTTACAGTGGATGAGAAGCTGGATATGAGTCAGCAGTGTGCCCTTGTTGCCAAGAAGGCCAATGGCATTTTGGGATGTATAAGTAGGGGCATAGCGAGCAGATCGAGGGACGTGATCGTTCCCCTCTATTCGACATTGGTGAGGCCTCATCTGGAGTACTGTGTCCAGTTTTGGGCCCCACACTACAAGAAGGACGTGGATAAATTGGAGAGAGTCCAGCGAAGGGCAACAAAAATGATTAGGGGTCTGGAACACATGACTTATGAGGAGAGGCTGAGGGAACTGGGATTGTTTAGTCTGCGGAAGACAAGAATGAGGGGGGATTTGATAGCTGCTTTCAACTACCTGAGAGGTGGTTCCAGAGAGGATGGTTCTAGACTATTCTCAGTGGTAGAAGAGGACAGGAAAAGGAGTAATGGTCTCAAGTTGCAGTGGGGGAGGTTTAGGTTGGATATTAGGAAAAACTTTTTCACTAAGAGGGTGGTGAAACACTGGAATGCGTTACCTAGGGAGGTGGTAGAATCTCCTTCCTTGGAAGTTTTTAAGGTCAGGCTTGACAAAGCCTTGGCTGGGATGATTTGATTGGGGATTGGTCCTGCTTTGAGCAGGGGGTTGGACTAGATGACCTCCTGAGGTCCCTTCCAACCCTGATGTTCTATGATTCTGTGATTCACAGAAGTGTGTGTGGGAGGGAAAAAGGATAAATCAGAATTTTCGCTTTTGTTAGAATAGGACAGAATTAGGAGTTCACCCCATATAAAGCAAAAGCTTCATATTGAGGGAATTATTTGGGAATCAACCAAGGAGCAACCTACAAAAGGATGCCTCTGCAGAGAAATGGGAACCTACTTTGCAAATCTTCCTCAGATGAGGCTGATATTTTTGTCCCACAGTACCACTAGGGACCTTATGGAGAGAGCCTTGATTCACTCAGTGAATAGTTTCTCAAATGCCTAGGGTGCCAACTAGTGAAGGATTTTAATATCTTGTCTGTAGCAACTTTGAAACCCCCAGGTCCTGCATTTTGGATGGCAAGAGATGATGAATGTATGACTGGCGTGTATATTCCTATATGCTTAAGATACATCTTTTAGAGATCTAAGAATCCCCGATAATGCCACAACCTTTCCAAAATTAAAGTTGAAACCAACTAATTTCCAAGAATTGTGGAAAGAGGAATTTACCTTGGGCAGAAAAGGTTATTCTTACAGCCCAGAAACCTCTCTTTACGACCGATCGACCAAGCTGCAAGAAATCATTCCAAAACCTGACTTTTGGAACGAATAGCAACTAGAAAAGCCAACTGCTGGCCAGTCTGATGAAACTTGACATTTGGTGCTCAGTTGGGAGTTTGATATACCTGCATAAAGAACACTTATGGCTAGTACCCAAACTTATTATGGTGTTTGGTTGTAGGTCTCTAACCAACCATATGGGAGAAACTCCAGTGTAGCTAAGATCATCCAAATGTTGTGATCATTATTAATTTTTTGTACTAATTAGACACCAGGGCCCGATTGTGCTGGTACCACAAAAACATATAACAAAGAGATAGTCCCTGCACCCAAAAATGTATTGTTTCCTTTGCACCATAAGTGAAACTTTACCAGAACAATGAATGAAATTTCCTGATTGAATTCTGTCTGGATACCAAAATGTATCAGTGAGGCTAAAAAAGTGTTTTTAATTTATAAGGAGGGGATCACACTCAGAGGCTTGCTATGTGAAAGGGGTCACCAGCACAAAAGTTTGAGAATCACTGGGCTAATGGATAATCTCTGCTGAACTGCACTTTTCTTTTGACATCCAGGCTGTTAAATTATAGGCAGCTCAGGTACAGATGAAATGGGGGCCCATGCTTCAAGCGATCTGGTTCTTCTGCAGCTATAGTGGAGTTTCCTGAGCTATCAATCATGTCCAAAAATTCCCAGGACTTCTTGCGAGTGAAGAACTAGAAGGATGACTTCAGCTCTTTCCTCTTCCGTTTATGCAAACTGTCTTGTAAAGCAGCAGATTCTTCTCTACATCTGACATTTCCATGGCCTCTGAGAGAAAAGTTCTGACCTCTGGTTGCTCACTTATGTTGAAAGGGATTTAAACATTCATACTTCAGAGCACAAGTCAACCTCTAACAGGAGATAGGAAGAAATTTCCCTTGTGGGTCAGTTATTCCTTAACTGCCCTCTACAGGATTTCTTGAACCTTCCTTTGAAGCAACTGCTATTGGCCACTGTCAGATGACAGAGGACTCAGTGGACCACTGGTTTGATCCCATCTGTCCATTCCTATGTTTTTGTTCCAACACTACTGAATTCTGTAAAAGTAAACTAAAAGGAAGTGTACCCTGACATACTGAAAAACTGTACAGCACAAGTTGTGAGGTTGAGAAAGCTGGATGCTCTTTTTTTCTGAGTGAGGGACCATAACCCTGGGGTCATCTTGCCTTCCAGGTATGCTCTTCACCAAGTGAGGTTTGTTCCTGTAGCAATCATCCAAGGGCCAAAGTGAAAACTGGGTTGGCTTAAAGTATGTTGCTTGTACTTACCTGCCCCAGAAGAGACATTTGGACAGGATCTGAGAATGACATGTCCACAAAAGGAATTTCTGGAGGCACATTGTGAAATCCCACGCAGAAGACAGTGCCAATGCATGGCATCAGCAAACCTGGTCTCTGGAGAAGACTGGCTACAGGGTGACTGCTGCCAGGATACAACTGATGAGATGAAGTTTTGGGTCTTTGTAAATCTTTACCATAGTGGTAAATTTATAGTCAAAGCCATGCCTATTTTTAACCTGGTTGAACAATTTCCTGCACTGGATTCAGAATATTCTTGATTTTGAACTCCAGGTGGGTTGGAATCCTTTCTAGCAGCTGGCAAGTTATAAATGGATCTGTTTCTCTGGACAGGGCACAAACAGTGATGTTATCTATAAATGGATCGGGTTGTGTAACGTGGGACCTCAGCCTTGCTATGACTACTACCAGCCATTTAAACCTCTGGACACAGAGGGTAGGTCAAAACGAAGAGTGTTGTATAGGAGTTGTAAAGTCTTCACACACAAACGATCATTTTGTCTGTGTGATGCTGAAGATTTAATTGTTTGGGAAGAAAAATATTTAGGTCTTCCATGTGAGCGTCTGCTTCACACTTTTCCCTCTGCTAGGCAAACACTCCCTTCATGAATACCTTTGGTGTTGGCAGTGACCAACAGATTACTATGCTGGCTTTGACAAGGAGGGTTCAGGCTTCTGTTATCTCAGTGACTAATTTTGCTGGTTCCCCAAATAGCCGTCCACTTGTAAATGTGGATGCACAGGGTATGGATGATTTTTTTCATGTTCATGAGTGTAAACAGTTTCCTTATAGCCAGAGAGTAAGGATGGTTTGACACAAATCACATCAAGATAGAGGAAAAATTGCCATGAAAGAGTATCTTGCACACCACTTCAAGGATTTGACTAGACTGTAACCCAGAGAACTCTCACACTCAAATTGAGGATCATATCCTAGAGCAGTGGTCCCCAACCTTTCTTGTGGGAATAGCATATTCCCCTGCCCTAGAGACTATGACCCACTTGCTTGCCACCAAGTAGCTTTTCCTTACTAGGTATAAGAAATGGCCACAGTTGAAGTTTTGAAATTTTGATGTCGTGTCCTCACTCTTTTGGTAAATGGAATCTTTTGGAAGGAACCCCCTTCTGGGGGCATGGCTGTGTCTCTTTCTGGTATGATTACTGCTGCACTTAGGTTCCCCAGATTTACAAATTTTCCTTATATTTTTATATAACATTTTAGTTTAACATCTAATTTTAACTGGAAATGATGATCTCAAAGGAGGAAAGTGTGAGAAACTAGATAGTTTATTATAGAGGTTTTTTTCAAGACACTGGTTTCCAGAGCTGAGAGAGTCATCTGGATTTGGGGTTTTTTTCTGTGTGGTGGTGTACATGGGGTACTTCCCCCAGTTGTTTACAGAAGTGAGGTAGCGTAATCATCCTGATCTGGGGATTTCTCAACTAAGGAGGGATACTGAGACAAATGCTGATTGTTGGAATAGCCTGCTAGATGGCCCCAGGTGCCTGAAAGGGTTCTGTCTACACCCTCAGGCTGGCCAAGCAAGAGCCCAGGTAAGTACTTCCAAAGAAAATTAGTACCACTTGGGGCTTTTTACTCAGTAAAGCAGGAGCCATTTTGAACATGGGAAGGGATTTCTCCTTGACGCCTCTGTAATCCCCTGATGGTGCAGGTACATAAGGAATGGAATTCTTAAGTGCCTCTGTTCTGGGCACACACTGTCTGAAAGCTCCTTAGACTTCAACGCTGAGCAAGCCTATAGAGAGGGGGAGGAGACTCCAAACTCCTTTCCCTGGTAAAGCGTGCGTCCTTGACCTGATAGATGGACAGGAACAATTCCCACTCCATTGTGACCTAAAATTTGGGGCCCCTTCCCTGGTTGAAAGAGGGTCCCAGGCTGAAAAGCAGAGATAAACAATTTACATTACCCTGCCAACTCAGACAGGGCTTCACAGAAGTAACGTGTCTCTGCATGCCCAGATATACTCCAGGGTAGGAGGGGGCGGTGACCCTGATACAGAGCACTCCAGGAGACCCATATATAGGAGAAAACCCCAGCAAACGCATCCTAAGAGTGGGAAGGCAAGAGAAAAAGTTTAAAGCCTTATGTTTATACAACCTGCTCATTAATTATACATATGACTTCCTTACAAAGGGGACAATTCCTTTCGTCTTTTTGGGACCCAGAGCATATGGAGTTTCCAAGTGTTATTCCTGAGCAGGCTATGTGGGGTTCTCATCAACTAGAGAATCCTCATTCTCCTCATCAAGCCTTCTCACAATGGAATCAGGACTTCAAATAGGTGTGTTATGTGCGCATGCATGGCACTAGTACGCTGGTCCAACAGAGCCCCATCCCCTCACAGAGCAAGGATTGGTGGCTTGTAGCAGCAGAACATAGGTCACCCTCTAAGACCTGGTCTACACTGGTGGGGGCGGGGGGGGGGGGAGAGGGATGATCAATCTAAGTTACACAACTTCAGCTACGTGAATAACGTAGCTGAAGTCGACGTACTTAAATCTACTCACCTCGGTGTCTTCACTATGGTGAGTCGACTGCTGACGCTCCCCCATCGACTCTGCCGGCACCTCTCGCGCCGGTGGAGTACAGGAGTCGATGGGAGAGTGCTCAGGGGTCAATTTATCGCATCTAGAGTAGACACGATAAATCGACCCCCGCTGGATCGATCACTGCCCACCAATTCAGTGGGTAGTATAGACATACCCGACTCCTAAAAAGCTGCCCACTGCACTACTTGGACTTAGCTTGATCTTGCAGGGCTTTTCTACCACTGCAATAGCGGTCAAAGGGAGTTACTGAGAGGTGCTGCATTTGCAGATCCAGAGAACTTACTTGAGGGGAGGGAGAGAGGAGCAAGAAGTTGAAATGAAATTAGTATTGCAGAAAAATGAACAAAAATTAGTTATAAAACAAAGTTGTTGGGAGAAACTGAACCGCCAACTTTTTCTGCTGCTGGACACAATTTCTGGTGGCCTGAGTTGAAGGGTGGAGCTCAGTGCTGGAGCCTTCATCAACAACACTGGTCCACCTCCCAGTTCTACAGGTGAGAGGCATCACCGCTTTGTTACGAATGAGGAGAAAAGCTGGGCAGCAGAACAAACAAAATGTGCACATTTTAGCATGTTTTCAGGTGTCCCGCTAAAGACCTCTTGTATCTTTGATAGCCAGAAGTTTATAAGATAACAGATTTAATCAGATTTCAATACTACTAATGAAGCAGTTATATCAAATGTTATATGAGAATAGATATTAAAAAAGACACAATTTAATATTTTTGCTCTTAAAAGCTTAAGTATAAAATGCCTTATTAACTGTCAGCAAAGGATATTGATATTGCTCTTATCCAGCATTGATAACAGAGACTGAAAATAACATGGCTTTGTTATTTTCTGTATTGTATCATTTCAACTAAGATATAGGACAAATCATTTTGAATAGTTTCCATTTTACCTAAGTGAATCTGGTTTTGGTTTTACTATAAATCAACTGAAAACAATGATGCACACAAAATTTCTTACTTACATCTTCAATATCTATGCATAGCAGGGAACGTGAACTTAAATCAAGGCCTTGTAGCTGGAGTCTTGCTACTTCTAGCTCCAGCGACAAGTGCTCAATCTGTTTCTTCTCTGCTGCCAGTTTATATTCCATCTCCATTGTCACATTACTCAGTTTTTGTTGCCACTGTTCATTGTCAGATATATTTTGCTTTCTGAGGTCATCTGATTCTTTCCTTTCAGAAATAATTAGTTGTTTTAGCTCTTGTATCTCATTTTTCATATTTTCACGAGACTGAAATTGCTCTTCAAAGCTCTTGATGGACTTTTCATATGTCTGACATATCATCTGAAGTTCTCTAATTTTACTCTCCAGATTAGATTTTCTATGTATAATGCTCTCTCTCTTTGCAATGAAGTCCAATGCCTGATCATTATGGGGCTCTTCAACTAAACTAATTTCTGTTTTATCTCCTAGAACAGATTCTTGAGAAATATTCAGCCAAATACTTTCTTCTCTCCATTTGCACAGATCACTATCAAAGGACAACTCCAAAAGATTTGCTTCTGGAAAATATGGCATCTCATTAAGACATGATGGAGAGAATGTGGACTTGGTTTCCTCTAATTTAAATTCTCCATCTTTTTGGCGAGAAGTCACCTGCACTTCCACTGAATCAGCATTAACTTTATTCAGACTTGTTGACAATGCAGAATTTTCTGCCTTAAGAGTTTTAATACAGGACTGTAGCTCAGACACTTTGAAGATCATACTACAGTGTTGCTCATGTAAGATTTTATGCTCTCTTTGTAAAGAGAAAATTTTCTCTTTTACTTCAGCAAAGTGCATTTTAACTTCTTTGTTGGACAGTTTTAAATCTTCATAGTTATAGTTAGGTTCAGTACTACATTCCAGAGATTTGAAAGACATTTGCTCGTCATCAAAGTGTATTCCTACTTCATTTTCAACATTCTGATCCATTAATTCATCAGGAAAAATAGCTTTTTCATCTTTTAATATTTTAACTTCACTCACTATTTTTTCTACCTCTTCTGCCATTTTATCAGTAGTGGTGCATTCAGTTTTTGAGTCATTAAGTTCGGATGTTAATACTAACTTTTCAATCTGCAGCATTTCACACATTTTCTCCAATTCATTTAGTCTGTTCATTGTCATCTGTAAAGAGGATACTAGTTGGACATCATCATTCTGGCTTGTTGTCAGCTCATGAAGAACCAAAGAGTACTTTTCATCTATTTCTCTTTTAGAGTTGACCTGGGAATCAGCATCAACAACAGACTCCACTGATTGGTCATTCTTATCTACCACTATAAGCTTAGGATCTGGAGTTTCCAATTCTTCTTTAATAGTTTGTAATTCTTGCTGCATCCTCTCTTTTTCCTTTTCACTTTCCTCAAGTTTTCTTTCCACACTTTTTAAAGCAGCCTCCAACTGCATAACCTGTGTGCTGTAGTTTTCTACAGAGACTTCTCTGTCCTCAAGATCCATCTGAAGTAGCTCAAGTTTAACTTGATATTTATTCAGCTCGTTCTCTTTTTCTTCCATGGACACTCTCAACTGTTCTGATGTAGGCCTTCTGTCATGAACTAAGTCACACGCTAGAGATTCATTCTTTGTTTTTATTACCTTGCTCAATTGCTCATTCTCTTGAAGCAAGACGTTATGTTCTTCTTGCATTTTGTTTTGTTCTGCCCTGACATTTAACATTTCCTGTCTCAAACAATCCAACTCAGCTGAAGATACATTTTGGATGTGAGCAATCTCAGATTGTTTAAATTGCAACTCTGACTGCACTTTCTCAAGTTCCTGAATCAAATCTTTATTTTTTCCCTCTAAGGACACTAGTTTAGAGAAGAATTCATTACGCTCATCCCTAAGCTGTTTCTCTTGTCGTTCTGATTCTGCTTTACTCTCCTGAAAGTGACTTTTTTGCTGTCTTAAAATGCCTTCTGTGTTGGCATTTTTTTCTTCCATTGATTTGTATTTTCCTTGTAGATCTACAAGTTCTTTTTCAATTTCTTCATATCTTTCTATGAGTGACAGTCTTTCCTCCTTGTGTCTTCTGGACAACTCAGAAATGCTTTCCTCTCTTTCCTTTAAACTATTAGAAAAAATTATGTTTGTTTCTAGTAAGTCTACTTTTTCTTGTTCTAAAGCCTTGTTAATGCCCTTAAGGGTTCCATTTTCTTCAGTAAGGTCCTCAATTTCTTTTTCACGTAAGGAAAGCATTGTAGACATGTCTTTTTTCTTGAAATTCCATGTGTCACACACAAGTTGTAGCTGCTTTACTGAATCCTCAAGCAATTTATTATTGATTTTTAAATCCCAAATCTCTGCTTGTTGAGTTTCTAATTCTTTGTTCAAAGTGTGCAATTGCTTGTCCTTTTCCTCAAGGGCAGCTAATGTTTTATCAATACAATCTTGCTGAGCAGAAGTATCCCCTTGCAAGTTACGAATATGGTTTTTAGTCTCTGTCACAAAACTTCCATGCATCTGTTCTGCTTCAACTAGCTTTTTTTCCGTCTCACCTTTGATTTCTACCAAGTTTTCATAGGGTTTCTGCAAAAGTGACTTAAACTGCTTTTGAGCCATTAATGAAATCTCAAGAGAAGAGACCTGATCTTGTAGGATTGACATATCCTGTCCATCATTTTTATCTGTTTCTAGGACAGCTTTTGCACAATGGTCTTCCCAATCCTCACTGATTGTTCCAGGTTCTCTCATTAATACATCTGTGATGGAATTTTTCACTGGAAGTTGTTCTTCACCACCCAAAACAGTCCTGCAATGTTTATTCTGTAAATTTAGTTCTCTGTCTTCTGTTACTTCAGAAATATCTTTTGATTTTACAAGATAGCAAATTTTCTCATATTTACCATGCAACTCATGATAACATTGATCCTTTTCCAGTACTTCGTTTGCTGCTAACTGTAGCTTTTGTTCTAGAATTTCAACTTGGTTGGTGAGCTGAGATATTTTCCAGGTCATATTTTCTATTTCTTTCCGATATTTTTGATCTGAACATTCCGCTTTTTGTTGAAGTTCATCATAAGCTTTTTTCTGTGCCTCTAGTTTTTCACTTTTATATTCCACCATGTCTCTGAGATTTTTAATCTCTAAACTATATTTTTCTTTCTCATTTACCATTATTCTGACAGTCTCACTACTTTCATTACTTTTAACTTGTTGAATCTTGAGAAAACTTTCCAAGTCATTAATTTTGCTCAGCAATTCTTCCTTTTCAGACTCAAGCTTATTCACAAGTTGTTCATTTTCATTTTTCCATTGAGAAAGAATAGTAAACTCCTTTTTTAGTTCTTCACATTCTCCCTCCTTTAATCCAACAACTTTCAGCAAGGCTTCTGATTCCTTCTCCATTTTACTTATCTTACTGTTTAGTTCCTCAGTATGGCTTTCTCTTTGCTTCAGCAGATGTTGAATGGAGTCTCGTTGCTTTTCCAGATCAGCTATAGCTAATTTCAATTTCTCCAACGTGAGAGAGGCATCTTGTTTGTTGAGTTTCTCTTGGAGTATCTTTAGGTCTTCTTCCTGAGACAAACTCTTATCTATAGTAATAAAAAAAATTAAGTGGTTAATTTGTGAAAGCAAACTATGTCAAATATGCAATAGTAGCTTTTATGGGTAACACCATAAAATGGCAATATTGACATTTTTCAATTTTTCACTTAGCAATAAATTTTCTTAGAATTTCAGAATATAATTACATATGTGTTCCAAAACTGCCTTTATTCCCAAACCATGAAATTGTATAGCTGAGACAATTTCAGCATTGCCAGAATTCAGTTTTGCAGAAAGAACATACTGCTGCTAGTCAACTTGCTCTATGCTTCACAGTTGTATCTCTGTTTCTACAGCCCATTTTTACTGAGGTCTGATGGCTTGTACTCTGAAACGCATGGTTGACAGGTAACAGTACCAGATGAAGAATTTTGGTGCCCTATTTGTCCATTTTCCTGTCTTCAGGATCCAGAATATATAAAAATAATCAAGGTGTTTGATGGACTGATTTATGAAGTAAAATTAAGAGATGCAGACGATACAAGAGATTTCCTGTATTGCAAAGAGAATTCTATTGAATAACACCAACTTACCATATAAAACAAGACCACGCATTCCCTTCCAACAGGACAAGGAAAATTCAATGTCTCCAAGACCCCAGAATTTGGCGATTCAAAGGGGGGAAAAAAGGTATAACTAGAGAGGATAATCAGAGACTAATTAGAGAGGAAGAACTGTCCGGGGGTTAAAGGTGACAGCCTAGGACTCTGGGCACCCACATTCAGTTATGTTTCAATTAGGACAAGTTATTATTCGTTGCAGTGCAGAGCTACAGCACAAACATCTTCTGACTTATTTTTTGTTCATAACTATTCCCTCCAGAAAACTGAGATAATGCTACCATTTGACACCTTACTAGAGGTAGAGTAAGAACCACAGATAGAAGACAGTGAAAGCAAGAAAATGGACTTAGAAGGCATTACATTTTATTAGCTAGCCAAAAGTGCTGCTACATGCCAGAAATAAGATCAAAACACAAAGCAGTTATTTGGAAAAAGAAAAGGAGTACTTGTGGCACCTTAGAGACTAACCAATTTATTTGAGCATGAGCTTTCGTGAGCTACAGCTCTCTTCATCGGATGCATACTGTGGAAACTGCAGAAGACATTATATACACACAGAGACCATGAAACAATACCTCCTCCCACCCCACTCTCCTGCTGGTAATAGCTTATCTAAAGTGATCATCAAGTTGGGCCATTTCCAGCACAAATCCAGGTTTTCTCACCCTCCCACCCCCATACACACACAAACTCACTCTCCTGCTGGTAATAGCTCATCCAAAGTAACCACTCTCCCTATAATGTGCATGATAATCAAGGTGGGCCATTTCCAGCACAAATCCAGGTTTTCTCACCAACGCCCCCCCCCCCCCACAACACACACACAAACTCACTCTCCTGCTGGCAATAGCTCATCCAAACTGACCACTCTCCCCACAATGTGCATGACAATCAAGATGGGCCATTTCCAGCATAAATCCAAGTTCAACCAGAACGTCGGGGGGGGGGGGGGGTAGGAAAAAACAAGGGGAAATAGGCTACCTTAGGGGAGTGGCTAAGTCATTATGCAAGGTAGCCTATTTCCCCTTGTTTTTTCCTACCCCCCCCCCCCCGACGTTCTGGTTAAACTTGGATTTATGCTGGAAATGGCCCACCTTGATTGTCATGCACATTGTGGGGAGAGTGGTCAGTTTGGATGAGCTATTGCCAGCAGGAGAGTGAGTTTGTGTGTGTGTTGTGGGGGGGGGGGGGGTTTGGTGAGAAAACCTGGATTTGTGCTGGAAATGGCCCACCTTGATTATCATGCACATTGTAGGGAGAGTGGTCACTTTGGATAAGCTATTACCAGCAGGAGAGTGAGTTTGTGTGTGTGTGTTTTTTGGAAAAAAAAAAAAAGGGGGGGGGGGGTGAGAAAACCTGTATTTGTGCTGGAAATGTCCCACCTTGATTTTCATGCAGGTTGTAAGGAGAGTGGTCACTTTGGACAGGCTATTACCAGCAGG
Source organism: Chelonia mydas (assembly GCF_015237465.2). Lineage (NCBI taxonomy): Eukaryota > Metazoa > Chordata > Testudines > Cheloniidae > Chelonia > Chelonia mydas. The sequence continues at coordinate 160,335,614 of NC_057851.1, forward strand.
AGAGTGAGTTTGTGTGTGTGGTTTTTGGAGGGGGGTGAGGGGGTGAGAGAACCTGGATTTGTGCAGGAAATGGCCCACCTTAATTATCATACACATTGTGAAGAGAGTGGTCACTTTGGATGGGCTATTACCAGCAGGAGAGTGAGTTTGTGTGTGGGGGAGGGGAGGGGGGGGGGAGGGTGAGAAAACCTGGATTTGTGCTGGAAATGGCCCAACTTGATGATCACTTTAGATAAGCTATTACCAGCAGGAGAGTGGGGTGGGAGGAGGTATTGTTTCATGGTCTCTGTGTGTACATAATGTCTTCTGCAGTTTCCACAGTATGCATCCGATGAAGTGAGCTGTAGCTCACGAAAGCTCATGCTCAAATAAATTGGTTAGTCTCTAAGGTGCCACAAGTACTCCTTTTCTTTTTGCGAATACAGACTAACACGGCTGTTACTCTGAAACCAGTTATTTGGATGGACTCATGGATTGGAGAGTGCAGAAATACTGATTAAAATGGGAGCAGGACTGGTTCCATAAATTTAATTTTGAAATCTCATTAAGTGAGGTTAGACTTCTACAGAGATAAGCAGGAGCAGTCTCCTTTTCAATGGCTATTTAGCAGAATTACCGGTTCTCTTAAACCACAGTATGCAAAATGCATTTTCCCAACAAAATATACAAATGTAGGGAAAAGTCAAATTAGGGCTCGGCAGGTAATATTTCATCACATTTTAGCTCGATGGAGTCCATATTCAAGCTAAAGAATAATAATTTGAGGTGTATTTGTTTGCTTGGGATTTTAAAACACAGGAGCACATTGTAGTATTTAATTTGCTGACCCTATAGTTTTGTTTGGGACATATTTATTCCTCATTTTAAATAGCTTTAAAACCATATAATTTTATGAGTTAGAATATCTGTATAAAAAAGTTCCATCTCAGTTTGGAAAGAAAATTGCGTGTATTAGCTAAAAGTTAATTTAACTATATCACACACTGGGAACTTTTTTTCCTTGAGTATGCTTCAAATCACCATTTATAATGAGGTTTACAGATCCTTCACACTAAAGTAATGGTTTGTAATAGGATTTAATAGGTAGAAATCTGTAACTCACTTTTCATCTCTTCAGCATAATTCTGGCTCTCCTTTAGAAACTGTTTGGCTGTTTTTAGTTGTTCTTCCAGCTGATGGATTTCTCGTGACTTTTGATCAGACTGGCAGCGAAGAAGGTTTTTTTCCTTCTTCATTTCCTACAACAAAACATTAGTTACAAAACAGTTGATTAAGTCAATAAACTTAGAGTAGTGTAATGTGGTATACTACCCATCTGAGTCCCATGAAGACTCTGGAAAGTTGGGCCTTGGTTTCAGCTGGCACAGATCACAGCAGTACTTAAGTGGCTCAGGGTATGGAACCAGGGAGCTGCAACCAGTTCTCTGTTGCCTGCCCATAGCAGATCTTGACACCGGATAGAATCCAGCCCACAGAAACTGAGTCAGTGAAGTTAAGTGACTTGCCCAAAGCCACAGAGCGGAGTCAATTTCACTGCCAGTATCAGAACTCAGGAGAAGTTTCCAGTTCCAGCTCCTGTTCTCAGACCACCCATCTCTCAGTGTGGATGATTCAAATATATGAAATTGCTCATCAGCAAGATAGCATTAGATGTAAAGTATTATTAGTCAGCAATACCTGGGGGTTCAGGATAGTACATTTTCTAAGTATCTTTTTTCCAAATAAGTTAAGAAAAGTTAAAATGCCCCATACAACTATGTCCTACCTGGGAACTTAAATAAAAGTTATTTCTAAAAAACTAACTCCTTCCACCCAAACTCCTGCATTGCTGGGTAACAGATGGCATGGCATTGGTGGGACTCTATTGGACGCAAGCCATCATTTATTCATCTACTTACTACTAGCAGATGGCACCAGTGCACAGAAGCCAAATTCAAGAAAAGGGAGGGTCTGGATGGAAAACAAATTAAAACCTTGCTGGCACAGCAGGTCTGTATTTTCAGCTATTTAAACAAGTCACCCAAAGAACATAAATAAAACCGTGGCTGCTTCTAGTTATTTTCCTTTCCTCTCACAACTTCCTAGTCCAAAATATCCAACTGTTATACCGAAACACACACACTCTCTCTGCTATCAATCACTCTAAAACGCACAGGTGTCAAGAGACACAATTTTCAGGCAATGCTGATGTATGACAAATGTTTCAAAGCTGTATGAATTCTGAGCTTCCTGTGTTCAAAATACCAATGAAATTCAAGGGGTTTAAATGGCTAAAATGCCTGCCCCTCTTGCTGTGACTCTGCACAAGTGGCTCTGATTAAGAAGCATTCAACACAAACCTGGAACAAACAACCTAACATAGCTGCAAAAAAATCCCATGCTTTGATGCTGGACTTTCACAAAATCATTTGCAAGAAATGCATTCTCCCACCTTAATCTGGTAAGGCTACATCCCATCATTTGGGATTACAATTTGGCCTCAAATCACATAGGCCTTCATTAACTCCTGGTTGAATAAATGAAATCCAATGTATTTAGACTTGACTGCATCAGCCCTGAAAAATCTGCAACAGTTACAGAACACAGCAGCATACCTTCTCAGTAATACAGGTTCACTTGAGTACATCAGTCCTATGCTTCACTCACTCTCTGATTCCCCAACAGAACACTGAATCAAGACTCAAAGCTATTTTCAAAGCTATAAAGAACATGGGCCCAAAATACCATCTTACTCTCTCAGACTTCAGTAGCTATGTTCAAGAACAACTGTCTACACATCAGCAGTAAAACTAGCATATGCAGGAGACAGGGCTTTTTCAGGAGCTGGCCCAATACTATGAAATTGACCCCTGCAAAAACTTAGAATGACAACATACATGACCATTTTTCATATTTACTCCCCGCCACGCACACCCTTTACCCTCTAGGACAGTGGTTTTCAACCTCTTTTCCATTTGCAGACCCTCTAGAAAATTTTAGATGGAGGTGCAGACCCCTTTGGAAATCTTAGACATAGTCTGTGGACCCCCAGTGGTCCACAGACCACAGGTTGAAAACCACTGTCCCATTGTAACGACAACCTTTCAAGGACCCCTTAGATAGTCTGTGAACTCCCAGGGGTTTGTGGACCACAGGTTGAAAACCACTGCTCTGGGGTATATGGGAGAAATAGAAACCTCAAATGACAGATTCTAGTCACCTTAATTATTCTTAAGTCTGGAAAGCATTCAGATACAACAGCAATTGGCACAATATAGGAACTTAAAAAACAACGATCTCTGATGTTCCTTCTATGACTATTCTGAGCTCTCGTCCCTTTCATTTTCCTTCTAACTACAAATTAAAGGAAAAATCTTTTAATCAACAATCAAGGTTTTTTTAAAATCAAAACTTACAGCCAGATCCTTGCAGTGTAAATTGGAATAACTTTATTCATTTCAATGGAGCTATGCTAATATATGCCAAGTCAGGATCTGGCTTCATAGCTAGAATTTTGTTGATAATGCTGGTCTATAGTGCTCACAAAAGTAAAAATGTACTTGTTTTGGTTGTTAGCAAAGCAAATATAACTAAAAAGACATGTAATGGAACATTATACTGGAGGAGGAGACTTACCCATGTGAATGCAAAGAGGCAAAGAGTTTGGCAGTACCTCCCAGGGATTCTTTATTTATAAAAATCATTTTGGGGATTTTCTCTTGCTTTAAATTGATTGTGTGACCAAAAAAGTACCCATTCCACCATGAAATCTTGGAATTAGGCAAAACACAAAGCTTAGGAAGCAGCTCATGATTCTAGAATTTCCAAATGAACTCAAACAGATATTTAAAATGTTTTATTTTTAGGACTAAACATAGAAAGAGTCTCTTGAACCATACTACATAATTAGATTAGACAAATAACTCCACATGAACTCCACATTAATATGCAAACTAGATATCATTAACTTGGGTTTGAATCGAGACTGGGAGTGGCTGGATCATTACACATATTGAATCTATTTCCCCATGTTAAGTATCCTCACATCTTCTTGTCAACTGTCTAAATGGGCCATCTTGATTATCACTACAAAAGTTTTTTTCTCCTGCTGATAATAGCTCATCTTAATTAATTAGCCTCTTACAGTTGGTATGGCTACTTCCACCTTTTCATGTTCTCTGTATGTGCATATATATATCTTCTTACTAGATGTTCCATTCTATGCATTCGATGAAGTGGGCTGTATCCCATGAAAGCTTATGCTCAAATAAATTTGTTAGTCTCTAAGGTGCCACAAGTTCTCCTGTTCTCTTTCCACATGAACTGTAACCCTATCTGTAGTATGCTGGGGCAAAATTATTTTTGTAAACCCTGACGATACAACCAATTTTGCACATGGGGTTAGTCCACATGGAATCAATTGCAAAAACTGCGAGATCAGGGCCTTATTTTGTATCACAACTATAGGTCTTTTAAGATGGTCCAAAAAAGTACAGCCAGACTAAGACAGTATCAAAACACAACTTCTGGTGGAAATACACTATTCTCCAACATACAGCTTGCAGAGTTCCCCTGTGAGTAAGTAAGGCATATATGGGGCACCAGTTCTTACTGATTCCCAGTTTAAATTATTAATTATTCCAGTTGCCCCTCTGATTTATTTACCTCAAAGTTTCTCCTCATATCATTTTCCTTTGACTGGTTTGCTAGTAAAGCCTGTTCTGCTCTGCACAGCTTCTGTGAAAGCTCACTGGAGTTGTTTTCCAAACGTTGTTTCACTGCTATTGCCTATGAGGAAAACACATCACATTTTATTTGTAGTCATATTTAATCTATTTTAAAAAATTAAAAATTCCTGATGTCCCTTTAAATGATGAGCTGTGAAGATATGTTATAAAACAAATCGAAAAGAATAAGCTATGTTCTGCTTCCTCTTACAGAAAGAGAAGTCTGAAGTTACTGTTAACTTCAGTGTTGTATGACTAAGAGAAGAATTTGGCCCTAAACCTTGAAACTCAGCATGATGGCTTTAAAAAAATGCAATTAAAAATAGCCCAGATATCTGAAACATCCATCCTCCTTTCACTGCCCAATCCCGGGGTCTAGATTTTGTATTTCCCTCACAACTGTTAAAGTCAACCATACCAAAAACAGTACATGTTAAGGTAACACAAATCTTTAATTCAAGACTGGGCAAGGATATGAAAAATATTTTCAGGCAAATTTTCAATAATATAGTTGTAATGTATAAATATATTCATAATTTAAGCTATATTTATAGTACAGTATGTTAATCATTGGGAATCCTAACCAGTGCTTTCTTTTAAGTTCAATCATAAGGGCAGCAGATTTAACACTTGCTCTCAATTTTTATAAAGTAACATACTTAGTCAAAGCAAGCACCTATTAGGTTTAGAAGATGCTTCCCCATTCCCACTTAGTCCTCAGCTGCTCATTTGAGAGGTAACATTTAGGTGTTGGACTGATGATCAGCTATCACCAAATATGCCATTGAAGAGCCAACAAATGGAAAGGATCAATACCAAACTAGACTCAATTCTGTATAATCCAAATACCAAGAGATTGACAAATTACTCTACCTTTTCCACTTACTATATATTCAAGGAATAGATTACATGTTCTTAAAAACCAGTATTTGTACACCTTAATTTTCTGCATTTATGAACCAACAAAGACATTCAGCTTGCACCTCTGTCTCCATAACTACAGTCTTCGGGGGTAAGGGAAATTAGTGTAGTGCTATCCTCTACCTTAATTTTATCTTATGACTTTATACCACTATCGAAACCAGAAAGTTAAAAGGATCATAACTGTAACACCACCAAATTCTAACTGGTTTTCAACCTTTTTTATCCGTTTTATATCTGTCACAATAGCTCTATAGTACTCCAAATTAAAAAGGAAGTACATTTATTACCAACATCAAGAGGAAAAAAATGAGAATGAAATCATCTAGTTCCATTCTAGAAAGGAGCATGCTTTTCTGGATAAAAATCTATAGACATCCAAGTTTCAGTATGAATCTAGTGTTTAAAGAGTAAACATGGAAAGAAGAGTATGTGTAGAGAAAATACCAACCATCTCTGTAGAAAATGTTTGATTAATGTGCTCAGACAGCTAGGATGACACACAGCTATGCAGGACAGCTATCATGGACAAATTTAGAACCTCTGTATTAAGTCAGTGTAGACCGTGTGTATCATAAATCATAAATAAAAAAGCAGTTTTCTGTTAAAGTGTGTGGGTGGAGAAAAAGCAGTGCTCAAATCAGAACAAGGCTAAAGGGAACTGTTGCAGGGCATTATGCCCAGACTGCCTTTGGGCCCATCTGTTACCTCAGTTTACCTTCAATCTTTCATCAAACCAGCTATCATGTGGCGATTTTACAGTAGTGCTCTCTTCCAGTTTGGTTTATTATCATAACACAATACTCAAACATACTCTTACCAGCCTCAATTATTCCTTTCAGTTTATAATGCCTCGTAAGTTTTATCAGAGCATGCCCATCCTTGTAGTCCAACCCCTCTCCTAGCTGCGACTTCTTCATCCTGCAGGTCCATCAATGGAGGCTTATCCCTGCACAGTTTCCAGTTCCTTGCAAATCTCTTCCCCCAAAAGTCTTCTGCCTTGGAGTTCTGGAAAATTGTCACCTGCCCTCTTCACAGGCTATCTGCCTGGGAGCTAAGGAGCGAGTATGTCTCTCTGAACTTTTGGGGCGGGGGGTGTCTCTTTCTTGAATGACCACAGGCTGCCCTTTTACCTGCCAGCAGGCCTGGTTTAAATGCATGCTTCTGTATTGACCCTTGTATTTATTCCCATCATACAGGGAGATGCGCTAAACCTGACAAAAGGTGCAGCTGTGCCCCAGTCTTTTAATGGACCAACTCACCCTGTGACAGGAGCATACCGCAGCTTGCTCTGACCTTTGATGTATTTAGTTGCACTTAAATATTAGTCATGTATATATCTTTAAACACAGAAAAGAGGACAGTTAAATTTTACTTAAAATAAAAACTCAGCATCACCCTTCCATTTGAATAGTTCAGATATTAAAAATCCTACTTTGTCAAGTTCTGCCCGTAGAGCATTGTTGTCATTCTTGGCTTGCTGCAAGTCCTGGTTCAGTTTGGCTTTTATCTGATTGCACTGCTGATCCACTGTCTGTAAGGAATGTTGCTGACGAAACAGTTCCTAGAAATTTAGATGTTGGGGTGGGGGGCAGAAACACACTCCTGTCACATGTTTCTAGTCAAGTTACTGTAACTATTAACACTGGAAAACGTGGGTGAGGGACTGTAAATAATCCCTGTAAATAGTCTCTAAATAATTACTAATTATACTAAAGCCCTCTCTTACAGAATCAAAAAGAGTTTAAAAACCAATTTCAAGTAAAGCATAAATTCTGTTATGACCACTAATGGGTCCTGACTCAGTTTGGCCAATCAATCAGAGTAGCCTACTTAATCTGTTACACCAAAACAGATGGATAAAAAAAAATACTAGCAAATAATGGAATGAAGCTTATATGGAGATCTTCTTTTGAATCGATATAACATTGAGCATTACAACTAAGCAACCAGACTAATCCTCAATAACCATGGTCCTTTGGGGAAAAAAATTCCCTTCTTTGCTATGGTTACATGTTTAACTTATTGCTGTAACAATGTTTTTCGTGGGGAAAATGCCTTAGTTTTTTTCAATTTGACTTAACATAAGACTGAGCAGCAACAGAAGTTTGGTAGAGGGGCATTCACTCCTCCCTCCTCAGGTCTGGGGGAGCAGAACTTCACTAATGCACACCTCCTAAGATCCTTAGGAATCTAGCCCACCTCTTGCAATCTTTAGGAGATGCAAAGTAGATATCCATCCAGGTGTCATTCTTTTCTGAGGCTTCTTCCCAGCCCTACGGTCCTTATGGTTGGGGATCTACATGAATTTGAGAGGGGATTTATGTGGGGGAATAGGGCTATGAAGGGCATGGGACTTTTAGAAGGGGGTGTTGGAGTTGGTAAGGAGAAGAGAGGGCTAAGTAGGGGAGCAGAAAGCAGAGGAAGATAGGGGAGGGAAAGCACGAGCGGCTTCTCCTGGCAAGAAACCTCTCTGCCAAACTTCTCTTGGCAGCAGCTGCAGGACTCCCCTCTAACAAATCACAGCAGGTTTGTCAGATGGAGAAGGTAGTGAAGTACTAGTGCTTCCCCTCTGCTTTCTCCTAAGCACCCTCCTATCCTCCTGCAAGACACCTGTTCCAGCCCATGTCCTCAAGTACCCCCACAGCCTGTTCCCACTCTCACTGCCAGCCAGAGACCTGTCCTATGAAGTCCCCAACCCTCTTGGCTCCCAGTGATCCATTTCCCAAAATATCTGTGTCTTCCCCCTTTACCCCCAGCCTCTCTACTCTCATACCCTTTCCAAAGACCCACTCCTACCCTGGGCTGGCCTGCCAGGAGCAGAAGAATGCAGGTGGGGAGGTTCACACTCAGGAATAAGTGAGCCAGTTACTAGCAAAATGTTCAAACTTTTTTCTGATTTTTTTTTCATCTAACTATAAATTAGAGGTGAACAAATTGGTAGCCTGCCTGCCCAGCCTATCTTGAAGAAAAAAAATGGATTCACTTCCACCAAGTTATAACCACCAGACTACTATTATCAACAGCTAGGGAACATAGTTTTAGTCAGTTTAATTCGTGGTAGGCCAATAAATTGTTTCAATAACAAATGCAGATCCATCCAGCTGCCAAACTAAAATAAAGAAAAAATCCAAATAAACGTAGCAAGAGAGTGTGACAAAGGAGAAAAAAATGAAAGGAGGAAGGTCAGAGTGGAGATACTTAAAATATTTTCCCTCTAAGTTTCCCTCAATTTGCATATGAGCTACTAAAATTTGCCCCTTAGTAGCACAACTAGAATATCATGTGACAAAAACAGTTGTTTTCCTTACACTAACTGGTTTCTTTTGAGATGTTTTGTCTACTTGGATCCTGCTCTAGGTGTGCATGTGCCCCAGGTGCATGATATTGGATTCTTTTGGTTGACAGTGTGCAGATGTAGCATCAGCAGGTATCTTAATATGCACGCACACACCCACACACCTGCAGGCAGAGCAGGCCCAGCCACTTCTCAGTTTCTTTGCCAATACAGAATCCCAAAACTAATGGATTTCACAGTAGTGGAGAAAGAGGACTGGTCGTGGGGTCCATGTGGGCAGAACAGCCTGAAGAACCAGAATTACTGTAAGGTCAGTAATTGGGGTTTTGTCTCCAAGTATCTGTTAACATGGATCTCACTTTAGGTGACTAGCAGTTATCTCCCTATGGAGGGGAATGTCAAGAGTCCAATTTACATAAAGAGTGCAGGACTGCCCTAATAAACTGGGCATCAGAACTAGGAGTTGCAACTAGTGAGTAGTGCTGAATAAAAGTATGCAATGAGCTCCCAGTGACTCCTTTGCAAATTTCTGACATAGGAACATTCCTCAAGCATGTCTGTGTCACTTAAGCCCTAGTATAGTTTGCTTTAATATAAGAAGGTGGATCTAATTTATTTAGTTCACAGAAGATCTTTATGCAATCAAATATCCATTTCAAGAGTCTCTGGGTTGAAATAACGAGCCCTCTAGATCTGTCCCAAATATTGCAAAAAAAGTTCTAGGCCAGTTATGGAAAGGCTTTGTTCTATGGAGGTAGTAGAAAAGTGCCCTAAAGACATCACTCATATGAAGTTTTGCCCCTCTAGGAGTCAAATGAGGTTTGGGGGAAAACACTGAAGGCGTATGCACTGATGCAAACAAAAGCCTGAGACCACTCTGAATAAGAACCTAGGGCGAGATCAAAGAAGAGTCATCTTGTCTTTATGAAATATAGTAAAAGAGATCCTGCCATTAATGCCTAAATCTAGCTTAGCCTGTGAGTGGAGATAACAGCCACCAAATATCCTGTTTTCATAGAGAGGTGATAAGGAACATGATGCTAAAGGCTCTTAACAGGGACAGGGGGGACCATTAGGTCCAGGAATACAATACTTTGGTCCCAGGAAGGTCCCTCACTTCAGGAAGTGTAGTTGCTGCGCCAAAATGTCGAACAGGTTGTCAGTCGGCTCCTCGAGCACCACAATCTCTAGCCCCAAGTTGGAGGCCACTCTTTTAAGCAGCTCCTGGTGGGCACAGAAATTGTCGGGTGGCAAAAGGTTGGCAGGTCCAGCCACTGCCTCGTCGGGGAAGGAGGCAGCCATAGGCGTTGCAGCCGGTTCATCCTCAACTGCTGGTGCTGACTGTGCAGGGGCCGCCGGAGTCTCGGTGCCAGGGTCTGGTTCTGAGCCAGATTCCGGTGGCACTGTAGCCAAGGCCTGGCCCTCAGAAACTACCAAGGGTGCCTGGAGAGAATATGAGCACAGCATGGGAGGGAACCCCCAAAGGGTCCAATACAGCCACTGCGGTGGCCATTGGGTGGATGGCCAGGGACCTGACGGCAGGCCTGCTGCGGGCTCCAGCCCGTAAGACTGGTGCTGATGATGCCTCTGGGTTGGAGAGGGCTCACTCTCGGACCCCGAGGAAGATTCCTCCCTAGGAGACTAGGGTGGAGCTGAGGTGGCCTCATGCTGGTAGCCATGGCTTGCTGGGAATCACCATTGCACCAGGGAGCAGCACCGAGGGGAAGGTGACCTGTGTCTCCGAGCTGGAGATGTGCTTCGCGGTACTGAGAACTGGTGCCGGGAAGGTGGAGACCAGCGAAGTGGTGAGCAGTGATGTGGTGACGGGGAGCGACAGGCTGGGGAGCGGTGCCACGTCGGAGGCCCAGAAGGTAGCCTCATCACAGGTTTCCCTTTAGAGGGAACAGCCTTCAAGGTGTCTTCCAAAGATGGGCCTAGGTTCCGAGGCATGGGTGGCACAGGGAGAGATATCAAGTCTCTTGCTCCTTGGAATGCCTCCAACATTGAAGGTGTCATGAAATGTTGTGGGCCCCGACGGCTCCCAGGAGTAGGTGGTGGTTCCCAATTTGGCCTCGGTGCCCTACGTGGTGTGGCCGCTGCCAGATGTGGCTCTGGGGAAATCGAGCAGCCCTGTGCAGGTCTCAACTCATGTGGGCACTCCCAGGTAGTTATGTATGGTGCCGGAGAATGACCTCGTTCCAACCGTGACTTCTTATGCCTCTTCTTAGGCTGGGGAGAAGGGGAGCGGCACCAGGAAGATCCCGGTGTCGGAGGGGCACTCCGCACCAACGCCAAGGTGCTCGATGCAGAGTCGGAGCGGCATGGTTCCAACGCGGGGCGCAGGGCAGCCTCCATCAACAGGGCTTTTAAATCGGCTGTCCCTGTCTTTAAGAGTGTGAGGTCTGAAGTTTTAGCAGATCCTGCACTTCTCTTTAATATGCGCCTCTCTGAGGCACTTAAGGCAGCTCTTGTGCAGGTCACTAATAGGTTTGCTGCACCCCGCACACGATTTAAACCCCAGGGACCAGGGCATACCCTGTCCCTGGGGCTATGTCCCTAACGGGACTCCGCTCCTAAATGCTAACTACTACTAACTATAATACTAACACTACAGTAACTATATACCAGAAAAACTCAAAGAGTCCAAAGTTAGAGAAACCACTATCGGATTTGTGAAAACAAGGAGCGTTCCAACAACCATCACTGGTGGAAAGAAGGAACTGAGAGGGTGGGGGGCCAGCAGAGCCCAATATACTGGCACATAAGCACGGGGCTCCAGAGTTTGCCAAAGCCAGCCCTAGGGGTACCACTAGGGGAAAAATTTCTGACAGCGGGCGCAAGGGCGCGCAGACATCAAACATGGAATCGACATGAGCAAGCACTCAAAGAAGAAGTATCCAATCTTGCGTGCCTGAGGCACATATGCACCTAGAGTGGGATCTACATGGATAAATACTCAATGAACAACTTGTTCACTCTGATAATAGCAGTCTGGAAGCAACTTTAAACTTGTGAAAAAATGGGTCTCGTCTTACCTTTTGGTATTCCTTTTCCTTTTCTTTTACTTTCTGTTCTAATGAGCGACGAGCACTTTCAGCATTTTGTCTTTGACAATTCAGTTCTTCTGACAGTTTTTTCATCTTTTGCTCCACCATTTCATACTACAAAAAGTTTCATCATAAATCACAGCGATGCAAGGGGAATATTTATTATTTGTACTACAATAGCAATCCCGCCCCCACAATCAGGATTGAAACCCCACTTTAGTAAAAAACAACTTTTTTTAGTTAAAAAAACAAAAAACAAAAAAACCATACATACATATGAGGAAGTCATGGTCTTTGCCCCAAAACTGCTTACAGTCTTCCATGACGCAGTGGACACCCACATAGGTATCCCATACCAAACGGATAACCAATTACACTTGGCTATAGTACAAGTGTGTGCTAAGTTTCAATAAGTGAGCAGCAAAAACTGAAAAAAACTAGAAGTGTTTAGGCACAGGAGATAAATTCAATGCAACTCAATTTACAGTGAATCAGCACATTGATTCAACAGAAAAACATTACTAAACTATTTTGAACAGCAAGAACAGAACAATTTTCATTGTTTAAAGTAGGTTAGACTGAAATTTTAAACTGAAAATCAATATGCTAAGAATTTCCTTTTGAGAGGAAATTCTCCTATTAGAAGTGTTTCAGTTTATCTGTCATTTTATTAAAATAATATATTGCTTGTAATTTTGGTGGTTTATAAAGAACCAGAGTACACTGAAACCCCATTTAATAAATTCCCAGTGTAATTTCTATTGTGAAAACAATCTGCTGATATAAGTCTGAAAGTTGCCGAAAGCACACTACTATGCATTTTCTCAGAACACAATACTGCTGTTTGTAATGCTACTGCTCCTTTGCCTCTTACAGTTTCATTATGTTCGCAGCATGTTAGGGAGACTTACAACAAATTTACCAGAAAGCTGTCCTAGCAGAATAACTGTTTTTCTCTCTCTATGGAACACGTTTTTATTTTCTGAAATCTTTTCTTTACGGCAAGTAACTATTCTTAAAGGTAATAAAAAAGTGAACCACTGATAAGATTTAAATCAACTTCATGGTTGGATACTTTTAAAGCAGATGAACAATTTATTTGAATATAATTTTAAAGGGATGTGACAATGTTACTGGCATATGTGGAGTTATATTTCATTTTAATTTATGCTTTGTTGAAGTGAGGTCCTGCTTACACATAAATGAATTAGAATATTAATGGAATAGAACGTTGTGACAAGAGCATCTCCTGTTGCTTCAGCTTTGATGTATTTGTGGAATGTAATTATGGTGAAAAGCCAATGATTTTCAAAGAAGGAGACAGTGGTGCTGTTAAAATGTCTTTTTATGACACTTTCAAATGGCTTTAGTATATATAAAATGTCTGTGTTTCTTAGATGTTTGTTGTAGTTATTCACTCTACCACAACAACAGTACTGCATTGCTGGCTGCCTCATTAGAGAGCTGGCCTACTATTTGTTCAGTCTATCAGAGCAACTTATCCATAAAGGAAAAGTTTTCAAGGTGCAGATTTTCCCCACAGCACCCTCCCACATAGCTGGGATGGGTGCTGGGAATTTCTGAAAGGGAGAAGGTAGGGGAAAAAAAGGAACCAATCACTAATCCCAAAAGGCATAGAGCAGAAGATGATCCACTAGTTTCCATGGTTCTCCTGCTCTGTTGTCCAGTATAGCAGTGCAGTGGCTGATCCACTAAACCAAACAACCACCACATGCAGTGGCAAGGAAGCTCCTGCAGAGAAAGGAAGTGTTGTGCAGGCTGCTGAAATCTTGCCCACCCTCTCCCATTAGCAAAGCATAGGTCCCTTCATGGGTATGGGAAGACAGGGGCCAAAGAGGGATTTATCTCTTAATGAAAGGCTGGGTTTGACTGGCTTAATTCCTTTACTCTTATCAGTTTACAGCTGTCTGGCATCTGTTTTAGCTAGCAAAAAAAAAAAAATCCATTTTATCTGATTAATACACGTTTGCTCCACTAATGCAAATTATTTCAACATTTCAATTATATCAGTACTATAGCCACAGAAATTTCTTGGGCTTCTTTGCACTGAATACAAGAGGCCCTTTTTCCCCTCGATTCTTCTGGAGCAAAATGTAGAGGTCTTGGAAAGACCCAAGATCTTGCATTCTGAGCACTTTAAAACTCTTCAGTATGGTGTGTAAATTCCTTCCTATCATGGAAGGGATCCAGAGGTACCACTAGTATTTAGAGGGTCCAAAGGATATAGAAAAATCCTGTCCTGGATCATGCAGGTCTGTGACTCTAAGTGGATAGCACTGTTCTGTTTCCTTGTTTATGTATCAGCTTTACAGACTGCATTACAGTTCTACGAATAGGGTTTATTAACTTCTGCCTGTGCTGGTGCTGCATAAGCAAAAGTACAGGATGTTTTAGCTCATGTAAAGATATTTATTTTAAATTTTTTAAGGGCAGAGGGAAATGGAGGAAAATGGTGGACTTAAATAAACAGTAGAACCTCAAGAGTTACGAACAACTCGGGAATGGACGTTGTTCGTAACTCTGAACAAAATGTTATGGTTGTTCTTTCAAAAGTTTACAACTGAACAATGACTTAATACAGCTTTAAAACTTAACTATGCAGAAGAAAAAACGCTGCTTTCCCTTTATTTTTTAGTAGTTTATGTTTAACACAGTACTGTACTGTATTTGCCTTTTTTGGGGGGGGGGGGAGGGGGGGGTGTCTCTGCTGCTGCCTAATTGTGTACTTCTGGTTCCAAATGAGCTTTGTGGGGCTGACTGATCAGTTCATAACTCTGGTGTTCGTAACTCTGAAGTTCTACTGTAAATTATGGAGCCACCATTAGCAAGCACATACAAAGTTAAGCTTTGTTGAAGAACTGTGTAATGAACTGTGTTAGTCAAATATGTACTAAGTAATGTTAGAGAAATTAATATTATATATAATCCTATAAGAAAATATGAAGGAATTTTTGCTTTTTGTATGTATTTCTGATGCTTTAGATGGTCAGATTTTGCTGAAACAGTTTGTAAATCAGAAAACTGGGTTGTGTCTCTCATATATAAAATTCTTGGCCAAGCGGATAGCAGGCTTGAGAAGAGAGCTGTTAGCTTTCAGTAAGTCAGGTACAATCCCTCACCCTCTACCTGTCCATTCGACCAGCTAACAAGTAAAAACTCAAAGCCACAAAAACAGATGAATAAGAATAAAAATTGCTGTAAAGTAAGTACAACTGGATGGAGCCAGTGGCCGTGACAGCAAGGAATAGATGTGTTGGGAACTACACAGACATAAGTAAGTTTTAGCAAGATAAGCAAAAAATGTATTAAATTGGGTTAGTTATTGTGATTTATGCAGGAGAATCTTTTAAGTAGGTGGTTAGAATGGAATGTATATGGTGTGACAGGGTCAGGCCAGATGGCTACAGGAGAGTGACAGAAGGCAGATATATTAGCCCCAGGTTAAGTAGGTCCCTTTTCCTTGGGTAAGGTAACAGGGAAGGTTCCAGAACAATCAGGAACTTTCTGGAAACAATTAAGGCAGACAGGCTGATTAGAACACCTGCAGCCAATCAAGGAGCTGCTAGAATCAATTAAGACAGGCAGGCAAATCAGGGCACCTGGGTTTAAAAAAGGAGCTCACTTCAGTTTGTGGTGCACGTGCGAGGAGCTGGGAACAAGAGGCGCAAGAAGCTGAGAGTGAAAAGGCGTACTACTGGAAGACTGAGAAGTACAAGCATCATCAGACATCAGGAGGAAGGTCCTGTGGTAAGAATAAAGGTGGTGTTGGGAGGAGGCCATGGGGAAGTAGTCCAGGGAGTTGTAGCTGTCACGCAGCTGTTACAGGAGCCACTGTAGACAGCTGCAATCCACAGGGCCCTGGGCTGGAACCCAGAGTAGAGGGCGGGCCCAGGTTCCCCCCATCCCTCCAACTCCTTACTTGATACCGGAGGAGTTGACCTGGACTGTGGGTTCCACCACAGGGGAAGGTCTCTGACCTGTCCCCGATCCACTACGTGGATCAGCAGAGACTGTGGGGATTGTTCTTCTTCTTTTCCCCATGTTGGCCATTGATGAGGCGAACTGAGTGAATGGCAGATTTGAGCCACGAAAGTGGCCAAACTGAGGGCTGCCGTGAACCTCTGAGGCGAGCAAATCCGCCAATAAGTGCAGGACCCACCAAGGCGGAGGAGGAACTTTATCACAATGGATAAAGACAGAGATGAGGTAGGTTCCTATACTGAGTCTGCGCAAAGTTACAGAACAGAGGATTAAAAAAAAATAGATAATTGACATAATAGTGGAGAAGATATAGGGGGAAAATAGCCAAGCATAGCAGAAATTTGAAAAGAGTCAC
Organism: Chelonia mydas; assembly: GCF_015237465.2. Taxonomy (NCBI): domain Eukaryota; kingdom Metazoa; phylum Chordata; order Testudines; family Cheloniidae; genus Chelonia; species Chelonia mydas. The sequence goes on from NC_057851.1 coordinate 160,351,943, forward strand.
CCTGTCCCCAAGAAAGAGAACCCGAGCATTTCCTTTTCTTGCCTTACCTTTTTTTGCATGTTTATGTAATTCATAGGTGATACTAGCATTGTCTTAAAACATATATAATAAAGGCTAAAATAAAATTGTTTAAGCCTAAATTGAAGAGGATCTGATTTTCACCCAACAGGTTGACATTGGCATTTAAAGCGGAACTAAAAATCCTTGTTTCACAGTACAATAAATTAATCTATTTTCCAAGTTTAGCAGAGTTACACTTTAAATGACATATTAATTTTCTGCATAAAATAGTTTCTTACTTTGCCAGAGAAAACTAATTTTTTTAAGATCACAATATTAATAAAATTCTCCACTTGTTCTCTCACCTTATTCTTGGCTTTGATTATCTCAATGATAGACCACCACAGGCTCTTCATATGTTCCAAATTTAATACTATAATTTGTAATTACATCAGATTTAAAACTCATTTAAAGAAGCTGGATTGTAATAAGAAAAGCTCTTAACAGTCACATCTAGAGGTTATGGTGACAGAACTATGCCAGTAACTCAGGTGATTCATAAGTAGCATTATTGTGACATCAGAACTAGCAACCAATCAATCTTTCCTCTCCAGTTTGCTGTCAGTGAAGTGGAGAGGGCCTAGTCACAGGTCAAAAGTTCTCATTGTTAAATTACTTGAACATCTGTATACAACCATGGTAATAACACTGGATTGGCTCAATGTCTCAGGCCTCAACCTACTCCCAGCCAAGAGCATCTCTCAATGGGGTCCTCACAGAGGTAGCAAACAACCACCATTGCTGTATCTCTCCAGAGGCAAATTCTTAACCCCCATTCATGTGACAGTATAATCTTCAGCATCCTGTATATGGGATGTAGGAAGCAGCAGAATTTTCTAACATTCTTAGGTAGGCAGCAGAATCTGCATGCATTCATAAAAACCCTGACAGGAAAGGGTAGGTGACAACCATCACACCTACAGAAGACACATGTGGTGGCTCCTTTCCCCCAAGGCAACATAACTTCTTTAATCTAAGGGTATGTCTACACAACGAAATTAGGTTGAATTTATAAAAGTCAATATTTAGGAAGCAATTTTATACCGTCGATTGTGCGTGTCCCCACTAAGTGCATTAAGTCGACGGAGTGTGTCCACAGTACCGAGGCTAGCATTGACTTTCAGAGCATTGCACTGTAGGTAGCTATCCCACAGTTCCTGCAGTCTCCGCCACCCATTGGAATTCTGGGTTAAGCTCCCAATGCCTGATGGGGCAAAAACATTGTCGCGGGTGGTTTTGGGTACATGTTGTCAGTCGCCCCTCCCTCCGTTAAAGCAACGGCAGACAATCGTTTTGTGCCTTTTTTCCGTGCGGGCGCCATACTGCTTTCAGCAGACGGTGCAGTAGGTCTGCAAACCGTCGTCATGGAACGACTGCTTCCACTGCCACTCTGCTCTCTGGTGGTCTCGCAGGGCCGCTTCCGCTGCAACTCTGCTTGGCTGCTCTGTCCCGGCAGCAGACGGTGCACTAGGTCTGGAAGCCATAGTCATCGAACGACCGCTTCCGCTACCACTCTGCTCTCCTGGTGGTCTCGCAGGTCCTCTGTATGACTGTTGTCATCCGCCACTTCTGCTGCAACTCTGCTTGGCTGCTCTTATGCTTGCCATGGTATGGCGACACGCAGCCCACTCAGCTGTTGTCCTGGTAGCAGACGGTACAGTAGGTCTGCAAAACTGGTCATCCAATCACCACTTCCTGTGCAACTCTGCTCTCCTGCTCACGCCATACCACAAGAAGCATGGAGCCCGCTCAGATCACTGCAACAGTTATGAGCATTGTAAACACCTCATGCATTATCATGCAGTATAGGCAGAACCTGCTAAAGCAGGTGAGGAGGCAATGGCAGCGCGGTGACGAGAGTTGTGAGGACATGGACACAGACTTCTCTTAAAGTAGGGGCCCTGGCAATTTGGCCATCCTGGTGGCAATGGGGCAGACTCATGCTGTGGAACGCCAATTCTGGGACCGGGAAACAAGCACAGACTGGTGGGACCGCATAATGTTGCGGGTCTGAGATGATTCCCAGTGGCTGCGCAACTTTCGCATGCGTAAGGGCACTTTCATGGAACTTTGTGACTTGCTTTCCCCTGCCCTGAAGCCCAAGAATACCAAGATGAGAGCAGCCCTCACAGTTCACAAGCGAGTGGCGCTAGCCCTCTGGAAGCTTGCAAAGCCAGACAGCTACCAGTCAGTCAGGAATCAAATTGGAGTGGGCAAATCTACTGTGGGGGCTGCTGTGACCCAAGTAGCCAACGCAATCACTGAGTTGCTTCTATCAAGGGTAGTGACTCTAGGAAATGTGCAGGTCATAGTGGATGGCTTTGCTGCAATGGGATTCCCTAACTGTGGTGGGGCCATAGACGGAACCCATATCCCTATCTTGGCACTGGCGCACCAAGGCAGCCAGTACATAAACCAAAAGGGGTACTTTTCAATGGTGCTGCAAGCACTGGTGGATCACAAGGGACTTTTCACCAACATCAACGTGGGATGGCTGGGAAAGATACAAGACGCTCGCATCTTCAGGGACTCTGGTCTATATGAACAGCTGCAGCAAGGGACTTACTTTCCAGACCAGAAAATAACCATTGGGGATGTTGAAATGCCTATAGTTATCCTTGGGGACCCAGCCTACCCCTTAATGCCATGGCTCATGAAGCCATACACAGGCACCCTGGACAGTAGTCAGGAGCTGTTCAAATGTAGGCTGAGCAAGTGCTGAATGGTGGTAGAATGTGCATTTGGACGTTTAAAAGCCTGCTGGTGCAGTTTACCGACTCAGTTAGACCTCAGCGAAACCAATATTCCCATTGTTATTAATTCTTGCTGTGTGCTCCACAATATCTGTGAGAGTAAGGGGGAGACGTTTATGGCAGGGTGGGAAGTTGAGGCAAATTGCCTGGCTGCTGATTACACACAGCCAGACACCAGGGAGATTAGAAGAGCGCAGCAGGGTGCGCTGCGCATCAGAGAAGTTTTGAAAACCACTTTGTTTCTGTTTGTTTCTCCTTGATGAAAACCCGCCCCCTTGGTTCACTCTACTTCCCTGTAGCCAACTGCCCTCCCCTCCCCGCTTCGATCACCACTTGCAGAGGCAATAAAGTCATCATTGTTTCAAATTAATGCATTCTTTATTAATTCGTCACACAAATAGGGGGATAACTGCCAAGGTAGCCCGCGAGGGGTGGGGGAGGAGGGAAGCACCGCGTGGGGTGGGAGAGGAGGGAAGGACAAGGCCACACTGCACTTCAAAACTTATTAAATGCCAGCCTTCTGTTGCTTGGGCAGTCCTCTGGGATGGAGTGGTTGGGTGCCTGGAGGCCCCTCCCCGTGAGTTCTTGGGCATCTGGGTGAGGAGGCTATGGAACTTGGGGAGGAGGGCAGTTGGTTACACAGGGGCTGCAGTGGCGGTCTGTGCCTTTCCTGCACCTCAACCATATGCTAGAGCATATCAGTTTGATCCTCCAGTAGCCTCAGTATTGTATCCTGCCTCCTCTCATCATGCTGCCGCCACCTTTCCTCTTGATCCCACCACCTCTCCTGTTGCTCCCGCCACCTGTCCTCTCGTGCGTCCCTCCTGTCCTCGCATTCATTTTGTGCTTTCCTGGACTCTGCCATTGTCTGCCTCTATGCATTCTGCTGGGCTCTTTCTAGTTTGGGTGGACGGCACGAGCGCAGAAAACATTTCATCGCTAGTGCGGTTTTTTCGCCTTCTTATCTGCGCTAGCCTCTGGGACAGAGATGCTAGTGGCAGTGTTGAAACATTTGCAGCTACAGGAGGAAAAAAAAGGGAGAGTAAAACTGAAAAAGACACATTGGCCATTTAAAAGGAGGGGCTGATATTTTCGGGTTAATGTGCAGCACAAACCCAACTAACCCCCCCCACACACACCCAATTCTCTGGGATGATCGCTTCACCCCTCCCCACACCGCGTGGCTAACAGCGGGGATGATTTCTTTTCAGCCACAGGCAAACAGCCCAGCAGGAACAGCCACCTCTGAATGTCCCCTTAATAAAATTCCCCTATTTCAACCAGGTGACCATGAATGATTTCACTCTTCTGAGGATAACACAGAGAGATAAAGAACGGATGTTGCTTGAATGCCTGCCAACACTGGGACCACACGCTGCCATGCTTTCTTATGCAATGATTCCAGACTACATGCTACTGGCCTGCCATGGTAAAGTGTCCTACCATGGAGGACGCAATAAGGCTGCCCTCCCCAGAAATCTTTTGCAAAGGCTTTGGGAGTACCTCCAGGAGAGCTTCATTGAGATGCCCCTGGAGGATTTCCGCTCCACCCCCAGACACGTTAACAGACTTTTCCAGCAGCTGTACTGGCTGCAAATGCATCCCAAGTCTTCAGGGAAAATTAATCATTAAACATGCTTGCTTTTAAACTGTGTATTATATTTACAAAGGTACACTAACCATAGGTGCTTTCTCCGCCTTCAATGTCCGGGAGCCCGGGTTGGGAGGGTACAGTCTCCAGGGTGATAAACAGTTCCTGGCTGTCGGGGAGAACCGTTTCTCCGCTTGCCTGGTGTGCGCTATCTTCAGCCTCCCCCTCCTCATCATCTTCCTTGTCCCCAAAATCCTCATCCCTGTTGCGTGAGACTCCCTTGCAGGAGTCCACGTACAGGTGTGGGGTAGTTGTAGGGGCACCCCCTAGAATTGCATGCAGCTCATCATAGAAGCGGCATCTCTAGGGCTCTAACCCCAAGTGGGCGTTTGCCTCTTTGTTTTTTTGGTAGGCTTGCCTGAGCTCCTTAAGTTTCACACGGCACTGCTGCGGGTCCCTGTTATAGCCTCTGTCCTTCGTGCCCTTGGAGATTTTTTCCAATATTTTGGCATTTCATCTTTTTGAACATAGTTCTGATAGCACGGATTCGTCTCCCCATACAGCGATCAGATCCAGTACCTCCCGTTCAGTCCATGCTGGAGCTCTTTTGCGATTGTGGGACTCCATGGTCACCTCTGCTGATGAGATCTGCACGGTCACCTGTGCTGATCAGCTTGCCACGCTGACCAAATAGGAAATGAAATTCAAAAGTTCGCGGGCCTTTTCCTGTCTACCTGGCCAGTGCATCCGAGTTGAGAGTGCTGTCTAGAGCGGTCACAATGAAGCACTCTGGGATAGCTCCCGGAGGCCAATACCATCAAATTGGGTCCACACTAACCCAAATTCGACCCGGCGATGTCGATTTCAGCGCTAATCCCCTCGTCGGGGAGGAGTACAGAAATCGATTTTAAGAGCCCATTAAGTCGACAAAAATGGCTTCGTTGTGTGGACAGGTGCAGGGTTAAATCGATCTAACTCTGCTAAATTCGACCTAAGCTCGTAGTGTAGACCAGGGCTAACTGTTTATGGAGGGGCAGAAATAACATGCAAACAACATGCCAAAGCATGTCTGACATTCAACATATGGAGCATAGCATGAGCCTTAGAAGCAGGTGGTTCAAAGAAAAATATAGGCAGATGAATCTGCTAGTTCAGATGTAAGTCTGTGACAACTGTCAGTAGGAACACAGGATGTGTCCTAAACACACTTTGTCCGGACATAAGATAGCATAAGTTGGATCTGCATAAAAGCTTGGATTTCTCCACCCTTCTCTTTGAGGAGATCTTAGTCTGGGATCATCTCTGTACTCTTCCATCTCTGTACCTTTTTCACAGAAAGCTTCTTGTCCAACATGCCAGATTTTGAAACAGGATGTTGCTGATGAGGCCCAGGAAGTTAAGGACCCAGTACTAGCACTCTAAGGAGTAGAGAAGGCATTTACAGGACGGTTATATGACCCAGGTCCTGAAGCTAGTCTCATTGCTTTACCCATTAAGTAAATCTGGAGCAGGGCTTCTCTAGATTTGCAGAAATGCTGGTCTCCCCTGCGAAATCTTTTGTGTACTTTTACCCTGTTCTATACAGACCAGATTTCACGGTCTGTGATGTGTTTTTCATGGCCGTGAATTTGGTAGGGCCCTACTTATCGGAGAAGATGTTCCAGATCTCTAGTGAATCATGCCCAAAGGCATGAGGCTGCAAGATGCTAAGTACCTGCTAAGAAGTGCTTGGAACCTTGCAGAAAATGGCAAGCTAATTAAGAACTTTAGGTTGTCCAACATAATACGTACTTTCAATTCATTATCCTCAGGATGTTCTAAGAAACATCATTCAATATCTTGAATCTTGTAAATATGACTGAATGTTTGCACACATTACTGCTAACAATAATTATAAAAGCAGCCAGAAGAGGCCTTGTGCAACATGGTACCTGGGCAGTAGCTTGATCACGTTGTGCTGTCATTCTATTCAATTCATCTCTAATTTTGTGCAAAATAGAATCTTTGTCCGTGAATTCCAGTTTTGTTTTCTCCAGCTGGAGTTGAGTTTCTTGAAGTTTGTTCATATGGAATTTCTTTTCTTTTTCTTGATCTTGTAGCTGATGCTCTAGTTCTTGAACTCTGGAGCTTAATTCTTAATTTAAAAGAAAAAGGATTAATATGATGCCTTCTACTTAAAAAGGTATTTACTGTATTAGTACTTTAAAGCAGCCTACACATTCTAATTAGACATATTCTATGCACTTGATAAGACTTCAGGCACCTATCAAATGCAAATAAAAAATAAAAACTATTTAAAAACTGCTTATCAGATTAAATATGTAGCAATATAAAAATTTTAAAAATCTATTATCAAATTAGGAAAATTGAAAGGCCTTTAAAAGTCTAGTTGGCACAATTTATGTTTATTTTTTGAGCTTGGATAGTGACTATAGATCAGTTTCACTTTGTTTTTTACTAGCTTCATTTTCCAATTTTTATGCATTGGCACAACGTTGCAGTGTTTGGGCCACCAATTTTGCAGAGGCTCTTTGTTTTTAAGAACTACCTCCACTGGAATTTTCTAAAAAGTTATTGAAACATTTCTGCTTGGTATTCAGTTTTGAAAAAGCTGCTTCTTAAGAAAAGCTATTACAAACCTATGTTTTGGGCCAAATTTAACCAAATAGTGTTCGTTTAGCTTATTCAATGCATGTCTCTCTTTTTGGAAGGGTCCTTTAGTAAATACAATCTATGGTCTTTTTTTCACATCACTAAAACATTGCGTATCTACAAATCAAAACTGCTTTTATCATGATACATGTGTGTGTGTTTGGGGAGGCTCAGAATCTATACAGTTTCTTTTCCACACACTTCAATGGAATTTTATACATGAAGAACAGTAGTCAGCAATTACAGATTATTAGCATGTGAAATAAATTATCTGATCATTCTTTCATGAGGACCTATTCCACTGGTACTCTAGCTGCAAACAAACAGATGGCAGCCAATAGCAGTTGAGAATTTTCCTTTTTTCAGTCTCTGACCCTTCTCCCTGCCCCATCCCCCAAAAAACCCTTCAGTCTTCCAAAGCTGAAACTTCAGTTTAGGTTTGCAATGAACTTTACGATGTGACCATGCATATAAGCTAAACATTGAATGAAAACTCTACCCAATTGAACTAACAGTAAGCAAAGGGTGAGTGTTTGAATTGATACAACTACCCTGCAGAACAGCATTACCATTTAAAAAATTATCTTTTCTGAAGACCACTTTCCAACAATTTGGCCTTAATTGGATTAAAGTAGAAATCTAAGAAAGGAGGCCCATCCATTCACTGAAAAAATGGAGGATCCAGACTGTCCTAAACACTTCCAACAATGTAACAAAATTAACCGACAGAAAAGCTGAAGACCAAAGACAGAATGACAGAGCACAAGTTATGAAATGGCCCTAAGTCACCTGTCACCTTTTCTGCTGAAGATAAGGTTCATCCTATAGTGTTTATTAAATGTCTACAAAGACTTCCGAGTGGATATCAGCTGAACTGAGGCTATGGCTACACTACAGCTTAAGTCGACATAAGGTATGTTGTTCAGCGGTGTGAATTAGCCACCCACCTGAGAGACGTAACTGACACAGACTTAAGCGTCAGCGTGGACAGCACTATGTTGGCGGGAGCACGTCTCCTGCCGACATAGCTACCATTGCTTGCGGGGCCTGGAGTAATTAAGCTGATGGGAGACCTCTATCACATCAGCTTAGAGTGGCTACACTAAAGAGCTTAAAGCGGAACAGTTGCACCAGTGCAGCTCTAAACTCTCTAGTGTAGCCAATGTCGGCGGGGACGGGAGGGGGACGACACAACACTTCTCAGTTGAAGAAGCTCCAAATGCTCATTCTACTATGGTTTTAGTTTAACCAGGCAAGGATCTCCATGAAAAATGACTTCTTGATAGAGCAGATTACTCTACAGAATCTTCCAAAGAACTAAATTCAAAACACAATAAAACAAGTCAGTTTATTACCTCAGTTAATTTTTCATACTGGAAAAACTTTATAAATCAATAAAATAATTAATAAACACGTATATAGTGTTTTTTACCCAGAGATCTCAAAAAGTCTTACAAGTTGAGTAAGTATTTTACCCACATTTTATATATAAAACAGCCTTCAATGAAGTCCTTAAACACAGAGGGTTTTAATTATCTTTAAAAAATGATGTTCTTATTTATAAAATAGATTTCAAGTCATAACTATACTTGCAAGATACCTTGGTTCTCTGTTTTTAACTGCTCGATGACAGAAGAATTATCACAATTGTCAGAGAAACTGTTGCTGAAATCTGTCTTCTTTGATCTTAAGCCACAGTGGCTTGGCGTTGCCTCTTGTTCCCATGGAAAATGGGATGAAGTAAAACCTCTCTTTAAAGGGGTTTCTTGACTGCTGGATGAAGGACAGCTTGGTGTCTTCTCTTGTTGCCACGAGAATACTGATGAAGAAGCCTGATGCCGAGCAATCTCTCTGTGACTCTTAGTACTTTGAGGATGAGAATGATTTATTTTCTATTTAAAAAAGAGGGGGGGAAAGCATATCTACCTTTACACAGCTGACAATTTATAAAAGAATTCATTCACTACTGTATGGTGGAAATAAGATAGGGCAGTAGGTCAAGCTGTCAGTTACAATTTTTGATAACAGAGTCAGCAACACAGATCATCCATCAGCACAGAGTACTATATAAATCACACCAGTCTGCTTTTATACCCCCAACAGTCAACTGACTGGAATACTTTGCCGATTAACATCACAGGCAGCTGAACAGGGTTGGGACAGTACTATCTGCAGTTCAAATACATCTAAGCTGGCCAGCATCTCAATGACAAGAAGTTTGACTTGTGGTTCCTTATACTGAGCATATCAGGTTTTTTTTGTTTTTTTAAGAGAGGCGTCCTATCAATTAACGCTGAGGTACTTCCCTCCACATTCCTCACAATCAGATCAGTTTTGTAAAGCTAGCTATTGACATGCATAACATTCATTTATGCACTTTGTTCTAGACTTACTGTAAATTATATCTGATACTCATTTGTGTTCTGTGGAAAAATATAGATACAATTTTAGACTATGGGCTCTATTCATCTCCAAATGTGTGGTGATCCCATTAGCAAGAATTCTACATGTAAATCGTTCCACACACAAGAGAGAGATTATTTGCACTTACTTTTACAAAATACCTGGACTCAAAAAACATGTTTAGGCTCTAATATCAGATATTTTTCTTTCACTAGACAATCTCTGTGTCCCTAAACCTCTGACAGCCAGAAGCCAGGACTGGATGACAGGGGATGGATCACTCAGTAAATTGCCCTGTTCTGTTCATTCCCTCTGAACCATCTGGCATCATCCAGAAGCCAGGATAATAGGCTAGATGGATCATTGGTCTGATCCATTAGGGCCATTATGTTCTAAAAATACAAGAAAGCTGCTATTGGTACTTACTGAACTTGGTTTTTCAATATGTCTAACATTTGAATGGAGTTTGTGACTAAAGCACTAGGGGCCCCAATACTGGTCCCCCAAAATTAACAAGAATGTAATCCCTGACTTCCGTGGCAGCACTATCAGTCTTTAAAACTTCAACAAAGGAAACACCAACTGAAAAACTTTAATGGGAATACTCCTGGATATTTACACTGAGTTTATTGTGTAAATAAACTTTTAAATTTACTAGAAGGTGATTGTACAAGTATTGTATTAATTTTGTTTGTAGCTTTTCAGTACACATTTCCTAAAAAAGGATTTAAGCATGTTGAAGTAGTATAAATATTCTTAAGGTGGTAAAACAACTGTGCCCAACTTGAGTAGGTTAGGTTTTTTGTTTGTTCTGTTTTTAAAACAGAAGAGGTCATTTTCAGATTTTGAATGCAAAAACATATACATTCCTCATAAATTCTATCCCTCTTTATAACTGTGGGTAATGAGAAATTCTCAGTCATGTGTGATTATTTAGATGAAAACAATATGTTTAAAAAATCCTTTTTGTGTATTCTGATTCGTACTAACTTTTTGAAAATGCTGTAAGGAAATTAACCATACCCACTGCTTACTCTTCTTAAATCTACACTTTAATCTCAGTGGCATGAACAGTGAGCAAATTTAATTTGACCAGTTTCCCTGAAAAATCATATGGCTAATTTTGAAGAACTGCACCTTTCTCCATTTCACACAATAAATGAGATTATAATTCTGAGATACTCTATACCCCATTTCAAATGATACTTACTTTAATCTGGATATTTCTCAGTTCTGCCTCCAGCCTTTTTCTTTCTTCAATTTCTTTATTGTATTTTTCTTGGAGTTCTTCAAACTTGGAATCTACAAATTGACAATGAATATTTGTTGTTAATCTGACTCATTTCATACATAATATCTTTCTTATACCATTTCTTATGCCTAATATTAGACAAGGGTGATAAAAGCAACAGCCCTCATTAACCTCTAGTGATATATAAAAGACAACAACTCAAGGGGAGTTCTTCGAAAACCAATAAACCTGAGTATTTCAGGGACTGAAAACTGAGATCTGGAACTCAGTGCCACAATGAAAATGCAACCACTAGACTGAGGGACCAATACCAGGGCTATAAGTGTATATTGTAATATCACCTGAATGAAGAATTTTTTCCCCATCGCTCCCCTGGAATTAACGTTCATTTGTAGCATGACTGAAATATCAGGCATTGAGATTCAGATATTCAAAGGAGCTTAAAAAGAAAAACCAGTGGGACTTGGACACCTAATTTCTTGCTAATGGGAATCACCACATATTTGAAAATCTCAGCTTAAAGTCACATCACTCAGATTCCTATCTTGCTTCTTTCCACTTTAATTCCTACATAACTGTAGCAGCCACTTTCTCAAGCAACACCATAGCCAGAATGCTTTGCATCTTCCGAAAGCATCTGAAATCTCAGCTTTCAAATGAGAACAAGGATTGATCTCCACTTCCAGTTAGTCAGGTAGCCAAATGCAAGTTTTTGGCAGTACCTTGTTTTAGTGTCCATGAAATGTGTATGTTTTGTATTGTAGATTCTGAATTTCACAACCCTAAACACAAACAAATTGTGTGATGTACATTGTCACTGGCAAACATTTTGAAACCTGAGCACTTACTACTAAATCCCTCAAGACCTCGATTCACCAGCCAGCGAAACTGAATTTCAATTATTTTTAATGAACCTTCACCTGAATATTTTGTTACAGAACATAATTAGGATGTACATATGTTATGTCTATATTAGTATCTGCATTTGTGCCCTCCCCTGAATCAAGACAGAGCATATTCTTGGACTCTCAAAGCACTCTCACTTAAATTCTTACATATTCACTCATGAGAACTAATTTTCAAATATTGGAAATTTATAGACATTAACAGATTATAAGCCAAACACATGGTCAGCTGTTTTCTTCATTCACCTTCTGTTTTCTTTTATGCTTCTGGAGTGACATGTACTTTCAAAGGAATTTACATTTTATTCAATTGCCTACTAGACACAGGGGGAAAATTACCATTGTGATTTTGATTTGGTGTTAAAGGAGCAGCAAAATTCTTCTGTGGTGTACTACTGAATGATAAGTCTCCTGTAATCAATGTTTGCTGACTTCTCTCAAGTTCAGATTTGTACCTGTTTAAAAGAAAATTAGAAGTTCAAGGAATTAGTTACAGAAACAAATAGGGCCCAATCATACATTTTTAAGAGCCCAAAATGCACATTGAATGGCAATTTTGGTTACTCAAGGAATATAAAATTGGGCACAATAAAGATATATCACTACAAAAATGATTTATATATCAATTCTAGATTACAATACGACACCTTCAAATAAATATTGGAATCTGTACTTTCACTTCTAGTGATATTTGATTGTTATTTAAATTTATTCTTATACGAAAGAGACAATTTGTTTATATTTTAGATACAGACTCAAGGTTTAAGATTTCAGAAGACTCAAAACGAAAAGAATTATACACAAAAAGGACACATGGATGAAAAGGAATTACAATGATTATACAGTATTAAGATCAGTCAGTTCTGATAAAGCTCCCTCTGCTGGACATTCACGAGACTGCTGTGTTTGGGTCCCAATATGCTAGATTTGTGCTCTTGAGCTTCCCTTGGCCTGAATAGGCTGCAGCACTGCCTTTTCCTTTGGCTTCTCTGGTACACTTCCAGGGCACAGGCTCTTAGTTCCACTTCACAGAAATGGGACCACACAACCTAGCTGTCTTAGGCATCCAGGCCAGCACTGACCCCGCCGACAAACACACCGGTTTCCCCAGAGCTCCAACATTGTGGGCACCCTGGGTACACAGTTCACCTCTTCAGTGACATGTGGTAGCTGAACACAGACACACAGACTTTACAAGCATTCCCAAAAACCACTCTGTTAGCAAGCACAATAAGTATTCAGATCTGGCCAAAAAAAAACAAAAAAAAACACCCCTATACACAATTCCCTGCCTCAATTTCTTCACCACTCTTAGAGCATTCTTTGTACCTAGCTCAGAGTCCTCTAGTTCAGGATTCTTCCTCTCTCTCTGCCCTCCTGCACATGGTTTCTCCTCTGAATCATGGAGTATCTGTAGTCTTTTCTCTCCTTGCCCCCCTCCCTAGGGTTAGTTAGAGACCCTCTTATTATCTTCCCCCACTTTCTCAGGTGACTCCCAATAAGCCTCATCAGCTAATTAAAGTACCTTACCGCAGATTCTGTTGCTTAGTTACCATCATGCCTAGAATTCAGATTTTGAAAAAACTAGTTTGGCCTGGATGGTAGCCCTTGCTTTGTCCCAGGGTGCTCCAGTTAAATGATCATCAGAGTTTAACAGTCTGTCATTGTTTGCTTTGTGCCCCCAGCACTTGGAATTTTAGTCCAAGATGGAGGTAAAAAGACAGAGGCTAAAAGACCCACATTCAAAACGGAGTTTGCAGTCTGACACAGGGTCCCCAATATCAAACAATTCATAAACTGTACATAGGCAGATTCCCCAAATGTTCATAATTAAATTGTTTTATTAAGATTCCATTTTATGAAGCTACTGCTATATGTACAACAATCCCCTTAAGGGTCATATAACCTCCAAACTCTTTATATTATATTAATGAGAGTGATAAAGTTAGAGCGTTAGGTCAACATTTTCAAGCCTGTCTCTCTAAAAAGTTGCACTAGAAAGCTGCAGTGGTAAAAATTCTGTTGTCATAGTGACACTGCCAAAACTATTTTGGCAAAGTGCATTTTACACTCTGCCACTTCTGCTGGCATGATATGTCTAAATAGCATTGAATTATACTGGCAAAAACACATTGCACTCTGGATAGGCATTCCAGTGCTATATTCCCAAAGACTCGGCATTCAAAGACTCAACTGAGAATAACTGGAAAATAAATGCAGAGGGTATTCATGGAACAACCACATCTGGTGGAGTGGCAGTTTTGAGCCTGTCTAATGAGCGGTGGGCCCGAATTGTCACAAAGCTGGGACAATCGGTGGTTCTAGAACTTTTAGATGCAGAAATTCATTCCTAGAGTTGCATGCTCAGCTCACCCCAATCCCTCAGCACAGAAACAGCAAGGTGAAAGCTGCCCTTACAGTGGGGAAACAAACGGTGATTGCCCTGTGGTATCTTACAACACCAGTTTGCTATCAATTAGTGGGGTAATCAATTTGGTGTTACAAAAAAAGATCAATGGTAAGGACACTCATCATTGAGGTATGCAAGACAATAAAGCATACCCTGCTGTACAGGGTAGTTAGGCTAGGCAATTGTGCAAAAAAAAAAAGAATAAATGGATTCAATAAGCTGGGTTTCCCTAAATATGGTGGGGTTACAGGTGGGGAATATATCCCCATTCTGTGCTCCCCCTGCCCAGCTTCTGAGCATTAAAAAAAAAAAAAAAAAAAAAGTAATTTCAAAATATATGCAGGCCTTGGTAGATCACAAGGGAAAGGTTGCTGACAAACACTAGCTGGTTCAGAAAAATTCAGGATACCCACCGTTTTTAGAAACACTGTGCTTTTTGACGTATTGAAAGCAGACTCCCCACTCCATCCAACTGGAATTAATGACGTTTCTGTGCCAATCATAGTTTATGGAAACTACCTACCCTTAATTCTCTGGCTCAAGAAACCATATACTAGCAAGCTGGACAGAAGCAAAGAAAGATTTGACTCTCACCTGTGCAGCTGAAGAAGGAATGTAAAGTGGACAGAGTTGGAAGACAATAAGATAGGTGGAAGGGTCTCATGCCAAAGCTCCATATCAACAAGTAAAACATTCTCAGTTCTTATGCAATGCACAGCATTCAGCACTATCTGATGAGACCCTATTGCCAGGGTGGATGAGTGAGGTGGACAGGCTGGATCTAAAATAGGCTAGCTAACAGTTGCATTGCTAACGCGGTTCAGGTAAGGGAAGCTTTAAAAGCTTACTTCGACAGTAGGTAATAGTTTAAAAGAAACGGGGTTAGGCTATTAATAGAACATGTGTGGGTTTTTTGAGATACACATGACTTTTAAGGAATTTGTTATTGAAGTATGGAAGATTGACAGTGTTTCTATGACCATCAGTATAGTACAGGTAGTGTATTTCTAGACTAAATAAAGGCTAGCACTTCTGTAATATACATGTATTGACTTTTTTGAGAGGTATGGAAGCCTTTCTGGTTGTATTACTTTCTAGCACTGCAATACCAAAGAGTCACAATAAAGTTGTACCAACTTTCAAGTATGTACTTTATTAACACCGCGGCATGCTAGACATTCAAAAAAAAAAAAAAAGAGAGATTACTTATAAATAACTTTACTAGCTATATACCTTGACTAGGTACAAGTACAACATGCAGACTAGATGTCAGTGCATCACAAATGACCGTATGTGTAATCAAAGTTCTTTGTTCCCTAACATGTTGTCCATGGGAGTAGAATACAGAGGGAACTGACACAAGGGGATGAGGTGTCTATGATCCCTGCCAACACCCCATATTTATCCATGCTTTGGAGTGGGTGAACTAATTCAGTAAGATCCTTAATGCTCCCTGATCAACAATGTATTTGAGCAGCTGGATCAGCAGCAGCATTTCTTTTTGCATCTTTGTCCTCCCTCTACTCCTTCAGCAGCTGTTCACACCCCTGCCTTATTGCTCTTGCATTTCACTTTTACACCTGCATAACCTCACAGAGCACGTCCTTCTCTGTGCACTTCCTTTTGGCTCGGACAGTGATCTGCACAGGTGTTAGTGGGATTCTCCTCAAGATTCTCCCTATCAAGGTTACTGATAAAGAGAGAACTGTTAGGTGGAGAGGAAGGGAGGTGGCCTTCCATGACATAATTGTTGCAGCTACTCAGATTTTCCTACCTTGTACATGATAACTATGTGGATTGCCTCTAAATTATTAAGGCAAAATGAGTGCTAGACCTTACATGGAGAGTAGAGCAGGTTTCTTAACCCAATGCCTTGGGGAGGGGGTGGGGTTCATTCCGATATATAAAAAGGATAGCATTTAATAAAGACAACTGCACTTAGCAAGGGGCCTGACTTCCTGAAATGATCCTAAAGTGGCAAAGAAGGAGCTGTTTAAGAGGCCTTAGTACGCCCATGGAAGCATGCAGCCATGCTGTTTTCTGCAATAATCCCCTCAGAGGTCCTGGCAAAGTGGCATGGGGATGTGTCATACCATGGTGGGCTGGCCAAAGCGTATCTTCAACATAATGTTTGGGTAAGCCTTACATACTACTCCCTGAAAAAAAGTTCGTGAAATTGTGCCCACAAACCAGAAAGCTTTGTGTGTAAAAATTAACAGGCTGCTCTGTCTGTACCTCAAAGCACCGCAAGACACCAACTGATGGCGTGCCAACTTGCTTCCTTTCTCTAGCCATACTGTTCCTTGAAATGTTTAAAATTGAACGTGTCTCCCCTTTGTGCCCGCTGTATCCGATCCACGTGGTATGTATGCACTTGCAGTTCCGGATGACTTTCCACATTGTATATACTGCCATCAGATCAGTAACAGTGCAGTGCTATCTCCACTGAAAGGAAGTGTAGGTCGCGTGGTCTTGAATTTCTAAGCCTAGAGTGCACTATGTTTCAGTTCATGGTTTATAGTGCTTTGTCAAGCTACATGTAATACCTTAAAGTGCAGATTTGTTATTAGAGAACGTGTACACATAGATTCTGTATGTAACTGTAATCCTAGGATATCAACTTAATGAAGCTAGTTATTGTCAATTGTGCCTCATTGACTTTGCTACAAACAATTCTGCCTCCTGTTACTATTGATGCAGTTAGAACCTTTGCAGTAAAAATCTTGTTTTAAAGAGACGTTTTCAGTACACGGTACGCTGGTCTGTCTTTTTGAGAGGAAGATTTGGGTACAGCTCCTGATAGAAACTAGGTGAGGGGCAGATCAATTTGGGAAGGTTGAGAATGGAAAAACCCACACCAGAGTGTCTGTTATGGATGACTGACAAAGTGGGGGAATGTGGAGTAATGGCTGACTGTTTGCAGCCATAATGGGTGGTATGCAGAGGATATATGGGAAATACCACCTTACTGTCTGCACACAAGTATGCATTTGCCAAAAGTTAAGGCATATCAGCAAACAATAGTTTATTTAATGGGATATTAACCACTTTCACCTATCACACTCTGCCTTCACCCAAGGAGGAAACATTGATGCATGTCATGGCTAGGTATGAAACAGCTCCTGGCTGTCACCTGCCTTGCTGTATCCCTCCTTGTCCCCACCTTCCTGGTCAGGGCCAGATACCTCTTGCTCATCCATTACTACAGGGAGGGATTACCTTCTCCTCACCATGACACGGAGTGTCCACAGGGTTACGGGGAGGAGGTAGGGCCCCTCCAAAATATAGTACCCAGCTCACTGAGAGACAGGTCATGCAGGTAGCTCCAAAATTCATCTTTTCTTCACTTTCTGGTACCACTGCCTCAGCTCCTTTTCCTTTGTGTAGCACTGAAATTCCTCTCTGACAAGGCTGAATTTTGCCATAGCCTTCACCCAATTGCTGTAAATATTCTTCTTCTTCCATCAGGAGTGCTGTAGATATGCCTGCCCATGCTCCTCCACACCCAGTGCAAGGAAACTGAGCACCCCCCTCTTGGAATGGACAGCAGCATGAGACAGAACTAGGAACCCACACTCAGTGAAAATGTAGCAGGGAACAAGAAACATATTGGCATTTAAAAGCGAGGGGAGGACAACTTCCAGGTTGCTGCACCCTGGACAGTGGAGTTCAAGAGTGTTACCAGACAGACAGTCACTCTGGAAGGGAAAGTTGCATTGTGGGATTGAAGGTAGGGACTGCTTATACTGGTACAGGTACATGTGCATCCACAAGAACTATACTGGCAGGGGACTTATTTCACTCTGGAAAAGAGAAATAATTAATGCCAGAGAAAGCAGAAGATTTTGTTGGAGTAGAGAAAATTAAATGTGGACACACACCAAGCTGTGCTATAAAAGATGAATTTTGCCAAGACAACTTTCAAGTGTTTAGGCACTTATTTAACAAAGCCTTATCTTGATAGGCAAAAAAAGTATATATTTTTTTCAATCCTGTTAAGCTAACAGGTTTGAAACATAAAACTTTTTTTGCCCAACAAAGAAAGGGCCAAATATTCAAATGTGCTGAGTAGCTATGAATTCCACTGAGCTCAGTAGGGGTTCCAGGTGTGCATTACATTAGATAATCAGAGGCCTAAAGGTGGGACTTTAGGAGCCTTGTTTTAGGCACCCAGGTTTGAAAATTTTGGCCACAAATTCAAACTATTTAAATATGGAATACAGTTAAATTAAAATAAGAAAGTGGACGAAGACAGTAATTTGACAGTCATCTACATGTTTAAGCAAAATAATATTTAAATGGGATAACAGCCACACTTAAGTTAAAGCAGAACAGTATGGTCTCACCTTTTAAGTTCCTGTTCTAGTCTTTCAATTTGTTTCTTGCTTGAAGTTAGTTGTCCCGCTTGATAATTAACTTGTGATTCTTTTACTTGAAGATCATGTGAAATTTTCTGCTTTGTTTTTTCAAGATTATCACACAATTCCATCAAGCTCTGGTTTTCTCTTTTTAGTGTTGCTCCTTCGTTTTTTTCATTTTCAACCTAATTTGATTAGTCAATTATAAAAAAAATTTTAAAAAATCTTATTTTAAAATTTTGATCAAGCCTGAGAATAAACCTCTTTATTCAGAGTGAAGCGTGGAGACCACTTACAAAATAAACAATTTCTGCTTTATTATAAAAGTAGTACTTGAATATTTTTATTCACTACATTTCAAAGGCCTGACACTAAAAATTTCAGTTACACACAAAGCTATTTTGCTATTCTAATAATGTCCATATCACATTTTTGAAAAGGCTTCCCTGTGTAACATTTAAAATCAAAATATAGTCACCACAAGTCTATGTTAATTTCCACCTAGGTATTAATATTAAAACGATTTCTCTAATCAGTGGAAGAGTTTATTGGCTATAAAAACACCTATCCAGCCCTTGCACATCATCAGACGAGCTAAACTGATACGACTCTGATCATCATCTTGCCCCTTTCCCTTCAAATCTGTCAATTTTAGCAACCAGTATTTCCTGAATGACTAGAATTAGAAATCAATGCTCAAGTTGCATTGCCTCAAGATAGCAGCTGGAACAGCCATGTCTGATTTGAAGTAGGGATGCAAGATAGTAATCAGAATAATGCAATTTCAAGATCCCTCTCTCATGATCTGTGTTACGTTATGTAGCATTGGAAAACAGATTTGATATTTCCAGCCTTTGCGAAGTATACTGCATACATTCCTATCCTTGATAGAATGGTCCCAAAAAAGCACTACCAGAGCAAGAGGCCAGTGACAGTTTAAGACTGAATACATAGCAAGGCCTGGATAGTGGGCTAGTGTAATTTTCATTCACTACTTTACACAGGTGTGAATCACTGCTCAGAGTGATTATTAGCACAAAAAACTGTTAGTGAGTAGTCTACATTTTACTGGTAAGTTAATTTTTTGATTGCAGCATAGACGTTATATATTAATCTGATCAGCTATAAACCTAGGTGTTATGGCTTTTTTTGACTAAAAGCCCTGATTAAATTGGAGGCTCTATGCTGAAGAGTTAAGTCCTTTTAGCTCAAGTGATAGTCTGTGCTAATAATGATAAGGTTTGAGGTTCAAACTATGCTGATGATGCATAAGTGGGGGGGTATTACAGTTGTACATAATATTTTTAAATTTTTAAGTGAAGATTGGATGTTTCTCTAGAAGATATGCTCTAGGAATTATTTCTGGGAGGTTCTGAGACTTCTGATCTTTTATATAACATCAGAACGGATGATCACAATGCTCCCCTTCTGGCCTAGGAATCTAGGAAAATAAAAGCAGCAATTTTTAATAGCCATTATAACAGAGTTTACTCCAGTACTTTAGAACCACCATACATATACAGACAAGTTTGTGTAAATTCTGAATGAGCCTGTTGCTGGGTACAAAATAAGTTGAGCTAATCGTTCACAAAATACCAATGAGTATCTGATATGAGAAACTGGGCGCAAATCATCAACATGACAATTTTGGTATGTTTATAAAAATTTTATATGAGTGATGAGTGTTCACAGATGTCCATTTGTAGAAATAATTTGTTTTACAAAGCACCCTGTATAATCAAAACAATTTACATAAAGGTCTTTTTAAAAAATTTTACTTTTTCCACTGTGCCTCATCAGATTAATGTTTGCACAGCACTCTAGACGCATTGTATAAGTGATGGTTTGCTACTACCGTAGCACCTAGGAGCCCTCGTCATGGACCAGTACCCCCACTGTGTTAAGCGCTGTACAAACAGAACAATAAGACGATCCCTACCCCAAAGAGCTTACAATTTAAGTACAAGACAAGGAAAAAGGGGAGAGTACAAGGAAACAATGAGAAAATATTGGTCACTAGGGTAGGCGACTTGTGTACTGAGACCACAGTCTAACTGTTGTCAAGTTTTTGTAGGCATCACAGCAAAGGATAGTTGCAAGGAGGGCTTTGAAAGAAGATGAAGGGACTTCGCAGATGGTTATGGGAAGCTCCTCCCAAGCGTAAGTTGAAAGTCAGCATGGGAGAAAGCACAAAGGTGCTTGTTGAAAAATTTAACAAATGGATGTATTATGGGCTGATTGGATGCAGGAGTTGACATTTCAATAGTGAATGAAAAAAGGATGCCTAGGTTGAGGTAGGCCATGAAGGAGCTTGGAAGTGAAGACAAGCAGCTTGTTTTTTGCAATAGAGAACAGAGGGGTGCCAAGAGAGGTGACATGGTCAAAGTGACAGGCAGGAGAATCTTTGCAGCAGCACTCTGAATGGATACGAGCAGAACAAAATTGCATTAAAAAGTTACATGGTGCATTAAAACTATTACCTTCTGTTTCTGCTTTTGCAAAGCTGCCTCCAGCGATTCAAGCTGAAACTGTCTTTGCTGCCGTTCTTTTTTAAGCTTGTCTAGTTGACTTTCAAGCTCTTGAATCTTCTGAAGGGCCCTTGTGGAAAGGCCTTCTTTCCACTCTTCCACAACCCAGCTCATTTTATATCTGCTTTTTTCCTTAATACAAAGTGAATATCACTGAACCTGAAACACAAGAAGAACATTACTAAAACTGATTTTTAAAAGGCTTAGGTTTCAAAATTTTGATGTTATTCGTTGAATGCAGTAAAGAATATGTATTTTAAAATTACTCCTCACTTTCATAATAATTAAGACAGGGTCGAAAGAATTTTACTCTATGAAACTGTTACAACGCTGGATCACATCCCGGTCTCTTGAACCAGGGTTAGCAATTTATATCTGGAGCATAACTTCTAATTTGACATTCTGATTCCTTAGGCTATATCTATACTAGAGACCTTACAGCAGCAGTGCTGTAAGGTCTCCCATATAGCTGCTCTATGCGGACAGCAGAGAATTCTCCCATCAGCATAATTAAAACACTCCCAATAAGTAGCAGTAGCTATGTCAGTGGGAGACACAGCGCAGCCCACATTGGCACTTTTGTTGGTAAACAACAAAAGTTTTACTGACAAAAGTACTAGTGGAGACATAGCTTATTAAATTAAGTTGGAAAAAGGAAAGTGACTTCCATCTCCTTTAGGGATAATTTTACCTCTACTGAACCCCACACTTGGAGGCATCTTTCCGAAATGCATCTCTACTATGTTATTTTTATGATCACACAAAAACAGTTTGCTAAAGATCTTTCCATTGATGTGTTGCTATGCATGCAAAACACACACACACACGTTCACTCTGACAGCCTTGCTTTCTCTGCTGAGAAAAATTATACCTTCATTTTAGGTGTCTGCTGTGCTTTTCTCTTTACAAGTTTTACAGTTTTTGGAAAGCAAAATAGCTGAGTAGTGGAATACAAAAATAGTTTATAAGCACTGTTTCTGCCAGCCTGAGGCAAGCACTCAAATGTAAACATGCATTCAACCGCTGTGCGTATTGATGCAGCTGTAGGATTACCTGTTTCTTCAAGATGAACTGTATTTTGATGTAATGGCAAATAAAATAATCAGATTTTTGAGATTATTAAGACAGAAAAAGTTTATTAGTTATGAAGCACTGCAAATAATTGCCAGGAAAACAGATACAGATTTTTCTTTGTTGAGAAGCTATTGTACTACCAAATGAAAATAAGCACTTAGGTATGGTGTACACTAACAAGTTAGGCTGATGTTAAGCCTAGTTGTCGACCTAGTTGTGCATGTGTTTACACTTAAATGTCTCTCCCACTGATGTAAGCGCCCCATTACAGCAACACAGTAACACCACCTCCCCAAGCGACGCTGAACCATGGTCAACGTACCTAGGTCAATGCAGAACAAGTATAGATGCTGTGTTACCTTTGTCGGCACTAACAATCCTCCAGCAGCTGTCCCACAACGCCTGACACTGACTGCTCTAGTCACAACTGCAAACTCCATTGCCCAGGGATCAGAGACCAGAATGCCACCCCCTCCCTGTCAAAGTCCCGCAACTTTTTGAAATGCCTTTTTCTTGACTGACTCCCTAGCATTTCTCCATTCCTGTATGCAACTGCCCAGCTGAACATGCCAGCCACATGTGCTCCAGCTTGGAGTTTACAGGAGATATTGGATCTCCTGGGCCTCTGGGAAGAAAAGGCTGTGTAAGCATAGCTATGGACCAGCCACAGAAATGTGGACACCTATGAGCAGGCTGCATGGGGGAAATTCAGGAGAAGAGGTGCGACAGGGACTAGCAGCAGTGCCATGTGAAAGCAAAGAAACTGCACCAGGCATATCAGAAGACCAGAGAGGCCAACAGTCAATCTGCCATCACCACCCCACAAACCATCGTGGATAACTCAGAGAAGCCCAAGCCACAGGCCCCTGGTGTGAACAGTGAGGACAAGGAGGTGGAGGGGAAGTGAAGGATGAAAACCATGCAACCGTGGGATGCAGCTATGCCATGAGCCAGGACCTGTTTGAGATTCCACCGCAGCCCAGTCAGTCCCAGCAGCTGAGCACAGGCAAGCCCAATGCAGGGTAAGGAACCTTAGGTAAGTGTTTGTTTTTCCTATTACAATTGTGTACTTAGGGCACAGCTATCGACTTTTCATTAATTCACTCAGAGAGGAAGTGGTACAACAAAGAGGTAGCATTATCTGCTTTTCATTCCCCCTGTAGAATTAGGCAAGAGAGGCTAGGTGGAGCAGTTTGTTTACATACTCAGGGACGGTTCCTTGTATCCTCCCGAGACAGTGCAATGAAGAGTATCTCCGTGAAAGTTTTAATCCTCTGCCAAAGGTTTGGGATGGAAGCCTTATTTCTTCCTCCATAGTAGGATGCTTTCCCATGCCAGTCCGTGATAACTTTGGAAGGCATCACTGCAGTACCCAGGCTAGCAACATGCGGACAGCTTCAGAACACCAGCAGCAGCTGTGCTCCCTAGATCTTTGTTACCCTCAGGAGCGAGCTATTACCTAAAAATCACCACCACCTGTAGAAAATGGTGCCAGTATTCAGTAGCATTGCCCTGAACTCAGTTTCATGCCACTGAGCAATTCCTTCACCCCTAGCAGGCTGTACTCAGCATGGCTGTTGCTCTGAGCGATGCTGTGCACAAGCACTCTAATGAAGTGTCAGTAAGTACATCTCGTTTAAAACTTTAGGGGAGCAAGGGAAGGGAGTTCTGAATTGTAACTTGCACTTTCCAATGTGACTATGGTAGAACCTCAGGGTTGGGAATGGAGGTTGTTCATAATTCTGAATAAAACATTATGGTTGTTCTTTCAAAAGTTTACAGCTGAACATTGACTTAATGCAGCTTTGAAACTTTACTATGCGGAAGAAAAATGCTGCTTTCCCTTTTTTTGTTTTGTTGTAAGTAGTTTACATTTAACACACTACTGTACTGTATTTGCCTTTTTTTTTTTTTGGGTCTCTGCTGCCAGATTATGTTCTTCCGGTTCCAAATATGGTGTGTGGCTGCCTGGTCAGTTCTTAACTCTGGTGTTTGTAACTGAGGTTCTACTATATATCAACAATGGTACCTATGTGTTTTATCTGAACCTGCTGCTGTTGCAGCCTTGAGAGGTTCCCTCTCCACACCCGTAGAACACCAGAGTAACGGACTTGTTACTGTACAGCGTGACAACTAATAGAATCGGTGACAGTGTAATATTTATAGATGTACACCAAGCACCACACAATTCCCAAAAGGCCCCAAAACAGCAGGACTAGGTTGAACACAGTACACAACGTATTACTATGGCTCAGTGTTAAAGTGCTCTTTCAAAGCCTCCCTGAGCCGTACAGCTTCACTTTGAACGCTAACAGCCCTCATGTCTAGCTAGTCGAGCTCAGCAGTCAGCCACTCCACCACCAACCTAGTGGCAACTTTTCCCCCTTTGCTTCACAGATATTATGCAGGACACAGCAGTCAGCTAAACCATGGGTCCCCCATCCCGAGATCCAATCTTGTGATTAAACATCACCAGTGCCCCTTCTATCTACCAAAAGCGCATTCAACTGTCATTCCACACATGCTGAGCTGGTAGCTGAATCTTTCCTTGGTGCTGTTGAGGTGGATGGCTTCATGAGTTAAGAGAAAAAGAGATATACTGGGGGGGACCCAACCTCACTACTCACATTTCAACGTTGCCCATAGTAATCTGCCAGTCAAGAAAGTAGCTGATTGCAACTTTCAACAGTCCTGTGTTCTTAACAATGCAAGCATCATGCACCTTCTCTGACCAGCCAACACTGATGTTGGTGAAGCATTTCTGGTGACCCACCAATGCTTGCATAACCATATAAAAGTAGCCCTTTCTGTTGATGTACCCTGTGGCAAGGTGCCAAAACAGGGAAATGCGTGCCATCTATCACCCCACCAGTTTGGGAATCTCATTGCTGCAAATCCATCCACTATGTCCTGCACATTGCCAAGAGTCATAGTCCTGCATAGGAGGAGATAAATGGCCCTGTACACTTACATGACAAGGGCCCCCACAATGGATTTTCCGACTTCAAAATGATTTCCCACTGACCAACAACAATCCAGTGTTACAAGTTTCCACAGCACAATCACCACTCACTTCTCCACTCTCAGTGCAGCTCTCATTTTGGTCTCCCTGCACCAGAGGGCTGAGGTGAGCTCAGCCCATAGATCCAGCAATGTGGCCTTGCACATCCAAGAGTTCTGCAGCCACTGCTAGTCATCCCAAACCTGAATTACAATGCAACCTCACCAGTTAATCCTCATTTCTCAGCCTCAGAACCAGTGCTACAGGAACATCACCAACCACCTTGAATTGGTTCTGACTATGTCCCACAGCAATCTGTCCTCCAAGAAAGTCATGTTCCCCACTGATTCGATTCTTCTTATGGCTCTAGAAATACTGGAGGATCACGTGTCCTGTGCTTGCAATGCTTATGAAAATAGTGCAGAGCTGTGCGCGTTCCATGCTTCTGTCAGAGATTGCGGACAGCGAGGAGGACCATGCAGGTTTGTGGAATTTTTAAAAAGGCCTGAAAGTTATAGGATAGAACAGAAGTCCCTAAACTTTTGATGGTTGCACTCCTCCCTGCTGCATTCTCCCAGAGGTGGGGCCAGGACCAAAGCTGTGGCTCCAATGGGGGGGAAGGGGAGTGGGGAGAGGGGACGCATACAGGAGTAAAGGGGCCAAGGCTGGGGCTGCAGCTGGGGGGGAGGGCGGGTCTGGGGCCAGAGGCAGGGGCCGGAGCCAGCAGCTGAGCCCACAGGACCCATACCCCTGAGGTGAGAAGCCACTCCAAGCAGCAAGCAACAGAGAGAAGTCTTAAGCCAAGCCTCACAGCTGGGGTTACATGTGTTATAAAACCCTAGCGAAGACATGCCCTAGATTAGCTGTGTCCTGAGCTCTACCAATGAGTCTTATCCCAGAAGATCTAGACATTCTGGGAGGCTTTCCATGAAGATCTAAAGTGAAATCCTCAACAATTTAATAAACAGCACCTTGGCCCTAATCATACAAACCTGTAAAGACTTTGGACAAGTCATCCAAGGTGGTACTAGGAAAAATGATAACATCCTACCAGCAGGCCAAATTGCTCACCATTTGCTACAAAGAAAGACGTTTTCTCACAACACTTGACAGCAGTCACAAGAAAAAACAGTGCAACAGGAGTCAGAAGATACTAAGGAAAGAGATCTGCACACAAACGATCAGTTTTTCCAAGGAGGAGGGTACACAAGGGGGTTTGAGAAACGGTGACCTGCTGGCACTTGCTCTGGAGTACCCGCCCCAAATCTGCTCCTAGTGGCCAGTGCCCTGTCCAGGCTGGGCCAGCACAGCACACTCCCGGCGAGCACAGGCGGCCTGCTGTGGGCCACGCTTACACACGCAGCTGAAGCCGGGGCTGCAGCGGGAGGCTCGGGGAGGGGGATCGATACACAGCAGGGCAGAGCCAAGCTGGGGCAAGGCAGAGCCCTCCCGCCCCCCGGCCGCCCTTGTCTCCAGGCAGGAGCCAGTTTTACACGAGCCTTTCCAGGGACGAAGCCTAAACCGTAGCCCAGAGGCAGGGGGAGAAGCGATCTCTGAGCGCCCGCGGGCAGCGGGCCAGAGACCCGGCGGTGCCCGCACAGGTGAGCGGCGAGAGCCGCCCTGGGCGAACCAAGAGAGAGGCGGAGAAGGGCCGGGCCGAGGCGCCCCCAGCCCCGCTGCCTGCGCGGGGACCGGCTCCTGCCCCTCTCCAGACCCCGACGGGAGACGGCAGCGCCAGCCCGCCCGCCAGCCAGCCAGCACCCGGCTCCCCCCAGCCCCACACTCACCGCAGCGCCCGGGGCTGCCGGACCCCGCTCCCTTCCCCAGCGCCCAGGTTCAAAAAGCTGCCGCCGCACGGTCAGTTACACACATCCCAGGATAGCGCTGATTGGCCATTAGCGCAGCCGCTCACACACCAGCCCTCCCCGTTGGACCAATGGGCTCAAGCCGCAGGGCCGAGCCTCTTCGATTGGTGCGTTCGGAATGATTCAAACTCCATTGGCTGTTGCTGGAGGAGGGTGGGGTGTGATTGGCTCTGAGGCTGCAGCGCAGGCTGGGGCGGGTTGTCGGCGCAAATAGGCAGCAATCGCGGCGGGCATGGGCGTTAATGGCTGTTTATTAGGGAGGTTCAGAAGCAACACGTCAGCCAGTATGTCCAATGGGATGGGTAGATCCCTCACCAAAACCAGGGCTGGGTTCTATGGTGCTGTGAAGGGGCAGGAAAAAGAAAGGTCGCATGGAAACGATATGGTGACACGATAGTGAGCGGTGCTTCTAACTGTCCACATCTGCCTCCACCCCCCACCCCCTTACCACACCACACCACAAGCGTTGATCCTGCAGTCCGAACTCATATTTACCTCAGTGGGACTCTTGCATAAAGATCAGCTGCCTGTCATGGTGCCTACAAACCCCAGCCTGCTGATCTTGGCTAGAGAGGTGAAAAGCTGTTCCTATTCCTTTCCTTTCCCTTCTCAGTTCTTTCCTTCCTCTAACCCCCATTTAAACGGAAAAAAAACCACCTCCACAATACAAGGTTTCAGAGTAGCATGAAGTGAGCTGTAGCTCAGGAAAGCTTATGCTCTAATACATTTGTTAGTCTCTAAGGTGCCACAAGTCCTCCTTTTCTTTCCACAATACAAGTTACTAGGAAAACTCTGCCAACTCTTCACCATACTTTACATCCTCTATCTGTCCTCTGTTTGTATTTTGAATTAGTAAGCCTTTTAGGGCAGGGAGTGTGTCTTTTCTGTGTTTATACACCACTGAGCACAATGGGCCCATAGGTCTTTGGGTGCTATCTTAATATAAATTACACACAAAAATGCATTAAAATGGTGTTACTTAGGTTGGAAAGTCAAGCACTCAAAAGTTAAGAAATGCCAAGTTTAAGGATGCTCATGCAACCTAATTCTGCCCCTTGTGCATCCATCCTGTGCAGTGAATGAGGCAGGGTCCTGTGACAAACACTGTGTGTTATCATGTAATTAAGGACAGTATCATAATGCCTCAGGCACAAGGGGACTGAATTAAGGTTGCACAAGTAACTGTAAATCTGGTTGTGCAACTATAACAATCCCCCTGCCATCACCAGTGGGACTTTAACCTTTAGCAACATAGGATTATAGCTGGCAACAGGAGAAAGCTGTTATTCCAGAGGAGGAAATGGACTACTGGGTCTAGCTGCTGTCTGGGTCTTGGGTGTGGTCAAAGGGGAGAGTTGAGCTCAACACTGGTATTTCTTTCTCTCTCTCTCTCTCTCCCTGTTCCCCAAGAAACTGGTGCAGCTCCTGCCCTTGTGGTACCCCTGCAGGGGGGATGGGCACTTGAAGCCATGTGCTAAATCCAGGAGTTGTTTGTGGGGAGTGTGGCCCATCTCTCTCTCCCTTCCCACCCTCCTTTGCAGTTGGCAGAACTCCAGTCCCACATAGTAGCCCCTGAGGTGTGTGCGTAGGAAATGAACTACTGAGGCCAGATGCTGAGTCTGGCAGGATCCAGAGGAATGTGGGGAAGAAGTCCCATATGGTGTCTCCAGAGGCGTTGTATGAGATCCAAAGGGGTGGGACCTCATGCTGATCAGCCCTCTTTCCCCTTAACTCCCATGCCACTATAGCTTAGCTGGCTGTTCTAAGGCATTGCCATATATCTGACTCTGCTGCTGCTGCTGCTTTGGTGGATGTATATGCCCAACCTTCGAATGTTGTGTTTGGTTATTCTTTTAGCCTACTGCCAACATTTTATTGAGGAACACAAGTGAAAGAAAGAAATAATAGAAAAAGACCTCAAGGGGTCATCTAGTCTATCCCTCCATGATGAGGCAGGCTTAGACCATCCCTGATAGATGTTTGTATAACATTTTCTTAAAAGCCTGCTGATTTTTAACTGTTTGTACATCAGGAAAAGCTGAAAGGAATTTCAGGGGACAAAGAAAAGGCACTTTCCTAGGCTAAGGGTAGTCTCACTGTTGAATGTTAACAGACCACTGCAAACAATAGAGGTGTGAGAACTTCTCAAAGGAATGATCTCAAAAATCCTTTATAACAGAAAGTGTTGTACAATCTAACTTGAGGGGTTACAACCAGCTCCCCCTATATTCACTCCTCCTCCTCCTTTAACCAATAATTTGTCCACTTAGCTTTAATCCCTCTGAGCAGACCCACCCTTACATCCACCAACAACATATAACATTGGACACAAACCTATTGTACAGAATAGGCCTGAAATGGCAAAAAACAAAGCAAAATCCTATCATTCTTATCCTGAGAAAGACACCCTCTTTATCCTACATAATAATTAGTATAGCAAGGTCAACAAACAGTCAGTTAAAAGATGCAAACCAAATTCAGGATTAATTCGAAATTTGTTATAAACAGAAACTCAGAATAATTCCCACTATACTGAAAAACCAACTACAGTGCAACTACTAGCCTCAAATATACAGACGTATACCATAGCATATTTTGAAGGCTATGAAATTGAGTTTGCGCATACATCAGCTAATTTTTTTTCCCCAAACCTCATAAGAGATCTTTTCCCACATAACTCAAGTAAGAATTTAGGCTTTTCAGTAATATCATTTGCACTTAAGGGTTTTTCTGCACTTGCCATTTATTTTTTTGTCTGAAAAATTTCCAGCTGACGTTAGCAGGCAGCCACAGGTGCCAACTTTCTTCTTTCCGGTGGGTGCTCCACCCCTGCACCGCCCCGAGACCCCGCTCCCATTCCACCCCATCCCCCAAGGCCCCACCCTTGCTCTGCCTTTTCCCACTCCTGCTCCGCCCTCTCCCCACAGTGACTCCCACCCACCCACTGAACAGCGGATGGGTGGGGTCCACCGAGCATCTGAGTGGCTGGATCCCCCAAGCAGCTGATGGGTGGGACCTGCCGAACAGCTGTTCAGCCGGTGGCTGGTGCTTTGGGACAACGTGACATTAAAAAACAAGAACATCTTGATACCACTGCCTCAGGCTGTGTTGTTGTATTGACCTTTGAGGCCATAATCCTCAAGCTGCTACATAGTTCCATGCCATCTCCTACATCCCACACATTGTTTCCATCCTGCTTCCTCCTGGCACAATGCAGCCTCATCTTTTCCACATGACCCCATGTTGTGACTGTTCTAGGCCACCTGACTACACCACACAATTTCCAGGATGTCTACCTGAGAACATTTGTAACCAAAAAGAGATCCATCTTCTCATACCATGTCATTGCCATATCACTGACACATTGTTTCTATGCTATCACTTTATGCTGTATCTCTAGTAGAGGTGATTAAAAGTATAAGTATCCACTACCCTCTGCAGGGATCTGTGACTTTTGAGTTTGGAATACTGTATATGGACCCTGAGCAGTGCTTGGATAACAATTAATTGATCTGTAAGGCCTTTCAGAGTTCAGGAACAAAATGAAAGACCATCCCTTATGATGAATGATGAGCTATGACCGTGTCTATGTGGGAAAGTTTTACCAGTTTCACTGATTTAGTATACTGGTAAAACACACCATGTGGACACTCTTATTCTGACATGAGTGGCTTTTTTCAGTACAGTTTAATCCCCTCCCCAAGCTACAGAAGCTGAACTGAAAAAGGCACACTTACGTTGGAATAAGAGCATCTTCACAGGGTGTTGTACAGCTATAACAATATTGGTTTAAATTCACACCTTAGGCTACACTGAAAACATTTCCTGTGTAGACAAGGCCTAATACTTTGCATTTGTATAGCGCATTTCTCAAAAGCACTTTACAAAGGTGGATAAATGTTATCTCTCTTTTACAGATGTGGAATCTGAGTCATAGACGCCTTGTTTACACTGGCATACTCTGCATTCATCAGCAGCTAGGTCAGCTGCACTGGTGTTAACAGTTTAAGTGCTAGTATAATCTCCCTCTGCAGCAGGAACCACATCTTTCTCTGTGTTTGTGCAGTGTTTAGTACATCGGGGGGCTGATCCTGTTTGAGGCCTCTGGGAGCTATCTTAATAAATAATAATAGACAGGAACAAACTGTTTCCAACACTGTATCCAAAAGACTTGGTTCAAGCAAAGCTCAACCATAGGTTTCAGAAATGGTTCTGAACATGACTAGGTCCACTCTACACTTGCAGTTAAATAATTCTGAGTCATGGTTCATTTGCACCCTTTGGGTGCATCTCAGCCAGCAAATTTCTCACCTAGTATTCCCAAACAGCCCTGCTGCTAACACTAATGGAGGTATTAATATAGACTGTGTGCGCACATTAAGTAGTAAAAATGTCCACATCTGGTATATTGTAGTATTTAGTTCAGTCCTAGCACCACTGAAAACAACCTATTGGACAGCATTAGTAAAATTTCCTAGCAAAATAGAACCTCAGCATTACGAACACCAGAGTTACGAACTGACTGGATAACCACACACCTCATTTGGAACAGGAAGTACGCAGTCAGGCAGCAGAGACCACACACACACACAAATCAAGTACTATACAGTACAGTATTGTGTTCAATATAAACTACGAAAAAAAAAGAGGAAAGTTTAAAAAAAAGGATTTGACAAGGTAAGGACGGGGCGGCAAGTTGTATTGGCCCGTGGTGCCCAGGCTCCAGCAAATTCAGGGCCCAGGGGACCCAGCTTCACCAATGTGTGGGGCCGGGTCTCTCCCCCGGCCCCGCTTGCTGCCTCCATGCACCCCCTTCTCCGAGTGTCCCTGCCTGTCCTGGGCAGTGGGTGGCTTCCCCCTGAAGTTCCATGCTGCGCTCCCTTGCCAGCCACTGCCAGCTACAAGGGAGCATCGCCGGGGGCAGATTGAGGCAGCTGCTGCACCCGTGGAGGGAGGAGGCGTATAGCCCCCCTCCCCCAGCAGGCGACTCCAAGGGGCGGGGGCTTTTCCTGGCTGGACCTCCTGAGCAGGAGCCTTGGGGGTGGGGCTTGGGTGAGTGTTATGCTGCGGGGGACCAGGGAAGGGACCTCTCCCCCAAGAGCTCGCTGCTGCCGGCTGGGGGGAGTCCTCCTCTCTGGCTCCGCACCCCAGCCTGCTGCACCCCAAACTCCTCATCCCCAGCCCAGCCCCATGCCCCACACCCCCTCCCCACACCCCCAACCCTCTGTCCTAGTCCAGAGCCTGCACCCAGCACCCAAACCCCCTCCCGCACCCCAACCCCCTGTCCCAGCCCGGAGCCCGCACCCAGCACCCAAACTCCCTCCCAGAGCCTGCACCCCACCCACACCCAAACTCTTCCCCAGCGCCTACACCCCAAACCCCATCCTGCACCCAAACTCCCTCCCAGAGCCCGCACCCCCTCCTGCACCCCACCCCCTACCCCAGCCCGGAGCCCGCACCCAGCACCCAAACTCCCTCCCAGAGCCCGCACCCCTCCCGCACCGAAACTTCCTCCCAGACCCTGCAGCCCAAACCTCCTCCCACACCCAAACTCCCTCCCAGAGCCTTAGGCAGGTATGCGTGTGTGTGTGTGGGGCGGGGACTTGGACCTGTTCTGGGCACCACCAAAAATTATACAAACCTGCTGCCCCTGGGTAAGGAAACTGTTTCTGTGCTTGTTTCATTTAAATTAAGATGATTAAAAGGAGCATTTTCCTTCTGCATAGAAGTTTCAAAGCTGTATTAAGTCTATGTTCCACTGTAAACTTTTGAAAGAACAACCATAACGTTTTGTTCAGAGGTACGACCATTTCAGAGTTACAAATAACCTCAATTCCCGAAGTGTTCATAACTTTGAGGTTCTACTGTATAGAGGTTAGTGAGGTGACATGACTTGTTTAAGGTCACATAGTGAATTGTGTAGAAGTGGGACTAGAAGCTAAGCCTGTGATCTAACCACTAGATGATAGCGCCTTTCTATCATGTATGATGGGCAGGGGTTCTCAACCTTTTTCTTTCTAAGGCCCCACAACATGCTATAAAAACCTCTATGGCCCACCTGTGCCACAATAACTGTTTTTCTGCACATCCGGTAGATTAAAAGCCAGGGCTGGTGTTAAGGGGTAGCAAGCAGGGCAATTGTCTGTGGCCCCACACCACAGGGGGCCCTGCAAAACTGAGCTGCTTGGGCTTTGGCTTCAGCCCCACGTGGCTTGGGCTTCAGCTTTCTGCCCTGAGCCCCAGGGAGTCTAACACTGACCCTGCTCTCTGGTTTAGTTTAGCAGATCCCCTGAAACCTGGTGGCAGCCCCGGACCCCTGGTTGAGAACCGCTGTGATAGTGGGTGATTTGATTAATTCAACTTTGCCGTGTGGGCTAACTTGTATTTCTTTGTTTTGGAACTTTCCACTTAGCATTTATATAAGGTCTTATGGTTGCTGCTTTCACTTTAAAAAAGTATGGAAAAATCTGATAACTTTTAGGTAAAATTACTGTGAATAGTTATGAATAAGGCTACAATTTAGTCATGGGTATTTTTAGTAAAAGTCATGGACAGGTCATGGGCAATAAACAAAAAGTCATGGCCTGTCCCGTGACCTGTCCATGACTTGTACTATATAAATGCCCCGACTAAAACTTAGGTGCTCGGGGGGAGGGACCTCTTGCAGCTGCTGTTGGTCCGGTGGCGGAGGAGGAGGGAGGCTCTGGCATGCCACCATTGCTGCTGTTGGGGGGTGCGGGGAGGCGGGATCCTGCTAGGGGAAGGGGTGGCCTGGGGCCCTGCCACTACTGCTCAGCCCCGGGCCCTGCAGGTCACTGCTACTGCTCCTGGATCGCTGCTCCATGGTAGCGCCTAGGACCAGCTGCCCCGGGTAGCCCGAGCAGTGGCTGGTGCAGCTGGCCCTGGGACCGCCCCAGCGGCTCTGGTGTCAGACCCACTGGCCGCTGCAGAAGTCACGGAGGTCCTGGAAAGTCATGGAATCCGTGACTTCAGTGACCTCCGTGAAAGACTCACAACCTTAGTTATGAACATAGGAAAATATTCCCTTGTAACTTTGATGTAACTTTTAGCTAAAATTTATCTTGTATTATCCCACAAACACCTGCTAAAATCTTAGCATTTCTATTTGATTGTCAGTAATATATTACATAAATGCAACTCAATAATGTAAATGTTAGTAACATGAACTAGATCATGAAAATTTTCTACAGCTGCCACTAGGTGATTCCCTATGCTCTGGAAAGAAAGTAATAATGAGCCTAACAGCAATGTTTTTTAAAAATGCCCAGTCAGTCAGAAGGGGAGTTTGGCAAGTTACATGGCCACAGCAATGCTGTGATTGCAATAAGAGCAAACCCACAAAGATATTCTATTTATGCTGTTCAGAGTTACTATAAATGAGTGCTAGCGGAGCAAGGCTATGAATACTTCAGTAACGCTCATGGATTTAGTATGAGAATGAAATTATAAATAATTATGACCGTTACATTATGAAATGATACAGCTAAGTCTTCAGTTCTTTTGTAGGGCTGTAAATTACCAATGCCTGGACTGCAAATAAAGTTGGAATTTTAGAAGAAAAAAAAAAAGATACCGTATTTAAGGATCTTTATTAGGCCCATACCGTATTTTCTTGTGAATTCTAAAATAATAAGTATCAATAAGAGCTGCACTCTGTTTAATGGTGTCAATGGTATTTAAGATAAAGGAGAAACTTTAATACAAACTTTATAACATTCAAGCCTGCTAGCTGCTGGGGTAGGGGAACAACTATGAGTTGTCCCCTGCTCCAGTCCACTCCCAGCAGAGGAGACTGGATCAGACTGTGAGTTGCAGAATTAGGGCCCACTTACACCACTGCAGCCACACAAAAGTCAATGTGGTGACAGGTATAAAGGTAAGCAGATTCTGGTTCCTTTGTGCGGGATCCAGTCAAAGAGAGGATAGAGACATTTGGTATGAATGACTTTTAGTTTAAGTGAAAAGCTAAACAAAAAAAAAAAAGTCTCCATGTGAACAAACAGCATGTACATCATCTGACAATCCATAAGGAGCTCAGCTCCAACAACAAACTAGCAACTGAACTCTGAACACAGGAAGAGTGGTTCAGAAATTTACAAGTGCACTACAAGGTGTCACATTTCAGGGCAACTGCACCTGTATTTCCCCCCAGTGGTCCGGTAAGGGCACCCACTCCTAGGCTTCCTGTTCCCCAGCCATTGCCTTTCTTGGGTGGAGACCCACATCTCTCCCCTTTCCGACTGGGGTACTTCCAGGCTGCACAGTTCCTTGGCTTCACTGTGTTACTCCCAGTGCAGACAGGTTGTCCAAGGACACCTGCTTGCTTTCTCCTCAGAGATGGTTAACATGTGTAATTGCTACAGTTATAAGGCACCACATAGCTCTTTTTATGCAAGACTAATTTTATTATTAGGGTAAAAGCACTACAGAAAAAATATTAAATACAATTAAAAATCCTACACACTTGCTAATAAGCTCACCAGACATCACCCCAGCTCTAACAGGGGCTCTAGCAGGAGTAGTCCTTCAACACTGCACCCAAGGAATTTTCTTTGTGGTCACAAGTTCATCACAGCTTCAATCCTTCCAACCCTACTCTACGGATTGGGGCTCTCCATGGATCAGGGGTCCTGTCCATTTGCTGGATAAGGAAGAAGGCCCCGTGCCAGGTTAAAACCATGCTATTTATCCAACAATCCTTTCTTTGTCTGTTAGTCCCTGGAGAATACAATTTGAACTAGTATATGTGGACCTTTCCAGGAGGGTGGCTTCAAAAGGCTGATAATGCAGGACATTAGCATCCTCCTCCCTACTGGAGAAGGTACATACAATGCCACAATAACACATCCACAATTGCATTTTTAATACAATGTAAGCCAAAGTTATTAACCCTAATTCAATAATTTAATTCGATAAAGTTTATCTTGATTCCATCAGGTTTGTTCAGGATATTACAATATATTGTCACTCTGTCACACAAGGCATAACACTTTCACAGCTATATACACTACACTTTACTCTTGTAACTTAAAAAAAAAAAAAAGGCTTTGTGGAAGGTGCATAATAAGCATGGTTAGCAGTTGTTCTTGCTCCAGTTCCTCCATCTGCATTTTGTGATTCACCTTCAGTAACATTTTTACCTACATCATCTCTAGTCTGATAAAAAAATCATTTCCCTTTACACTAATTACATAATCTTCAGCTCTAACTTCAGTTCTTTATTTCCTGTTCTGCGCCTTTTATCTAGTACACCTGGTGAATACAGTTCGTATTACTTCCTAGCAACTAGATATGTTACTGGTCCCAATATCTTCCTGACAATACCTTTTCCAGACTGGGGGAAAAAAACTGGTGGGGCTCTTCCAAGCACCACCCAAAACTGTCCTTCCTCCAGTTTTTTATGTCTGGCTCAATTCTCCTTATGTGGTTCTGTTCCTATCTGGACACTTTGGGCAGAGCACTTCTGGCATGCTCTGGCTTGGCTACCTCAACTCCTGCTGGCTGGCTCCACTCCCATTCTCTGCTGCCCTTGGAAAAAGAAAGAACAAAAATAAAGTCTTGATGAGAACAGCCTATGTGTCTCTCCTGACAGTCTGTAGCAAGCTCTGAGAATTACTGCTGATTTCTGTACACACGGAGAGTTCTTAGAAATGTAAAAGTGCAGAACAGAGAAAATATCAACATTTTATAGCTGCATACACCAGTTGCTCTACATGGTATGTTTAGTTGGAGTAGGCCAATTTCTGATTGAAAATCTATGTGGGAGTTACTACTTGTCTCTTCAAGGAGAGGGGAGCCCAGGGATTGGCTACATAAGATAGGACACCAGTCACCATGCTATATAGGTGTTAGAGGGCTGGTCTTCCTTACAGGATCTGTGGGATTGACTGTGACTTCTTTTTCAAGGCCACATCCCTTGCCCCCTCTCTGAGGCTTGCAATCCCTCTCCCTGAGGGGAACATTCTTAGGAAGCTTAAATTCACCAAGTTGCCAAAGTTCTCTCAGCACTTCTCCCCAGATTTTTCAGCAGGGGGGAAACATTTGGCCCTCTGTCTTCACTTTAACATTCACTTTAATTTGCTATAGCGTATCCAGGCATTGCATAAGTTATGGTATAGTACGGGGTGGCCAAACTGTGGCTCTCGAGCCACATGCAGCTCTTTTACCCTTAAAGTGTGGCTCTCAGAGCCCGCCACATCCCCCCCACCATTCTCCACCTACTAGAATGGGTGGGGGTGCTCGGGACCCCTGCCTTGCAGCAGGGTGCTGGGGTATGGGCTTGTGCCTAGCGGGGAAGGGGGTCTTGGGGCTTCAGCCCTGCAGGACACACTTCCCAGGGCTTGAGGCTTCAGCAGGAGCAGGGCTGAAGCCCCGAGCCCCGTCAGACACCTCCCGCAGGGCTGAAGCCACAAGGCCCAGCCCCTAGCAGGCGTGTCCCGGCTCTTGAACTTCTGAAGATTGTCAGATGGGGCTCGGAAGGCCAGTATGTTTGACCATCCCTGGTATAGTATGTAACACTGTATGTAACAGGCTAGTGCTTAGGATGAGATCAAGTCAGAAGTTCAGCTGCAACTCTAAATATATAGTGTATTTATTTTAAAAACATATAGTATATCTGTAAAAGGTATTGGTTTGATCTGGATGTTGCTATGCAATTTTTTAAATCATTTAATGATCATGAAAGATGCCCAATTCTCCACAGCTGGAAACTGAAATCATTTATCTACTGTAAAAAGAAACGGAGTACTTGTGGCACCTTAGAGACTAACCAATTCACAGTATGCATCCGATGAAGTAAGCTGTAGCTCACGAAAGCTTATGCTCAAATAAATTGGTTAGTCTCGAAGGTGACACAAGTACTCCTTTTCTTTTTGCGAATACAGACTAACACGGCTGTTACTCTGAAACTTATCTACTGTAGGCCGTTTCGAAGTTCCCTGCACAATTCCATTAATGTGCCTCAATGCTGTTCTTTATCAGACCACATCTAGGAATCTGAGGGTGAGTCAGTCTGAAAATCCACTGAGTCTTAACTGGCCTTTCTGCTAAGACCGCTGGCAAACTGGCCATCTGTAATGTGGAAATCTGTCCATTGAGAAGTGGACTCAGGTCATTAACTAATTTACATAGGCCCCAGATAAAAAGAGCCATCAGGCAGTAACAACTTTCAGTCACTAACAACAATTTGGGTCAGATTCAAATCACTGATCATGAGGTAAAAGGGTTTAATCCCACTACCAGTTCCCTAAATCACACTTCACCTTTTTGACAAATGGTATCACTTATTCAATACACTTGTCACTTGTATTTATTGGAATCATGTCTCTATGAATTAAAACTCTAAATGATAGAGGCTATGTAGAAATGCATTTTTTGGCCTGATGTTCATTACAGACTATTGATTAAATCACTCTTAGTTCATGAATCATTGACCAGATAGATTGCAATGACTCGGAATGGTATGAAGGCGAATTGGTCACATACTGACAATACTTAACATTTTGTGGAAATTAAAGTGAAGCACATATAATAACCAATTTTTAAATCTCAGTCTCTCAACATTCTAAAATG
This sequence comes from Chelonia mydas, assembly GCF_015237465.2. Taxonomy (NCBI): domain Eukaryota; kingdom Metazoa; phylum Chordata; order Testudines; family Cheloniidae; genus Chelonia; species Chelonia mydas. The sequence continues at coordinate 160,390,387 of NC_057851.1, forward strand.
GCTTTATTATATATCAGAAAACCATATGATCATATTCTGAATTAATCACTAATGAAAAGAAAAAGTATAATTATTTAATATTTATATTATTGTAGTTGTCATAAAATCCAGTGTGAATCTGGATCCCCTTATACTAGGTGCTCTACAAATACATATGAAGACAAAGCTGATATTTATATTACTATATAATGCCTTCCATCTGCTGATTTTAAGGAGCCTTAAAAGCATGAATGAATTGAGCCTTACAACAATCTTGTAAACTAGGAGGGTATTATCTCCATTTTACAGATAAGCAACGTGTAGGTGTCAAAGTCAAAGCACCAAGAATAAATTCAGGTCTCTTGGTACCAATTCTTTGCTATTTTCAGGAACTGAATGGCTCAGAGAGTGGTTATAGATCAATATTTTCAAATGTGGGTTATAGATCAATATTTTCAAATGTGGGTGCCAAAAGTTAGGTACCTAAATACATATTTAGGTGCCTAAATAAGAGACTGATTTTCAGAAGTTCTGAGCACCTGAAATTCCCTTAGACTTAGACCCTGATTCAGTAGTCCATCTTTATGCTTACCTTTAGGTATGTGCTTGTCTCATTAACTTCCATGGAACTTAAGCACATGCTTAAATGTTCTTTGCTGAAATGTGCCCTTATGAGATGCTGGTGCTCAGCACCTCTGAAAATCATGTCACTTTTATTTAGGTTTGCACTACTGTTGCCTTGTTATATGGATACATTATGGATTTGGATCTCCAGGGTTGTCAAACCAGTAATTTCAGGAGCAGTAAATTCACTAAAAAAAAATGAGCTTTTTTTTTTTTTTTTTTAAATGAATGCCGATTTTGGATTGTATAAACTAAAAAATTACAATAGTAAATTTCTAATTGTGCTAGAATATCCTAAGAATATCCTAACTGATGTTAAAAAAAACCACCCCAAAACAACTTAGGAAAAATATTTGCTTCTGTCCTAAGTCTCTGTGACAAATTAATGTCCACCCTGAAACACATTTCTATACAATTTCTATAAGAGCATGAAAAATGGGGTTTATAATAGAAGTGGTGACACAACCATAACTGTGGAAGCAAGAGTTCACCACTATAATCAGTCTCAAACACTAAAACTTTTTTGATTTTACAAACTTTTATTCAAGGATTAAAAAAAGGCCGAGATTTTCAGTTATTCCCCAAACCTGTAGAAACAGACTGTAACTTTAAGCAAACTAGAATGTTCAATGTTCCATAATTTATTTGTATGGATGATCACAGAAAACTTTTTCTGGTCCACAGAACTGGGTGCTGGCTGTAAGCCACTGTAAGCTATAGAGTACTATAACATGTTAGCTCATGCTTGATGGCAACAGGTTTGTTTTCCATAATTGTGTAATCCAAATTCCTTTTCAAAGAGAAGATTTTTGAAAAGGACTATTAAATGCAATCATTAACAAGCACATAGGGCACTAGACAAGTAAACTTGTCTTAATTATGGTAAGCTTAAAAAAATTGAAAGTACCAAGTTACAAAGTACAGATATGGTTTTAGGACTAAGAAGTTTCTCCCAGTATACTGCCTAAGCTTTTGTCTCCATTACAATTACAGCCAAGTCAGGGTACCCAGCACATGTTCCAGGTTTTCGAATAGTTAGGGACCACAGTTAAGGTCATATTTACACTACACATTCGAACTGTGTTGCAACTGTGTCCTTTGATTTGATTGTAACGTAGATGGCTGTAAAGCTAATTAAACCTCATCTACTGTTCTCAGAGCAAACCGCCAGATGTTGCTTAAGCACAGGGTAAAGGGAGTTTTGTTGAAAACAGGTTATGACATGGTTTTGCCAATAAACAAGGACTGAACATTTTCCGTGTTATAACAAGATTTTAAAAATTGCTTTAGCCCAGGATAAACATTTTGGAAGTGTTTAAACACAGGTGTTACCAGGTGCTAGAACTATTTCAGATCTCATTGTACACCATATCCAAGACCCATAGACATTTTACATTCTACTGTGCAGGAACCCAGATAAAAAACAATAATCCTCTGATATGGTTGACACACCATTCGTTCAGTATAGATATACTGGATTATGTTTTCACTTCTTTTTGAGCCATGTTACAGCTCTGCTTAGTGCCAGACTTTAGCATGGTTTAGGAACAGAGTTAAAACATGATTCAGTCCTGTCTGCTCTGCAAATCCAAAATGTATATTAACTTTGTTAGGACTACTCTGCTGCAAAAGGATACCCAAACAAAAAGCTTTTTCCAGGGCAGATGGGATATTAGAGAGATAAATTCCATAAACTGTCATATAAAACCACTGAGTCCCATCTTTAATAATAGGAGTACTTGTGGCACCTTAGAGACTAACCAATTTATTTGAGCATAAGCTTTCGTGAGCTACAGCTCACTTCATCGGATGCATACTGTGGATGCATACTTTCCACAGTATGCATCCGATGAAGTGAGCTGTAGCTCACGAAAGCTTATGCTCAAATAAATTGGTTAGTCTCTAAGGTGCCGCAAGTACTCCTTTTCTTTTTGTGAATACAGACTAACACGGCTGTTACTCTGAAACCTATCTTTAATAATATTTTAATCATGGCAACACTTTTCTAGCAAGAGTTATGTTTAAACATGGTCTCTAGGAAGCTGGTAACATGTTTTCTTAAACGTCGGGGCTGTATGCTCCTTTCCATTCTGTTTTTGGGAGCAAAGGAATGGCAACAAGAATACAATGGGTCCTACACATGCTGAAGGTGGGAGTGGTATCAAAGTGACATATTTCCACTCAGAAGCTTGTCTGTACTAACTAATTGTGTATTTCTTAAAGCACCTCTCTCCATAGTATCTAAGAGCCAAATAAAGGTATTAATATTTGTATTGTCACACAGTAGGCCATGCTTTTCACCACTCCTTGGTTCAGCAACTTTTATATATTTGGGTGGGTTTTCTCTTTGTGCTACAGCTTGCCATTGCAGGCAGGGCTTTGCAAAAGGGTCAGCTCTGTAAGCTGCTGTATTTTGGGGCATATTTTTATCTCTTGGACTCTTCAGTATTTCAGAGACTGTGCTGGAACAGGAGAGACAGGAGCTGGGATTCAGCTCCCATTCAAAACTAGCAGATACTCGAGCCAGTATCTGCCACTGTGTTAGTGCTGCTTGCAATATTACCATATGCTCGCACTTAAAACTCCTTGAATGGAAGAGTTCTGTACAGGTGCAGTGAGGTCTAGAGGAGGACAAAGGGGCCAGGAGCAGTACCTGGGGCCCAACAAAACCACAGAGGTGGCTAACACCCTGTGGTGAGGCATTAAGATATGCCTGTGAATGCCAGCCTCCACGGTGTTTAGAAGTAAAGTCTTCTGCCTGCTTGGTAGGGCCTCAAAGTTGCGGAGAGAATCCAGCAGAAACTTCAGGAGTTTCATGCCCACTTCCCCATCCCACCCCACCCTCTGTGTTTTTCTACTTGTGAGGGGGAAAAATATAAAAAAGAATCTTACAGATCTGGAGTAAGGAAACTCTAAACTCCACTGTCCTCTCCTGCTTTGTTACCAGCTGCAGCTACTCTGCCCATGGTGCACTGCCTACTGCTGTGCTGTGACTGAATGTGTCTTTGTAGTTCTGTAGCTGGGTGCTATTCACAGCTCCATATCTGACTCAGTGTGTGACCTGGAGCAAGAAAAACCTTTGAATGCAACAGTTTAACATCAGAGTCACTTCTCAGCATAACCATCTGTAAGATGTGGATACTATTTACTTACTTCACTAAGCCTCACAACAGCTTTGTTAGAGCGTTTCAGATAAATAGGACTTTCTCTGCAAAGTGTAATTACATTTTACAATCCCAGGGGTAAGACACAGACTTGTGACTCCACATATGGTCCTGAAGCACAATTATGAATCTATCTAAATTGAGGAACTGTGCTATTTCTCTCTTTTTTAAGGGCTTGATCCTATTACCTTTACTGATGTGGGTAATGCCCACTGACTACTCATGTACTGAATGAGTATTGCAGGACCTGGCCCTTCAATGAGGAGAAAAGTATGTATGAATACCAAAATCTGTTACATAAGTGTAAAACAACCAACCAATCCTCCAATTGTCACCCATTTTTTTTTAGAAATTACTCTGCTCATGAGACTCTCTAACTCCCGTGTAGGGAATTTTACAGTTTTCGGAGCATATTCTGTGTACGTCTCTAACTGACACCAAGAGGAATTCTGTGCCCTATTCTAGGGTTGCTCCTACCCTCCATTTGGTTCTCCCCTGCTCTGCTAACTCAAAAATGAATAAATAGATTTTACTCAAACTACCCTCCTAAACAATCTCCCATACCTGAAATCAAGCACAGTAAGGTGAATTTAAGAGCTAAAAGTGGTTTAATATAAAGGTTCAAAATCTGGTTTAGGTAATTTCCTCCCGATTTTCAGTGTTGATTTTTAGGCAAACAAGGGCTCTTTTTTAAGAGTAAAATTTTTGTGAATTTATTTTAATGATATATTACTTAAATGCCCAACACCTGTAAAACGGTATAAATATCTGGGGAATTGTTTGCAGGGTGTCTACATATTCTTAACACCAGTTCATTCATAACTGATTCATCATCTCGGCAGAAGCTGCAGCCTGGCTTTACAATGTGCCCCAACCATGCTCCTCAGCCAACCTTAGTGCAGCCACTAGAAAGGCCCTTCCTCATCCACCAAATGTTATGCTTCTGGCATGACATTCCCATCTCTGATACCACATCTGGGGGGGCTGCAGGGTTTCCTCTGCTCTTTCTTCTCCAATTACGGTGGTGCCAGCATTGCAGGTAGCCAGGGAGCCTTTCGTCTGCTCCCTCTGGAGGATCCCAGCAAAGAGCTGGGAAGGAGTAGGGAGAACTGGCAGCAGCTGGATTCCCCAGCGCCCTGCCACTGGACACGTGTGGGTCGGGTCCTAACACAAGATGTGAAAAAGAGACAGGACAGGGAGCAGGGGCTGAAGCAGGGAAACGCGCAGAGGCTAAAAGGCGGCCCATTATGTAATACAGGGAAAGGGGCTGAAGAGAATGAGGGGTGGGGTTGGAGGCCGGCTAGACCAGACAGCCTGAAGGGCAGGGGGGAGGTGGAACGGCGGGCTGGGGGGCAGAGCAGAGGAAGCGGGGCTGAAACGGGGAGGGAGGGGCAGAGAAACTGGCCTCCAAAAGACTCCCCTGGGCTGCCTCAGCCCCCGCAGACCAAACTCACTCCCTAGGACTGACTCAGCCCTTTCCTCCCCCTCAAACATTCCCGCTCTCCCCCCCCATCCCAAACCAAACCCTCCCCTGCGGACTCGGACTCTCCCTGTTCTCCCAGCACCCTCAACCCCCCGGCCGCCCCTCGCTCCCTGCCCCTCTCACTGGCTGGAAGAACGCGGGGGGGGGGGAACTGGGTTGCAAAGGTAGCGCAGGCGAAGGGGCGCGGGCGGGACCAGCGCAGACAGGGGGGGCTCCGAGGGGAAAGCAGCGAAAAGCCCGTCCCGCGGCTCTGCCCCGACCTTGGCAGAGTTGCAGCAGGCGGGATTGGCAGGAGCCCGCCCCTCCTCTTCCTCCCGCGGACGGGGCTCGTTCCTCCTCTTCTGCAAAGAAAACACACAAACAACAACAAAACAGCCCATGTCAAGTCCCCGACGTCTCCGGGCCCCGCAGTAGCAGCGGCCGCTCCGCATTCCTGGGATTCCAGGGCTGTGACTCCGCGCTCCAGCCCCACGCTCCACAGCGACTCCGACACGCACTCGTTCCGCAGCCGCCGCCTCCGGCCCCATTCGCTCTCTCGGGACAACAATCCCCTCCCTCTCTCCTTCCCCCACCCCCGCGGGCTGCAGCGGGAGCCCACGGCTCCCTTCACCGCCTGCAAACTCCCCTCCCGGCCGCAGCGTCCTGCCTCCGCCTCCCCAAACTCCTTCAAACTTTCCCCGCCGCAGCGGGGACAACATTATTGGGTGGGGGTCGTTGGTTTAGTTTCCCTCCCTCTCCTCCGGGAGCCCCCAAATCCGGCACCACCCTGATTTCCCCTCGCCCCAGCTGAGCAGCAATCAGCTCTTCCCAGCAGCACCGGTTCCTACTTTGTCCCCCCCTCACCAGTTGGGAACCCTCTCCCGGTCAAGACGGAAACCTTCTCTGCTGGGAAACCCTCCTGGGGGACTTTGAACGAAGCCTGAGCTACCCTTGTTGCCTTTTCCCGAGGAAGGGGGGGGCCCATTCCCAGTGCCCCTGCCCGAGAGGAGAAGCCGCCTCTACATGTAAACCCAGGTAAGCAGCAGCAGGAGCAGTAGAGTTTGCTGAAGTTTGTCCGCGTTGTTTTAATGCGTAACTTGTAGTTGGTTGTACCACTGATCGCAGCGCCGGAGCGGTAGTGACTTTTTCAAAACAGGCTTGTCATAATTTATGGCGTATGTGTGCGTTTAAAAATCGGTTCCCATCCATTATAATTTATCATCTGTTGTAACGCAATTATGGACACATTACTTGTATGTGTACATAATGCAAATTTATCTGAATTAAACTTGTCCTAATCCAGAAATATACTGAAGCAAATGTCTAAACAATATATGATTTATAGAATCAATATAAATATATATTTGTAAACAGCTGGGGACAAGCTAAGCTTTCTGCTGAGCTGCTTTCTTATTTACACTGCAGCATGACTCTGTTTAGTTTCCAGGATCCTCCTCTCCCCTGCCTCACCCCACCGGATGGATTTACCTTGTTCTTTGTTAGTTACAAGTCAAGTCTACACTGGCCATTCCTCTACAGCAAGGGCTGTAACAAGTTGGGCAGAAATTACAATATTACAAGACTGTGTGAGCATTGTGACATCTCTTCTCATTTCTAATGTGCCAAAGTCAAATAATCTTAAAAGATTCCAAAGTAACCTCCCATATTACAATCCATTTGGGCCATACAGTAGGTATTGTGTGCGTGCATGCTCGGGCATTACAATGTTTTCCCATTAGGAACACTGTAGTTTTGGTTGCAAAGGCAGTTCCATTATAAGCACCTCTCTATCTATAGTGGCTTGTAACTTTAACTTTATAGAAACAAATAGTTACTGGTAAACTGGGCAATAACAGTGATCACTCAGAGGTTGTTCCTGAGATTGTGGTATGTGGCCCACAATCAAGGGCAGTATTCACAGTAGAATGAACTGTTTTTACTCTGTTTCGGCATAGACATTTGCTATTAAAATGTGTGAAAACATACACTTACTGTATGCTGAATTCTTTAGTGCTTGTGACTTCAGTCTATAAAATGGCTCCCTTAAGCAGGAGCTCTTGAAGCCACCTGCCAGCCTTGTGAGGGTAGGAGAGATTAAAGAAGACAAGTAGTTTTAGGAGATACTTGCTGGAGATTGTCACCCTTGTCTGGTGTCTTCTGACCATTTATTTGAAATTGTCTGTATCAAACAAACATTATAATGACATACAGACTCCAGGGTTTGCTATTGCCCTTTTAGGAAGGCTGTCACTCATATCTAACATTGGTTTAAAATAAGAGGTTAATGTAGTTTTTGTACATGCATAGAATGGGATTTGGGCAATGATCTGTAAATGACTCTGCAGCTGGACCTCCCTTGATTTCAGTGGGTCTTTGCACAGACACAGGGCGTTTGTCTGAGCAGAGTTTTATGCAGGATTGGGGCCTAAATCCAAACCCAGTGGCCATGATATAGAAGTTTCTGAGCCATGCAAACTGCTGATTTCGGGCCCAGTCCCAAAGCCCTTATTCAAATGATAGTCGTTTAAATCCATGGGTTAACTCCTGGATCCCCAAGTCTGCAATCACATCTGTATGGGGAAACCCTTGTGCCCATGTAAAGGTCCGATGGCTCTGTACAATTACAGGGGTGACTGCAGGATCAGGGCCTGCATGGATGAAAACTGCAGGGTGGAGCCCTTAGTGCTGCTTTGTACATACAATGTGTCTTAAAAATATATGTTTAAAATCTGTGACTTTCAAATGTTTGCACCCCAGTAGTTACAGCTATTATAACACAATGGTGTTCCTTGAGGATTAATTAGCCACTGTTGTTAATGGCTCGTGTCATTAAATGCCAGCAGATGCCTTGTGCCTCAGTTGTTGTTGCTTAAATATGGAACAGTCTTCCATGAATTAGGTTTTTTTTGTTTTTTGTTTTTTTACTCAAATTTGCACAAACTGCTAAAAAAAATGGCTAAACCAAACATGGAGAAAGTTTTCAGCCCAAAGAAGGGTCAGAGGTGCTTTTGAAAACTGTCGGGTACCAGTGTAGTCAAAGGACCACAGATATTTTTCATCTTATTTGTCTTTACTTTGGGTCTGGAATTAATTACATAGTGCTAAAGCACAAGTGTATTATTTGACTCTGAATTTAATAGCTTTGCATGCATATCTGTAGCATGAAAGGCACACTTAAAAAAATAAATAAATCAGGCTCCTTCCTTGGCATGTCAGTTCTATTGTACCCAAGTTGTAGTTAGGTTGTTGATATAACTATTGTGAGAATGCAGTTATTTAATATGTCTTAGAAAGTTTTTCATTAGGCTTTCATACTCAGTACTTTAATTATAGGTTCCAGTTCTTCAAAGGCTTACCCATGTGCTTAACTTCATGCAATGAAGCCACTGGGACTACTTGTGTGTGTAAATATTAAGTATGTGCATACATTTTTGCCATAATAATTAGGATGTACATAGTATGATTGTACTTATCAAGCACAATTACCAAAATAGAGATTGTTATATTGTAGGGATACTATAGCAATCTTGATTTAATCCTCTTGTGCCTAAAAACATTGATGTCAACAGAAAGATTCATAAGGGCAGTTTTTTGTTGTTTTTGAAACAAGCTGTGAAGACCATTTTTCCTGTGAGAAAACTATTGACCATCTGTAGACTTTGATGGAATTTTATATAAAAGCATGTAGTTCTGTATTAATATTTAAGAATATTTAAGATAATTCTTTATTACACAGGTGGTTCAGAGTAATATCCATAGAACCCTATTGATTTAATCTTCATTAAGTTCTAAAAGACTCTTTTGTAAGGTAATATTTTAATAATTTTTATTTTTATAATACTTTCTATTTGGGGACCTCAAGGCATTTTACAAATACTGTTGAGTTAGGCTTCACAGAGCCTCATAAGGTAGGCAATATTATTGTTCTTAGTTTATAGATTGGGAAACTGAGGTACATATATTAAGTGACTTGCCCAAGGTTATATCCTAGTGTGTGGCAGAACCAGGAAGAGAAGTCCAAAGTTAATTCTAGAGCACAGGATTGTGTCCTGACCTCTTAGTCCTATGCTTATGTCTAATTAATTTTTTTCCACCAGGGAACGGGTGGGGTAGCAGAAATGAAGCCATTCCAAGGACCGTAGATGTCTTGCCATCCTAGATAAAAAATGTTTTTGTCCCCTTCTTCCCACCAAGTAACTGAGCCCAAAAAAGAAAAAGGTTGAAGGATGTCCCCCCATATGCTGATTTGGCACCCCTCGTAGTTAGAGCCCAGGGTGATCACCCTGATTACCAGCCATACTCGATCCCTCTCTTCCCAGTTGGATTCCCTCCTGCAGCTATTTCTTTCCCCTCCCAACTAGGCTATTCTTCTGCTTTGCTCCTACTGCACCAACTAACTGCAGCAGCCTGTTAAGGAGCCCAGTGTGCCACACTCCTCATCTCTATACTCCATTAGCTATAGGATGCAGCAGAACTACAGGGAATTTTGAGATGAATCTCTCTCACTCATCCCTTATCTCTCCCCCCCTCATTCCCCCCCACCACCACTTGAACAGCATGGAGTTATGCCACATGTGATTTTTCACCCATGGTTTCCAAACCCCTTGAAACATCTTGTGGCCCGCCCAGAGACCCTTGGAAAGTTAGGAAAGTTCTGGAACTCCAGGAATGTGGACTCCCGAGTGGGTGTTCTGAGGAGGAAGACTCCTGGCCCAAAATGAAGGAAAACAGTGAGAAGAGACAATGCCTTGTGACACTCCAGAAGACAGGTGGGAATAGGGTGGCCAGATAGCAACTGTGAAAAATCGGGTCACTTTTTTTTAACGGAGTGGGGGGTATAGTTGCCTATTTAAGAAAAAGCCCCTGATATCGGGACGTCTGGTCACCTTAGGTGGGAAGGAGTGAAGAGATTGTGGTTGCAGATGTTGTGGAATAAGGGGGTGGGAAAGAATTTGGGAGGGATGGTGGCCCATGAAAGGTGAAAGATAATAGCAAATGTGCGTCGGTCTGGTCGACTTAACAAAAGTGGATGGAAGGGCTGGGAGAGAGTGAGTGTGGGGTGATCCAGGTGAGGGAAAGCCCAGGGAAAGAGTAAATGAGTGAGTATAGAGACTACCCAGGAGCAGTCCTTCACACACTTTGAGCCAGTTTGTGAGTGTGTTTTCACAGACTGAGCCTGCAGCTGTTTTATGAGGTGGGCAGGCTGAAAGGTTGGTATGTGCACAGAGGGGAGGAAGAGTGGGTTTGGTTCTGGGGAAACTAAATAATGGGAGATGGGGTTGGCGGGGGAGTGTAGCAAGTTTGTATTTCTGAGGTGTTGCATACCTATAGTTTGGTTATTTTCTGTCTGACTAACCAATTCTCTAAGGTGCCACAAGTACTCCTTTTCTTTTTGTGAATACAGACTAACACGGCTGTTACTCTGAAACCTGTCTGGCTATTAATAGTCTTTTTTTTGGTAGATAATCCTTGCCCCAAAGAACAATCTTCTCTCTCTCTCTCGCTCTCTCTCTCTTTTTATAAACAATTGCCTAGTACAATGGGGACCACTTCAGATTGAGGCATCTAGGTCCTTTAATAATAATAATTAATAATAAATAATTAATTACTAACAATAATGATGGGAAAAACACAGAAAACAAGAACAAAAATCATAAAACCACAAGAAATCATTAGAGCGTAATCAAAAAATGGCCTCTTCACAGACAAAATTATTCATAGACTTTTTGTTTTGTTTTAATTTTTTTTTATCCAAGTTGTTAGGGAAATTTATCTAATTTTTTCCTGTATTGAAAATCTTATTTAGCTACACTGGAAGATCTTAAAATGCATTTGCCCCTTTTTTTGTGTGGTTTCTGTTCTATTTTCAGCTCTTTTTTAAAAAAAACAAAACTCTTGATTATGTTTGTTATAATTTACTATAAATTGAATGTTTGATAAATAAAAAAATTGTAAAGTTTTGTGGTGAAAACAAATTCTGTGAAATTTAATAAGATCAAAAATTGCTCCATGTCAAACACTTTGAAGTGAGCCCCCACCCTTGAAATTTCAACTTTTTTTGTGAAAAGTTTTAAATTGTTTTTCCACCTCTTACGAAACCAAGGAAAACAATTTAAAGATTAAAATGATGAATAAAAAGCTTAAAGCAAATAATTACAATAAATAACATATCAAAATGTTTGTTTAAACTGAAGAGATGGAAATAGAAAAGGATAAGAAGAAAAATGGGAACACACATTGAAATCAACCTGGAATAGATAGATAAATGCCTATTTACCTCGTTTAGTCACTTCATTGGTGAGCTACTACTATTACCCTAAAGCTACTGCACTTGAATAGTTCTGTCCCATTTTATTTAGTCATGAGTCACTGTTTGTTTGTTTTTTTGGCAGTGGTGCAGTACTCTTCTAATTTTACAAATTTCTGAAATGAACATGGGAATCAAGATCTCCTGATTACCAAAGCTATGTTTTAGCCACAAGAGCAAATAGACAGTATGTATTCAGTTTGTATGTATATTTTTCTCTCTTCACTGTATATTTCACCCGTATGTTAGAGTGCTGGACCTTCTGATTAGTGATTCCGATTAGTGTGTGGTAAAGGACAACATGGAACTATGACTCAGAATTTCCTTGGGATTTACAGTATTCTGTCTTAATATAGTTTTACTGATACATTTCCCTTAAGATAGAGCAAATGGCACATTTTTCTTTTGAAATCATAATAGTCTCCATTGACTTTATCTGATATGTTGGATTTGTACTTGATAATATACTATAACATGGTAATTTAAAAAATTGTTCTCATTGAGTTCAAGGGTAGTTTTGTGAGAGGAAGGACTGCAGGATCCCAGTTATTATAGTTGCCTTTATTTGTAATGACATTGGCATGATGATATTGTAATGAAATTAGATCTACTGTAATGAATTAGCAACATTAGATCATGGTGTAATAAGTGTGACATAACTGTGCTTGCACAGTGGTTTGCCTTCCAACCCCTTCATGGGGATTGACCCTTTTGGACTTTGTAGAGTGCATCCACATTTATAAGTTTCTTTCCTATGCTTGGGCTTTGTATTGTGGCATCTCCTCCTGTTCATGACCACATGCGGCTCTAATCACTGCTTAAAGTAACTGAGAGATTGCTTAAGGACAAGAATTTTAAAGCTCCTCTAGCTCTAAGCGTTCATCCTCCACCGTTTTCCCTGCTACTGCTAGCCTGGTAAAGAATTGTGGTTATTTTCAAGCAGCTATTGAAAAATACTTTGTCTGATAGGAATTTAATGATATCGTAATCTTAAAACAGATCCATATGAAAGGCATTCCTCTTAAGGGAGTCAGCATGGTATTTGAAATGTCAAACCTTTGGTATTCTAGAATTAACAGAAACCTTGGGTAATCTAATCCCAATTTGACATTCTTTAAGGGACTTTCCTGGTGCTCTGCTAATGTGAGGAGTAAAACCCAAACTTTGAAAACTTAACAGACTGCAGCAAGTTTCTTCCCTTATTTCATTTTTTTGAAAAATAAAACAAGATGTGTATTTCTATTATTATTTATTATGTTTATTACTCTAGTGCCTAGGGGGTACCAAGATTGGGGCCCCACCATTAGTTAGGTTTTTGTTTTATGTAGTAGTAATAGAATTATAATAATAGTCTAATTGAATTAGACTCTGAACAAAAAAGAACTCTGAAGAACTGTTGTTTAATGTTGTTAGTGATCTAATAAAGAGGCTGAACAGCAAGGTGCCAAAATTTGCTGCTGATGCAAAATTATTTGGGTTAGTGAAGACTAGAGAAGACCGAGAGGATCTAATAAAGCCAGATGAAAGGGCAGGACAATATCAACATTGAATTACATCTATTGGAAGGAATAGTTGAATTACTCATACATGTTACTGGGTTTTAAATTTATTATATCCACTAAGAATAAAAGACTTGGGTTTTGGTGGGTTCAGTGAACTTTCTACATCTACTTAATGTGTCACAGTGAACAGAAAAGGAAATAAAGTACTGTACTAGGATAGAATTTAAAATATTTAAATCAGTGACCACACTCTACTCAGAATACTGTGTTCATTTCTGGTCACTATATCTCAAAAAAGGTATAGCAGAATAAGAAAGGGATGTAATTAAGAGACTTCCATATGAAGATCAGTTGAAAACATTGGGACTGTTTTAGGGGGAAGATGAATAAGAGGAGACATGATACGGATGTAAAAGAATAGAGAAGGTAAACCATGTTCTCTTATTTACTCTTTCGTATAATGCATGACTAGGGGTACATCCAAGGAATGTAAAAAGCAAGAAATTTAAAACTGATGAAAAGTAGGGTTTTTTTAACACAATGCACAATCATCGGAACTCAATGCCACACGATATCATTGAGGCCAAGTAGGATTTTTTTTATAAAAGGATTTTATATATACTATATGTCAACCACTCTCTGACATGGTGTAGGAAGAAACTTCCGTTAGGGGTTATTCCATAATTGTCTACTATGAGATTTCCTGTACCATCTTCTGAAGCACATAGTATATAAACCACTGTCATAGACAGGATAATGGGCTAGGTGGACGTCTGGTTTGACAGCGTATGACAATTGCTGTGTTTCTCTGTGGTGATGGTTTTTAGTTAAAAATAATGAACCTGTAATGAGAGGACTTAATATAGCTACACCAATGCTGGAAAGGAAAGCCTATTTTGGGACTTCCATTTGTGGTCCTGAAATAAACATAACGATGATGTAATATATATTTTATGTTTTATGTATTGTGGTGGGCACACTGGGCAATGATGAGGATTAGCCGAGAGGGGAGAAGAGCTGGCACTTAGGCCCTATTTAAAGTACCATAGGGCAATTACCATTGGCACCTGTCACTGAAATCATGTAATCTATTTGGTATAATTTGTTCATTTAAAAAAAATTCTATAAAGCTCATTGTAAACTACACATGTATTTAAGATGTGCATAATATTCCTGAATTCTCTCTTGAAAAAGAAATTGGGATAATTGTTTACATCTAGATGACAGTGGTAAATGTGAGAAACATTCTAACTGTCAGAAACATGTGAGCCATTCTCTGAATGTAAGGAGCAGACCTTGGTGTAATTTAGTGAGTGTGGGTTTTTCAGAAAAAATAATTGAATTATCTCTGAAACTTTAATACAACTACAGACTTTTTTAAATTCTGCCTCTGTGTAAGATGTGAAAGTGAGGGGAAACAGTTCAATTACAACATGTCTCCTCACTTCTAATTTGTTACATTATTAAGAATCCCTTTTTCTGTGTATATTGTAACACTTTTTTAAAAGTACAATAAGAAATATTTGAAAACTGTATTGGTGTACTCAAAAGGAAAACAGGGAGTGCCAAATCCATCCCTTTAACTGAGGGCAGAAATACCCTTTTTAAATCAATAGGAGTTGCAGCTGTTTCTGCAGACAGATTGGGTCAATAGTACATAACTTCTTATAATACCAGTAAATCAGGAGTATAATGTGTTAGACACTTATATGAAAACTTAGCAAGAGATCTGTTCAGTGCTTCAGAATAACGGACTTGGCTAATATTTGCAAAGATTTGTCAAAGTCTCTATATCTGTCCAAACTGTGGAGTGCACTAATTCTGCAAAAGAGAAGGGATAGGGGGCTCTTACAGATTAAGGTAAAATGAACAATGCTGCCTGAGAAAAAGAGTTCTGTTTGAGAATTTACGCATCATAAAGTGTACCCTATCTAGCCACATTCACAAACTCTGCAAAGTTCCCCACAGCCAAATGGAACTAAGAGTATCTGCTGCTAAACTGTGCCCTGCTCTGGCCACTGAATAAATGCTTTCTCAGTATCATGGAAGTGGGGACTCTCCTGGGCTTTCCTTCCAATTCCCTTATTTTAACATTATTCACAAAATAAAAGTCAAGTTTTTTCTGCTGACTTCATGTTGGTAGTGAGGATGAAGACCCGGGTATTTATTAAGATAAGTACCTACAATTATTTGCCTTAGTTTCTAGTTTCCTGCATTTGGGAGCCACTAGCATTCCTGTATAAATCTGAAGGGTGCTTGTCTTCCTTTTGGGATGACATCCTTTTAAAAACTATGGACCTGATCCGAGGCATGTTGACTTCAATGGGCGCTGCAGCAGGCCATAACCCAGGATAAATCAGGCAGAGAGGGTGAGGTCAATAGTAATCCTTCTAGCTTTGTGCTTGTGTGTTTTTTCGTACGAAGAAAAAATAGTTTACATTCTTCAGGTTTCTTAGATTAGCTCTTATCACAGTACTCCCTCTTTTGAGAAAAGACACACATTGACTTGTAGATAAAGTTGGCTGCAGCCTTTTATTGATGAGGATGATAAAGCTAGCTGTTTGGACAGGCCTGATCATGGGGGTTTGGCAGTCTGAGATTCAGCTACTAGTAATCAATTTCCTGCTCGAGTTTCTTCATCCGATGAAGTGAGCTGTAGCTCACGAAAGCTTATGCTCAAATAAATTTGTTAGTCTCTAAGGTGCCACAAGTCCTCCTTTTCTTTTAGTGCCTACTGTATGTTCTCTCCCCTTAGAACTTCCCCTCACAAGACTGGGCAACCCTACTGGAGAAGCCTGCATTAAACCCCCAACCAATGGGTAATGTTCACTTCTGGGGCTGGTGAGACAGCACTTACTTCGCCTACATTGCCACAAGCTTTGGCCTAATTGTTTACTGTAACACAGAATAAACAAAACATCCAAGCTGTGAAACATTAGAGCTGGGACTTTCAAAAGCACTCACAAGGTGGGCTTACTTTTGTTCCCACTGCAGTCAATGGTAACACTCCACCATTGAGAGTAGAGGTAGGCCAGTGCTGAGTGCTTTTGAAAATCACACCCTCATGTAGATGAGGAAAGCGAACTCCACTCTTTGTGGGAAAACTACCTGAAGGTTCAGTATAGATAGAAATCCCTGATGAACTCTTGAGGTCGGAAGTTAGCTAGGGGGGGTTCCTGAACACACTTTATTTATGACCCTCCTGGATCTTTCTCTGGGCAGGCACCTTTCATTAGCTGAGTTTCCCAGCTACTGGGTTGGAGCCACAGAGTTGTGTCAGCAGTTTGGTGACTTCCTACCCTCTCAACAGTATGTTAAAGGTTTTAAGCTATCTAAGAAAACCTCCTGGCCAGTTGGTCCACTCCAACCCATAAGAACTCTTGTAATTCACTTATTGTAGCTCCTGTTACTTGCCACATTGGACCCTTTGTTTGCAAAATCTGATTTGCGACAGCTGTGTGAACGTGCAACATCAAGGTAAAGCCAGATCACAGCACAGTAGCCTCTCTACATACGCTGGTGCTGCTATTGCTTTGCAGTAGTTCTGCTTGCCTCTGGCACTCCGAGAACAAAGAAAAGAAGTGGTGGAATGGTTATCTTAAAACTTATTTCTTGCAGACACATACAATTTAATGCCTTTCCCCTCTACAGTTCAGTGACACTTACAAAATTCATTTGTGCTTAAAGTAGTCTCAGCCATAAAAGTGAAAACTAAAATATTACAAGAGAGTATTATCCAGATAATGTAGTATATAACACCAGCATACCAAGTATGTTTGTTCATTGCTGATGGTTACATTTCAAAAACTGGTTTTATTCACAAAAAGAAAAGGAGGACTTGTGGCACCTTAGAGACTAACAAATTTATTTGAGCATAAGCTTTCGTGAGCTACCTTTTTGCGAATACAGACTAACACAGCTGCTACTCTGAAACCTGGTTTTCTTCAGTTTCTTTGTGAAATTTAGGAAATATAAATTACTCTTAAAGTATAAAATTTATCCTAGACGCTACATTTTATATCTTGTGGATATGTTTTACATGTAATACTATTGTATTGCAGCATTTTCTTGAGAGGCATGTTTAAAGAAGAGGTATTGTAAGGAAAAGAGCCTTATTTTGCCATGTACTGTGTGTTCAGATTTCCATCTATTTTTCTTATTTTGAATTATTTTTATATTGCAGTAGCAGTCAGCAGGTACCAGGCACTGTACAAATATAAAAAAATGCACAGTCCTTATCCCAAAGGGGGTGGGCGGGGGGGTGGGTGAGAGAGAAAAAAAGGAAGGGTATAGGAACGAATACAACAAGTAGGCAGGATAAAAGCTGGCAAATGTATTTTAGTTTTGTAGGTTTGTTTGAACAAATTGTCCTTATCTGCTCTTCTCATTAGTAATGATTAGCTGGCTAGTTGCTTGAAAGTTTCTTGGTTGGAGAAGTAATTTAAAATGATAAAACTATTAAACGTACATTTAGAGTTGCATATTTCCTGCAACATATTTTGATTTCAAATTAAATGATTTCAGGGGAATATGGCTTATGAGAGAAATGATTTACTGTCATAATGTCTGATCTTGCGAAGGGATGACCACCTCTTACGGAGTCCTGACCACCCTCAAATTCCTCTGAAGTCATTTGGAGCTGTGGCTGCTTTGCTCAACATCTCAGAGGATCTGGCCTGTAACATCTTACTATTCTTTCTACCAACCATGTTCTGCTTTGCTGTAGTTCCTTCTATTATCTTTTGTGTCACTGACATAATAGTAACTTCAATATTTTTTTAGTTATTACAGTACAACTCCATATTTTTGTAACATAAAGTTATGAGTTTGTAATGCTGCACTGCTGATGAAATAAACAAGTAACGTAGATGAGGTATATTTCTGCAACATTCTAAACTTTGCCTAGTGAAGGGTATGATGTTACCTTCGACATACAAATGATTTTATCCACAAAGGTTATAAATGTGCTTTGTATAGGTTTCTGGAAAGTCTGATTTGGCTTTCTAGATTGTCACCCAGGCAGTAATTAATCTGTGAAAATATCTGACAAGGGGTGGGCATGAGTTTGAGGCAATTTGTACTTCTTTGTTGTTTGAGCCAGTAATGTTAACCTCTGTTAATGTGAATATAGGATTTCCCGGCCTGATTTACAAATGCTAATTTTGGATTTTTAGCTTGTGATACAATAGAAGTTTGTTAACAAATAGCTTAGTCCTCTGGTCATGCCTGAATGTTTAGTATACTCAACAACTGTCATTAAGTCTCTGGGAATTGCTGTGAAATTTCTCTTTCAGTTCTTTTAATATAAAATGTATTTGAAGTAAATATTCATGTCTAGTGAGACTGTGTATTCAGGCCAATAGAGCAAATGTCATGCAATTATATCTGTAATATAAAAGGGACTTCCAAGAGCTAACTTCAAGGAGCAGTGCATATTATTACATGCCACTTAGCTTGGGTTGTTCTTTGCCCCTAAGTAGCCTCATTTATATTTAGCTTGGCAGAATAATTTCAGCAGATATCAATGTTTATTTTTATGCATTCTTAAATTTTTATCTATTTAATTTTTCACAGTTGCACAAAATTATGGGTTTTAAGCATTTTGTTATCAATTTAAATGTTCACAGTTGCAGGAAATTATAAGGGGGTGAGACAATTATTTAATGGCAGTAGCCATTGAGAATCAAAAAGTTAGTTTTATAATAATTAAAACACATATTTTGACACATGATGATGACCGTTTACTAAGTAAATATTCATTAAATCAAATTCTCATAAGTTCTCAAGCAGCATCTTTTTTACTTTGCCTCTCTGTAAATTTTGCTTATTGTCAAATAAGTAAATATTTTTCCTTTGCTTATTGTCAAATAAGCAAATATTTTTCTTTGATTTGTGTGCGTCTATGTTAATGCTTACCAACATTTACTGATAAAAATCTAATCCTTTCAAGCCTATTGGAAATCTAATCCTTCCAACCAAAAAATGTAGCTATAAAGAGGATGGAAGCGAATGTACTTCTCAACAGCTCCATGTGGTGTTTTGCAGTCAGTCAGAATGATATGCTACCTTCCAGATACCAGTACAGAGGATATGACAATAACAGTAAAGGACGTCATTAATTATCCTGGAACATTCCAAGGATGAAACAATTAGTGTGAGTGGGGAAAATTTTATAAAATCAGGGATAATAACTTAATTCGTGGATGAGTTTGGAGATTCTTCTGGTATCAAGTTCAGTTCAGGAAGAAGATAGATATCAGAGATCAAGCAATAGATTTTTCAATATTGTAGGGCATGATTTTGAATTCCCTGAGCATGGGGAAGCCTTTTTAGAAGCAGAGTGACTGTTTAGAGTGTAGTCTTTACTTTAGCAGATGTAGTACCAAGCTTCTGGGCTTACAATATAAAGGAAATAACAATTGAGTAGGAAATAACAAAACACGATTCAGTTTAGAAAAGAGGTACGCTAATATGTCTGGGGGAAAATAATCTGAAACACATTCAGCAGAAGGGAGAAACCTGTGAAACTGTAATGTTGGCAGAGACCTAGTGATGAAAAAGAATAGCAAATAAAAGGTGGATACTAAGAAAGGCAACCTAAATTTTTCTCTATCAGCAAAACTTCCTGATATCAGCTCTATTAGGCTGTGGAATAATTTCTCAAGCATGTCAGAGGGAATTGCATTACTTACAGCACTAACAAGACTGGACAAAGCACCAGTAATTCCGTACTGGAAGAAAGATGAAGTAGGGAACCTAACAGACTTCTAATTTTTGCAACTGAATAGGTCTCCCACTTGGTGGTGGTTTGAGAATATAAAACAGATTTTATGACATCTGTGCTCACAAGCTTTGATAATTCTTACCATATGCAAATCTATAGTAGTGGGGGAGATCTATATTTAACAAGAGATTGGAATAACCACATATAATAGCAGTATAAAACTTAGCAGGAGACACTTAAAGTATATATTTATAGGTAGTCCAGTTTCATGGTGAATCAAGCAATCTCTTTCTTTTGTAACATAATTTTGTACTTTTGGTTACACTTAGAAGTTTGGTATGCTAACTACCATTTGGACAGCTTAGCATGCCTTAAACAGTTCCATAGACCTGCTTTCAGTGATGCACAGGTGACCACATCTCTGTTTTGGATTAGACTTAGTTTGAGTAAGGTTCTTAACTCTGCTGGTGTAGTGCTGTTGTGGACAGGAATTGATCACACAATATCACTAACTGTACAAAGAGTCTTTTCACCGCTGTCCTGCAGTGCACTTCTTCTGACCTGTGTGGTCTGCTTTGTTCACAAGAGTCACTTATCTGTGGGAACAGCGCTGCTCACACCCTGGCAGTTTATTTGCTTGCTTTTTTTTCCAACCTCAGGTTCTCAGTAGCAATCCATTCCATTGGTAGCAAGCATGCCTTGGAGGAGGTTTTTTTATTAACTTGCTGTCCACTGGACAGTAGCAGAAATGCATGAGCAGGATTGCCTGGAATTACTGTGGTGATCAAGACAAAGTTAATATTCTTCAATATACTTACTTTCAACAGGTATGAATAACTGCTCCAGATGCAAAGAAGCGGAGAATTGGGACAGTAGGGCGCATCCACACTAGCAGCACTTGTGTTGACACAGAGAGCAGTGCACTGTGGGTAGCTATCCCACTGTGCAACTGGCTGCAGTGCGCGTTGGGAATGGTTTGCAGTGCCTCATGGGGGCAGGAACGGTGTCACTTGATGGCTTCTCAATCCCTTCATTCCATGGGCATTCTACTAGATTGCCAGCTGCTTTTCAACTGCCCTGGTAACCTGCAACCCAGATATCTCTGACAGAAAGCATGGATCTGGCACTGCTGTTCAGCATTGTGCTGTGCATTATGAACACAAGGCTATAAGAGGAGCCCAACAGGGGCTATTCAGCTGGGGGATGCCTTGAAGGAGCATATTAACGCTGCAGGCTTGTCTACACTGGCAAGTTTTGTCGCCAAAAAAACTGGCTTTTGGCGACAAAACAGCAATAGCGTACACACTGCAATGTGACTTTTTTAGAAAAAAAACACCTAGTTTTGGCGACACAAAATTTCCATCCCTGTGAGAGACTTTTGTTTTTTCCCTGCCCTTTATTGTTGACAAACATGCAGTGTAGACACCACAGCTTTTTCGCCGATTTTATTGGCCTCCAGAAAGTATCTCACAATTCCCATGCTGCCACTCTGGTCAGCGGTTTGAACTCCGCTGCCCTGCAGCCAACCTGCCCCTCCCCTTTGCAAGACCTGGGAATTTTAAATCTCATTTCCTGCTTGCTGGCTTCCCAGAGGAGCTTCCCAGGTAAGCATGGCGGGCTATCGCACCAAACGCGCTCCCGCTTAGACCACTGCTGAGTTGTTATATCTGATCGGTATATGGGGAGAGGAGTCTGTTCAGTCGCAGCTGCGAGTGACCCGTAGGAATTGGGACGCACATGGGCAAATTTCTCGAGGCCTGTGCAAAAAGGGCTACGATCGGGACACACAGCAGTGCAGAGCGAAGATAAAGGAGCTGAGGCAGGCGTACCATAAAGCAGGAGAGGTGAACCATCGCTCTGGTGGTGCACCTAAGACCTGCCGCTTCTGTAAGGAGCTGAATGCTATCCTTGGTGGTGACCCCACCTCCATCGCCAATAGCCCCGTGGATACTTCGCAGGCAGCAGAAAGAGGGGGTAACCCGCAGGCTGAAATTCTGGATGAAGAAGTCGAGCTAGAAGAGGATGTGGTGCTCCCAGTGGGGTCGCCCGGTGGGGCAGGCAGCCAGGAACTTTTCTCCACTCCAGAAGTGCTCAACAGGAAGCAGATGAGATGCTGAGTAAGTTGCTGTGGCTTGTGTAGGGAATCAAAAAGTGGGAGGCAGGTAGTGTTTTCTGTGAGCTGGATGTTGCCCTGTGTACCTAATCTGCATGGCCAAACAGGGTGTCGATGGGCATCGAGACCTGCAGGGAATCCTCCAGAGAGAGGCTCTGGAAAGTTTCCAAGAGGTACTTGTTAATCCTCTGCCACAGATTCCAAGGGATTGCAGCCTTGTTAGTTCCCCCATTGTAGGAAACTGTATCATGCCATTTAGCAATCACTGGAGCTGTGACCAAAGCAGCACATAGCTGAGTTGCATGTAGACCAGGGTGAAAGCCGCAAGCATTCAGCAGTTGTGCTCTGGTGTCTCTGGTCACCCGCAGCAGAGAAATGTCAGCCAGCAGGTTGGCTGCTTGTGAAAAAGTGTGGGATAACTTTAGAATGAGTTCTCTGCAAAGCTGCCCTGCAAGCCGTGACCTTTTTATCCGTACGCAGAACGACCTTCCCTGCACTCCTGACACTCACCATGATTGGGGTGGTCGCGGAGCTGTGGGCCTGCCTAGAGTCTGAGAGAAAGTGATTTCTACTAGCAAAAGGCCCTTTTTACTAAAATGTTTGAATCATTTGCTGGAATGTAACAATCCCTCTTCTGTTCAGCATAGACCTTGAAGAACATACCCTGCAGACCGGCTTCGGCAGATAAGAAAAAACCCTAGGCACAGCAAAGAAGACCTGTTCCGCGAGGTGCTGCAGCATGGTGAGAGACAGACCAGGGAGCGGAAAGAGTGCTGGGGAGCCGGAAGGCAGGGCAGAAAAGAGAATGCAGCATTTGCTAGGCAAGCGACAGAGCGGATGATAAAAGTGATGGAGGATCAGACAGGGATGCTCCAGTCTCTGATACAGCTGAGCAGATCTGAGCAGATCCGTGGTCAACCTCCCCTACAGCACATGCAGATGCACAATTCTTTGCCAACCCCACCCGCCTCTATGCCCACACATTCCTTTTCACTTCATAGCCCTCCTGAGCCTCCCCATCGCTCCACCCCCTCTCAACAGCTCGCACAATGATAACTGGAGCTATGCACAGTTGTGTGGTTTTATCTTTTTTTAACCATAAATAAAGGCTAAGGTATTTAATGGTACAGCGTTTTTATTCTGTGTTCTACAAAAGCGTATAGCAATCATTCAGTTGTATCCACTCCCAGTCTCTATTCAAACTCAAATTAATGGTACCTAATCACATGAGCCACACCATCAGGGGCTCGTTCACCTGCACATCTATCAATGTGATATATGCTATCATGTGCCAGCAATGTCCCTCTCCCATGTACATTGGCCAAACCAGACAGTCTCTGCGCAAAAGAATAAATGCACACAAATCTGACATCAGGAATCATAACATTCAAAAACCGGTAGGAGAACACTTCAACCTCTCTGGCCACTCAGTAAAAGTCTTAAGGGTGGCAATTTTGCAACAGAAAAGCTTCAAAAACAGACTCCAAACGCATGTTAAGTATCCTCACACCTTCTTGTCAACTGTCTAAATGGGTCATCTTGATTATCACTACAAAAGTTTTTTTTTCTCCTGCTGATAATAGCTCATCTTAATTAATTAGCCTCTTACAGTTTGTATGGCAACTTCCACCTTCTGTGTGTGTGTGTGTGTGTGTGTGTGTGTGTGTGTGTATATATATATATATAGCTTCTTACTATGTTCCATTCTATGCATCGATGAAGTGAGCTGTAGCTCACGAAAGCTTATGCTCAAATAAATTTGTTAGTCTCTAAGGTGCCACAAGTACTCCTGTTCTTTTTTTAAAGTAGCACTCAGTAATGTGACCAAACTGACAGCTGAACACACACACATTTGTTGGCTTCTTGTGTTTGTGGGATGGGTGGGTGTGGGTGTGTGTGTGTGTGTGTGTGGGGGGGGGTGTTGGGGAAGTGTGTGCCTTGGGGGAGAGTGAGTGTGTGAGCATATGCTGTCTCTCTAAGTTCAGGCAGCAGCCGGAAGCAACCAGTCCTGAGGCTGAAGCTGGTGCACAGATAGCTGATGGTCCCTTTCCCCCCACCCCCAGCTCAGGAGAGGGACACCCCAAATCAGCCCCCGCCTCCCTCCCTGGCTCTGTTTCTCCCCCCCACCCCTGCCCTGCCTGCTTGCCACTGTGGTCCTAGTGATTCCACCTAGTGTGGTCCCAGGATTCCACATTCATGTTTTGATTCGTTGACTCCCTCAGAGTTCTCCCACATTCTCTTCTCCCCACAAACCAAGGAGATCCACCCCCTCCCCTGTAGTCCTGGCAGGAGTATGTTTGCTGCTGGGAGCTGGCATGCTTAACTGAGCAGTAGCTATGTGAGCTCTCCATGCTGAGCAGTTTCAAAACTTCCTGGGGCTTTGAAAGAAGATGGGTGCATGTCTGTGTAGCTGGATGCAGGGCAACAGAGTTCAAAACTGTGAGCACAGTGGTCATGGTGGGCGTTGTGGGAAACCTCTTGGAGGCCAGTTACGGTGATGTAACGAATGCAGTGTCTACACTGACACTTTGTCAATCTAATTTTGCCACCAAAAGTTATGCCTCTCGTCGAGGTGATTTGATATTGTTGGCAAAGCAGGAGAGTTTTGTCAGCGGGAGGAGCATTGTAGTGTGTACAGCTCCACTGTTTTGTTGACAAAAGCTGCCTTTTGCCGACAAAACTGTATAGTGTAGACCGGGCCTTACTTAAAGCCTCACCTCCTGGAGATGAATAATTATGTGAGAATCCTTCATTTGTTTGTTTTGTTTAATATGAAAGTTAAGTCTCTAGTCCTCATGGCTGAAGAGAAAAGCTTGGAAATATGACCTGCATGCCTCCTAGTGGCTCAAAAACCAAAAGGCAAATAAAGTTTGTTTATTATTCATCTCTTGATTGTTGAACATGTAGGATCGACAGTATTGCCAGTATATTTCATATACCCACTGAAACCCATACCCATAGCTGCCTCAACAGTGCGGGGTTGTTCGAGGTGTCAGTCCTGCAGTGGACTCCGTGCAGGAGGAGACCTGAGTCCTGCGCCTGCGTGGAGCTGGAGAAGTCAGTGGAGCTTTGTTTCGTCACGCGGTCGTCTGTGTGCAGAGTTCGCTGCAGGATCAGGGCCTTATTTTGCGTATTTGATACCTTCTCTTCTTCAGCTTTGCCTATGTAAGAGAACAGCTTGTCAATGTTGGCAATTATTTCCCTTTTTTTTTTTTAATTAAAACAAAAATTAGGAACTATTTTGTGCAGTAGGAGGAAACTTCTCATCTAACAGCTGTTTTATTTATTTTTGTGCCTTCAGTTTATGTAGCCAACCATATTTACTTGCAACACGAGCCATGTTCTTTTCTATGGTTTTTCATAAGCCTGCAAACTAAAACATTTTGTTAGACTGTAGGCAGTAATATTGTTTGTGATAGCAGTGTTGTGTTGCCTATTGACACGCTCATTGTAGGGTTCTGCCTTGAAAAAGTAATGTCTTGACTTGCCCAGAAAATATATCTCCACAGTTATATTTCCTCTGCTAGGGATCGTAAACACATCAGATAATGAAATAATCATTTTCTGTGTGTGTGTGTGTGTGTGTGTGTGTGTAACACCTTGAAATGTTAATTAAAATTATCACATGTATGCCCCACTAACATGCACACCGCATTGAAATGCAGAATGTCAAAAATCCACTTGGTACCAATACCTCTGAGTTTTCTTGCCCTTTGATCTTTGTTTAAAAAAAAAAAAGCTGTAGGAATAAATTACAACGCTGTGTGAAATTGGTGGAAGTGTGGGCAAAGGACATTGTCAAACATCTGTGGTAGTAGTTGGTGTACAGAGCTTATTTAAACAGAGATGTGTTGCTTGACACATAGTGAGAAATTACAAAGACACACTCTAAGGGCCAAAGGTGGTGGTGGTGGAGATAATAATAATAAATCAAACAAAATACCTGGCTTTCATGCCTGCAAAACGGATTATTCTGTCCTTTTCCTGCCACTGTGGGGCTGCAGCCCGCTATATTTTATCCAGTCCTAAATGAGTAAAGAGTAAGAGCCCTGTGAGCTGAGAGCGAACACAGTTTGAAAGATGTACATTTGAGAGTTCTAGTATTTAAACAATGACCTTTTGAATGAGACAGTTGTAGAGCAACATAATTAAATTGAGTGGGTGTGGCACCTGGTGCAGGAGATACAGATACAATTCAAAATGCATATGTAATATATTACATTCTAATACAGTGAATATGTACTAAAATATCTAACAATTGAACTGTCAGTCTATTTTTTCCTAATTGATGCATCCAGTATCTCCGTGATCGTGAATGATTTAGATGTGTGTCATGATTAGTTGCCTTGGTACTGCAGCTTCTCAGCAAGAAGTGTAGTTTGCTGACGTAGGTCCCAATTCCAAAAGGCCTTAAACGTGCTGATAGTTCTTACTCCTGCAGCTTGTCCCATTGAAGCCAGTTAGGCAGCTCATGTGGCACAGGTTTGGAGGATCAGCACAGTACTTTGTGACAAAGGAAGTACTGTGTATACTAACATTCAGTGGGGGTGTGTTAGTTGCTAGCTCCCAGTACTAAAAGGGGAAGGGTCTATGGGAAATCAGCAACCTGAGACTGATAGTCCCCAGGAACAATGGGGAGAGGCCAGTGCTCCAGGTCAGCATGAATGGCAGGGCAGGCAGGCTAATCAGGGAGTCAGGAGGCCAGGGAGGTCCCGTCCTCCATGTGAGCTGGAATTGCCTGGGTCAGACAGAGTGGGGCCGAGCTAAGGAGAAAGCGGGGTGCAAGTTGAGCTGGGGAGCAGAGCTGTGCCAGATCCAGAGAGAGCAGCCCCTGTTCTGGTAGCAGAGCTGCAGCCCCAAAGCCAGAGGCACAACCCAGAGAGAGCAGACTTGCCCTGGGAGCAGAGCTGTAGCAACCAGTGGCAGAGGGACCAAAGAAGCAGCCCAGGGAGCTGGGAGCAGAGTCACAGAAGCAGCAGCAGTGCTGAGACAGAGTGGTGTAGCTGGGGCTGGAGCAGTCCAGAGCTGGGTGCGGTGAGAAGCTGGGGAGACCGAGGGGGACCCTGGGCAGTGGGCCCAGCACAGGGAGACGCCTTAGCCCAGAGGCTCTGTAGGCCAGGCTTGGATCATAACCCCGACAGGGTGGGGCGACACTGGGAAGAAGGGTCCTACCACTTAGAGCCTGAGAGCGTGTGGCCACCACCAGAGCAAGTGTCCAACCCACAGCATCCCTACAGCGCAGCCAGGGCCTGAGAAGAAGGCCTGGGACTTACAAGGAACAGACTGTGAACTGCCCTGACATTCCAGAGACACTGTTTGTGATGTTCCCTGCCACAGAGCGGGGTGATGTGTTTCCTTTAACCTTTCCCATTTTTCCTTATTCTTGTTAAAATTAGTTGTTGATTAAATAACTTGCATTTGCTTTAAATTGTATGTAATGGTCAGTGGGTCAGAGAAGTGCCCAGTGCAGAGAGAGTATCCTGGAGTGGGGACACCCTAGCCCCTGTCCTAGGTGACCACAGCAAGGTTGGGGGTCGAGCCCCCCAGGAATCCGGGGCCCAGCCTTGTCGGGGGTTACGAGGACTCTGCCAGACAGGAGAGTGGAAGGGGAGTCTTCAAGGGCAGGGAGGCCACTGGGTAAAGGAAGTGGGAGCGAGGACTCAGATCCTTTCGCTGTCCCACTCCACCGGGGTAGTGCAGAAGTCAGGAAAGTTCCCCACAATAGCGGGACTATTCCCCCGCTTACAACTGCGCTAAAGTTTAATGCATGAAAGAGGCTGGAGACTTTTAACAGCTCATTCTAAGTTAATTCTTTTGTACTGAAAATATAAAATTATATATATTAAACAAATGTTAAATTAAGAATAGAAAATCTAGTAAATAATAGAATTGTCCTTAAAATAATCTCCAGGTTTTCTCATGTGTTTTGAAGGCTAAACAATACTTCCTTTATCACATATTACATCAGCAGACAACTATTACAAGTTCCTGTTTCGCTAATTATTTATGATCATGTTTTCGATAAAAGAAAAAAGTGATTTACTCTTCTTTGTAATCAGATGAAGTGATTCTAGGGGTTTTACTTAACCTTTTGATTTTTTTTTTCTTTTGATACTTTAGGATATAAATTCCTTCCTTCCCTTTTACAAACAGACCTTCACCTTTCTACCTCTGTGAAATTGCATCAGGCTTGTTTTTTAATGGCAATAGCCATTGTGGTGATAACCCTCAGGCTAGGAAAACAGGAGACTATTCCTCTCTGGGATTGTTACTGTTCCATGGCTTGTACAACTGGCAGAGCTAAACTAGTTGTTCAGCTGTAATGCCTATTTAGGTGCTCTGACCCCAAATTTGCTTGCAAGGACCTGATCCTACAGTTTGCTGAGTGCCTCCTATAGAATGCCTTTCCTCTCACTCTGCAAGGTGCTGACACCTCCAGCTTCCATTGACTAAAGTGGAAGTTGAGAGCTCTGAGCATCTTGCAGGTATGGTGCTTGCAGGCCAGCCTTCGGTTGCAAAACATGCCTGAACTGGTTGTCCAGTATTTGAGATGGGGGCATAGTTTGTTTGTTTGTGGTTCTCATCCAGGTACCTTATATAGTGGGCAAAAGGGTTTGTTTGTTTGGTTTGGTTTGATTGTTTTCTGAAGGCAGCCACCATGCTTTAAAAGGATGGGTTTCTTTTTTAGACGTACTTTTTTTTCTTTTATAACACTTCAGCGTTTTCAGATGAGATGCTGTTAGTGTAAAACTGGCTAGGATGAAGATAGTGGAAGAGAAGGGATAAGTTTCAGATGTGGTCATGAACAATAGATAAGAACACAAGGAGAGGTATGGAAATGTAATGTTAACCCACAAAGCAAAGTCTCTGACCTCTAGAAGCCCAGAGTTATTTCTGAAGCCTTCTGATTCTATCGGACATTGATTAGGACACAAACAAGGTGCCACTATCCCTGTCTATCATGGGCTGCTCTTTGCACGTCTTCTATATGGTTAAATCCCATAAATTTTTCCCTCTCTAAATACTATTTGATGTAGGGATTCTTTTGGTTTTGCAAGTTCTTCCAGCTGCCTAATAGCTTGTCTGCCATGCTGGACAATCTTTTGGTCTTTGCTTGTTGGTTGAACTGTCATTCGGGGTTTGTCTACATTTCAGGAAAAAAGTGTTCTTAATTCAAATTAGCTAATCCAGTTTAAAGTAGCAATGAAGCCACAACAACTTGGATTAGGATCTTGAGTTCAACCTCAGGCTCAACTGTAGGCTTTAATTCAAGCTGCTAACCTGCTAAAAGTGGAAGCACTGTGTCTTCAGTACTTAAGCCATGCGATGGCTGTGGTGTATCCTTCTATGCTTTCTTATAATGAAGTCTACGGCAATGCCAAAGAGGAGATTTGGGAGAAGATTTCACCCCACAATTCACTCAACTCTGTGTTGACTTTAACTGGGCAAGTTACCCCTTGATATAAAGCCTTCAGGATGCTAATTATTTTTATTTCCACAGCAGTAATTTTCTTTACTTTGTGGTTCTTCTGCTTTCCTAGTTACTAAGGGCTTGTCTTCACTGAGGGGGTAGATCGACCTAAGTTATGCTACTCCATCTACATGAATAACGTAACTGGAGTTGATGTAGCTTAGGTTGATTTACCCCGGTGTCTTCACTGCCCTGTGTCGACAGGAGACGCTCTCCGGTCGACTTCTCTTACTCTGAGAGCTGGAGTACCAGGGTTGACCGGAGAGTGCTCTGCCATAGATTTAGCGGGTCTCCACTAGACCCGCTAAATCAATCCCTGCTGCCTCGATTGCAGCAGCATCGATCTCCCCATAGTGAAGACCAGCCCTAAGTATCATCATTTAATCCATGTAGACCTAAAAGGGAAATGTTTAATAAATGATTGGTTGAAATCTTCTGGTTTTTTTAATCAGGTCTATAACCATAGTAACAATTAATTTAAAAACAAACAAAACTTTTGAATAATTCTAACTGGTTGTTTGAATTGAGTTGACCAAGTTATATTTTGCATGCCTGCCTCAGTGGTAATTTACATAGCAGAAAGCTTTGCATTATATCTATAAGATAGTCTGCCAGAGTTTGACAATCAGAGAGAGCAGGTTTCATAGACAAGGTCTTTCAATGATAAATGTCTGGTTGAGGTTTTCAAAGCCACATCATTCATTAATTTTAATTTAATGGAAGAAATGTGGCTAAGTTCCCTGCTCAGGACTGAAAAATCTTAAAAACGCCACTGGACCTGGAAAGATTGTTTCCCAAGTATTGACAACATGAGTATCACTACCAGTGTGCCTCTCTGCTTACATTTAAATCTCTCAAATATTAGAATCTAGTGCTTTATAATAAGGATTAAAGGTGAATTTGGAATTTATTTTTTCTTTACACAAAACAAACCCCTCTAAATCCTCAGATTGATAGTGATATAGCTCTTAATAGTTTTGTTTTAAAAAGCTGTAAATCCTCCACTACTAGCTCTCTTATAAGAAGAAGAGGATCTTTAAAATAAGTGGTTTAGAAGAAAAAATGAAGGGAAGGAGGGGGATGCATTAAAGTTGTGGATTCTCAAGTTGTGGTTTTCTTAGCTTTTGGTGGTTGTGATCTCCAGCATGAAATGTTTTGGAAAACAAGAAGAAAGGGATTAGGGTTGATGGTGAGGAAATGGCCCATGAGAAGATCCTGCCCCCACAGAGGTCTGCAGATAACAGTTGGAGAACCACTGCATTGAAGTATGAAGAAGATGTGTACATTGTTCGAATATAGGAAAAGAAATTACAATTCAATCCCAGTTTTACTCCCCCCCCGCTTGACTCTTTTTTTAAAAAAAGTAGACAGTTCTATGCTACAGTAAATCAAAACCAAGACAGTAATTGTCAACAGTTCAAAGTTTATCCATATATTTTTATATTTGGTGTTTTTTGTTTCCACTGAACTGTACATACTCTGCTTATGACTAACCAATAGCTTTTTACTTCTTGGGGACAGGAAAGCTGTGTTTAATGCTTTGTAAAATGGCCATCGGTTCCTCATTTTTCTCTCTATTCAGCATAAATTATTTCAGCAAGGCCACAGAACACTTTTGGCCAAGATCTGCAGGTGACCGTCATGGATAACTGGGGATAATCTTAAGGCTTAATCTTAATGCTTGTCTTCTCTCTTCTTGAAGAACACTAATCCTGAATGACAGGAGCCCACAGTTTTGCCTTTGTGGCTGACTAACTGATTTGTTTTCTTTTTAATTTTTAAAATTAACCCGCTCCTGAGCTGGAGTTATATAATCATATTCTCTTACATTTCAGCATGGAGATTCAGCATAGACTGCCATTTGAATATTTCTAGAGGGGAATTCAGACCCTAATTATCAAATTAGATGCACATTCTGGTTCTTTGGCATGACTTCACTCCTGCCCATCTGTTAAGTTGGCATTGTGTCCACTCACAAAGTAGCCTACTAGCTTCAGCACAGCAGAGGATCCAAACAAAGATGGGTTAAGAGGGGCAGCCTGCAGAACACTTCATGTTCAATCTCCTGCCAGAAGCTCCTCCTGTTTGCAAACAATGCCAGTTTAAGACCATATGTTTCATTACAGAGGATCACATCTGTCTCCACAGATGTGGACATACAAATACAAGTGACACTTGATGGGGAAAGGTAGTATAGTTGCCTAAACCATGTACCATTGCAAGTTTCTAAGGCCCTGTCCTTACTGTTGTGGTGGTTTGGGGGTTTTTTTTTTTTTGGTACTAGTATAGCTATTCCAAGGCATTTCACTGATGCAACTGCCCAGTATAGATAAACTTCACCTGTTGGTTCAAGACTATGCTTGCACCAGTGCAGTGGATCTACATTTAGGATTTGCATAAGTGTAACTACATCAATGTGGTTATTTCAGTGCAAATTTTTGTTAGTCTAAGCAGGTCCTTAGTTCAGCATCCCCTTGATAGGCTCCTTTTTCGAAGACTGAGTTGCAGCACACATTTTTGTTGGTATCGGGCATGGGGAGGGTCCAGTGCATTTTCTGGCATATCCTCTTGAGGAGTTAAACCACCAAATAAGTGGTCTACCAGAATGATTTTTGAAGAACTCAGTACTATTAATATCTTTCCCAATATTAGTAGGACATAAACACCTTTTTCATGCTTCAGGAGGACGTAATGTCTCCTCTGGTGCACTACAGCCTGTAGGAAGGACCTATTGCCTATCTTGCCAGTTTATGCTGGCTTTTCACATGAGGCCAAATTTTGGTCCATAGTAAAGTCATTATTTTTCCTATCGGCCTCTAGTATTTGGAGGTTTGCAATAACTTGAAATGCAGTTTTCACATTGCAGTTCATTGAAGCAAATCAGGACTTTAAAGGAACCCCACCAACTTAAAACCTTTCATGGACTAAACTTGCCCTTGAATCCTTCTGCCAATTACCGTATTTTGGTTTTACCGTCACACTCCCCTTTTTTAAAAAATGTTTCTCCCTTGTTGCTGTGTTAAAGGCACACATGACCAACAAGGGAAACTGCACGACCGGATAGACGGAGCCAGTCCTAAATAGGTGTCAGACTTGTGGCTGCACATGGAGCCTTTTAGGCCTGTCACATGGAATAGCAATAGCATGTACAAACTCATCAGAAGAAGTAATAACGGACCAGAACCTCCTAAGAGGAGTCCATGGTGAAGAGCAAAAAGAAGAGGGATGCCATAGGATTCCCCAGTCACCAGCAGCAGCCCAAAGGAGGGGAAGGAAGACAGGAGCTCTCCAGCAAAAGGAGCTTGAGCTGACCACTTCTGCTATTTCCAGGAATCTTTAGATCTGGTGGCCTCAGGTGCCTGGGGTGTTTTCTGCATTAGCTGCTCAGAAGCTGGAGGTTCAAGGAGCTGTAGAGAGAAGCTTCACCAGATTCCACAATATGGAGTAGGCAATTGGCAGAAAGCTGTATAGAGCCCTCCTCTGTGGGTGGAGTGGGGTTTGGGCATGGTGTGTATTTGAGAGCCTGCTTCTCTGTGTGGTGGTACACATTCAACAATTTGTGGGGTGAAGATGGGAGAGTCCATTTTTGGATCTGCCCTTGGGAAGGAAGTGGTACCTCTCAAGCAGTTGTCTGATTTCCTCTGAAAATTGCTAATTTTCTTTTATGATACATGACCTCTTGTGACTCAGTTAATTTATGAAAAGATATGTTCTGCTCATGACTGTTGAAAGACTCAAAGTGATTAGAAAGAGACAAGGTAGGTGAGGCAATATCTTTTATTGGACCAACATCTGTTGGTGGAAGGTACAAGCTTTCGAGCTACACACGAAGAAGATGAGCTCTGTATAGCTTGATATCTTGTACCTTCCACCACAGAAGTTTAAAGAGTGTGTGTGTGTGTGTGTGTGTGTATATATATATATATATGTTACCTGGGACCAACACAGTTACAACAACACTGCAATCAAAATGACTATGGCACTGAGTCTGAGGATCAACCCTACCAGGCTACTATAGGCACCTATAGACTCTACCTTACTGTGATCATTTGTTTACGATGTTGGAAGGGGAGGAGGAAAGAAACGTCAGTAGCCAGAGGGTTAACCTGAGCAACATGCCAGATTTAACACTTTATCTCTGGTGAGTCATCTGCTAAGAATGAGAAGGTGGCGGCTAACTGATTTAATAATTTTATTAAGATGATGTGGAAGTAAAAAGAAAATGGTACAGAGTTTAAGCATAGAAGTTTCTGGTTATCAGGGAATAAGGTACAGATTATCAAGGGGTGCGAAATTCGGTTTAGGAACGGGTGGCGTAAGGAA
The DNA here is from genome assembly GCF_015237465.2 of Chelonia mydas. NCBI lineage: Eukaryota > Metazoa > Chordata > Testudines > Cheloniidae > Chelonia > Chelonia mydas. The sequence goes on from NC_057851.1 coordinate 160,424,056, forward strand.
TACATAATCTGCAATCTCCCTGATTGGGGGTAAAAGTTTAATGGGTCAAAGTACAGACATTGAGATATGGGGGTATGTTGTTCATGTAATGGCTATGTTCAGGTGTGGAGTATAATGAGTGGATACGATGATGAGGATGGATTTACCCTCATTTGGTCGGATTTAATGTTCAGTGACAGGTTTCAGAGTAACAGCCGTGTTAGTCTGTATTCGCAAAAAGAAAAGGAGTACTTGTGGCACCTTAGAGACTAACCAGTGAGCTGTAGCTCACGAAAGCTTATGCTCAAATAAATTGGTTAGTCTCTAAGGTGCCACAAGTACTCCTTTTCTTTTAATGTTCAGTGAGTTTATGGTTCCAATTCATATGGTCCAATGGAAAAAGTCTCTCAGTCCCTTTCCCATAGTTGATGCATGATGTCGTACCAGCTCACACCTCCTGGTACTGTCGGTGGCCGGTGATGTGTTCGATGTAGATGTCCCTGGACCATCGGATGGTATCTGAGACCATGAGGCGCCGCATGAGCTGTGCGTAGTGTCGACCGATCCCACAGGGCCTCAGCACACTCTCGTTGCAAGGGACCCAAGCGCCCAGGGCTCCGACGATCAGGGCATCCATCTGCACCTCATAGCCCTTTGCTCTCAGGGTATCGGCCAGGGGGGCGTATTTTTCCAGCTTACGAGCTCGGGCTTCGCGGAAGGCCGGGGTCCTGTTCTCAAAGGAGACTGTGATGTTGACAAGGATGATCTTTTTCTGGGTCTCATTGGTGACTACCACGTCAGGTCGCAGATGGCTGTCAGTACTGGGGATGGCACAGTTCACGGCGACCTTCCCCAGGCACGGTGCGATGGCTTTCACCAGGCAGTTCTGGATGGCGTTGTGGCGCAGCTGCCAGGCTCTGGAGTGCGGCTTGCATATGCACAGTACGTGGGGCAGGGTCTCGTTGGAGTAGCCGCACTTCCTGCAATGCTTGTCTCGGTTCCCGTGGCGGACGGCTCCATTGAGCGGGACGCAGTTGAGCCAGGCATGGTGGATGAACCGCCAGTCGGCGAAACGGGTGAAGCCGCCCCCAGCAAGGAAGCGGTTGCTGGCATCCCACTTGTTGGTCTGTTCACTACAGTTCACTAAAACCAATTGGGGAATCTCAAGTAGGAGCAGAGAGGTTATTTTACCTCTGTCTGGCACTGGTCTGACCATTGCTAGAATATGGTGTCCAGTTCTGGTGTTCACACTTAAAGAAGAATGTTGAAAAATTGGAGAGGTTTCAGAGAAGAGCCACGAGAATGATTTAAAGGATTAGAATACCTCCCTTAAATGGATAACCTCAAGGATCAAAATCTGCTTCACTTAACAAACAGAAGATTAAGGGGTGACTTGATCACAGCCCATAGCAGTGGTTCTCAAACTTTTGTGTTGGTGACCCCTTTCACGCAGCAAGCCTCTGAGTGCTTACCCCCCTTATAAATTAAAAACACATTTTTAAAATATTTAATACTATTATAAATGCTGGAGGGGAAGCAGGGTTTGGTAGTGGAGCCTGACAGCTGGCAACCGCCACGTAATAACCTCACGACCCTCTGAGGGGTCACGACCGCCAGTTTGAGAACCCGTGGTCTATAGGTACCTATGTGGGAAAACATATTTAATAATGGGCTCTTCAATCTAGCAGAGAAAGGTATAACATGATCCAGTGGCTTGAAGTTGAAGCTAGATACTTTCAGACTGGAAGTAAGGTATACATTTATACTAGTGAGAGTCATTAATAATTGGAACAACGTACCAAATGTCAAGGTGGACTCTCCATCACTGGTAATTTTTAAATCGAGATTGGATGCTTTTATAAAAGCTATGCTCTAGGAATTTTTTTGGGGGTGGGGTGGGGGGGGGGAGTTCTATGGCCTATACTATACAGAAGGACAAACTAGATCAGTGCTTCTCAAGCTATCTGATGTGGGGTGCCGGCAATTTTTTTTCCCCAATGTGCACGTAGACCGGCAGCCGATGGCTCGCGGACCGGCACCGGTCCATGGACCACCACTTTGAGTAGCACTGGACTAGATGATTACAATGATTCTTTCTGGCCTTGGAATACATGGATTGAGAATTTGCAATACCTAACTCTTGCAAGCTGTAATAATTTCAAATTTTAAATGCCTATCACTTATAAACAATAGCACTATATAACTGTAACACAGCTTATTAAGTATAATTAATCATTTATATTTGCTCATCTGTTCAGCAACGTTTGTTTCTAGCAAATATTTCCTGCTTTTACATATCTTCGGTTTTTTTGTTTGTTTTACCCCTACGCTTTCAAACTAGTGTAGCTCTAAGCAAGTCAAAAATACCAAACCTGGATGCCTAAAGTTAAGTTCCTAAACCCATATTTAGTATCTAAATAAGAGGCCTGATACTCAGATGTTCTCAGCACCTTTGAAAGTAAGGACACTTTTATATATTTAATATGCATCATCCAGTTTAAAACTTCAGACCAACCTGCAAACATCAAAATTTGGTTTTGTGGCCCCTTGACAAAATGTAAGGTGGTTAGACATATTCAACAAGTTAAGGTGTACACTAATACCAATGAACCAAACTTACTAACGCATCTTTTCCTTGCTATAAAAGTGTCCTCTTTTCATAGTAATAAATAAGTTTCCATGCTTTTAGCAGCAAGAAATATGTATGTAGTTTCATACCCCGTATCTGGTGGTGTTTTCTCTATTAATTGAAATGTGCAGAGTCTTGTTATAAATCTTCAGAATGTATTTTTGATCAAGGTGAATATGGAGAATTGATTTTTTTTAAATCCCTCCCCCAGATCCACTAAAAGACATTTAAACTTTGTAAATAAAAATGTTTGTATCCTTACATGCCATATGATTAGAAAAATCAGACCATGAGGAGGATTGAATGATTCAAGAGATTAGATATTCATCACAGAATTTTGAACCAATGATGTAGAAGTACAAATGAAGACTACATTAGTAGTTAACAAAAACATTGCTTGGTGGTTGTTCAGTGTCCCATTCCTATTGCTAATAATTTTGTGGGCACTTGATCATCATAGTTGACACTCTTGTTTCATCAGACAGGCCAGGCTCTGAATGTATATAGTGACTGATGAAAGATGGATCTATCCTTTCCTTGCTATCCTAAATACAAAAACCCTTTTCTGTGCTTTGGTGGCTGTGACATTATCCTTTCTGTCCTTCCTTCATCTCACCTCTGTTCCCTCCAATATCTCACGTGCTAATAATGCTTTAACTCTTTTTTGTACTGTACCGAGCAGTTTGGTTTAATAAATTTAGAAGTGAAAATTACATTCTCATTTTAAAAATATTGTGTTTGGGAGAGTATACTGACCCCCCCCCCCCCCTTCATGATTTACAGAGCAGTATCTGTGTACTTCCTGGTGTATTGGAATTGACATTGTTTTAAAGGGAACGTAGGGGGTGCGTATCAATTTTGAGTACCTTCAGCTACTTTTGTTTTCATTGTTGATATCGGGGTCTCAACTGTTAACTTCTCAAACAAAAATACTTCTAAACTATTTATTAATTTCTGGACATTATTCTCTGTGTCTTGCACTACAATCCGAAATCCTTCTCTAAAGCAACTTTTCATTTGATTAATAAAAGAAAAAGCTCTGTCCCCAACACAACAAAATGAGACAGAGTCCAGGTACTATGGTGACTTTGATGGTGAGTTACCAACATCAGTCAAACAGGGTTACGTTCTGCACTGAGCAGTCCCATTGCACTTGTCTCAGTGGGAATGCGTAAGGTGGAAGTCGAAGCAGCTTTGGCCTAGTGTCTCTAGAACCAGCGAAACAGACCACATGGAGAAATGCTATATGAATAGAGAACTGAAGAGAGGATAAATTTGGGGGGGAATAGTAGCTACATTATCCAAAGGCTAAAATTGTTTTGCATTCCAAGGCTTAATTTTCTCATATTTGCTTTTGAGAGAGAGCAGAATGACACATCCCAGTCAATTAAAATGTTTAATAATCCATATAAAATTCTTGTAGGTAATGAACCATTTCAGAACAGTTTGTGGGCCTAATCCTGCTACCGTTTGCTTATGTGAGCAAAGGGCTGGAGGACTGGGCACTTAGCAGTTTCTAAAGTTAGGATCCTAAATCCTTAATTAGTTACCTGAGTAAGTGCTCTGATTTTCAAAAGCGCTGAGCACTTAACACCTCCCACAGACTGTTATGTGTATAGTGCTTTTGAGAATCAGGCTACTTCCTTAGGCATTTAAAAACGGATTTAGGAGCCTAAATATGGATTTAGGAGCACAACACAACCCGAAGGTACCTCTGAATTATAGTGTGTGTTAATAATTGAATCTGGCTCAGTGCCTGAACTTCCCACAAGGCTCACTATAATGCTGTTCAAAGCACCTCTGAGAAACCATGTATACCAGTGATGGAGTTGTGTCAGCGATGAATGCTGGGTGCTCATGAAGGAGCCCTACAACTTTCTAGGCTAATTCAAGTTCATTTCCTCATCCCTTAGTTCTGGCACCAGTTTTCCAACATGGATATTACATTTATAAAACTGTTTCCTAGTCTGACTTTCTACTCCAGAGCCTCTTTGCATACTGTGTCCTGCATTTCCTGTTGTTTTTTTTTTAACTTGGCTTAAGTGTTTTAGTAAAAGCCCAGAGACTTACTATTTTGGACAGTATCAGAAGCAGTGTTCATGGCAATGGTATTTTAGATACAAAAAGTTCTGTGACAATACACATGGCAAAGTTTTGTGCTAGATTCAGTAGTAAATAGTCACTCCCAGATTGTGGTATAAATCTAAAGTTTTACTCATCACTTAAAATACTTATATATGGTTTATCAAAACTATGAAATTGGTTAGATTATGGAATTCTGCAGTGACTACCAATGAATCCTGCATACAACTACTACTACTGTTTATGTATTTTGTAGACATTTTTGTAATTTTTGGAAGAAGTTACATGAGTATCAGTTCTAGTATTCTGAATACTTAACTGCACAGGGCTTTTAGCAAATGAACAATGTGGGTTTACATTTTTTAAACAAGCATAGATTGAAACGGATTCCAGGCTCTAAAAGCAATCACAAGCAAGCTAACTTCATTGCGTGTGTGTGTGTGTGTGTTATATATCATTTCTCCTCAGGAATTAACATCATACCTTGCAGTACTACTTAATTTGATTGAAAAAGAAAGAACCTTGCATGCAGAAGAATAAAAACACTTGGACTGTAATCTCTTAATCTCCATAAAATGTTTGAATGTTTAGTTTTGATAAAATATGAAACAAATCTGGTGGTCCGTAACATTTCTGAAGTGCATTCCCTTTTTGGAAACAGAAGAAAAACAAAGCAGACATAAAACAACGTATGATAAATGGGTTGATGTTGGTAAGAGTTTGCCCTCAAGCATGAAGGAATTCCGTGGCTGTAAATCTGTCTTTTAATAATTGAGTTGAAAGGCATTATGGTGGCTTGAGATGATGATGATGATGATGTGCTTTGTATATGGCAACTTTCCTCCAGAAGTATCCCCAATCACTTTGCAAACTTTTATAGGGTACTATCTGTACTACAGAAGAGACAATGCAAGGAAACGGTTTATAAAAACAAAGTGTTGTTTTTTTTTTTAAACTGGGATGGCTACGTCTCTAAATATGGACAAGGCATCGTATGCTTTTCAGAAACTGTTCTCGAATAGATACTAGTCTCGGCTCAAAATGAGGCACTTGGAGTGAAAGGTTTACACAACAGTTGTGGATGCAGCAGTTTTGTCAGTTAAAACACTGGTGTCATTTACGTAGAAAGAATGCACTTGCCAAAGTAGAGCAAGAAGAACATGAGCTTTGGTGTAGCTGTCTTCTACTTCATTAATTGTTTACAGTAACTTACAGGAGCTCAGATTCCACAGTGGTTTGGGCTACCTAAGAACATAATTTGAAACAAAGAGAGCCTCCTTGTCTCCTCGGCCAGAATAACCCACATAAAGGAGTGGAAACTGTAGGGAACTCCATGTGTTGAAACACTCTTCCAAAGGGGCTGTGGAGTTGATTTGGGGCTCTTATGCAGAGGGGTGAAGCTCACAGGATGCTAATGAGACAGAGCTCCCTTTCCTCTTGCCTTCCATTGGTAACCACTGAGGAGAGTATTGGGCCCTAAATTTGTGCCAAATAGATGTTTTAGATATTCAATACTGATGCAAGTGTTTGCAACTCGATTGAAATGACCTGCTTGCACCAGGGCTGAATATAAACCATTGGGATTGGAAGTACTTACTTTCTCCTGGATGCTGCCATCAGACCTTTGTATTTTTGTTTCTGTAAATATTTCATACAAAAACTGAATACCCAACTGAGAAATATCAAGTATATCTCTAAACATAGGCATGGAATAAATGGTTTGGGGACTTCTATCGCTCTTCTGGTGAACATTTGTCCATTGTACTAAAACAGTTGTCAGTTTCTCTCTTGCCTACATTGACCCATACTGAGTGTTTTAAAAAATGGATCCAACATAAAATTGTATTCTGTGCATATAGAACGCCTGCCCCAGGGAACAAAGGAGCTCCTATGACAAATAATCAGAACAACAAGCAAATGCAAAGACATTGCAGACTAATGGTTAGATTGGGCAGGAAATAAGACTGGAAAGTCACTTACACCTCTGTGTTAAAAACAAACAAATCCTCAAACAGTTTAAAAAAAAAAAGTCGTGATCTTTGACCAGATCTTCATTCCTTTTAATAGACAGGGAGAGATGTCATCAGAGGAGTTATAGGTATCATTTGGGTGCAGAGATCACAAAAAAGGAATACACAAGTACTGTCAAAGTCCCTGATTAGATTCCTTGGGATTCATCAACCTCAGTGCACTGATTTCTCAGTGACGCATTTTTGCCTGCAGGCAGCAATAAACCATCAGAAATATAACAAGATACCCTGCCATGACAAAAAGAAAATCTTAGGGCTCCATGTGTCCAAAGGCTATGGCTCACTGATACAGGGTCAGTTATATCACCAAGTGGAAGCTGCAGTTCTAGAGTGAATTTAGCCTAATTTTTTTGTTTAAAAAAAAAAAAATCTGCTCTCTTACGTACTAACAACTGCTCGTCCAAGATAAGAAATAGCAGCAGCCAGAGCTTTAGATTTATTGCTACAATCAGTTTCCTGTTTTTTAATAGGATATGATTTCTCCACTTTCTAAACTACTGAGCTGTATCAAAGAAACCAGATCACATTTCAAATGACCATTTCTGTCAGTTTTTGAACATATGTTTATGACCTGGGTACTAGCTCTCTAGGTTTGGCATTATAGCTTGAATTCACTGACCTTTTACCCTTTGGCTACAAGGATTTGAGGTCTTTGTGTAATGTGTGTTCAGTCAGTACCGTTCGTCTTTTATCGGCCCAGAGTCCTCGGCACAACAATCACCTACCTGGTTATCAGGGTGCCCTGGCCTGTTGGCGTAACTTCTGTGCTGGGGGATTCTCAGCTAGCCATTCAGAGTGAGGTTCTGTCACTTCACCAATGCAAAGTGGCTGGAGCAAGGGGAGTGAATCTGGCTGATAAATTTCTAGCAAGTTGAAATGTAGAACACACAGCCTGGCTTTAGTGGGGGAGAGGGGAAACATCTTTTGTCTTACTTCACTAATATCTTTTTTCACTGTTGTTTTCTTGATCTACTGTTGATCATTTATGCTTAATCTCTAGGGATGTGCTAATGTGAGAAGAAATATGTAATGAGGGCAGCCTTGTATGGAAGTAGGGGATTGGGCCATGAATTGACTCCCCATATTGGCCAACTGTCAGAGTGGGGAACTCCGTGGGCTCCTGATTTGCAAGGTCCATATAGGATTTAGGCATCCCAAGGAAAAGCTTTGTGCCTAAGGTCAGCTCTGTTTATGATGATTAAACACCTCATTTACAGCTTTTTGCCTTTTTAATGCAATAGTCACTCTGTAAGCTGTTGAACAATAAGGAATTTCGCTAGTTCTGCAGCCACCATTGAGATCACAATAGTATTGTAAACTTTTTAAGACTACTCCAATTTTTAAAATTAATTTTTGTTAATAAAAATACAAAATTCCTGGGTTTCCATAGGTCTTTTGGTTTTTGTTTTGTATAGCATCAGGCCAATTTTTAATTGCACCATCATTAATGGGTAATCCAAGTTTAAAATTTATTGTTTAATAATGCATTTTATTAACATTAAGATGGTCAGATTGCTCAGTTGGCTGAACATTCATAAGGTAATTAAGAAAACATACATCTCATACAATGGGACGGTTCCAATAGGACATTTCTATTGCATTTGCTCTGGAAGGGCAGGGAATAAAAGCAGCACTGTTCTGAGATCTGGGACTTGCGGCATTCATTCCTGGACCAGTGCCAAAAGGAGGACTGTTAAACCAAAGGATCAAATGCTCCTGTGGTCCAACAGTTTGCAAACATCAGGGTCAGAAATGCATATCTGATTCATTTGGGAAGCTGACCTCAGCTTTTCAGTGAGAGGAATTATTGGTCTATGGCCATGGAAAGTCTTGATAAGTGAGACCTTTTAAGATGATGGTGATCTGATTACTCTTTTTCTTTTTCCCATTTCACTTGTCTGGATTTTTGCAGTTTGTGTTGAGTGTTGCAAAAAATTAAGAACTAGTGTTGAAGATCTGGAATCACTGATACAAACTTATCTGCAATGGTTGAAATTCATGAGCTGTTAAAAATCATGTGATAATTGAAGTGTAGTATGGGGAAGCAACATCAGAATGAGAATGCTTTTAAAAGTCCAAATGACTTTGCAGGATAAGAGACGGTTTGGCCCACTAGTGCAAAAGCTTTCAGGACCAGTAAAGTTCCTTTTGATCCTGGACATGTGACCAAAGACATGAGAAACAAAATTTCACTTCCTAAGGTGAGATGGCAATTCTTGCTTCAAATATTAAATTAATTATTTTTAAAATAATGTAACAATGCTTTATAAATTGCACAACACAACCTGAAGGTACCTCTGAATTATAGTGTGTGTTCATAATTGAAACTGGCCCAGTGCCTGAACTGCTCACAAGGCACACTATAATGCTATTCAAAACACCTTTGAGAAACCATATATACCAGTGATGGAGTTGCGCCAGTGATGAATGCTGGGAGCTAATGAAGGAGCCCTACAACTATCTAGGCTAATTCAAGTTCATTTCCTCACCCCTTAGTTCTACCATCAGTTTTCCAACATGGATATTACATTTATAAAACTGTTTCCCAGTCTGATTTTCTACTCCAGAGCCTCTTTGCATACTGTGGTTCTGCATTTCCTCTTGGGTACCTTTCTTATTTGTTCGCTGGGCCCTAGTTATGCAGAAGCAATACATACTCAAGTGAGCATAAGTATTTTGTTTGAGGGCTGTTATTACGTTCATAAGCTTGCATAAAACTGAAGTAGAAAATGAACTTAAATTTGAAGTGATGTATGATTTGTTTTACATTTAGAAGAATGAGGTAGTTCATATATGTTTATCTTTTAAAAATATTTGAAAATACTCCTGTCTCAAGAAGCTTTCAGTACTTGTAATTATACCCACAGAATGTGTGCTCCACATGGAAGACTCTCTTTCAGTGCCATTCATTATCAAGAAACTTCTTGATCGCAGAAAGTTCTTGACTACGTGCCATTCAGCCTACCATCCTTTTGCTCGCAGCTAGTTTCTTTGCAAGTGGAACTGAAATCCTTAAGAACAGGAGCTTTCACTACCCAAGTCTCATCGGTTTCATCATATCACCACCTTGTTTTGGGAAGGGGAAGAGCATGTAGCACTCGCACCAGTCAGCTTCCCTACCAGCCTGTCCCTTAGAATGATGGATTCTTAATTTCTCTGCCTTGTTACTCTGTAGTATTTTCATCCTTCTCTAACACCTCCATAGAGGACCTGGAAAACTCGCTGTTTACACATTACCTGGCCCATGCTGCTTGGGCATATTTAACTGTTACCTATCTGAAGGCTGGTATTCTGAATTGCCTGCTCAGCTTTGTTGGCTGTTGTAATGCCGCAGAGCCAGTGTGTTTTGTGTCTCATGTGTGTTTTCTGTCTTGAGCATTACAACTGAAATTTTTACCTAAAAAGAAGGGCAACACATTTGAAATAATGATTTGTGAGGGTTTTGGTCTATATTTCTCCTCCTCCTAGGAGTTCTAAGTATAATTTAGATAATGGATTTCATTTCCTTTTTGTTGGTAGCACTAGTAAGGAAAGGTATTACTACATCCAGCACAACATATATTGTTTTCTCCTTCAGGTCCTGGGTACGAACAGATCCTCAAACAAGTTTACTAAAAAATTTCTGGCCAGATTCTGTCCGTGTAAGAATGGCTACTGGATAAAACAGTGTATAACTACTTGCATGCTTTAGCGTCACTGTCATGCAGTTAGAAGCATGCCAGTGTCAGTGCTTACACTCGTGGGATGAAACCTGAAAATGTGTGGAAAGCCTTTAAGGCAGGGGTGGGCAAACTATGCCCCGGGGGCCACATCTGGCCCTCCAGCCTCTTTAATCTGGCCCTTGAGCTCCCGCCGGGGAGCGAGGTCTGGGGCTTGCCCTGCTCCTGCGCTCCAGCTGGGGAGCAGGATTGGAGGCCACGCTGCGCGCGCGTGCCAAGCCTCCCAGAAGCAGCAGCATGTCCCCCCCTCCGGCTCCTACGTTTAGGGGTAGCCAGGGGGCTACATGTGCTGCCCCTGCCCCAAATACCACCCCCGCAGCTCACATTGGCCAGGAACTTCAGCTAATGGGAGCTGCAGGGGCGGTACCCGTGGACGGGACAGCGCAGAGAGCCTCCTGGTGGCACCTCTGCACAGAAGCCAGAGAAGGGACATGCCGCTGCTTCCAAGAGCTGCTTGAGGTAAGTGCTGCCCGGAGCCTGCACTCCTGATCCCCTTATGTACCCCAACCCCTGCCCCAGCCCTGATCCCTCTGCCCCAGCCCACAGCCCCCTCCTGCACCCTGAACTCCTTACTTCTGGCCCAACCCCAGAGCCCTCACCACCTCCTACACCCCAATTCCAATTTTGTGAGCATTCACCATACGATTTCCATACCCAGATGTGGTCCTCGGGCCAAAAAGTTTGCCCACCCCTGCTTTAAGGGCATCTTGGCTTTCCTCAAAGAGAGGATAGGTAGCTGGCTACTCCAGGGTCTGCCTGGCTCAGCAGGGCATCAGAGCAATGCTTCTTTATGTACTAAAGAATGCTTTCTGCACTGAAGTCCTTCTGAGCTGACCGGAACACTGTACCAATATAAACAGCTTGATAATGGTGTAACTGAAGCCACGTTAGGGGATTGTGCTTATTTTAATTAAATTAGTGCCAGGAGTTGTGTGTAGAAACCCGCTTTCTTTCTTTGTATGGGCCTAAGTGCAGACCTTTCAATCTGTTTACTCATTTATTTGGCATCTTTCTATTGCTGCCAGCATGCTGACATTTACCATTTCCAGTTCATTTTAACTGCAAAGTATAAATGACCCTTTCCCACCCCAGCATGTGTACTTGCCCTAGTGCTGCTAGATCTTAGTCTTTTAATACCTCCAGTGCCCTATTCACAACATATACCATGACAGCTTCTTCTGTATGATTCTTAGCAAGTACTGATTTCCTACCATCTCTTTTTCAGGCTGCAGCAGCAGGAGAACTGTTTGTATTTCTAAATTTAGATATCCATGGATACATATAATATTTTTCTCTGTTTAATCTTGGCAGTTTAAATTGCACATGGAAAAGAAAACTGCATTCAACTACAGGAAGTCTGCGTGCTGTACACTTGATTTGCAGAAGAATAAAATGTTACATGGAATATTTCACTCATTGTTTTGTAGGAAAAACATGCCTAAAATTAGAGGCTTGCACTATTGTTTATAGATTAATTTTACCTCCCTATTCTGTTATACTGTATTTTGACTATCACTCTTGATAAGGGAGCTGGCTGTATTTCAGTGGTTCTATTTGTATACAGTTGTAAAGCAGTTTGGTTCTTATGTTATTTAAAATAAATTCATTATTACTATCAGATTCCTCCCTCCATCCTTGTTCATCAGTGGACCAATCTTAATACAGAGGTTGTCTCATGGATACCTCCCTTCTGTTCACAATAGCATGTACTATTTCCCCTTCCAATAGCACATACCATCTCCCTTCCAGTCACAGTCGTGTAACGCGCCATTGGCAACTACAGCAATTGGAAAAGTAACAGTAGGAAACTGTTTCTATATTTTTGTTGGGGTTTGTGAATGTTTCCTTTTATTTTCTAGCAAGCTGCTAGATAGACAAGGCACAGCAAAAAAATGAGATGTATTTGGCCTTTTGCATATTGTCACCAACTCTTGCAATTTTATTGTTAGTCTCATGGTATTAGGTGTTTTACTTTAAGCCCTGACTCCTGGAAACAAGTGACCATATGAAAATCTCGCTTTTCTTTCTCCTTTTAAGTAAATATCTAGTCCTCAAGCTTATGGAGAAAAGCGTGACAATGTGACTTGAGTGCACTTCAGAGTAAATAAAAATAAATATTATTATTATTATTTATTATTTATGTATTTTATTTAACAAGCTCATGATTTTTAAATCAGTCTTGTGACTTTGTTGAGGGCTGACCCATGATTTGAATGTTTTAAGTTGGTAATACTGCATATGTTAGTCTAGATGATAGTTTACTTTCACCAAGTTGGTGAAATTTTGAGGAGCACAGGGACAGCTTGGTGGAGGAGATTTATAGGGACCATAGGTGACCGCAACTTAAGTGGATTAGAGTTTTTCATGATGTGTGCACTTTATTGTTGGTGTTTGAAGGGGGGGAACACTTTGGTGGGAGACTAGTCATTCAGTCCTGCTGTCAGCACTCCTGTCTCTGTCACGTATGAAACAGATGATATGAATTAGACAACATTTGGTGGTCCTTTCTCTCATGTTTAAGCATAGAGTTCTGGCAAGCAAGGAAGGAAGGAAGGAAATAAGGTTCCCTAGCCTTAGGAGCTTACAGAATTCACGGGGATTAATGGTCTCAAATTGTAAGTTTGACCATCAGCTTCCCCAAGCAGGGTATAAATTGGAGTATTTTCTAATGATTAGAGAATGAAATTAGAGTCAAGACTCTTAGATTCTGTTTCTAGATTTTCTACTAATGCAGTGTCTGGTCTTAGGGGTGGTCAGTTGCCTTTCCTGTGTCTCAGTTTGTTTAATTGTGTATAGCAAACTCCTTTATTACACAAGGGATATAAGATTTAATTAATGCTAGTGGAACACTTTGAGAACTTTTGGACAAAGTTGCGGTATATTTGCAAAGTATTCTTCATCGTATTATTATTATTATTATTATTCCACAGAAAATGCCTTGCCTGTTGATTTATAATTACCTAAAATAGTTGTACCACTTATATGTTAGAACTATAAGAGTCATCTGATTACCCATGACCACAGTCTCTTCTCCTTACATTTCTCTGTCAAACTGCTGGATGGATTTTTTTTTACTATTTCTCTAGATACAGCTTTTATGTGAAACAGTCTCCTAAGCTTGAATTTTTTTGTTTTGTTTTTTGAGATCTTTTCATGTGTAAAAGCCTGCAGACAATAAAGTTCCAGAGTTCTAATAGATTTAGATTCCCCCTCTTCCCTCCCAACGGTTTCCATTCATGATGATCAGCTTCATTACTTCTCTGTCAATTTCATATTTCTGAGTAATACACTGATAACAACAGGTGTAAGATTGTAGTTGAGGAGCAGTACTAATAAGTGCCAATAATAATAATAAAGCCATGAAATTACGTAAGGATGCAAAAATATTCCACAAGCTTTTTTGTGTTTGAGAGTGGTGAAGACAAAAAGCCCTGCGAATAGTCTGTGAAGCAAATGTCGTCGTATTCTTCACTAGCTTCTACATACTTGTTTGTAAACATTCCAGGGCATGCTAACAGAGTAGTGATAGTTTGGGACTTCCTGAGTTTGACATGCTAATATGTTGCCACTTACAACATGACTCCCCAAAAACATGCTCAGTTTTTTAGAATGGTCCTTCAGAAGGATTCTTCTGTTTTCCCCACCATTGTATACAAATGGCCTGTTTAGTCTTAGACACTGACTGTACTCTCTGGAACTAGTCTAACCTACCCCATTGTGCCCACCAAAGGGAGAAATTATTGGAGAAAAATGGAGTATTCCTTCTTTTACCAACAAGAGGCTAAGTATGATGCCACCACAGAGATTTCACTGGATGTGAACTCTGTCACCTGCCAATCCCCTGCTGTGGCAACATGTTATGTTTCCACTGGACCACAAGGCACCCCAATGATTAAATAAAATATCCCGCAGGAAACCAGACAGTTGTTTGTGGGATAGCTCTTCAATCTGTTGGCTTCTTAAAGAGTAGACTGGTACGGCGGTATATACTTTAGGTAGCGAGTTCTGAAACAACCTTCATATTGATTATATTATTAGGGTTGTACTGCAATTTAGCCTCTGAGGGATAGTCACCTGAATTATGGCTAAAGTTTATAACATTCCCTTTCAGCTAACTAGCTTTTCAGATGCCAGGAGGAAGAGGTACTAATCTTTCTTTGTGGTATCTGCAACATGGTTGGTTTAGTCACTGCTTCTTCTCTCCTTTTGTCACCAGATTGGATGTAGGCCCAATGTGAGCTAAGGGGGGAGGGTAAGTTAGGCAGTCAGGCTCTTTGTCATTGGCCATTATTTCTCCCCTCTTCTTGTGGCCTATTATCGGATTCCCTCTTCCATTCAAGAGTGAACTCAGGAATTCTGGCAGGTTTGAGATGTGCCTGTAGTCTCCGGGGAAGTTGTTTAGCTCAGTCCTTACTCTAAAATGACCATTTCCCCATTATTTAGTGGTTTAGCCTTATAGGTCAGTGTCCCAAGTAAGCATGTTATAAGGGTCTTCACTTTTTTGGAGTGTATTAGTTCACCTTAAACCGTTTTAAAAACAAAAAGGATATTTTTTAATAAAAAGCAAATAATTCTGTTAAGATTTAGCTGTCAAAACCTTATTACAGAAAATGGGAAGAGCAACCATTAGTGACAGTTAAGGGTTCAGAACTGAAATTCTAGTGAACCTGTTTTAATCAAAATAAATTGTTAACTCTATCGGGCAGAGACTGCATCTTCCTGTGAGTGATGGAAATTGCCTAACACAGTGTAGGTGTCCCTAGAAGACAAATATAGAACAATACATTTTTATTTGCTGTGCTTTTCTGATGCATGGTAATTATTAAGCCAATATAATAGGAAAAGTAATATCAAATACATGTTCCGTTTTGTGATGATATGACTATTATTTTCTTATTACCAACATCTGGCTGTGGTAAATGATCAGGTAAATGATCAAGTCACTATCATTTATTGCTCTGTCCACTGTTTGGTTTCCAGTTCTGCCAAAAGCCATTTACCAGTAGTTGTCCAAATGCTATAATTAGATATATGGTTGCAGATACTGATTAACACATTTCAAAGCTGTTGGGGTCACACAACACAATAACTTCAGTGGAGTTGTGTATCTAGGGTTGAACTTGGTGATTGAGGTCTTATGTCTCTTGGTTATGCACCTAATTGACTACTTTTTATAGGAGAAATAGTTGTCATGAAAGTTGGTTTCCTTTTGATTTCTTTTTTTTCTTCAGTAGATACAGATATAAGGCTTCTTATCCACTAATTTGTAGATTGTGGGCTTGCTACACTAAATTATTTAGCTTCTTTAAGACACTAATGTATTCTGTTGCCCTCATCCTTGTTAATTTACAAAGGAACCTACATATTGGGCTCCAGGTCAAAGAATGCACTGCTTCCAGCTGACTAGCTCAGAACAGAATTACAGGAAGAGCACTGTCACATGGTCTTTCCGCACTTCACTTTTTGTTTCTTCTCCTGGTGTTCTTTGGATTCAACTTACTCATTTGTTTCTTAGTCTACTAAGAGTGCACTTATGTCAGGGGTGGGAAAACTTTTTGGCCCGAGGGCCACATCTGGGTATGGAAATTGTATGGCGGGCCATGAATGCTCACGAAATTGGGGTTGGGGTGCATGAGCGGGTGAGAGCTCTGGCTGGAGATGTGGGCTCTGGGGTGGGGCTGGGAATGAGGGGTTTGGGGTGTAGGAGGGTGCTCCAGGCTGGGACCAAGGGGTTCAGAGAGTGTGGGGGGGGGCTCTGGGCTGGGGCAGGGGATTGGGGCACAGGGGGTGAGGGCTCTGACTGGGGGTGCGGACTCTGGGATGGGGCTGGAGATGAGTGGTTTGGGGTTTTGGAGGGGGCTCCAGGCTGGGACCAAGGGGTTTGGGGTGCAGGAGGGGGCTCTGGGCTGAGGGAGGGGTTGGGTGTGGGAGGAGGTATGGGCTCTGGGCTGGGGGTGCAGGTTCTGGGATGGGGTCAGAAATGAGGGGTTCAGGGTGCTGGAGGGGGCTCCGGGCTGGGGTTGGGTTTTGTGTGGGAGGTGAGGGATCTGCCTGGGGGGGTGCAGGCTCTGATATGGGGCTGGGGATGAGGGATTTGGGATGCAGGAGGGGGCTCTGGGTTGGGGCTGAGGGGTTTGGAGTGCGGGAAGGGGGTTGGGGCATGAGCAGGGGTTCAGAGGTGCAGGCTCCTGGCGGCCCTTATCTCAGGCTCCTACGCGGAGGCGCAGCTAGGTGGCTCTGCGTGCTGCCCCATCCACAGGCGCCACCCCTGCAGCTCCAATCAGGCTATGTATAGAGGAGCAATCGGTTTTTCTCCTAATTCTCCAATTAAATACAAAATGTAAACATTGGACCAAATCTGCACAACAATTTCATTTTAAATGTTTAAAAATTAACCTGTTTTTTATTTAGTTGTATTGTAATAGCACCTAGAGGACTGCAACAGTTCATGGGCCTATTGGGCTACCTCTGTATACATCTGTAATAAAAAGACAGTACATTAATAGAAGTGTTTTCATATTTTTAAAAAAAATGGCATCAAAAACATTTAGATCGAAACAACTATTCCTTTGCAACCTTCAGCTTTGCAGCATCTTTAGTGCTACTGTGTCAGAACCAGAAATCGAGACTGACTTCTCTGTTTGAATTATTTAAGCTAACTAATGTGCAAAAAATGCAAATGAACAATAAAATGGGGAAAATTAAATTAGCTGTTTTTTTTCTAGAGTTTTAATATTCAAATATGTTGTTTGCAGATAAGAAAATATGTACAGCTAATTCATTATTGCATTGCTCCAGTTTCATGGCAATTATAGACTCCTCCTCATCATCTTTATATACAGTTGTATACTGGTATAAAATTGGAGTAACTGGGGAAACAAGCTCTGTATTTTAAAGTAGGATTTCTAGCTTTCCCATGACTCTTTTTGTAAACTTATGTAAAATGTTTTTCCATGGAATGTTTTGAAGGCAGTTGTTTGAATAGCAAGGGCAGTTAATAGAAAAACATAAGGAATGACAGTAGGTCTACTAGCCACACAGCATGTCCACTTTCTGTGAGACGATAAACTTTAATCTCATTAAAAGCTGAAAGCTTTCTTTGAGGTGGTGCTTCAGGATAGCACCATATTCAAATGCCAAACATCATGCCAATCCCTCCTTTGGACAGTGGTTGTAGAGGGCTTATTACATACCCTTATAACATGTTACACTCAGTAGTATAATACGTCACACTTTTTTCAATTGATTTTCAATAGTTTTGTGTACAACATTTTTTTCACTTACAAATTTGTATTCCACTTTTTTTTTTTTCTGGCCTTTACTGCAAAACTGTTCTCTTGATGATAATTAAAGCAGAATAATATATGTTAGAGGAAGTAAAATATAAACAACCTGCGGAATTGGAATGGGCAGGTTATTCTGATAAGCTATAATTAGTCAGAATTGAGAAGGACACTATTGCATTAAGAAACAGTACGTAATTACAACTTATACAGTTGCCTCATCTGTAGATGAGGATAACAGCACTTATCTCGTGTGCATTTTGAGCCTAAATTCATTAATGTTTGTAAAGCGCTTTAAGATCTTTTGATGAAAAATGCTCTAGCTCCCTGAAGAATTGCTAATGCTCTCTGAAGAATTACTAATGTTTGTTTATGCAGTTGTTGTAAAGGAAATCATACCACTTTCTCTGTTTAACGTTATTACAGTAGTGGACATCTGTTTTCAGTAACATCTACATTCTTATGTTCCATTCACCCCTACTGATGTCCACTTAATTATTTTCAAACATTGTTTAGCAATATAATTATATGCAGTGGAGATGAAGGAAAAATGTAAAAGGCTGTTCACAGAAAGGGGTCCTTTTGAAGCTTTGTAATTCTGAAACACCAGTCAAAGAAGTCAGTCACTTCAAAGAAAGATCCCCCTCATTTCAGCCATAAATCTTCCTGCTAAATATTTTGGCTGTTTCAGGCTGGAGTTTTTAAGCCTAAACAGTGCAATTGGAAAATAATCCTATCATACAAAAAGAACTGTACCATTAGCTCACTTCCGACTACTACTCAGTATTGCAAAGGAGGTGTTGTTCTGTTATGAGATTGAAACAAATGCCGTTATTCATAAACTGTTAGCAGCATGATTTACATCAAGGCTTTTATTCAATTAAAGATAACAGATTCACTTTCTTCATGCATGCATACGCAATATAGACTTTCTCTGATAGGCCTTTAAAGAGTTTTTTCAGTGATTGGTACAATTCACATTTTGTTGAGACCAGGTTGAGAGTTTACCACTGCTACCCAAGTTCGAAAGTTCATGTTGTGAGTTAGCACTAAATAGCAATTTATCTAACTTAAATTAGGTTTAATATATGCAGTACTGTCTCTGTGCTCAAATTCAGCTGTTGGTAAGCATTCCCAGCTTTCCTGTCCTCCCATTTAAATCAGCTTGCCTATTCAATTAATTAAGCCATTCTGACACACTGGGAGGTGGTCTTCTACTGTGGGCATCGTGAAGACAGTTGAAGCTTTATTACTAATACCATAAATACTAAAGGGCCTAATCCTGAATCACTGCAGTCAATTAAAGCAGAATTGATTCCTTAGGCTCTAAAAGACAGATAAGAATCTTTTCCTCTTATCATGCACAAGTTTGTTTACATCAGATTGTTTAGCACATGGAGTGTGTGTGGTTTTGTTTAGTCTCTTTAAAAAACATATATTGCTGGAATGGTTACCCCCTTTTTTAGGCTTTACAGTGTGTGTATTTTGAGGACCTGATTATCTCCTGCTGGTCCATTGAGCGTAATATGTTGTGACTTTGGTTCTTTGAACACATAATTTGATTTTTTTTTTTTGGTAATTTTTAGAGGTATTTGTGGCCTGGTGCATTTTAGAAATCTGTAATTGTAAATCTAGCCCTTCTTCTTTGAGTAGTGTCCCTAGGGGTGCTCCACTTCAGGTGAGAATGCACCTGTGATTGGAGATTTTCTGAAGCAGTGCCTGTTCAGCCTGCACGAGTGCTCTAGTCTTCCTTGTGCCCCATACTGAGGATAGCCGCATGGGCGGACTGCTCTCAGTTCCGTCTGTACCATCCTCGGCCTGAGATAGAGCATCTAATGTGCCCACGTTGTGCTAAGCCTCTAGCTTAGCATTGCTGTTTTAATTTTAACTAGTAGGTTTAGTTTGAGTTCACTTTACTTGATCTGGTAGTGATTTCACGGGGGGGGGGGGGGGGTTTCCATGTGATAACCCCTCCCAACCCTCCGAGGGGAGTTCCTCAAGGGTTGTTTTTTGCTGTGGTATGCCAGGATTCAAATGTTGCCTCTCCTGCCAAGAATCCATCCAAGTCAGTGATGGATACTCTGCAAAGTGCAAGATCTGCACCTCTTTTAAAAGCTTATTTGAAGAAGAACAGAGAAATCAAATTTAGGCTCCTGATGGTGGAGCCAGGCTCTGTGACAAGCCTCCGATCTGGGGCCAGGGAAACCACACCAGTACATCAGCCTCTGAATACTCTTAGTGTCCTTTTGACCTCTGCTTCTCAGTCACTGAGATCCTTGACAGAGAAGACTTCAAAAGGTATTGACAAGCTCCTAAGAAAAAGAAGTTCTAGCTCTCCTTGTAGAGAGTCTTCATTCAAAATAGCCTGGTCACCTCAGAGACTGCACACTCCAGAGACCTCAGGTCCCAAGAAGAGTTCTGTGAAGGCCCAAGCTGTTCTAGTACCAGGAGCTCTTTGAAGACAGTTCTTTGAAACACTGGTACCAGTTGTACTTTTGGTACTGGATCCAGCTCGGGTACCACTGAAGCATGATAGACCTAGCAAAGTCACCAAACACTCTACTTCGCGGAAGCCTGTACCATTTTCAGACTCCTTGCTGAACAAGTATCCCAGACATTGGCACCAGTACAACAGAGGCTATCTACAACCTTGATATGGAGGTCATTTAATAGGCCTGTGTCTCTGCAATCACTGCCTTCGATACTTGTCCCATCTTCCAAAATGAGACCACCAAAGCAGGCAGTCCCTTTAGTGTCAACACAGATTCCTGTGGAGCCTCAACTGACTTTGGCTCATTTATACCTGATACCACAAGGATTTAGATATTCTAGAGACTTGCTCATGTCAGACAAGCCAGAATCCCGCTTATTAGTGAGTACCCAATGAATGTCAGTACCAGGGTCTACTGGGTCACCAAGATGGTATCTTTGACTGGTACCTCCTAGCTCTCTGGTAGCCATCACAACAGACAGGCAGTTGCATTTGACTTTGCACAGTGCTTAATTTGTAATTAAAGAGGTGCCGGGGCTCAAGCAATTAGCTGCTGGGCTCACACAATTTTTTTGCATTCATAACTGATGCAGCAAGTTCAGAGGTGCTGGGGCTATGAACTGTCAAGCCTAGAGGTGCCAGGGTTCATTTCTGGCAAGCACTGGCACAAATTTAAGCACTGACTTTGGACTATGTTGAGGATGATTCCTCAGACACCTATAGGGTCTTCATATAGGGTTCCGCTGACTATTCTACAAGAGACATTCCCCCATATTTCTATCCTCAGAGGGAGATCTCAAGGTACAGACAATCTCATGTTCTTCCTTACTGGCATGACCAGCATTGAATACTTTTTCCTTTGCCTTATGATCCACCTCAGTGGCCCTACTGGGAGCCGTAGACTGTATACTGCCTGCAATTCTCAAAGCCTCAGAGCTCCTCCCATGGGGATCATTGAGGGAGACACTCCCTGTCTCATCACTCACTCCTCAACAGCCTCAGGAGGAGTCTTTTGCAGACCAGTAAGCTGCAGGGGACAAGGAGGTGACACCACAAACTAATATTTCATCCTAACCAGACAAGACTTGTAAAGCCACCTCCACCTTCTGTTGCTGATGACTTTAAGCAGTTTCAGGAGCGGATGATGAAACATATTGCTAAATCATTACAGACTGTGCTAGTAGAGGTCCAGGACTCTCAACATAAGCTTTTGAACATTTTACATATATCAACTTCTGGCAGAGTCGCTCTACCAGTGAATGAAGCGATACTTGATCCTACTAAAACCATCTGGCAAACTCCAGCCACTGCACCGCCTACTTGAAACAGGTGGACAAAAAATATTTCATATACCAATGAAAAATACGTTCTTCCACCCTCAGTCAAATTCTTTGGTTGTAGAGGCAGTCAATGAGTGTGGCAGACAACATCAGATGAAGTTCACACTCTCTATCACGGACCAAAAGCATCTCAACCTATTTGGATGCAAGCAACTCCGCAGTTCTGAATCACTAATTATCAAGTCTTGATGGCAAAATATACCTTAATAATTTATGACACATTCTATAATTTTATTCATCACCTCCAGATGGAACATCGAGAACAGTTCAAACCATCATTGACGAAGTCAGATCTTAGCAGGAATCTCTCTACAAGCTTCCCACAGTGGCCCACTCTATCTCATCTGCTGTTATGTGTAGAGCATCTTGGCTATGACTGGCTTTCCTAGGGAGATACAAAAACTGTAGAAGACCCTCCTTTTGATGGGCTTAAACTCTTCTCTGAGTCCATGGATGAATTCTTTCACACTTTAAAGATTCTAGGGCCACTCTCAGGTCCCTTGGCATTAATATTCCTGAAAATAAGAGGAAAATTTAGCAGGCACAGAGATCTCATCTGGCTCAATACTCATCCTACCATAGATCTACTGAACCAAGTAAGAAAAAGGTATTGTTAAACAGCTGGAAGACTTCTGCACAAAATACTTACCCTCAGAAATGCAAGAGATTTCACCGTTAGGGTTCGTGATGACAGACTTTGCCTGTTTTCACTCTTCCCTTTCCACTGTTCTCAACTACCTGTTGGAATTAGAAAAGTCAGTTCTTGCTATGAGATTTGTCAAGGTTCACTTGGTGGCTACCACAACCACTCATTCATCTGTGGAGGGTTTTTCAGTTTTTGCTTACCCCATGACAGCAAGATTCCTCCAAGGACGTATGCATCTTTTTCCACAGATTAAGGAACCCACCTCAGTATGAGATTTGAACTTGGTCCTTAACTGTGATATGAAGCCCTCTTTTGAACCAGTGGCTACCTGTTCACTACTCCACCTGTCTGTGAAGACAGCCTTCCTGGTGGTCATTACTTCTGCCCAAAAGGTTGGAGAAATGGGGATTCTGATGGCAAACCCTCTCTTCACAATGTTCTTCAGGGACAAAGTTTCATTACGACCCCATCCTAGATTTCTACTGAAAGTTCCTTCTGAACTCCATATGAATCAGGGTATTCACCACCTGGTTTTCTTTCCAAAGCCACACCAGACCATAGAGGAAGCTGCCTTATGTTTGTTGGATGTCCAAGCGACATTGACCTTCTATTTAGACTTAAGCAAAGATTTTTCAGAAAGTCTCGTAAACTCTGTGTCAATTGGTGACAGATCCAGAGGTTCTGCAGTTTCATCTCAAAGACTCTCAAAGTGGATCTCTTGTTATGACATTGCCAATGTTCAGCCTCCTTCTGTGATCATAGCCCATTCTACAAAGTCTACTTCCGTAGCCATATTGAAGGATTTTCCAGTTATTGAAATTTGCAGAACTGCAACCTGGACCTCAATATGTACTTTTCCCAAACATTATACTCTGGTTTATGCTTCTAGAGCTGGTGTTGTTGGCAATGTAGTCTTCAGTGCTAGATCTGACTCTGAAGGTGTCACCTCCATCAGGGGTTACTGCTCGGGAGTCACCTGAAATGGAGCATCTATAGGACACTACTCAAAGAAGGAGGAGAAGTACTCACCTTATGCAGTAATTGGAGTTGTTTGTGATGTGTCCCCCCCTATGGGTGCTCCATTACCCATCCTCCTTCCCCTCTGCTCCCAAATCTTGTCTCTTGGCTAGAGAAGGAACTGAGGGCAGCTGTATCTAGCCTCAGTACAGAGCACGAGGAGGACTAGAGTGCATGTGTGATGAATTTCTGATGAAAGGCTCATGGGTGCATGTGCACCTGAAGCGGAGCATCCATAGGGACATGCATCTCGAAGAACTCCAGTTACTGCACAAGGTGACTAACCTCTCCTTCCTACATTCCTGTTTAGTTGAGAGGATAATTCCTTTAACTTGGTATCCTCAAAAAATGTTGTATTTTAAAACAAAACATGTGAGCACTTTTTTTCTTTTACACAACTCTGAATGGTAAAGGCTCTGCTGTATTTTCTGTGTAGAAATCTGAGCACAAATGAGAGAATGACTTCAGAGCAGGATTGGAATCTGTCAATTAAATGAATAGCTGGAACCAGGTTTTTCCCTTAGACCCAGTTACTCTTCTGGGGGGTTTCTCAAGTGATCAGAAGTGAATTTAGCCTATTCTTTCCAGATGTTAAATTACTGTATGGGCTGATAAAATGGCATGTGCTAAAAGTATGTTGTAAGCGTACTTGTGGGTTTTTGTTGTTCCCATTTCCATTTGGATTAATACATTTTAGAGGTCCGAGTAATTTTTGTACAGGTTCATTTTTAGGCTTATATTCCAGACTTCTATTGTTGTACCACAGTACTCTCTATCTTGTGTCAGATGTAACTGGGATTATGGAAGAAGCTGGGTTTTCAGGAGGGATTTAAAAGACAAGGAATGGAATGTAGGATCAGGAATGACACTCCAGGTATAGACTGCATCCATGAGAAAAAGGGACAGGAGGAGGAATAGGAACAGAGGTGTCATAGAATTGGCAGTACATGGGTTCAGAACAGGAGAGAGGCATGAGATCACACTAGTGATACCAATACAGAGATTTTGATACTTCTGTTGGTTACATGAAATTATGTGACACACATTTGTCGTCTTTTCACAAGAATTTTAGTTGCTGTACTCTTAGGCAGGAAAGCTCTGGTGGTTTATAATGTCTCAGAGCCGCTTGACAAAATTTCAGCCTTTTAACGGACAATTGACTATGCACTGAACTTTTCAAGAAATTTGATGGTTTTTTTGGTCTGGCTTTAAATTCAGCAGCATAGATACTGTTTGGAAATTTTGTCGATGTGATTTGTAATTAACTTTTGATTGCGTCATCTGAGATTATGCAACACCTCAGCAGCTAGCACCATTTGTACTAGTTTTTGGTCATTCTCATACCTGATCCAGCTGCTTGATTCTGAAGAAAATTTATTGCTTAGAATGTTCATAGCACTTCATTAACCCACATGGTGTTGTTGACTTGCATACTGTTGATAATACAACGTGGCCAAAATTTTCTAATTTGGGTGTCTAAAATTGGCATTCAAATCTATAAATCACCTAAATAAATCTAAATCAGTTGCTGCTACAAAGATCAAGTCTTTCAAACTTGGATGCTAAAGTTAGGCACCTGAATAAGTGGCCCAATTTCTTCCCCCACCCCGAAGGGACTGAGCACCCACAGTTCCTGTGGAATGTAATAATAGTTGTGCGTGCTCAGGCCTCTGAGTCAGGTTTCTAAATTTGGCACCCAGGCTTGCAGATTTTACTTGTGTAACAGCTGACTTGGATTTGTGCAACTTCTCCTTTGTGTGTGTTTTTTTTTTTTTTTTTAATTTTCCTAACCTGTAGTCATTTGTTCTGTTACTGATAGTTATGGGTTTTTATGTTTTAGATAGTCAAGATCCAGGCCACAAAGAATCTACAGTTTGACAAGTTACATGCACACTGGTGGCAATATGTTAAAAGTGTATTTATTATTAATAATTTAATTGCTTTCTTCTAAGGCTCTTTCTTACAACACACTTTGATGAAGGGCTGCTGCACTTTAACTGTATAGATGGTAGCCAGGTGATTGGTGTTTTAAAGGCATATTCATTCACAGAGAAGATTTTGCTTGTGTCTTTGCAGTATGAAAGAAATGTGAAAACAAACACCCAAAACTATTCTTCATTCAAACACTATTTAGTTGCTGTTCTATAATGTTTTTTTGCACATTCATTAATTACCTTAATCAGGAAATAAAATTTCTTATTTATATAGTACCCTTCACCCTGAAGGATCTGAAAGCAATTGACAAACATAGCTAACTGAAATACCATGTATATGGCGTGAACCCTTCATTACCATTGAATGTAGCCACCCTGAAGTGGAATGTGGAAAGGGTTTAGCACAAGAAATGAAGCATACTTTATCCAATTGAAACCACAAGGGAAATTTTAAACAGGCAGAATGTAATTACTCAAAATTATCATTTGGCCAGGCCCCTCAGGATTATAGCCCTCTCTTCTTTGCAGTAGGACAAGGGGATATACAACAAACAGATGGTCCAGGACCTTGATATTATGTCTTATCGAAAGAGGGTTAATGGAACCTCCAGCAACAGAATGGACCATAGTGCTACACTTTAGTTTGAGAGAATATAGTATGTCAGACTTCAGAATTGCCACCCCCACTTCTGCAGCACCAAAGGTGTTGTCTATATGAGGAAATTGACCAGAATAGTTATTTCAGAACAAGCTATTCCACAGTCGTCATTCCAGAACAGATCTCCATATGGCCACTCTATTCTGGAGCAGGTCACTTGATTCTGGAATAATTAGTGCACTTTGTGAGCACACTATTAACTGGGAATAAAATATGCCCACCAGAACACATGGTGAGCTGTTGTGGAATAGCTTACTCTGCAATAGCTATTCTGGTCAATTTCCCCATGTAGACTAGCCCCAAGGGTTCCTTAGAGGCCCTCCATCCAGATATTGCCATAGGTGCTGGCACTGGGGGGTGCTCCTCCACCCCCTGGCTTGAAGTGGTTTCCACCATATACAGGGTTTACAGTTTGGTTCAATGCCTCTCAGCACCCCCACTATGCAAATTGTCCCAGCACCCCTGAGTACCGATCAGTCTCACCCTTGTTTACTTTGAGATCTGACCACATCTGAGGTTATAAAGGGTTAACTCTGCTGTACTCTTTAGCGTTGCATAACTCCCTCTAAAAGAGGTGGAGTTGCTAGGAATGCATTGCTGGCATGAACAGGCAGAGTATGCATATTCAAGGAGGAAAACAATTCAGGGTATTTTTTTCCCCCCAGATATGAATTCGTACAAGTTAGAGAGGCCAGAAGAGAAAGTTCCTGTTTCATCACTGACCGTTTTAAAGAGATTTCCTACTCTGATATAAAGAAAAGCAGAAATTGACACAAGTTGTCTCTGTCATTATTCACATGGATCACTTCATAAAAGTATTAATGCGAAGGTGAACATCTATTCAAATCCAAGAAGAGCTCTTTATGCCACAATGGAATCACAATAGTTATAGCCTGGAGGGGTGTGGGGGGGTCACACGCCTCACAGCTTCTGTCAGCCAAACTTATTGCATACCGCAGGGGCTCCTTGCATCCCTCCATTGCACCCCACAAGCTCCCTGTGTGCCACGTTTCCATCCCCCTCAATTTCAGGTACTCCCTGCAATGCTACTCTCCACCCCTCTCCTATACCAGGGTCCCCCATTGTGCCTCCCCTCACCCTGGCTTTTTGTGTGCCTTGATTCCCCCCATTCCTTCAATGTCCCCACATTCTCCTTTTCCCCTATTATTATTATTCATCTGGGAGTTAAGTCATTCAGTGTGTTCAAATCTACTGGGAGGATGAGCAGGGGTATTGTTATTCTGAAAGACATTAATGGGTACCATCAACTGTTGTTTAATCTGCAGACAATCAAGAGGTGTCTAAAGCTGCGGCTATGCTAAACAGATGACAGGGTATGTCTACACTGCAATTAGACACCTGGGAATGGACCATGCTGATTCAGGCTAAAGGGCTGATTAATTGTGGTGTAGACGATCTGGCGCCAACTGTAGCCTGAGCTCTGTGACCCTTCCACTTTGCAGGGTCCTAAAGCCTAGGCTCCAGCCCAAGCTCAGATATCTTTTCTGCGATTAAACACCCCTGCAGCCCCAGCTGCGGGCTTTTAATTGGAGTGTAAACCTACCCAATATGTCTTCCAGTTTTCTTCCTGTTAGTTTTCCAATCTTTGCCCAAAATCAATAATGTTCTGATAGTTGATTGCTCAAACTTTCTCTGAAATGTTGGCATTGATCTGATGCAGTGTTAGAAATATCATCTAGTTGATCATACAGCTTTCTCAAGCTTGGCCAATAAAAAAGACCTGTTAGGTTATTGAGTCCATCCCCCACCAATGAGGAAGAGTGGTCTCATGCTTAGGGCCCTTGTTTGATGTTTGGGAAATACAGGTTCAGTTTCCTGTTCTGCCACAAATGTCTTGTGTGACCCTTGTGGATGAGTCATATAGTCTTTTTGCCTAAGTTTTTCATCTGTAGAATGGGGCTAAGAGTAGTTCCATACAATGCAGGGGTGTTGGGAGGATACATATATTAAAGATTGTGAGGCGCTCAGATACTGTGGTAATAAGTGTCTCATAAGTATGGTAGGTAGGTAGAAGGCAATGGTAGGACACTCACCAACGGAGGACGTGATCAGATTTTTGAAAGGATGTGACATTTGATTTTATACGAAAGGTGAAAAGATTAACAAAAAAGCAATATTGACATAATTGAGGGAACTTTTAAAAAGCTTTTTCCTCACTTAACATTTTGGCTAACATTTCACTTGTTTTCTAGTGAGTTATCTTAACTTCTCGTAGCCTTCTCGTCTTCTCTTAAACATAAAAACGAGAAGAAACAAAGGATCGAATTCTAATGTTACACCTGTATCAGTCTAGAATGATTCACTTGTCTTCAACTGAGTCATTCCAGACCTAGAGTGGGGTTACTTAGAACAAAGTCTTGCCTACGGTGTGCAGTAATTTGTGTCAGGGGAGATGTGGTAGCTGCAAAGCATGGAGAGCATAGGGTCTGTTAGACGCCTCAGGGGCACAAGGTCAGTCGGAGGAGGAGGTGGCAGTGGTAGAAAGTGGCTGCAGTTTCCTTTGAGCGAGGTGACTTAGGAATCTGAAGAGGACACCAAAAATGGGCGGAGCTGGCTGGGAGACTGCATGGCTTGGGTGTCCAAGTAGAGCATTGATTGTATGTATCTTCTCAGGAGACTGTGCCATCAGAACCATTATGGAGTACCTGACATGAGTTGGAGCCTCCTGTGGGAGGGCAGCAGTCATGGTCCCTCCACCTCCCATCCTTTGGGTTGGATCCCCCAGTGGAGCGAGAAAGCCATGCTGGTGCAGACAGGTGTACAGTGAATCAGACCTAGAGAATGTTCCATGGTACAGCTCCTGGGTAAAATGTCATTTTAATTGTTAAAATGAAACAAAATGGCAAACTGACTGTCCGCTCAACCAGAAAAGTTAGGTGTGGATATTATCAATTGTGCATTATTTGTTTGCATTATGGTACCACCTAAGAACCCAGTCTTGGATCAGGGCCGGCCCTATTGTGCTAGGCATTGTACGGAGAAGAAACAAAGAACATAAGCACAGCCATACTGGTCAGACCAATGGTCCATCTAGCCCAATATCCTGTCTTCCAACAGTGACCAATGCCAGGTGCTTCAGAGGGAATGAACAGAACCGGCAATTATTGAGTGATCCATCCCCTGTTGTCCAAGAAGACAGTCTTTGCCCTTGGGGATTTATAATCCTAGAGGAAAAACATCATTTGTCCATGACTCTGTTTGAGTGTTGACCATGTAGCAGGGTTTATCCAAATCCCACCCACTTCCTAGCATGGAGACATCTCATCAACTACAAAAATATACTCTGCCTTGGCTGTGTTACCTGGATAGGCTGTAGTGTAAAACTTCTGCAGGAGAAATTCACATGACAATGGTTAATCAGTGGAAAGAATGTTGTCTCTTTCAAAAACCTATGAAAGAATTCTTGTTAGATGAATTACTCCAGGTGAGTCCTGTCTCCCTTACACTTATTTTTTACCCTTCCCTAAAACTGCAAGCTTGCACAGCATAAGCAAGTTGCATCAATTATTCCCTTCTCATGCCCTGCCCAGGGTTACATAGTTCTGTTAGGTGTGCATCTGCTTTGTAATATATGGAATGCTGAAATTGCTCCAGAGGCTGGTAGTAAATACAGGCCGCAGTTTTACAGTAATTGTTGTCTTCCTGGAATTTTAGAAATTAAATTCAAAAGCGAATGTAGTAGGAAAAGTCTTTTTAATATTATTTAATTATACATGTTAAGTGGTCAGTTTTTCTCCTTAGAATACAGTACATTAAAGTAGCTGAAGCCTATAATAAGAGGAGCAGGGCATATGCCGGGAATATCCCGAGAATCTTCTTGGCCTTAATATATAGACCCTTCTTCAGTGCTGATATTAAATATTTTTAGGGGAAGTGAGAGAACTGCCTGTGATTTGGAGCAGCAGTTGCTTCTGTGCCCTTCACCACACAAGAAGACTTTGGTTGCGGACTCCCTGTACTCCAAATCCAGAGTTTTCCATTGCTCTTGCCCCATCAGTCTTAATAAATAACACTTTTTTGCCTGCTCCTCCTAGTCCCAAAATGCTGGCCATGGGGGAACCAGGGGAGCAGTTCCTAAATGGAATTGGTCTCCTTGGCCTCTTCATATGCACATGCAGCAATGGGTGCAAAGTATTCTGTTTGTCCTTTTTGCTTAGCATAGGTCCTATATCAGCTTTGCTCCACTGTAGTCTTCTATAGAGAAAAAAATAGCATGATGATGGAAAGATGAATTTTCATCTGAATCAGAACTTAATCAGGAGTAACCCTAGGAGGGGATGTATGTTGTAAATAAGGCTAACAGAATTTATCAGAAACCGCAATTAAAATAGAAATGCCCCAGAGCTATGGACTGAATTGTGAGCTTATATTTAGTTCTCTCACAGGCAAAATTATCACTGAAGTCAAGAACTTCAGAGTTTGGCCAGTTATTTGCATAACCGTAGTGCTCTAAATCAGGGGTTCTCAACCTTTTTCCTTTTGAGGCCCCTTTCCCCCCCAAATGCTGTAAAACTCCACGGCCCACCTGTGCCACAAAAACTGGTTTTCTGCATATAAAAGGCAGGGCCGGAGTTAGGGGTTAGTAAGCAGGGCAATTGCCTGGGGCCCCAGGCCACAGGGCGCCCCGCAAAGCTACATTGCTCAGGCTTTGGATTCAGTCCTGGGTTGTGGGGCTCAGGGCCTCAGGCTTCAGCCCCATGCGGTGGGGCTTCATCTTTTTGCCCTGAGCCCCAGCGAGTCTAATGCTGGCCCTGCTTGGCAGACCCCTTGGGCCCCAGACTCCTGGTTAAGAACCACTGCTCTAAATACAGTGTGGCTACTTTTCCTCAACTGTTGGTTAAGGCTGCAGTTTTTTCCTTTAGCACCATCTTTGCCTTGAAGAAGAGTGCTCTGATCATGCACCCAGACTGTGTTTTGAGTAAATTCTTCAGTTTTATCCAGGAGGTTTTATTTCAGCACGCATTTCCCTCAAAATGTATTCTTTTCCAACATATCGCTTATGAAGTATGGGGGGATATAAAACATTAGGCTTGACTAGATTGTCTAGAAACAATTTCCAGCAGAGGGAGAGGGCTAATATTTTGTCTGAGTGCTAATGTAAAGAAGAAAAATGTATTTTGTGGTTGCTGTATATCTTTATCTTTCTCAACCCCATATGTATGCTCCCTGTTCCTTTGATCAGATAGTTTATACCAGTTCTACCAGTCTCAATATGCATCGAAAATTTCCAGATTATATGTTATGTGGATTAAAAAGTAATCCACCACTTTTAAATTCTAGCTTGTTAGGAGTCCACTTCTGCAAAAAGGAAATAAAGCCATCTGTCTCTACCATTTCAAGGAGACCAAATGACCTGACATCATCTTTAAGTTAAACTCCAGCAGATACACAGAAGAGTAGGGAAGTGTGCTCTTTGCAGCGAGAACCTGCAGATTTGAAAGATCTAGGGTTTGTCTGCACTGCAGGTTATATCAGCATAATTTATGTCGCTCAGGGGTGTGAATAAGCCACCCCCCGAGCAACATAAGTTACACCAACCTAAGCTCCAGTGTGGACAGCACTATGTTGGTGGGAGAAGTTCTCCCGCCGGCATAGCTACCGCCGCTCGCAGAGGTGGTTTAATTATGTTGACAGGAGAGCTTTCTCCCGTCAGCATGGAGCATCTTCACCAGATGCGCTACAGTGGAGCAGCTGTGCTGCTATAGCACTTCTCGTATAGACTAGTCCCTAGTCATTCTCTAGGTTGTGCTCACATAGAGGGGCTATTGTAGTGTTCTTCCTGCAGAAACACCTAAGATTTAGGACAGTCAGTCCATGTTGCCTCTTTAGCGATTAGAAATATGCAGTAAGCCAGTTGCTGCATGCACCATTGTCATTAATGGGGATAGATCCCAGTGTCTTCAGCACCAGACAAATAGGACTAAATTACTTGACCCAAAGGAGTAACTCGCTGACCAGTGAGCAGGGAGGTAGCTCTTCCATGTGAGCCAGCCATTGGAGGGAGACATACAGGCATGCACAGCCAGTACAACAATTCTGGGTCCAAGGGCTGTTTTCCATTATACCAAGGGTGGAGGACTGATATCTTTCCACACTCATTTGGATTCATTTACATAAAAGTAATGGCTGCAAGAACATTGTCCTCCTCGTTTGAAGTGGGATAGTAATAGTGGTGTTTCTTGTCAGAGTGATGGAAAGGGTGATAGAGTAATATAGTGTTTCTGCAGTGTGCATCCAGGTTATTGTCCATATGTGGGAAGTACTCTGGCAAGAGTAAAGAATGTATGATAAGGAGGTGGATCAACAATCCCATCTCCACGAGGACACAGAGTCCAATGTTAGCAGCCTGGAATCTGGCAGGGGTCCAGTAAAAACTATTAGAGATTTTATTTTGGATTGGAAGAGGAGACTGTTTGGATTTACGTTGTGCTAAATCTGTTCTCTCACTTTATCCCCCCAATGATCTTATTCACATGGCTTTGCAAGTAAATAACATGCCATATCCAATTTAATATCCATGGTAGCAATGGATTGGTTTAATTATTTTCTTCAATATTTCTTGGTTTAATCTTTTCTGTCTAGCTGAAGTTTCTCATGCTTCACTGGATCACCTCTAAGATGGTGTCCTTTCAGCCTTTGTACTGAACGGTCTGTGTTCAGGAAAGACATTCTTGAATAGGTTATTCCAACTTTATAGATGACACATTTGGCATCAATGTTTTACAGAGGTTTGGGAACAATATTTTGCAGGACATAGTTTGCCTCTTGAAATGAGTAGATGCTGAAAAGTTTTTAAAAGTTTAAATTGAAGTCAGTACACTGCACTCTGGCTTAGCCCTGAACGTAAAAAAAGTTGTTGTTTTTTTAATATAGCACTTTTCATCTTCAAAAACCTTTGCAAACATTAAATAATATGCATTAATTCTATGAGGTTTTATTATCCCCATACATATTTTAAAACTTTTAGTGCTGCACCATTTCAAAGGGACCTCACTTCAGCTTATAATTTTGGGACTTCAGTTTTGAATTAGCAATCAGTTGCAGGCATACATAGTAGAATTTAGACAGCTTACTAGTTGAGGATTTAATACAAACCTCAATTCAGATTAGCAGGATTCCTGGAGTGACATTTGTGGTTTTGTTGGTGTTTTTGTTTGTCTTCCTTTTGTTGAGAGTCTCAACTTTTTCCTAAACAACATTTGAACAAAATCTGAGTCGGCAAAACACTTTTCTATGAGAAACAAAACTTTAAGTAAAGAACACAAAGAATCTCCAATTTTCATTTAGATAGATAGATAGATAGATAGATAGATAAATAAGGTTCTAACCTGGACACTGCCTTTCCCACCTGAAATACACATAGGGTATGTCTACATTGGCAGAGTTAGAGCGCTGCTCAGAGAACACTGAAGGGAAACCGCTGTTGTGTGTTCATACTGTCAGCTGCCTGCGCATTAGCATGTTCACACTTGCAGCATTGGCAGTGGTATTCGGAACGGTGCACTCTGGGCAGCTGTCCCACAGAGCATCTCTTCCTCTTCTGCTGCTAAGAGTTGTGGGAAGGCGGAGGTGGTCGCAGGACATCCTGGGTCCTGTCCCAATGCCCTGTGATGTATTGATTCGCATCCCAGCAATCCCTGTGCTTCTGTCCGCATTTGGCGCCATCTTTCAATGGTTTGTGTATTCGGTGCTCTGCCTCTTTGGTTTGCAGGACTGGATCCTGCACTGTTGACCAATATGCTGCTCACTCTCACCAACACATCTCGGGTGGCAGTGGAGTTGTTCCTTAAACTGCAAAGGCAAGAGGAGTGCAACACTGATCTCGCCGCGCGTACTAGCTACGACACGAGATTGCTTGTGGCATTCACAAAAGTGCTGACCACATTGGAACGCTGCTTTTGGGCTTGGGAAACAAGCACTGAGTGATGGGATCACGTCATCATGCACATCTGGATGATGAGCAGTGGCTGCAGAACTTTCGGATGAGGAAAGCCACATTCGTGGGACTGTGCGATGAGCTCGCCCCAGCCCTGCGGCGCAAGGACACGAGAATGAGAGCTGCCTTGTCGTTGGAGAAGCGCATGGCAATTGCACTGTGGAAGCTGGCTACTCCAGACTGCTACCAATCGGCCACTAACCTGTTCGGAGTGGGAAAGTCAACCGCTGGAGTTGTGTTGATGGAAGTGTGCAGGTCCATTAATCACATCCTGCTCTGAAAGACCATGACTCTGAGCAACGTGCGTGACATTGTGGATGGCTTTGCACAAATGGGCTTCCCTGGCTGCTGAGGGGTGATAGATGGCATGCATATTCCAATTCTGGCACCAGACCACCTAGCCACCAAGTACATTAATCAGAAGGGATATTTCTAAATGGTTCTCCAGGCACTTGTGGATCACCGTGGGTGTTTTATGGACATTAATGCAGGCTGGTCTGGAAAGGTGCATGACGCACGCATATTTCAGAACACTGGCCTGTTCAGGAAGCTGCAAGCAGGGACCGCTGGTGCTGCCTATATGGGAGGCTGGACCTGGCTGATGACGATATTCCTATGCTTATAGCGACGTGCTATATGCTCAATAATATTTGTGATGGCAAGGGTGAAAGCTTCACTCAAGGCTGGACCGCTGATGCTCAGTGCCTGGAGGACGAATTTGAACAGCCAGAGACCAGGGCTATTAGAGAGGTGCAGCGCGGGGCCATGAGGATCAGGGATGCCTTTGGGGCAGCAATTTGAAGCTGAAATCCACTACTATTTGTTGCTATGCTCGGGAGTGCAGTGCTTGTAATGCGAGGAGGTGATTGTGATTGGTGCAGACGATACACTATGAAGGTTTAAGAAAATTATCAGTTGCTTTGCAGGGCTCTGTTTGCTTTCAATTAATGAAATAAAGATTGCTTTCAAACTAGAACAATTCTTGTATTAAAAAACAACAACCAGAAGAGAGAGAGAGAGAAACAAAAATAACACATCAGCACTGTGGGGGATGGGGGAAGGGAGGATCCCAGTAGGAGGTGGAGTCCTGGGACAGTTAAAGATCTGTGTATGTCGAGGTATCATATGCAACCTTGTCCTTTGGAGTACAGTGCAGTGGGTACTGTACTTCAGCAGGGCTAAACTGCAAAGGGACGGGTGTTTGAGCGCAGTGGGTACAGGGAGTCCGCAGGGCTGGACTGTGATGGGGCAGGACTGGAATGCAGCAGGTACAGACTGGAGCCAGATAAGAGTGTGTTGGCAGTGTCTGGAGGGAGCCTGGGAAAGAGTTTTTTGCAACAGCGGCCGCAGGAGAGGGCGGGCGCGGAGCTGCTCAGTTTGCAGTGCTAGTAGCGCCTGGAGCGTTGGTAACCTGAGGACAGGGCAGTATAGTTCAAACCGATGACCAGAGAGGTGAGAACAGGCATTGTGGGACACCTCCCAGAGGCCAGTCGCAGTGCTGTAATTGACCAGGGGGTCTACGCTGGCGGTGCAGAAAGCTGTACGCCTCTCATCGGGGTGGGTTTTTTTACAGCGCTACAACTGCACAGTTTCTGCGCACTAAGTGGCTTGGCAGTGTGTACACCTCAGGAGTTACAACGCAGAAAGCTGCTTTACTGTGCAGAAACTTGCCAGTGTAGACAAGGCCTTAGTCATAACGAGGGGACTTGTTTAAAACAGAATGAAATATGCACATAATATTTATTTGACCCACCACTTATTGGTTTGCTTAATTGATTTAATTGAAAGCCTGTAGGCTTGTGAACAAGAATTGGTGTTACAAACACCTCTTGAGTTTGTTAATTTGGCTAGGAATACTAACTCTCTTTTGATAACCTTACAGCTGGGAAGCAGTGGTGACCCTAGCATGAAATAAACAGGCCGTCATTAAAGTGTGTGTGTGTGTGTGTATATATATATATGTGTATATATATATAACTCTTATTGCTGCCCTAAAAATGTTTCCATAATTAGATTGGTGCATGTGCAATTAATTTGCTGTAAAAATAATACAGGGGCTGATTCTGGCATCCTTATGCACATTTGAGGTATATCTTATTTATGAGATTTCCCATTGGTTTTAGTGAAACTACTCATGGAATAAGATACTACTCAATATGAGTAAGGGTGGCAGAATATAGCTCATAGTAAGCATGTTTTCCATCCATTAGTACAGACTGTGAGCAGATTCCCTACCCAGAATTTACGGGCTTCTGTCAGCAAACTCCAGGCTGTAGGTTCCCAGTGGTCAAAAGTACTCCTGAAGCCAGGATGCATCAGCACAAACCATATCACGAAACTGAAATAGGCTACTGAAGCCAAACTGGGAGATTTTAGGTCGCTAAAAGTGCAGTGGGGCTAAGGCAGACTCCCTGCCTGCTCTGGTCCCACGCTGCTCCTGGAAGCAGCCTGCAGCCCCTGGGGTTGGGGGGCAGGGGCCTTCACGTGCTGCCCATGTCCTGAGTTCCAACTCCGCAGCTCCCATTGGCTGGGAGTAGCGCAGGCTTAGCCCTGCTGCGCCGCTGACTAGGAGCTGCCCGAGGTAAGCGCTGCCTGGCCAGAGCCTGCACCCCTCACCCCCTCCTGCACCCCAACCCCCTGCCCCAACCCTGATCCCCCTCTTGCACCGAAACTCCCTGCCAGAGCCCGTACCCCCTTCAGCACCCCAACCCCTTTCCCTAGCCCGGAGATGCCTCCCACACCCAAACTCCCTCCCAGAGCCTGCACCCTGCACTCCTTCCTGCGCCCCAACCCCCCACCCTTGCCTGGTGAAAGTGAGTGAGGGTGGGGAAGAGCGAGCAATGGAGGGAGGGGGGATGGAGTGAGCAGGGCTGGGCTTTGGGGAAGGGCTGAGGCAGGGGTGGGGCCTCAGGGAAGGAGCGGGTAGGAGGTGAGGCAAGGGTGTTTGAGTTTGTGTGATTAGACAGTTGGCAACCGTAGACTGAAATATGGGGCAGGGATAGTCTTTTCATTCTCTGGGTGTATAATAACTGGCACCTGGGGTCCTCTAGGCATGACCACAATACAAATTATAATAATAATTGAGAGAGAAGAGATGTCTTTAGTTAAACTGTTTCAAAATGCTGTCGATTTTTGTTTATTTAATCCCAGCTTCTGACAACCTTTTGGGAGAAAAGCTCTTTGTAAAAAAAATTCAGCACTCCTGTCCTTTTGGTTGAGGGTGGAGAGAATTCTTCTTGCAGTTCTCTACTCCTCAGAGTTCTCCAAGAAATATCGGTAGACAAGAATCAATATTCCTGGTACTTGTAAGGATATGGGGGGTGGGTTAGGAAGCAGGAGAAGAGAGAGGAAAATAGAATCTTTCAGGCCTTTCTTATACATCCTAATGAAGGAAGTGAGGCAAAAGCACAATTCCTCTATCCCTCACCCTGTATTTGAAGATCACTTTTAAGGACCAAAAGTGACCAGGGTCTCTGTAAAAAGAAAAGGAGTACTTGTGGCACCTTAGAGACCAACAAATTTATTTTGAGCATGCTCAGGGGTCTCTGTGTTATATCTTCTTCAGAAAGTTTTATTTAAACCTGCAAAATGTCATCTTAAGACAGTGATGAAAGCCAAAGAGCAAATTTGCCTTGCCTCTTGATATGTGACCAAACAGGAATGCTAGTCTTGTGCACAGAATCAAGGGTAAAGATTTTCCTGTGTTGATATCACTGATTTTGTCATAAAAGGGTTCTGGCTGGCTCAGCATAAGCTCTCTGGGAAGCGGGCGGTGGGAGGGTGGAGTAAAACTGATGGTTTATTTTTTCAGTTTAGTCTTTATTTGGCAAATAATTTGGTTTGTTAAAATTAATAAAATAAATTAATATAAAAGGTGCCATAGGTAATCCATGCGTAGTCAATTATTGATTGATATGAAAATATAGCGAGAGCAGCACTTCACAAAGTCTATGTACTTTTTTTTTTTTTTTAAAGAGTGCAAGCTAATCTCCATTGATAGGATGAGACAGGATGGCGGTGGTTCTGATTAATGCCATGAGCTGCACTGGCTGTCTGTTGACTTCTGGGTGGACATTAGGATGTTGATTCCGACCTATAAAGCCTGAATCAACTGGGACCATCCAGCTTGAGAGATTGCCTCTTGCCTTGTGCCTTACTGCGGCAGTTTAAATTGGAAGAAGCTCGCAAGCTGGAGCTCCCTTGGTATACAAGAGAGGGAGTGGCTGGCAGGATCGTCCTTGTAACAGCCCCATAACTTTGAAATTCACTATTCATCTTGGTCTTAAATAGCCTGGTACTCAGGCAGTGCTGCAAAGCCCATTTTCTTGAGTCAGCATTAGGGGAAGATAGAGGTGGCAGTGCCTGGATAAGTGGGTGAGTGTATTTTTGAAGTCTTATTTGTAATGTTTATGCATTGTGTTTGTAACTGACTGCAGTGATGCTTAGAGGAGCAGATAAGTGTTTTTATGTGTGTTTGTTTAAATACAGTTAAATGAATAATATTTCCTCCTCTCCTGCCTGGCAATATCTAGTTTTATGAGAGTGGTTTTGTGCTGTGTTTTAAGAGAGTGTGTTTATATAGTGTTATATTTTTCTTATTATAATACTCTGAGAGCCCTGGCAAGTGTTGTTTTAGAACCAGGATATATTATATAGTGATTAAAACATTTGTAATATGCAGTTATTCTATAGTAAGGCTGGGACATTCAAAGAAGCTTAAGGGTGCTGGATGCCCAGTTGGACATCTAACTCCATTAGGCCCCATGGAAAATCTCACCATACTTGCACTATATTTGCACTTCTATTGCACTTTCCATTGGTGGAGCTCAAAGGCCTTTCAAAGCCTGTGGTAAAGCTGGGAATAGAACCCATATCTCCTGACTTCCAAATTCTGTCTCATCTGTATAAACCCTACATTGCTTTACCTCTCTAATTTCTTATATTGACCCACCACTCTTTTATGAGTACCTATTAACATATTAAAATTGAATTTTTGTTCTTCCTCTTTGTGGCTGCTTAATAATAATAATCATAATAATAATAATAAAGTGAAGATTGTCTGCACAGGGAGATTGACTGGAATAACTATTGTGAAATAAGCTATTCCCGAATAGCTCCCCAGGTGGACACTTTCTTCAGGAATAAAAGTCACTTTTATTCTGGAATACCGACTCTGCTTTGCGGGTGGAACTATTCCAGAATAAAAGTCATTTTTATTCCAGAAGAGTGTATCCGCATGGGGAGCTATTTTGGATTAGTTTATTCTACCATAGCTATTTCAGTAAATTTCCTTGTGTAGCTAAGGCGTATTTTAAAAAAAATGCTTTACTAAATGAACATACTGACTTCAGGATAAGGGCTCTCTAAAGTTGGATTGACTAATGAGAACAAAATCAGAGTTCTAACAAAAATATTTGATAAGACATGGGTCTATCCTGCCTAAGTTGTCTGTGATTTCTTTTTTTTTCTTTCTAATTTTTAGCTTCAAACTATTATTTTGGGTATATTAAAAATAACTCTCAGGTCACAAGATTTGAGTGTTAAGGCATTGGACTGAACTCCAGATACAGATTCAAATCTTGGATCTTCTACAGAGTTCCTAAATGGTCTTGGGCAAGTCATTTAAATCTCTTTGTCTCGGTTCCCCATCTGTAAAACGACAGGTTTCAGAGTAGCAGCCGTGTTAGTCTGTATTCGCAAAAAGAAAAGGAGTACTTGTGGCACCTTAGAGACTAACCAATTTATTTGAGCATAAGCTTTTGTGAGCTACAGCTCATTTGTAGATGATAACACCCTTATGAGGCAGGAGAGCAGTATGAGGATAAATTTTCTGTTTAAAGTGTTCAGAAGTTCTGATGATGTGAGGGCATATAAATACACTAATACACAGTAATGTGAATATAATGCACACACGTGTGTGTGTGTGTGTGTGTGCGCGCGCGCTCCGACGTTAGAGATGGGATACCTACAGATGCCAGTGTAAGATGGTTACTTACAGTATACATCAGTAGGCATCTCGAAGTTCTGTGTGTTTCATGGTAAAGTTATCATACTGCCTGGGCAATTATGAAAGCTCAACAACAGCAGCTAGTTTTAACTGCTAGTAAATGTCAAGATATAAAGTGTTTTGAAAAATAACTTTAACCAACTGTATGGTGGTTGCATTGCTGTGCAGTGGTTATCGCTTATGTCCTTTCTAATAATTACCATAGCAACTTAGTAAAAACTGAAAATAACTGATGGCTGCAGTTTCATGTCAAATGTTACATGTGGGCAAAGTACTATCAGTTTAAAATTTCACTACATTTAGCTAAATTATGCATAATTTGGTGGAAGCACTTTGTTACTTCTCTTCAGCAGAACGAAAATGACAGCTTCTTCTTCTTATTCACTATTCATCTTTCTACAATACTTGTTAAAAGCAAATGACCTTTTTAGTCGTAAGGGCAGTACCCCAAAACACACTCACCAAAAAGGAATCTGGGGGGATTTTGCTACCAAGCCTTTTCCGTTTTTGTATTTAGGCCCAGGAGAAAGTTGCACCTTTTTAAATTAAACTGGGTTTAAACTAGTTTGGTAATACCAGAGCAAACCCCTTATTTTGGTTTGAGAGGCTTCTTTTGCTTTATCTTAAACCACTTCCTAATTGACTTTAGCTAAAACGGAAATAAGCTCTAGCCCTCAAAATTAAATAATCACTTCATTATATTTTTTGAGAAGTCTGCGTCCCCTTTTCTAAGTCCATTCTGTTTTAGCCCAAAAGACAAATCTTGTCAGGGATGTGTATGACTGTTAAGAATAGTTTTAATTAAAAATAGTATCTAAACTACATGCTCTCCTCCTCCCATTTCGCTTTACCTTCTTTGTCAGCTGCGACTGTCGTTATTTATCCTAGCTCAGAGTGGGACATGTAAGTATTATGGAGCTGAAATGAGTCGAATGGCAGGAATTGCCCCACAGGAGGTTTCTCTCTAATGTTTCTGACACTTCTTCCCTTTCACATGTATTCTAGCCATTTTGGGCAAGATTTTCAGTGGTGCTGAACACCGGCAGCTCCTGCTGACTTCGGCATCTCTGAAAATCAGGCCTCTTTTGAATACATAGCACTTCAAGCCAGTGTTCAGGGCTGGCCTGGGGGCACCAAAGGTTTAGAACAAGGCTAGGTTATAGGTCCTTTAGTGGAGGTTAATGGTGGGAGGTTAATGGTGTCAATGGGGCTTGACAGAGTTAAATTTAAAAAAAAAATGTTTATCAATGTTTATTTTTAAGCATTGTTTCAATTTGTATCTATTTAAATGTTCACAGTTGTGGGAAATTAGTGGAGAGGAGACGTCAGACACTGGGAATGTCCAGACAAATCATTTAATGACAGCAGACATTGAGATTCCAAAAAGTTAAAGTTTTATAATCATTAAAACACAAACTGTCAAATCACATGTCAAAATATAGAAAGTAAATATTCTTAAATCAAACTCTGAAGCATGTTCTCGATGTCTTATTCTGTTCTCAAGCTGTGTTTGTCTTAATTTGTCTATCTGTAAATTTTGATTATTATTGATGGAAAAAAAATATATAGTTAGTGTGCGTATGCATGGGGAAATCAATATTTACCGACAATTTCTGATAAAATGTAATTCTTCCAACCCTACCTATACAGCAGCTGCTTCTGGAGCTCCTCAAACATAGTCTGACATTAAAGTTGCATTTAAAATTCAGTGCCGGAATATAGTTTTAAAAGATTTTGTTTGTTTTTGGGGAGCTGTAGAAAGTGCTTTGGAATCTATTTTACTTGTCAAGTGTAAGTCTTTCTTTGAGTTCAAACCCGTTAAGATTCATTCATTTCCACTGATCTTTAGTAACATCTTATCCTAATCCATATTGTTAACTATGCTTCATATTTGTTGTTTGTTTCATGTTTCTTTACAGGGATCCCTTGGAGTTGGCCCTGGGCATGGACAACTATTTCCAGTCCTGGAGGAGAGTAGTAACTAGTGGAGTGGCATTCAAGAGAAACCAAAAAACGTGCTGAGGATATCCAAAGTGTGACAGGAAGGGGCAGCCTTCCAGCCCAACAACCATGCCTTTCGGGCTGAAATTGCGACGGACCAGGCGCTATAATGTCCTGAGCAAGAACTGCTTTGTGACACAAATCCGTCTGCTGGACAACAATGTGATCGAGTGCACACTCTCAGTGGAGAGCACAGGACAGGAGTGTCTGGAGGCGGTGGCCCAGAGGCTGGAATTACGTGAAGTAAGTGTGACCCAGGAAAGGCCATCTGTCAGTTGTAATTTAACATATTTTTAGCTCAAGCAATTTTGTCATGTAGAATCTGTTTATTAGAATCATGTTATTCTTCGTGTTGGCCTGATCTTATCAGTAAACGGAACTTTGGCAAACATATTCTGGTTTAATGAAAACTGATGACAGCACACTGCCTATAGTTTGTACTGTGATTAATGTTCATCCTTGCTGGGAAGAAATCTACATGATCTGAAAGAGAGCTTTCTTCTTTGCTTATGAAAATAAATGTATATTACTTTACCTTTGAGTGGGTAGCTGATAATTTCCACGTTTGGGCATCACATCAAAAATGTTAAAACTCCTACTTGTGGCAGAGTCAGTAGACTAATGTTCTTTTACTTTGTTGTTGGAAAAAGGACTAGTTGTTAAGGACCAAAGTACCAAAATATAGTTATTTATCTGTGCAAATTTTGGGCCAAATCCTAAGGTTTTTACATAGTCCTTAGTAAGACAAGCTGGAGATAGACTTCAGGATTTGTTTCTTTTTCATTCTTTATATGTATAATTGAATTTATTTCTTGGTAGCAGCCCTATTGTGTAGACAATATGTATATATAGTTGCAGTATTTGAATGTATTTTTAAAAAAAATATTATTAAAATACATGATGATCAGATCATTCCATCAGTTTAGCATAGTGACGTCTCTGTTTGGAACCCATGTTTTGTGGGAAGTTTCAGTCCAAAAGAAACATGATTGAGAAAGTTGAGTGGGTAAAAAGAAAAAGTTAGAAGAACTTGACCTACACCTTAACTAAAGCTATACGTGATAGCTGTGTAATGGCTGACTGTTCCTTAAGACACATCTTCCTGCATTAGGCAATATCTTTGGCCCTGGTTACGTTGGTTTTATTTTGATGTGACATCATTGATTTCAGTGACTCCACTCTCTAATTTACAATGGTGGGAATCAGGTCCATTGTCTTTTGAATTTGGGCAGCATAGAACACTATTTTAATATGAAAATAGGCTTTGGTAAGAGCAACTTACTTATTTATTAAAATTTACATAGAAGTTGAGTAGTGTATGTAGTGAAATCCTGTGGATATGTGAAGACCTTCTTTTGGCGGCTTTTTATGTTTTATAGTTATTCTCAAAATTTGTTGAGAGGCTGAGCCTTCCCATCTTATATCTCGTCCTTCTTTTATTTTCTACTTTGTGCCATAGGAGTAAATGGCTATTTTTAGAATTGATTTTGTAAGAAAGATACTTTAAAAAAAAATAAAAAAAAGTTTAGGTACTCTGGGCCAAATTCTGTGCTGACTTATATCCTGTGCAGGCCCACCATGGTCAACAGGGCTTCACAGGATGTAAGTCAAGGCAGGGATTGGCCCATTGGGTTTGGACTGCCGCTATGAAGTGTGCACCTTCCTGTTCACATTTATCTCCAGGTTTCTGTTGCCAAAACTTGCTGATTAGCCCTGGGTCTTTAATTTACAATCCATATTTCCCCAAGTCCTGCATAGCTGGCAGGTGGCACCAGTTCTTCGTGAACCTATGTTATGTCTTTGGTTTCCATCCTGGCACAACCTATTCTCTGAAGGCATGTCGGGCAAAATTCAGATGAGCTGTAAACAGATGCTACTCCCTTGATCTCTATCTTAGGTACTTATATGGCCCTTGTAGTATCTGAGCATGTCACAATTTTTAACGTATTTTTCCTCACAATGCCTCTGTGAGGTAGAGAAGTGCTATTATCCCCATTTTACAGGTGCAGAACTAAGGGCTTGTCTACACTGGCAATTAACAGTGCTGCAACTTTCTCGCTCAGGGGTGTGAAAAAACATCCCCCTGAGCGCAGCAAGCTGCAGCGCTCTAAAGTGCCAGAGTAAACAGTGCACCAGCGCTGGGAGCCATGCCCCTTGTTGAGGTGGTGAGTTACGCCACAACCAACTCTGCACAATGTCTCCTC
Source organism: Chelonia mydas (assembly GCF_015237465.2). NCBI lineage: Eukaryota > Metazoa > Chordata > Testudines > Cheloniidae > Chelonia > Chelonia mydas. The sequence continues at coordinate 160,468,033 of NC_057851.1, forward strand.
CCTGAAAATTGCCTCTCTTCTCTCTCACTAACCTTGAGTCCTACCCTCACCTTGCCTTTATCTAGATAGTTTTTGTAATCCTTCTTTAATCTCTTTTTTGTAAAATTATATATTTTTGTGTGTCTATCTAAAAATCAGTATTTTAGACCTTGGGGTGTCTCGTGATGTTAATTGTATGAAAGACTCTATTAAAAATAAACAGTAATTGTGTTTTTAATTTGATATACTTGTACTAGTTCTCCTGTTATATATGTGTTGTAAATTGTACCTTCAGGATCAGAAATAAACACACCTTTCAGTCAGGCTGACTTGGAAGGAAAATATTTTGTCAAAAACAAAACTCAATTTGCTTGAGTTGACTATGTGTATTGTTGTGGAAGAGCTATCAATCACTGTACCACACATGACTGAAAAACAGTATTTAATGGGTTATGCATATTTTTATTTGATCTCCAGGGAATGCAGTTCTTTCCCTGACTGAGTCAGGGGTCAAGCATAGGTCAGCTGAAAATATAGCCATGTAACTACTGTAAAATCAACTTGAATCCTTTCTAGTAAGCATCAGCTTGAAGACCTGATTTATTTTGAGTTGTTGACAGTTATCAGTTGCAATAAGATGAAGTTTTATGTAAGCCCTTGTAGGCCTTAATTTTTTTTTGTACTTTTAGCATTATATTCTCTCACACTCAGAGAGAGAGAGAGAGAGAGAGAGATCAGGAAAGGAATTTAGTACAATAGGACTTACACCAGTTTTTTTATTGGAGAGGAGTATCTGTATTAAGTATTACAGAAGAATTTTGCTGTTAGCTGGCTATGAAACTGTTTCTTTTTTATTTTGGTTAAGGATATGTAAATCAATAATGCACTTTTTAACTGATTTAATAGATTAGTTGGTTGATATTAAGCATGCACAGCAAACTTTACCTTGATATTATGCTACTCTCAGTAGCCAGGCATAATGGGGTTGGGAGTACCCCTACCTTTTTAAGTAAGAAAAATGGCACCTCTAGCACCATATGGTGCCACAGAACTTCACATGGATCACTGGCTCAGTACTGAGGCAGAGGGAAGAGTGCTACTTACTGAATCATCAGCACCTCTTACTACAGCACTCTGGGCTTTTCTTGGAAGAACTCCTGTCCACAGACTGGCCCGATATAACAGGAAGTCCTGCATCCTGCAGTCCTACTGCCTCAAATGTGTCTGACTTGTCTCCGTCTCAAACTAAACAGGATTATACCCAATCAGTACATGAATGGGAGAACTTCCAAGAACAAGCAGCTGCAGTAAGTGGTGATCTCCCCTCTAAATCAGTATTGAACTGATATCCCAGGATGGGATTAGGGGGAACTCTTCTATTAGAGGTATGCTGGTGCTTTATGGCTAAAGCAGCAAGGACTCTTCCTCTTGTTTAGAGTTCAGTTTATACTTGGCATTATAGCTGAATATACCAATAGGTATTGAGTCACTAGATTCCTTTGATTTAAGTTAATTACTTCAACAAGTGTTATTAGCCTTCCTCCTCCAGGCATCCCACCATGCTGTCTGACAAATGAGTAGGGACGTCTCTATTATAGACTGCAGGATGCAGTAGAAGCTCAGAGTTACGAACCGACCAGTCAACCACGGAAGTATTTGGAACCGGAAGTACGCAATCAGGCAGCCACAGACACAGGGGGGGGGAAAAAAAGCAAATACAGTACAGTACCATGTTAAATGTAAACTATTAAAACAATAAAGGGAAAGTAGCATTTTCCTTCTGCACAGTAAAGCTTCAAAGCTATATTAAATCATTGTTCGGTTGTAAACTTTTGAAAGAACAACCATAAGGTTTTGTTCAGTTATGAACGTTTCAGAGTTACAAACAACCTCCATTCATTCCCAAGGTGTTTGTAACTCTGATGTACTACTGTATAGCAAAAATTTATTAAACTGAAAGTTGTGGGATTTTTAAGCCTTTACAACAAAGTTTTGTGTAAATAAAGGTCTCATTGATAATTTTTAATGAATTGATTATTATATCTCTGAACCCACCATGTAAAGTGCATTAATGCACTTTAACTTCACACCTTCAGTTAATTTGGCTCACCTTTGGTATGTGTCCCTGGGTAGACATGTCCTCAGTGAAAACTTTCCAACTGAAAGAACAGTAGGACAATGGAATAGACTGCCTAGGGAAGTTGTGGAAGCTCCTTCACTGGAGGTTTTCACAAAGGAGGCCAGATAGTTATCTGTCCTGGATGGTTTAGACACAACAAATCCTGCATCTTGGTAGGGGGTTAGACTAGATGACCCTTGCGGTCTCTTCTAACCCTATGATTCTAAGAGGCCAATGACTGAACAGATATTGAAATGTTCTGCCCTTTCATCCCTATAGTTGGGGTCCCTCCACATCAGGGTTGAGGTACATTAGTAGAACAGTAGAAGGAAGGGTTATACTGGTACCCAGTTTAAAGTAAAACTAAACATTTCAATAAAGTCTTTGATAAAAATTTCAATAAAAATATATGAAATATATTAAAAAGTATATTAAACCCTGTAAAATGGAAATAATGTTGAAAATGTTGGAACTTTTTACAACATTTTATTTAAAGAAAAATTCCAACCTCCTCAAATTCTGATGAAAAAGTATATTTAAATAAAAATGTATAATACGAAGCATATTATAGGCAAGGCTGTTTGAAAATTGTGACTTCTGCCCTACTCTTCGCAGTTGTTTGGTACGGTGAGGCAAACTGTCCCTGTTTTGTTTAAAATCAATGTAGAATTTCCATCAAGATTTTAAAGGAATAGGCGGAATAAAACATTAAGAAGCAATAATGCATCCCAAAGTATAAACTTAAAAAAATAATAAACACACAGTTAAAACTAATTTCCTGCTACATAATCTTTCCATATATGTAATCATCATCAAATGAATGTTCCTTCCTTACTAATTCATTGCTATATTAGATTAGATTTAGTTGTAGGTGGGAGGAGAGGAGAGATTGCAAGGAAAAGGAATGTGTAGGAGTAGAAAAAAGTATAGTAATTTTACCACCTTTCAGAAGAAATCCTTTAATACATGAACTCTTGAAACTAACTAGTTCACTTTCAACGTGAAATGACACAAGTACTGAAAATACTGTACTGAACTTTCAAGGTATTAAAAGGGCTTACAGTAATCCGTGTCATCTTGGATTGAAGTTTCCAGTGTCAGCGATCTTAAAAATCACCCAAATAACCAAGATTATTTGTAGTCTAAAGTTTACATCTGTTATTCAGAGGCGAGGGAAATAATATAAATACTGTGAATAAGAGGCTTTGAACAGCAGAAGTCATTTTACCCTGGGAATAAAAACTAAGGGAAAATAAAATCAAACATTTTGAACTACTTTAAACTTTCCAAGGAAAATGACGTGAATTCACCTCTGACTTCTAATGGCTTGGCTGTACTTGTGAGTTAGAGCGCATTAAAGCAACCCCGGGCGCCCTAGCTCACTACCCGTCCACACTGACAAGGCACATAGAGCGCTCTGACTCCATGGCTAGAGCGCTCCTGGTACTCCACCTCAGCGAGAAGATTAACGCTTGACATGTCTTGGCTGAAATGCATGGGCGTCAGTGTGGACAAGGTGTTGCATTACTGCGCTCTGATCAGCCTCCGGAAACGTCCCATAATCTCCTTAAGTCAAGCGTCCACTCTTGTCATTGTTTTGGAATTGCTGCAGGAATGTGGATATGCTTTTTGAAAGCTCCGTTTCTGACAGCCAGCTGCTTATCTGCTCCGAGACGAAGCAACCACTAGTGTGGAATGCTGTGTGTGTGGGGGGGGGGGGGTGTCTGCTGCTGTCTGAATTTACAAGACAGCATGCTGACATGCTCTCAGCCCCCCAAAAACGCGCGCTCTCTCCCCCCACATACACACAACACACTCTCTGTCACACTTCCCCCTCACTCCCCCCCATTTGAAAAGAACGTTGCAGTCACTTGCATGCTGGGATAGCTGCCAAGAATGCACCGCTCCCAGTGCCACTGCAAGTGCCACAAATGTGGCCATGCCAGTGCGCTTGAAGCTGTCAGTGTGGACAGACTACAGTGCTTTCCCTACTGCGCTCTCCGAAGGCTGGTTTAACTCAAAGCGCTCTATACCTGCAAGTGTAGCCATGCCCTAAGTTTCTGGCATGTTCTGGTAGATGTAACAGGCTGTCCAAGGGCAGTATGCATCTCAGATAATTGAATGATGGCCTGTGGAAGAAAAAGTGGAAAGTACAGTGGGCATTTATGGAATGTAGAAGAAGTGATATGCTAAATGCTTTAAGGGAGGAGAAGTAAGTCACAAACTTAAAGTCACAAACTTAAAGGCTGGATACACTTGTGAGTGCACAGAGTACTTTTCTGTGTACGTGATAAATGACTCATAAAAAAGCTGAACCAGATAGCTGAATCTCAGCTACCTGACTTAAAAGAAAAGAAAGTTCACTGGGGCATTAATTCTTGACACTTTCAAATATTTTATAATGCTAAAGGAGTTAAACAACCTGAAGATTACTGACCTCCTGTATAGCAAGGTAAGTAATTCACAAATGTGGAGACTCTGCCTCTGGGTATTAGCCATGGAATAGAGTGCCTTTCATCTCTCGGCAAATGATTCCGAACCAGCCCAGATATATCATTCCCAAAAGTTGGTACCATCTGATGGCTCTTTGGATGAAGATGAATAGCTCATTTCACACAGATCGCCAGTTTTCACTGGACAAGTATCTGCATAAAAAAAACCCACTGCCACAACTAGCAGAAATTGCAACACTGTAGGACTATTTCAGCAAAGAGGCCAGTGACTGAAGCAGCACTTGCGATGAACTGTGCTTCGAAGAGGTACTGTGAGGGGAAGTTTGCGATGGCACTACCCATGGTGGACCCATTTTGTGGATAGAAAGAGAGCATCTTGCTAGAATTCAGTCTGGCACCTTTCACACACATACGAAGAGCTGTAGGAAAAAAAAGTTGGTACAGTTTTCTTCCAGAGTTTTCTAAAAATTGCCTTATGTTCCACACGGCCCCAGCCTTATGTACATGACCTGGAATTTCTTGGAGTGTACACGTTTTTCTTGGACAGTAGATATACATGCAGAAACATCGATTTCTAACACGTGCTAACATCACACTTTAAGGGCTTATTAGTACTAGAGCTGGCCAGAAAACATTTGTTTTGGGGAAAAAAATTGAGCTGTTATAATGTGTTTTCATATTGATATAGAAAGAATTCAAGACCTTTCAAAACTTCATGAAAAAAGGCTGAATGTGTATAAAATCTTTTACTTTAATCCTAAAGTTCCATGTGTAGATTCTTTGTATCTCATGGTGCTAGATGGGGGGTGGGGGGGGGACTACCACCATACCCCTCTTAAAACCTTCCTACAGAAGAGGTATTTTTCAGCTTAGCAGTTGGCTCCTACTTTCTCTGCAACAGATGCATGTCCACACTGCAGTTTTACAGCCCTGCAGCCCGAGCCCTGTGAGCCTGAGTCAGCTGACACAGGTTAGCTGTGGGTGTTTAATTGCCGAGTAGACATACCGTTAATGTGCAACCCTGTATAGATAGTAGTGAAAAGCACAGATCCCGTATTGTGATGTATACTGTATTTCAAAAATTATTTGACATCATCTTTAAATTAGTCCCAAGAAGTAAAAATGAAAGCAAAAGACAACTTTGGCCTTGCATCTGCATTGGGAAAATTGACACACTATTGCCTTCCATTTTTATTTGCATTTATGACCTCAGTTGTGCGTGTGGTGTTGAAAATAAACTGTCTCTATTTGACTTCTTTATCTAGACACACTACTTTGGCCTTTGGTTTCTCAGCAAGAGCCAGCAAGCACGATGGGTAGAACTGGAAAAACCTCTGAAGAAACAGCTGGACAAATTTGCCAATGAGCCTTTGCTTTTCTTTGGGGTAATGTTCTATGTGCCCAGTGTGTCCCGACTGCAGCAGGAGGTCACAAGGTATGTGAATTCCTTCTGGTCACCCTGTTGATAGTAAATCTGTGGCATAGCTGTGTATGAACGGACAATTACTCTTTTTTGTTTGTTTGTTTTGATTTTTAAGATTTTTGAGTGTCATCTATTTTGTTCCCTTCCTGTCCAGTTCCAAGTAAAACCAGTGAGAGAAATGACCAGTTGGCATATCCGTTTGAAAAGATTTACTCTGTGTGTTGCATCTCAGCTAGTGTTCTGCAAAAACGAGATGATAAAATACACATTAAAAACATGAAATCCTACCTGCCTGCCTCAACTGGCGGGGGAACTTGATGGGGCCAGCAGTGAAGAGGGACAGCCTCAGCAGCAAGGGAGGGAGACACTCACTGTGAGGGGCTCCATGTAGCTCCTCCCTGTCCGTTGGAGTCTCTGGCATCCAGTCTCTGGCATCCATTGACCGGTTGATGGAGAGGGGCACTGATTGACCTTCACAGCCCAGCTCCAGGGATTTAACATGGAGCACAGGCCATGCAGAGCCTCTTTCAGCTCCATTCCAGAAGTCCCACCCTACCCACCCTGAACTAGAAATGGGAATCCGACCTGGCAGATGCTGTGGGTTGAGCCTGTCGCCCGTTTGGGGATCATGAAGGAATTTTATCTTGCACAGGTCCAATTGGCAGAAGTCCAGGGAGCATTTTTGCCTTCTTTTCAGCACCTTGGAGTCAGAGTGGGTTAAGTAGGAATGTGCTTAGAACCTAACTGATGTACTTGGTTAAGTTGTTAATTTGTAGCAACTTATTGCTGGCTTCCAGTGCAGTTAAAAGGGTATTGCATGGGCCCAGAGGAAAAAGACCTGGGATTTTGCTGATGGGCCTTGGGCTCATCGCATAGGTACAGATCTTGTGGCCCTTATGGGACAAAGTCCCCACCCTTTGGCGTCCTCTGACCCCCTCGTCGGGGGGAGGGGCTAAGACTCAGAGCAAGCTGAGTCTTGCAGAATTGGTTGAGGAGAGCCTACCCCGAATTATGGATTATATGGTAGGAGCCCCATAACCCCTTCAGTGAAACCACTTAAATGCCTGGCATAGGAGAGAATGGGTTGCCTCTCCCTTGTGTTTTGAGTAATAAAGTTTCAGTCTGCCGCTTGTGTTCTTCTACAAGCCTTACACATTTGACATCTGTTTACATTTTTGGTTTCTACTTTATATTCTCTAATAACTTCTGCTGTAAATAAATCTTAGTGTTGTTTTCTGTCCATATTTTTCTTGTGATTTCCTTTTTCCTCCTGCAGTTCATGACAGGTTTGCAATTAACGTTTTTTTGTTTTTAATTTCAAATATTATTTTATGTAAATTCACTGTTTATGCGTCGCTTTCCCACCATTTTGACAACAAAATTCAGGAAACAGTGGCTGGCTTTTGTAGAGCAAGTAAGTAAAGGGGGCACATAAACCACTGAGTTTTACATAGGTTCTACATTAAAATTGGGGATTTCTTTCTTGTCAGGGGAGTGGTGGATTTAAGTTGGGAGGTTTTTTAGTTTTAAATAGGGCTGTTAATTTGTTTTGAGTTAAATTGCTTGAGTTAACTCGATTAAAATGGCTATCAAGATTTTTTTTTAATCACACAGTTAAACAATAAAAGAATGCCAATTTAAATTTATTATAAATATTTTTGGATTTTTTCTACATTTTCAAATATATTGATTTGAATTACAACACAGAATGCGAAGTGTACAGTGCTCACTATATTATTTTTGGTTACAAATATTTGCATTGTAATAAAGATAAACAAAAGAAATAGTATTTTTTCAGTTCACCTCGTACAAATACTGTAGTGCAATCTCTTTATCGTGAAAGTGCAATCTACAAATGTAGATTTTTTTTTGTTACGTAACTGCACTCAAAAATAAAACAATGTAAAGCTTTAGAGCCTACAGATCCATTCAGTCCTACTTCTTGTTCAGCCAATCGCTAAGGTGAACAAGTTTGTGTACATTTACGGGGTCCTACCTGTAATGGACTTTCACGATAGAGATTGCAGTACAGTACTTGAAAGAGGTGAATTGAAAAATATTATTTCTTTTGTTTACCTTTATTACAGTGCAAATATTTGTAATAAAAATAACACAAAGTGAGCACTGTACTCTTTGTATTTTGTGGCAAAGAGTCCTGTGGCACTTTATAGACGAACAGACGTATTGGAGCATAAGCTTTCGTGGGTGAATACCCCCTTCGTCAGATGCATGTCCGGATAACGGATGCAATTGTGTTATAATTGAAATCAATATATTTGAAAATGCAGAAAACATCCAAAAATATTTAAATAAATGATATTCTATTATTGACAGTGCGATTAAAACTGCAATTAATCATGATTAATTTTGACAGCCCTAGTTTTAAAAGGAACACCTTTTGCCACCCTGTCCTTTCACAATTGGATATTTAGCCTCAGACAGATCTTCCCACCAAATTGGTGACTAGACTGACAATAAAATCTGCCCTGGATAAGGGGCTGCCTAGAGAGTGAATTGTGACTCAGTCCCAATTTATTCCCTGGTTCCCCACTTGCTTCAGGGTAGGGGGGAAGAAATTCATGCCAGCCCTTCAGCGGGTCTCATTCCTCTTAGTGTACACACTGGAGGACAGACTTAAGGCACTGTCTTTTCCTCACCCCTGCCTGCCCACCTGTGTGGAACGGGCAATAGTGGCCCCTGCAGTATGTCTACACTGCAGTAAAGAACCTGCGATGGGCCCGTGTCAGCTGCTTCAGGCTTTGGCTGCATGGCTATAAAATTGTAACGTAGATGTTCGGGCTCAAGTTGGATCCTGGGCTCTGTGACCTTCCCCTCTCACAGGGTCCCTGAGCCCAGGGAGGGGCTCCAATGTGAGCCCGAACATCTACACTGCAATTATATAGCCCTGAGAGGCCAAGTCAGCAGACGCAGGCCAGCTGTGGCTGTTTTACTGTTTTACTGCTGTGTAGACATATCCTTGGATGCTGTGACCTGCAGTGCTGGTAGCTCTCACAGGGGAGAAGAGAAACACCTCCTTACTACCATGCACAGGTGTGTTAGGCATTTGACAGTCTTGCTGTAAACTAATTTTTTGGGAAGGTAATTCTGAGGCCTTTTAAACCTCTGTTGTACTTGCGAGTACTGCAGGTTTGAGTGGCTGTGGATTCCTATAATTACATTTTGTGTTTCTTTAAGCTGGGGTTGACAGTTTTTCTTATTAAGTGGCAAGAGTGAACATAGTAACTCACTAATGGATCTCTGGTACAGTACATTATATTATAAAGGCATTAAAATTATAGAGGATACAATGGAAATATGTGGCTTCTGTCTTTCTGTTATGTTACTTGTTATGAGAACAAAGAGTCTGGAAATTAAAGGGCAGTAAATTTAGAATAAAAAAAGGAAACACGACCCCCTACATAGTTCTACAGTGGTATGTCAATGCAAAATTACTCCTAGGTATCAAGGAGCTGGAAAATCTTATTGTACCTAATGTTTAGCTATGCAAATTCAGATAAGGACAAGAAATTTCATTTTTCAGGGCATGGGATGCTCACTTGTGGGGATCAGGAAGAATTCCCCCTTCCACCATGGGCAGTGGAGGGTATCTGTCTGAAGCATCAAAGATCAGTTGAGAGAAGACTAGCTGGGCCAAGAGTCTAATAATTTTTGACAAATCTGGAATAACAGGATGGTTATGGAGAAGAGTCAAACTTAAAAGGAATGACAGCAACCCACAGACAAACAGAGAACATCATACGACCACTGCTCCACTGGAGGCAGCTGCTCCCCAGGATGGGAATTGAACTACCCTATTTCTAGGAGAGGAAGCTTTAACGTCTAGTCATTGCTCCATAGGATCAATGCTAGGCCATGTTCTATATATGAAGGTGTATTGGCTAGCTGTGGCCCTCCTGATGAAGTTTCCAGAGCTCCCCTTCCTGGAAGTACTGCTCCTTAGTGTATGCTAGCAGCAGCCTTTTATCTGGCCTGTTAATTACAAATTGTATGAATTGGAATTTGATTTTTTTTCAAGTATCTCCTTCTGATCAAACACATCATTCACTCCGTTTAAAGCTGCAAAAACTACCAAAAAGAAACCAAAAATTTTACTGCTCATGAAGCCAATGAGAGAGCCTTACTTCAGGAATTTGCTCTTGCTTGAAATATGTCTAAGCCTCAGCCTGGTCATGTTTAGAGTGTGATTTAAAACTCTTCTCTAAATCTAGACTTTCCACTAACTGCAGGGCCTGGAATTCCTGACTTTGATTAATATTACTGGATTGTTATATAAAGTGGTCAGGGTCAACAAATATACACATAGTCCACAAATATGCAGAATTCCAGGCATTTCGTTTACTGGCAAAGTTTTCTGTGCCCCTGCTCTATAAGATTAGTAAGTGTGGTTCTTCTTTGAGTGCTAGTTCATGTCCATTCCACATTAGGTGTGCGCGCGCCTCGTGCATGAGCGTCAGAAACTTTTCCCCTTAGCGGCTGCCGGCGGGCCCCCCAAGTTGCGCCACTGTGCCCCGCATATATATACCCCCACCGGCACGACCTCCTCCAGTTCCTTCTTGCCGGCGACTCCGACAGAGGAGTAAGAGGGTGCGTGGTGGAATGGACGTGAACAACACATCTCAAAGAACAACAGTTACGAGAAAGTAAGTTACCGTTTTTTCTTCTTCGAGTATTTGTTCACATCCATTCCACATTAGGTGAATTACAAGCTTACCTCTGGAAGAGGGTAGGAGTCACGGAACAATTGCTCAGAGGACATATATGATATATGAAGGCTGTTATGCCTCTTCACATAATTGTCCATTAGTTAAAAAGGACTGGGATCTGCAGGGTGGGGTAGAGACTTCTGAAGCCCTGCCTTGCCTAGACAGAAGAATTACTAATAACCTGACTACAGATCAACTTATTAGTCACCTAAACAGGGCCCTATATTTGGGAAGATGATATTGACTCTTCATCTAAATCATGTGAAGTGAGCCCATGAACTATGGTCATGATTGCCTTTATAAATGCACACCATGATAACTCAACATTGGATGAGCGAGTAAGATAACAGAAAGTCCACGGTGGCAGAAAACTACACCTAGAAATTTTTGGTAAAAGTTCCTTTCTAGTTTAGAAATTCCTAGCGGAGTCTAATGTAAGTGCAGACTCTTTTTTGCTGCGTAATCAGTGGCAGTTTTATTATTTAAGTGTTCACACAGTTTTGCTACCTGGTTTATCCACAGATTTTTTCTAGGATTTCTCAAGCCCTTTGCCCTTAATGACAACTATAGCAGAAGCAATGGAGTTGGAAGTAGGGGTCTTGGTACATTAGCAAAATATTTTTTTCATGGAAGGCACTATTTCAATTACAGGCTAGTTAAACAACAACTTTTCCAGTCGTCCAGCTGTTCTCCGAGTTACCAGCCATCACAGGTGGAGATGCGGTGTCTGCTTTGGATATTTAAAGAGCCTTGGATTTGCGTGGTGTCTGATATAAAGCAGTCTTTGTGATGCCCTGCAGAGTAGATATTTGCATAGATTAGAAATTGTAAATCTGCCTTTTATTTGCTGCTAACTCAGAGGAGGCATCCTTCCAACCATTTGTGCTGAAAAATAAGCCTTTGTATAATGTCTAGAGCAAACCAACTTGTTTTCATTGTACTGTTGTTCTGCAAACAGACCCCACATGCTCTCATGGCCGCTTCTCATGTGGGTGTAATACTGTTTTCTGAATAAGTGTAAGTCAGTCCCCACTCACTGCAGACAATTTCAGGAGAGGTGTGAAGATTGTATTCAGATCTTCAGGCATGATCTTGCACGGTGGTGTGCATCTTGCAGTGCCTTTTTAAAAAATTCCGTGTTGCAGGAGGCATTCAGTACCTTGTAGAATTTAAACCCATTGTTTTGAGTGGTTTCAGAGTAACAGCCGTGTTAGTCTGTAATCGCAAAAAGAAAAGGAGTACTTGTGGCACCTTAGAGACTAACCAATTTATTTGAGCATGAGCTTTCGTGAGCTGAAGTGAGCCGTAGCTCACGAAAGCTCATGCTCAAATAAATTGGTTAGTCTCTAAGGTGCCACAAGTACTCCTTTTCTTATTGTTTTGAGTGGTATTCGTGTTTGTCACTTTGCAGAATTGGGACTCTGGGGCCAAATCCTGCAAGATGCTGAGCACCTTTCCTCTAATTGCAGTCAGTGGGGTTCAAAAGCATACAGCATCTCACAGGAGGCATGCTGCACTTTGGAGGATTTGGTTTATTGTCTGTATAGGTTTCAGAGTAGCAGCCGTGTTAGTCTGTATTCGCAAAAAGAAAAGGAGGACTTGTGGCACCTTAGAGACTAACCAATTTGTGTAGGAAGATCAGAATACTCTGCATCTTGTAGGAGTCGCTCAGCACCATGGTGGATTGTGCCCCTAATCTGAATCTCACTCCCAGCTCTGCATTTTCCTTGAGGAAGGCAATGTACAGTTTTTATGCAGGGACCAAATTTGGAAACGAATGTATTTGCAGATGTAAAAGGAGCATTTCTGGTTGCCAAGCATGTTTTTGGAGGCCTTTTGAAAAACTGGCCCCAGCACTACCCTCTTTTAACTCAGTTTACATCCATTTCTTCCTGTGTTTCACTGCCACCTTTTTTTTTTTTTTTTTTTCTCCCAGCTGTACTGGTCATGCTTTAAACAAAGGTTTCTTCTTCACAGCCCTTCTCCTCCTATTTTCTTTTGCTTCAAATGCAAAGTGAGGAATTGATGATCCGCTGTTACCATTAACATGGCAACAGACTGTTATGAACGGATGCTTTTGACTTCACTGGAGAATAGGGCTGGGGGAAAATCTGGGTTGTGACTAGATGTGGAACATAAATATATTCCGGGGGAAAAACAGAAAATTGCTGGCAAGATCAGTTTGTTTTGATCAGGGCTCTTTTTGATCTGTCCTTTTCAATTTTTTTTCCATTGAGAAAAAGTCCCTCTCTTAAAAATCTCAGCTATTTGAACTTATGTTTACTTTGAATCTGTTTCATTTTGTGTTTTTTAGATAAGTTAAACATCCTCAAATGCTGAGTGTGGTTACTGTTTTTATAATTTTTAATACAAATATCATTTGATTGTTTTTGCGTTAGTCACTGTTTTTAAATGGTGCTTTTGCTTGCCTTGATAAGGATAACGTATTTTTCTATTCCAGTCAGTCCCTCTTTGTGGCAGGCTCAGTGATGTGGAACAATTTTGGCTGTTAATGTAGTACAGTACATAAACTGCTTTTCTTTTCAATTTTGGTCACATCTGTACCTTGTGGCTGAGAGTCTTTGTCTGCTTCAGAATTCAAAGTGGAGTAATGGGTTTGAGCAATATAGCAATGCCATTAGCCAAAATAGATATTCAGAACATCATATGTATGTCAAGAAAATCATGGGGTATGTACCATAGGATTTATTCAGGATAATCAAGAGTGCATTTGCCTGAAGTCATGAGACATGACAGACTGTATGGCAGTGCTGATTAATGCACACCTCTGGTGTGAAGTAAGGCATAATGCAAAGAAGTGCCACATGCTTGTATCTTACTGTGATTTTACAAGAACGACAAGAAACGTAGAAAGATCCTTAACATTAATATTGTGTAAAAGATCATCAGAATTTTTAAATACAAATAATTTCAAATGTAAATTTGTAAAATAAATAAAATAAAATGAAACGTCTTGTCACGTGATAGGCTGGGTGAATTGTGCGAGAACTGACAGTGAGGGGAGAAAAGATGCAAGGAGTGGAAAGGAGGGATTTAAATACACAAGGCTGGAGTCTGATCTCTCTCACATCAGTGTACACCTAGGTTAACTCTACTGAAGTCACGGCTGTTAATTCAGATTTAAAACTCCTGCCCTCACAGCCAACTTCTTAATCACGGAGAGCCTAAAGAGGCTGTGCAAATCCTACATTTAGTTGCTGAAGTACGCACTGAAGTATGTAAATGGGATTTTAAGTCTCAAACCAGTGGTAGTGTGTTAGACATCCCTCATCTGTCCCACCTCACAGAAGGCTTCACTCCCCACGATGTTACTGCACCTGTTATTCTTAAGAGCACCTCACTCTCACAGTGGACTGTAGCGGAAGCTTCCGGCATTGCAGCATCAGCCTCTCTGAAGCAGGTTGTTGTTTTATACAACAAGTGAGCATGCTTTGATTTCTCCTTCAGTGCAGATTTTATCCACTCTAGACAATTTTACCTGTCTGGAGTTATCATCTAGACATTGGTATCTCTAGATTCTGATGTCTCAGTTCTGTAGCTTTTCAGTGCTCTAAGGAAAAAGACTGTTTGTTTTTAACTGTTTGTTGTCCAGTTAAGTAACTTTGAAGGCCTCCAAAATGTATTGATTTTGTGTTACCTGTTAAGACACTGGGCCAGATCGTCAGTTGCTGTAGCTCCATTGACTTCAGTGGTAGCGGTTCCAGTTTACACCTGCTGCAGGTCTGGCCCACTGATTGTACTTTAAGAGAAGTAACCATTTCCAGATATAGCGATCATAGCGAAAGAGCACAATAAGTGTTATCTTAAAACAGCAGGTATTAGAAATGGAAAAGAATGACTGAAGTCATATCTATCATTTCCTTCTCACTGTTTGCAGAGTTGTCATGTCTAGTTTTAAAAGTTCCAGCAGTGAGATATCTACCACTTCTCTATCGGGGAAGCTCTTTCATAGCCTAATAGATCACATGGTTAGGAAGATTTTTTTTTTCCTGACATCCAGTCTAAATTGCCCTCTTCTTAGTTTTATCTCTTTACTCTAGTTAAACTCGGTTGTCCCCAACTCAATAATTCCCTCCAAGGAAACTGAATGATTATGCACGTTAAAGAGATACTCTAAAAGTTATTAGTAGGCTACACATAGACTTACTTTGGCAATTGTCTAATAGGCCTTACCTGAAGGATTGATCCAAAGTGCTATAGCAGGAGTAATGTGATGAAAAAAAGAAAAGGAAAAGTTAGACTTCAGCATAAATACCTTAATAATGAGATTGAACTGTAATACAGTCTCCCAAAAGAAGCAGCAGAAACTTGAATCATATAAATTCAAAGTGGACAAAGCAATGAAATTTACCTTAGGGAAGAATCCTGTATTAGACTAGATAATCTGAAGTATTTTCCTTTTCCTGTTTCGGTGTTTCTGTGACACTTTTTTTTTAAACCACTGGGTTTCTTTAATACTGATAGTTACTGCAGCACAAAATATATTCACCAGCTTTATTGCCCTTCCCTATTGTAAACAAAGTGGTGTTTAAATGGCTTTAATATTTTCCTTTAAAAAACAAGCAAAATCTGAGTGCTTCACGTTGTTATAATGTGGTGGGGGGGGGGGAGGGAGGTTGTTTTTTTCTTTAACAACACTCAGTGGATTCTTTCCCCACTTCTTATGTTAGCTAGAAATGTTGTTTTAATGGCTCGTAAAACTCTCTTGTGGACTTAAAAATAAGAGCTTCTTCAAGGCAGACTTAAGATTCAGCATTAATTCCTGTTTATAAAATAATTTGCTGAGGATGGCAAACACTTCTCCCTGCTGACTCCCTCCAGTGAATGAGGAGCTTGTTCTCTCTGTGTGTTGGTGATTGAAAGCTGAGCTTTTCGTGCCAGATATTTTCAGAAGCCGTTGACACCCAGATCTAATCTAAAACATTATACTATGCTTTTAGCCCAGAGAGCTAGTGCGTTTTCATGCGTGTGGTGGGGGTGGAGTTGAGTACATATTTAAACATTCCATGGAATAATGTTGTGTAAATATAAGTGTTAAAATCCAGGCTACTTTAAAAGAGGGGGAGGAAAAATGCTGGCTCGTATGTTTTGAAGGTCAGAAATGTTGTAACAGCAATGTCCTGGCATTAGAAAGCATAATGTTTTCATGTTGATCATTAGGAAATATTACTTCATTTTGATTTGGGGGCTTAGTCTCATATTCATGCATATGTCACTCCCACTGGGACTTGTGTACCTTTAAAATCAGCTGGGTTTTTGTATAGTGCCTTGTTAAATGGCAGCTTTTCCCCAAGGGTTAGGTTTTGAGTTCCTAGTATTCTAAAGTTATACATCTTTATCATAGCTATTTAAAGACATGGGGCAAGATCTGCCTTTGCTATATTGGTGGAAGCATTCACTAGTGGGAGAGGGTGGATGGCCTGGCCTGCCCTTTCTTAGGCTGAACCCACCCACGCCGTGTGCTATGGCAGCTGGCTCTCGGCCTCTTTGTGGAAGAATGTTCGTGACTGAAGTAATATAGCTGGGGCCTACCACCCAGGAATGACTCAAGCCCATTGTTAATAGGTATACCTAATCTTACAGGTATATTACACCTACTGTACACTAATATAGGAAACCGTCTTGCCGACTCTTGTGGTATCGTGTGTCTCACAATAGTTGTTAAATCCCGAGCTCCTGGAGTCATGCAATTCCATGAGAATTTCCATTTTCATTTTATAAAAAGTAACAGATTTCTAGCCAATACGGTTGCAAAGAAAAGCTTGAAAATGTGACTCGAGTGCACCTTAAAGGCTCAAAACCCAACATGAAAACAAGAAGAACCCCAAGTGTATTGTTTTAAAAAAATCTAATTGATTTAAAAATAATCTGATAAATTTCTGGGGGCCTGACTCATGGTTTTTTAATGCTTGGGGGTTGGCAATACTAGAATCAGCCAGCCATTTTTGTGATGGAGGGCAGCCAGCTGGATAGAGGGTGTATGCACACTGCACAACCAGGAGAAAGGTGGAAATTTTGTCCTTGACCATGGAGGCAACCCCCTAACATTATGAACAATGCTGTATGAACCACAGAGAATAGACAAGGGCTTCCTTCTTGGGACTTTGTTTCACTCTGAAGGAGGAGTAAGATTCAACATTTAATTCCCTGTTGGGAACATTTGCTGAGGATGGCAAACCCTTCTCCTTGCTGACTAGGCTTCCCTAAGACTTTTCAAACCTGTTGCTCAGAACACACTGCAATCCGTGCAAAGGGAAATAATAGACACACATCGTGACAATCATTTTAAAGATCTGCTCAAGTCATTGTATTGTGCTACAAAGGTGTAGGATGTGATCATGTCTGTACTGGCTCACCCCAGTGAGGATAAGGACCTGTCGTTTACTCACTAGGGGCTCAGGTTGTAGGGGCTTGTGGTGTTGGTGCTGCAGGTCCTGGGGTCTGTCCCTACAGACAAACTGTTGTCTATGTATATGTTGTAATGAGTTTGTTGCACTAGCTCTGGATGACCTCTTCTTTCTTGCACTTATCTCTGAAGCAGCTGTTGGGAGATAGGAAACTGGGGTAGATGGACCACTAGTAGGATCCAGTACATAAATTCGTATGTTCCTGTATTTCAAGTATGTTGTGGCTGTAGGCTTTTCTCCATTAGATTTTTCCAGTACTGCCCATAAATTTTTCAAGCACCTTCCAGCTGAAGTCTGCTTATGTGATCTGAATGTGTTCCTTTGTTTTTGTTTTATGCTTGATTGAGACTCTCTTTTAAAACCACATTTTGGCACCATTGTAAACTTCCTGTGATGTTCTGCAGCATGCATGAAAATTAAACTTTTTTCCCCCTTTTGAAATGAAGTGGAAAATTACAAGTCTAGCTTTGTTTATGCGGCACACTATCTTAGGGAAATGAATGGCCTTCTGAATAATGAACTTTTTAAAAAAAACCCTATAGCCTAAGGGTTTGTAGAGGGAAGTGGTCTTTAACAGCAAATCTAGCTAGTCATGTAGCACTTCAGATTATAAGACTTGTTGCATGTAGGTATTTACTCTCAGAGACTTTGTCAAAATTTTGGTTTGGGGTAGGGCAGGAAGGGGGGGAAACCCTCTTTTGTTTATAAAGGCCTTCATTGTGTTTGATTATTGATGGAAGTAACATTAGATATCTTGATGATGGGTGCAATGTAATTTTTAAGAAAATCAACATGTAAGATCCCTGTGAACCCTGGTGAGAGGACATGGTTTGTGATAATTTCCCATGAATCAGTGTGTACAGCACCTAATTTGCTAGCCTAAAAAGAGCCCACATTTTAATGATTTTTGTGAAGATAAACAAGCCTAAGAAGCTGGAACAGTAGAAAAGTGATGTGTTAGAGCTAGATGTATTTCCTTTGTAGACTTTTTCCTGTTTCCTTCCCTCTTTTCAATTAATTCTCATCTATATATTGGAAAGGAAATACTTGAATAAAAATGATCCATGTTACAGCACAAAGACCAGCTTATGCTTATTCACTAATTATAAATGACAGTTTCTCATCAACCTATCTGAGACAGCCCTACCGAAGCTCAGGATACTTTTTTGTATATTAATGTAATGTTCATTACATCTAAACTTCTCCAGGAGAAGGATGTTGTCATGTTGCATGACAACACAGGTTTTTTTCAAATAAATAAATATTTAAATAAATGCATACATGCATACATTTTTAGGGAAATATTTGTTGAACTGACCTGCACCTTTCTTGTTCTATTTATACCTTCTTCCTTGTGGCTGGCAGAAAGGAATTTGGTCCTAGCTGTAGTGAAAGTAACTGAGGTTAGTGAATGGATAACCTATGTTAATTAATCTGATGTTGTCTCTTTTCTCCCCCAATATGTTGTGCAAAATTTCAGTATAGCTGGCGTGTAGATGATTAATAAATCAGAGAGGGCTATTTATTTTTTTCAAGGGCCGTAGTGCTAGAAGGCTATCCACTGAATTTCTTATGTTAGGAGTGAGAAGGATAACTTTGCATCCCTGGATCCTCAAGTAGCAGTTCTGGCCATCGGCCTTCCCTTTCTTCTACATTTGGTGAGAAGAGTGCAATCTTTCAGGCGGAGGAGTTAAGGCACCGTAATCTCTGTCTTCGTAATAGCCTAATTTTTAGGTGACGATGTGACTTACATGGGGTTATCCTAAAAAATAAAAATACCTCTTCCAGTCAATATAGAACAGTGTTGCCTGCTCATTAGGCAGTGTTGTGTGCAGAGTGAATGTTACACTGCTTCCAATTTGTCTTCAGGTGTAGCCGAAGGAACTCTTTTTTTTGGCACACACATGCCCTAAATGATTTGGGACTAGTTTTCTCAAGAGCTTAGCTCTTCCTGTGAGAGGCTGCTTCATCAGCAGACATACACTGGGGCTAACAATGTTGGTTTCAACCAAAGATACATATTCACTGCAGAGTTAACCAGAGCTCTTACTTGGGTGTTGTCCCTAACCCCTCTCTTGTCCATGCACAAAAACTTCTCACCTGAGTTAAGTGGTGCTTTCAACCTGACATGCGTGGGGGTGGGGGTTAGAGCCTGGGTTCTGCTCACTCAGGCTGGTAACCCACTGACTTTGCAGTGAGAACACGGGCTAAATCACTCAAGTGCTGATAGTTCTCAAGTGCCTTCCCACAGTTCTCCCTGTGTGCTCAGCAGGACAGAGAAGTTCTCCAGTTATTTGGTGGGAAAGAATCATAGAGTGGCTCAGCTTATTGCAGTGCAAAGAACCATGGGATGTGCCCACCAAAGTCCTAGTGGCACAAATTGGAGCACGGCATCAGTGAGTACACAGTAACTCAGGTATAGCTTTGCAGTGTGGCTGCTCAAACATAGGCTAGCTAGGCTAACCTGGGTTCTCAGATGTGGGTGCAGATCACACAGTCTCACTGCAGTGAAGATATACCCCATGAGAATGCTGGCAGAAAGGGTTTTGCATGAGGGAACCTTGACCCCAGAATTCATGCCTAGCCTTTGGCTTAGCGGAGTCTGGAATTGGGGGGATATTCAGTCACACTTAACGTTTGTCTACATGATGCACTGAAAGTACTGCTGTAGTAGTAGCTCAGAGCATGCTAGGAAACTTTTAGTGCACAGTGCCAGGGTCCCTGCAGCTAGTTAGTGCATGGAAAACCAGTGGACTGTATGTAGATTTACCACCACTTGCCTCATCCTACATTTCTCCATAGTCAATACCCTTATCTAGTTTCATTGCTTTTGTTGGGGAGTTTGCTTTAGAATTTGTGTAGTGGTGCCAGAGTGGCATTTATTTTTTTATTTTAAAGAGTGCTGTATCCTTTGGCTGCAGGGATGGATTGTTATGAGCACGTCTTTAAAGCTGAGATATTTGTCCTTAAATTCTGAATATTTTTTTAGACTTCACACAAATGCCTGCAGATTGGGATAGATGCTTTTTCAATCCAAATAAATAAATAATGATACTGACATGCCTAGGCACTTTATTTTTCTCCGTCTTACCATCCCACTTTATTTTCCATTAAAAAATAAACCAGAGGAAATGAAATGCCAACCCCCCGCCCCTCCAAAAAAACCCCACCCCACCATATTTGGATGCTACATTAAGATATATATATATATATAGACAGAACAATTAGGAAATGTAAAAATTGAAATATAGTCCTTTTCTGGGATGGCTCTAAAAATTATTATTTGTATTAGAGTAGCAGCAAATGACATTGGAGCCGCACTGTGTGAGGTGCTGTACATGCCCATAGGGAGAGACACTCCTTGCCCCAAACGCTTGTGATCTAAATACAGACAGCGTGGGCGAATGGAAGTATCATCCCCATATGACACACGGGGACTTAGGCATAGCGAGATTGTGATGTGTTCTGGGTCAGAGAGGAAGACTGTTGAAGAACTGCCAATTGAATCCAGATCTCCAGAGTCCCTGTCCAGTGCCGTAACCATGAGACCATTGTTCCTGACTAGGTATTGTGGGGTTCCACATTTGTGTCTCAATGAATTCTATATCAATTTTGCTTTTAAATGCCAGTGCTGTAAATTCAGTCTGGGATCTGAAAGCCTGGCTTTGTTTCTTTTGGTTTGTGTACCTCCACAAAGAGTAGAGGTACTGGGAACCAAATGAAGTCCATACTTACACCTGTACAAATCCCACTTTCCTTAGATTATACCTTCAGCTATGCATATGCAGCTGCACTGAATGCCGTGGTGTAACTGCACAGTTTGAAGACGATGGTGTTGTACAGGTGACTCTGCAATTGGGAGCTAGTTAACAAGTCTGTTTTTGTGTAAGTCACAAAGAATGCAGTTCACTTCCCAGACCTGTGCTGGTTTGGTGTAGTAAAGAAATGGTACCTTTCTCACTGCAGATCTGACTGAGTACACACACACTGTGACCTGAAGAAGAGTTCTGTGTAGCTTGAAAGCTTGTCTCTCTCACCAACAGAAGTTGATCCAATAGAAGATATTACGTCACCCATCTTGTCTCTCTAATATTCTGGGACTGACACAGCTATAACAGCACCACACACACACACACTGAGCAGATTTGCTGTGTAAGAAAGTGCCATTTTTACAGTTACATTTCAGAATAGATGACATTTGAAGGATCACAGAATAACATTCTCACCTATACTGAACATGTGTAATAGTGCTCAGATACTGAGTCAGCTAATAAAGGAACCCTGAATATATTACAGTGGGCCTGTGTTTTAAACAGGAGAGTCCTGAGGACCTCACACATTTTTGACACAATTATGTGATTCACACGTAATTGTGCAAGAAATGTCATGCAAAAATGTATGGGCTGTTGCTTTTTAAATATACTATGTTTCAAAAAGTCAAGCAGTGAAAACCTTATTTGAAATAACCTATCTAATCTTTATTAAAAATGGTTGAATGTGGTAGTCATACTACAAGGTATGGCAAACTTTCTCCTTCTTTAAGATACATACAAACCATGGAACTAGTTCTAGAAGCAGCCTTCTTCTTGAGCCAAATACCTTCAGCGTTTTTCCCCTCTTGGTAGGATATAAGGCTAAAAAAATCTGCAGTTGGATGTCAGTACAGTCCTGGGGACTTTGAATGAGTTTAAAAGAAGCATTTGTGTGGAGGTCCTTATGAAAATCTCAACAAGAATTTGGCAGAAATACCAGTGTAGGAAGATGGCAGATTCCTGTGCAGTGAGATGTTTACTGGTTCACTGTTTTATCTTTGGCAGCTGCTGTGGCACTTGGTATCTTCAGCTGTTTTTGAAGGTTTTACAAAGAATAATTACTCACTTAATAAAACAAATCCACTTAATAAATAAAACTTCACCCAAATAAAACTTCACCCAGCAGGCAAGGCATTGATTCACATAGTGTGCTGGCAACATCCTGCCTTTAGTAGAGCACTGCTCACTAACACGGGGTCATGTTTGCTGAGATGTTAGAATTTCTCTGTCTTCCATGGTTTGATCCATTATCTTCTGATAAGTGGGGTCTAGTTTATATCATACCAATGGAGGTGTCGAGGTCTCCAAGGTCTTTGCAGAAAATAAAGTCAGAGAGTTGAGTGCAATTTATTGCTTTCTGCAGGATTGCTAGCTATTAGTTACTACTGCAAAGGGGAGGGTACTTGGGCAATCCTTTCACAGGAATGTATCTTGTTAAGATATACTGATGGTGCTGAAGCCAGATAGTTTTTATCTATTTTGTAGAAGCTTCTGACTCCTCACATTTCATTTTAAGCAATATTTTCGTGCAACATTTCCAAGACAAGTCGGTGACAAAGGCACTGTGCAGTGAATGGGCTAGATTCTGATCTCACTGCAGGGGGAAAAAAAAAACCCCTCCTCTAAAATAAATAGGTTTACACTGTTCTGAGTTTGGAATCTGATCCAAAGGCTCTACTGATGGCTTTCCTAGTCAGTTGCAGATTTGTGATCCTGTGTCTCCCAGTATTAATGATGGAATACTTAGAGGTACATTTAACCCTGGCTTTAACCCTGCCCCCATTTGTGCATAAACAAAATTCTGCTGCCAGTACCAGAGCCTGCAGTTTCCAAGTACAAACACCTGCATGTGTTCTGTAAAAGTTTGAATGTATACTCGCCCTTTAAATAAAATAGCACCTGAGTACACATAAGTGTTAGAGTTTGTACCCACAAATCCCATTATTTTGAGATTGTGAAATCACACATATGCAAGTGCACAGGTGCTGTTGTAGGGGTCAGAGATGTTTGCACTGCTAAGTGTAGGCACAGTGATGTGTGAATGCAATGGGTGGCTGGCCTTTGAAAATCAAGACGTTTGGTCTCTTCTGGAGCAGAGTGCTTTTAAAAAGAATTCCGTAAGTGACTTGTTTGTGCCTAAAGAATAAACTAAGAGCAGTTGCAAGCTATTTCTGAATTAAAGCACATTTTTTAAGGGACTTCCTTCCTATGAAGTTTTTACCTTCCAGGCTACATAACATTTGCTCTAGTCAACTCATGACATTTTTTTAGCATGACACTCTAACCTACTTGACCACTAACCTGGCTGGCTACCAGAAAAAACTTCAAACTGTTGACTCATGTTGCTTCTATATGTAACTTAAGCCATCTTTTCCCACAGTGATAATAACTCCTAATGTTAGTCGCACTTACCTTTCAGGGCAGGCAACAGCATATTTTGAACTGAGTCAGCCAGTGTTAGTGGAAGAAGTAGGCTGAGCTATAGACATCTGTATTTTAGGACAGAATCTAATGTAATTTTTTTCTTGGGGGCTGGGAGGGGGAGAGTGCGAACTTCTTTGGACTTGTGGTTCTCTTCCCCTAACAAGACACGTATTCCTCCACATACACAGCCATGAGTCATCTTTTAGTTTCTATACTTATATTGCAGTTATTCAGCATAAATCAGAGAATAATTGAGCTGCAGAGTCGCAAATAACCCATTGGAAGCCTGCATTTCTCTCATTCCTTACAGACAAAACACAATGAAGGACGTTTAGCGAGAGAGATTTTTCACAACAGATTTGAAATCCACTTGAGTTTGACAGGGGAGGCAGTGTAGCCTAGTGGATAGGGCAATGGACTGGGAGGCAGGAGACCTAGATTCAGTTACCCTCTCTGCCACTGCTTTGCTGGGTGACCTTGGGCAAGTCACATCCCTCCCTGTGCCTCTGTTTCCCTATCTGTGAAATGGGAACAGTGATACTCACATCCTCTGTAAAGCACTTTGAGATCTATGGATGAAGTGTTGTATGTTATTCATTATTGACCTCTTGAGTAATTGGGCTACAAAATATTGTTTCATTTTATTTGTTTATATTTTAAAATTTTATGTTAAAAAAGAATTAATAAATGTGGAAAGGAAAGGGGAGGAGCGTTATCAAAATCGAATATTTTGTCATCAAGTAGCTATACGTTTTTTCCCTTTACAACCAGGTCTAAAAGAGTGAAGGCTCTGTTTGTCTTGTCCAACAAGGAAGAAAGGCCTTCTACCAATTCAGAAAGGTATTTAAGTCACGTTGGGCCTGTTCATGTGCTTAATATTAGGTACATGGTTAAGTGCTTTGATGGATCAGAGCGGCAGGCCTCAGCAGGCTTTCAAAGGAATATGGTTAACAAAGTGTTAACCACCAAGTCTCTTGTACTAGTGTCTCTGTAATGTACATGTGTGCATCAAACACCTCATTTTCAACTGAAAACCTGCCAAAATGTACATTTCCCTCACCCCTTTGATTCAGTTTGTGGATTTGCCTTATTTTTCCCATTCCACTCCAAGCTCTAGAAACTGGGCTAGCCAAACTGAATGCTGAGGTGTTTGTTGTCACTTGGGTTTATAGTCACTGAAATTTATGAAGCCAGTTCAACATGAAGAAGTCAAGATCAGCCTGTGCGAAGATTAGACAATACCGCAAATGTTTACTTTACTTTAAAAAGCATGTTGGTTTATTGTATTGAATAATACCTCTGGTATTTTTGATTAACCCAGATTAAATTATAGGTGGTTATTAGGGAGTTTATTGTGCTTATAAATTGTACCTAGTCTCCCTGTAATTTGTTATAATTAATTCAAGAGTTCAAGGACAGTAAATAAGAATCAGGTTGTGGCATGCCTTTCTCTCTTGCAAAAGCATGTTATTACTGGTCTTTATTATTTAAGGTCTAACTTCATGTTTAAGGGGTTATTTTAACGTAGAGTATCCAAAAAGTATAATACATTATTAACAAACAGTAAAGATTCTAGGCTGGAGGTTAGACCTGTTGTGGCTGGGGTTTCTTTCTTTCTAAATATTGTAGAAATTGGTGGATAGTGAAAGACCAAGTCTGCTGGGTAAGCTTTTCAAGAGAGAAGTATGTGTTTTGAAAGGCTTGTATCATGCCTACAGCCTAACAAGGCCTCGGCACATGTAGCAGCTTGTAGTTTGCAGGAAGAACAAAAAACTTGCAGAGCATTTTTCATCTGAGCTTGTGTTTTAGATGTATCTTCCACCCCCCCCCCCCCCCGCGCGCTTTTTCCAAAAAAATTTAGTGCTGGTGAAAAGTGCTGAACTGGCAGGCCTAGAGACAAAAGGAGTCCTCTGTTAATGAACAGAAAAGGCACACATGAGCAGCAGTAGTCTACACTGGCCTGCCCACGTACTTCAACTCTCACCAGGAGGGAGAACTTGTAGGGCTGAGTTCAGTCTCCAAGTATATTCAGTACTTGGTCTCTCTGATTCTAAGGATATGTCTACATTTATTTCGAAGTTATTCTATTCGAATTTTCAGAAGCGATTTTATACATTCGCTCTTGTGTGTCCCCACTAAAGCGCGTGAATTCGGCGGAGTGCGTCCACAGTACCGAGGCTAGCATCAAATGTCAGAGTGGTGCACTGTGGGTAGCTATCCCACAGTTCCCGCAGTCCCTGCTGCCCATTGGAATTCTGGGTTAAGCTCCCAGTGCATGATGGGGCAAAAACATTCTCGCGAGTGTTTCTGGGTGTGTGTCGTCAGTTGCTCCTCCCGCCATGAAAGCTATGGCAGACAATCGTTTCACGCCTTTTTGGCGTGCAGACGCCATATTGCTTTCAGCAGATGGTGCAGTACAGTGCACTGCTTCTCTCCTGGTACTATGAATCTACCCCGCTTTTCCTCTCGTCTTTCTATGTAATCTCTATAAGTATCTACTCTTTCTCTTCCTCATCGACTGCTTCCGCTGCCAACTCTGCTCAGCCATTGTGAACCGAGCAGCACAGCTTCCGCCACCAACTCTGCTCTACCGCTCTTCCTGCGCTACCGAGCTTCTCCATGTTGTCTGTCCTGGGCTCCCGCCTTTGTGAAAGCTTATAGAAGACAACCATTTCCCGCCTTTTTTTGGCTATTATGAACCGAACAGCCACTCTTCCGCTGCCACTCTGCTCTCCTATGTATTGCGCCCTTTTTCCAGGATTACCCGTGCAGGCGCCATAGCACGGCAAACATGGAGCCCGCTCAGATCTCCACTGCAGTTTTGACCATTGTAAATACCTTGTGCATTATCCAGCAGTATGTGCAGTACCTGCAAAACTGGGCAAGGAAGCGACAACAGTACAATTACGATAGTGATGAGGACATGGACACTGACGTTCCTAGGAGCACGGCATGTGCTGATTGGGAGATCATGGTGGCTTTGTGTCAGGTTCATGACGTGGAATGCCGATTCTGGGCCCGGGAAACAAGCACAGACTGGTGGGACTGCATAGTGTTGCAGGTATGGGATGATTCCCAGTGGCTGCAAAACTTTCGTATGCGTAGGGCCACTTTCATGGAACTTTGTGACTTGCTGTCCCCTGCCCTGAAGCACAAAGACACCAAAATGAGAGCAGCCCTCGCAGTTGAGAAGCAAGTGGCCATAGCCCTGTGGAAGCTTGCAACACCTGACAACTACTGCTCAGTCAGGAATCAGTTTGGAGTGGGCAAATCTACTGTGGGGGCTGCTGTGCTGCAAGTAGCCAATGCAGTCATTGGCCAGCTGCTACCAAGGGTAGTGACTTTGGGAAATGTGCAGACCATTGTGGATGGCTTTAATGTGCTAGGGTTCCCTGACTGCGGCGGGGCAATAGATGGAACGCAAATCCTTATCTTGGCCCCAGAGCACCGGGGCAGCCAGTACGTAAACCACAAGGGGTACTTTTCCGTGGTGCTGCAAGCACTGGTGGATCACAAGGGACGTTTCACCGACGTTAACGTGGGATGGCCAGGAAAGGTGCATGACGCTCACATCTTCAGGAACTCTGGTCTGTTTGAACAGCTGCAGGAAGGGACTTACTTCCCAGACCAGAAAATTACTGTTGGGGATGTTGAAATGCCTATAGTTATCCTCGGGGACCCAGCCTACACAGGCACCCTGGACAGTAGTAAGGAGCAGTTCACTATAGGCTGAGCAAGTGCAGAATGGTGGTAGAATGTGCTTTTGGATGTTAGAAAGCGCGCTGGCGCAGTTTACTGACTCTGTTAGATCTCAGCACAACCAATATCCCAATTGTAATTGCTGCTTGTTGTGTGCTCCACAATATCTGTGAGAGTAAGGGGGAGATGTTTGTGAGAGGGTGGGAGGTTGAGGCAACTCGTCTGGCAGCCAATTTCACATAGCCAGACAACAGGGCAATTAGAAGAGCGCAGCAGGGCGTGCTGCGCATCAGAGAAGCTTTGAAAGCCAGTTTCATGACTTGCCAGGGTATGGTTTGACAGTTGTGTGTGTTTCTCTTGAAGTTACCCACCCCTCTATATATGAAAGGAAATAAAGTCACAATTGTTTAAAAACCATTCTTTATTATTTGTTGCACAACACATTGAGAGAAATCAGAAGGTAAACTGGGCCGGGTGGTGGGTACTGTGGGAAGGGGGGTGGAGGAGGAGGGAAGAACAAGTCCAGAAATCAAATCAAATTTCGGATATGCCAGCTTTCTGCTGCTTATGCAATCCTCTGGGGTTGAGTGTGTGTGTCCCTGTAGCCTCTCTGCCCCCCCCCCCCCCCACCGCCACCGTGTTCTTGGACATCTGGGTGAGGAGGCTATGGAACTTGGGGAGGAGCGGGGGCAGTTCTACAGGGGCTGCAGTGGCAGTCTGTGGTCTTGCTGTCTTTCCCGCATTATATCCACCATACAGTGGAGCATGTCAGTTTGCTCCCCCATGAGCTTGACCATAGCATCCTGTCTGCTCTCATCACGTGTGTTCCTCCTCTCTTCATGTTCATTTAATGCTTTACGGGACTCCGCAATTGTTTGCCTCCACGCATTCAGCTGATCCCTATCAGTGCGGGAGGACTGCATGAGCTTGGTAAGCATGTCGTCCCGAGTTCATTTTTTCTGCCTTCTAATCTGGACCAGCCTCTGGGACGAAGTATATAGGGGCCGTGTTGAAACATCTGCACCTTCGGGAGGAGAAAAAGGGAGGGTAGTATTTTAAAAGATACATTTTAAAGAACAAAGGGGACACTTTCTCAGTGGAACAGGCAATTCATAGTACACAACACATGTTCTTTCTGTACAGGGTCGCATTTTGCCTCTTATACTGAAGTGCCTGCCACTTTGGTGTAAGCCAGCCACGTGGCCGGGCAACAGAATTCTGCTTGCAGGCAGCCGTGGTAAGCCGCAGGGGCACGCAGGGTTCTGCTTCTTCCGCATTCATTTCAATGCTTTCAAACTGCCAGGCCCCCTTTCCCATAGCAAGCAATGGCTGGTGGGTTTGCCATATAAAAGGAGGGCCTGTGGGCTCTCTGGGATGATCGCTTCACATGACACTCCCCTCCCTCCCACCCCCCACTTGCCGCGCCTGTTCACTGTTGTCGTCATCCTCCTCCTCCTCCTCTTCATCCTCCAATAACTCATCCTCCTCGTTCTGTGCAACTCCCCCCTTGCAGGTGTCCACGGACAGTGGTGGGGTAGTGGTGGCGTCACCCACCATAGTTGCATGCAGCTCACGGTAGAAGTGGCATGTATGGGGCTGTGACCCAGAGCGCCCGTTTGCCTCCTTGGCTTTTTGGTATGTTTGCCTGAGCTCCTTGATTTTTGTACAACACTGCTCTGTGTCCCTGTAGTAGCCTCTTTCCGTCATGGTCCTGGAGACTTTAGTGTATGTATTTGTTTCTTTTTTTTTTGGAACGTAGTGCTGCCATAACAGATTCGTCTCCTCAACTGCAATGAGATCCAGTACCTCCCGTTCGGACTATGCTGGAGCTCGTCTGCGAATTCAGGACTGCGTGGTCTCTTGTGATGGTGGACTCTGCATGGTCGCCTGTGATGGTGGACTGTGCTGATGGTGACCAAACAGGAAATGAAATTCAGTAGTTCTTGGGGCTTTTACTGCCTACCTGGCTAGTGCATCGGAGTTGAGAGTGTTGTCCAGAGCAGTCACAAGGGAGCATTCTGGGATAGCTCCCGGAGGCCAATAACGTCAAATTGCGTCCACAGTACCTGTAACCCGGAACTGCGATCTCGATTTTAGCGCTACTCCACTTGCCGAGGTGGAGTACAGAAATCGGATTAAAGAGCCCTTTAAATCGAAAAAGCTGGTTTGGTCGTGGGACGGAATCAGTTTCATTTCGAATTAACTCAGCTAATTCCAAAATAATCACGTACTGTAGACCGGGCCATAGATTCTGATGCCAGAAATTACCATTGGGATCATCTAGTCTGACATCTCATATAGAACAGGCCAGAGCACTTACCCAAAATAATTCCTAGAGCATAGCTTTTAGGAAAACATCCAATATTGAGTTAAAAATTGTCAGTGATGGAGAATCCACCAAGAACCCTGGTAAGTTGTTCCAAGGGTTAATTACTCTCACTGTTAAAAAAAAAAAAAAAAAAAAAAAAATTTATACCTTATTTCTAGTCTGAATTTATCTAGCTTCCACTTCATGTTATATCTTTCTGGGTTAGATTGAAGAGCTCATTATTAGATATTTGTTCCCATGTAGGTACTTACAGACTGTAATTTAAATTGCCCCATAAACTTCTCTGTTTGTTTGAGCTCTTTGAGTCTGTCACTATAAGGCATGTTTTCTCATCCTTTAATCATTCTTGTGGCTCTTCTCTGACCCTTTTCCAATTTATCAACATCCTTCAGTTGTGGACCACCAGAACTGGACACGGTATTTCAGCAGAGGTCTCATCAGAGCCAAATACAGACTTAAAATAACCTCTCTATTCCTATTCAAGATTTCCCTGTTTATTCATCCCAGGATTGCATTAGCTCTTTTGGCCAAAGCATCACACTGGGAGCTCATGTTCAGCTGATTATGAACCACGACCCTCAAATCTTTTTCAGAGTCATTGCTTCCCAGAATAGACTCCCTCATCCTGTAAGTCCCTACATTCTTTGTTCCCAGAAGTATACATTTACGTTTGGCCATATTCAGATGCATATTGTTTGCTTGTACCCAGTTTACCAAGTGATCTAGATCACTCTGATTCAGTGACCGGTCCTCTTTATTGTTTACCACTCTCACAGTTTTCGTGTCATCTTCAAACTTTATCAGTGATGATTTTATATTTTCTTCCAGGTCATTGACAAAGGTGTTATATAGCATAGAGCGAAGAACCAATTCCTGTGGGACCCGCTGGAAACAGATCCACTCTGATGATTCCCAGTTTAGTTTTATTTTGAGACCTGTTAGCCATTTTTTAATACACATAATGCATGTTAATTTTATGTTCTATTTTTTTAATCAAAATGTCCTGCAGTACTAAGTCAAATGCCTTACAGAAGTCTTTATATTACGCCAACGCTATTACCTTTGTCAAACAAATTTGTAATCTCATTAAAAAAATTTAGTTTCACAGGATCTATTTTCCATAAATAGATTTGCATTAATTACATTATCCCCTTTTCGTTCTTGATTAATCAAGACTTTTGTCAGCTGCTCTATTATCTTGCCTGGGATTAATGTCAGGCTTATAATTACCTGGGTCATCTTGTTTACACATTAAAAAAAATTATCACATTGGCTTTCTTCCAGTGTTCTGGAACTTCCCCAGTGTGCCAAAACTTATTGAAAATCAACATTAATGGCCCAGCTAGCTCCTGAGCCAGCTCTTTTAAAACTCTTGAATGCAAGTTATCTGAACCTGCTCATTTAAAAATGTCTAACTTCAGTAGCTTCTGTTTAATATATTCCAGAGATACTAGTGAAATGGAAGGCATAAACGATGAGTTTGCATCATCTGTTTTTCCCCAAATATAGAACAAAAGTATTTATTGAGCATCTGCCTTTTCTGCATTATTGTTGACAATCCTACCACTTCCATGTAGTAAGTGACCAGTACAATTATCAAGATTCTTTTTATTCCTAATATATTTTAAAAAACTTATTCTTGTTGTCCTTAACTCTGCTGGCCATAGATTTCTCCTTGTGTCTCTTGGCTTCCCTTATCAGTTTTCTACAATTCCTAATTTTTGATTTATGCTCATTACTTCCCCTCTAAACCACATTGGTTTTTTAACCAGCATAGCTTTCTCCCTTAATTGTGGCTTTTCGGCATCTTGTGACATATACTTAAATGATTCCCAATTGTCATTCACATTTTTCTGATTCAGTTCTTTCTCCCAATTGATTTGGCTCATAATTGTTTTCAGCTCTATGAAACTGTCCGTATTAAATCACCAAGTATATAAATAACTGTTCTGGAATTTATTCTGCTTGCACATTATAAAATGTGATCAAGTCAAGATCAGTTCTACTTAAGCTACCATTAACCTTTAGTTCTGTGATCAGTTCTTCTTTATTTATTAAGACAAGGTCAAATATGGAATTCCCCTGTGTTGGCTTCAGCACTTTTTGAGTTAGAAAATTGTCATCTATAATATTTAGAAATTCCAAGTATGTTAAAGTACTGGCAGCATGAGACCTCCAGCATATGACACTCAAATTAAAGTTCCCCATGATTACACAGTTAGGGTTGCCAACCCTCTCGGTTTCACCCAGAGTCTCCCGGAATCGGGCTTTATCTTCCAGCGGCTACTGAAGCCAAATTGGGAGATTTTAGGCTGCTAAAAGTCCGGCGGCACAGCGGGGCTAAAGCAGGCTCCCTGCCTGCCCTGGCTCCGCGCCACTCTAGGAAGTGGCAGACACGTCCCTGCGGCCCTGGGAGGGGCAGGGGCAGCGGGTCTCCACATGCTGCTCCACCCCGAGTGCCGACTCCACAGCTCCTATTGGTCTGGAACTGCGGCCAATGGGAGCTGTGGAGGCAGTGCCTGCAGGCAGGGGCAGCATGCGGAGCCCCCTGCACCCTCAGGGGCTGCAGGGACATGCCAGCCGCTTCCAGGAGCAGCATGGGGCCAGGGCAGGCAGGGAGCCTGCCTTAGTCCCGCTATGCTGCCAACCGGGAGCCACCTAAGGTAAGTGCTGCCCTGCTGGAGCCCTCACCGCCTCCTTCACCCCAGCCCTGAGTCCCCTCCTGGAACCAACACCCCAAACTGCCTCCCGCACCCAAACTCCCTCCCAGAGCTTGCATTCCGCACCCCCTCCTGCACCCCAATCCTCTGCTCCAGCCCTGAGCCACCACCCCAACCCCGTGCCCCAGCTGGAGCTCCCTCCTGCACCCAAATTCCCTCCCAGAGCTGGCACCCCACACCCCTCCTGCATCCCTGCCCCAGGCTCAGCCCGGAGCCCCCTCCCACACTCTGAAAATTTCGCCCCTAGCCCAGAGCCCACACCCCTGTCCCAGCCCGGTGAAAGAGAGTGAGTGAGAGTGGGGGAGACCGAGTGCTGGAGGGAGGGGGGATAGAGTGAGCAGGGTGGGGCCTTGGGGAAGGGGTGTGACAAGGGTGTTTGGGTTTGCGAGGTTAGACAGCGACCCTACACACAGTTCTCCCCCCTCTCCCTTCACTTTATAGATAGGTGCGTAAGCAGGCAATCATCCTGTTCCTCAGAGTAATTTGGTGGTCTGTAGCAGAGACCAACTTGTACTGTATTTTGTGCTTTATCTGTTAAGACATTGCTTCATCATCATTCAAGATCATTTTCTTCCGAGTTATCAGTGACTTGGAAACAGGTAATGCCATTTTTTATGTAGAGCACTACTCCCCATCCCCCTTTTGCCAACTCAGTCCTTCCTAATAGCTTTATAACCATTGATTTTAACATTACAGTTATGCAAATCATCCCACTAGGTTTCAGTAATGCCAGCTAGACTCAATTTACGCTCATAAATGAGCGATTCCAATTCCTCTTGTTTCTTGCCCACACTCCTAGCGTTGGTGTATAGGCAATTCAGGAATTTCCTCTCTTTGTAGTTTCTTGATTAAATTTGTTCTCAGCATCTCAATTTTGTGCTAAGTGCTCTTATCTTTTTCTTTTTACCCTCCCTTTTGCTATTAGTTTAGCCCCGGGGTTCTCTCAACAAATTTTTTGGTCGCGTCAGAGGAAAAACAAATAAATATGCACATTTATGGCCAAATCATTGTAATTTATTTATTTAGGGGTTTTTTGAAGACTCGGTATTAAAAATAATGTACGGTGACTCTAGTCTTTACTGAATCTAAACAGAATAGAAACACAAATAAGGTGCTTTGCCCATTCTTGTCTTTTGTTGTTGTTTCTTTTACTTTTTTGGTTGCTTTTTTAATTTTAGACTTGCTGGCTAGTAAGTCTGCTGCTGTGAAAAGTGACACTTGTATGTTAATATCACTTTTCACAACCACCCAGCTACCTACTAAGTCTCCTGTGAAAAGTGATATTAACAAACATACAAATATCACTTTTCATAGCACACTTACTCAGCCCCGGCATGCCAGGGGACAAATTAAGCCCTGGATGGGGGATGTGTAGGGAAACAGGAGGGCAAAGGTAATAGGGGGAATGGATGGGGGGCTGAGGGAGGCAGCGGGGCCAGGGGTGATGGGGTGGGGGTGAGCATGGGGCCAGAGCCCACTGCCGCACAGCCAGGGGCCAGAGCCCGAAGCCCTGCACCCAGGGGATGGGGCCTGGGAATGGACCCCAGGGCCTGGAGATGGAGCCCGAAGCCCTGTAGCTGGAGCCTGCTGCCTGCCATGCCAGGGCTGAGCCCGACCCCCATGTCCCCAGGCAGGTGGGGAACTCACTGGCTGCCTGTTCCTCCAGTGTTTGTGTCTCCAGATGGGGCGAGACCCAGCCCCTGCTGGCAGCCTCAGGGGAGGGGCCACTTCTTCCCTCCCCCCAACCCAAATCACCACCCAGGAGGTTGTGGCTGCATGAAAAGCCACTGGTGGCTGCACATAGCCACAGTGGCCACATTTGAGATACATTGGTTTAGCCCTCTCTAGCCAGCCTGTCCCCACAGAGATTGGTCCCCTATCTACTGAGGTGGAGGCTATCCAAACTATATAGACCTCTCTCCTCACAGAAGGTGAACCTATGTTCCACACAACCAAAGCCCTACACCACTTACCTAGCCACAATTCACTTCCAAACACACCCAGCAAAGATGCTGAATGTGATAATGATTGGCGTCTGACCACTAGGAATTTCGCTAGCAATTCAATTCACATTGACCACCAAACGGCAACAACTTTTGATCCCCAGTGAGTTTGGCTGGATTTGAACTAGCAGTTTACACAAGAAAAATTTCAAATCCAGTTCCAAATCCCAATGTCTATACTTTTTTCTTTCTTGAATGCCTGATTCTCTTTTCACTCACACCAATTTGATTCTGTTGATTTCCCTAGAATTACTTCTGGTTTACAGTAGTAGGAGAGCAGAATTGGGCCCATGATGCCTGAAATGCACGTTTTTGTTTGTAATCTGGTGGTGCTTATGTATAGCATGGAACAAAATACAGTAGATCTGAAATTTGGATTGGCAGTCTTTTTTAGAATGCATAAATAAGAACAACTTTTTAGTAGTAAATTGAGCAAATGGGGCTTGCAAGTAACATGAGCAGTACAGCACTATTTTTTTTATTAGGATATAACTTTAATTAAATGTGCTAGGGTTTTCACATTCTGCTGCCTTTAGATAAGTGATTATATTGTAGCTGGGCCTCAATTTGAAAAATATTCGGCATCTTTTTTTTGGGAGCTTGAATCAGTTTGGTGTGGTAACTTGTCTTTGCATATGTTTCTTATTGCTACTGGCAATATGAGTAGGTCAGCTAACAGTTTATATTATCTGAACATATGCCCACAAAACGTCCGCTGAAATGAATGGAATGTGACTCTCTGTGAAGTTGGCATCTCTGTTAATCGAAGTCGTTCATCTTCTGCTATCCCCCACACAAATCTCCTTTTCAGTAGGCCACTTTCCTATAACTGTGGATAGTTTTTTGGTTGTTTGGAGGTTCCCCTCCTCAAAGTCCAGTTGGCAGATTTACTGCATGAGATATTTGCTAGCCTGCAGGAGAGGGTTGACCCAGTGGATCCTCTCAGCTTTAAGGGTTGGAGATGCAACCAGAATTCCAAGGAAATTCCCCAACTGACCCTGAAAAAGCCCTTCTGAGAAGAGTTACAATAGCAGGTTTGCAAACAGATGCCTCTAAAGAGTTGAAGTAGGCAGAGGTAGGTGATAG
Source organism: Chelonia mydas (assembly GCF_015237465.2). Classification (NCBI taxonomy): domain Eukaryota; kingdom Metazoa; phylum Chordata; order Testudines; family Cheloniidae; genus Chelonia; species Chelonia mydas. The sequence continues at coordinate 160,503,232 of NC_057851.1, forward strand.
GAGTTGTGTATTTGAACTATCCTCCCTTTTGGTCCTGTGAACAGATGTCATGGGAATAATCCTGGCCCAGCAAGGACCTTTTGTATCAGTAGTTAGGGCCAAAGACTCCCAGAAGCTGTTTTCTTTTTTTTTTAATTTCACAAAATGAAATGTTATGGTGTATTTTTTTTCACCCAGCTCTAGAAGGCGATTCTGATTCTGTCTTTGCCAGGGTCTGTTGATCAGTCAACTGCAGTTAACCTGGAATTTCTTGATGAGGCTGTTCAAGCTCCAGGATTTTCTGACCCAGGAACCTTTTATTTATGACTGCACTTAAAAGTTGGCATGGACAGCTTGAGTTTCTAAAGGGAGGAGTCTGATGGGTACAGTGCTGGCTCTTCATTTTCCTTCAGTTTTTCCTGGCTAGCCTGCTGAGGGTTTTTTGGTTGTTGGTTTTTTTTTTTCCCCCTTTGCAGGGTGTGGCAGATTTCCACTAAATGACAGTCTTCCAAAATATTACTCCTTAGTGAAACACAGCTACTGTATTTGATATTCTACCACAAGTAGATAAATGGCTGTCATTAGTATCCAGAAGCCTCAGGCTTCCATTGGTAGATTGGTTGGTGCAATTCCAGTGGAGCAAGTTAGAGTTATTCTGGTATTCGTTATCAGAATCTAAATTATTCCAGTGGCAGGGATGAAGGCTTGCCATACTCTCACTTATCATGAAATCATCAATATATACATTTTTATTTTTAAAGTGCCTTTAGATTAAACTATACTGATTGAATTACAGCTTCTAAAATCTGTTTCAGCACATCCAGGACCAGAAATCATAACACGATAGTAACACTATTGATGCCAATATGCTGAAGGTTGTATCTGGATGCCTGAAAGGACTGAACATTTCCCTTTTTTCTATTATTATTTCAAAACCTATCTGCAATGAGGAAAAGTTATTGCGCTCTCTTGGATGCTGTTGGCTTACCACAAACTCTTTCACATGGGTATCACCTCAGACTGGTGGAGAGTTGTCTACATTACAGAGATTCACCATTTCAGTCAGTGCTCATCAGCACCTTCCTTTGTACTCTCAGCATGTAGGCCAATGATTGAATCAGCACCGAAGATGAAAATATAAAAGACAGATGAATTTAAAAGAAAAAAAAAGGAAATACTTTTTAAAAAACACAACACACTCAACCTGTGGAACTCACTGCCACAAGATATAATTGATTTCAAGAGCAATTTAAATGGTATGGACAACAAGACTATCCATATTGGAGATGCTGATATTTAAAAAATAATTCTACCGAGGGATGTAAGCGTGCTGTTAAGAAGAAACTTCCCTTCTAGGCAGGCTATTCCATGATTGCCCAACGCAGGGTTTCTTGTTTCTTTCTCTGAAGAAGATACTTGCCACTCTCAGACAGAATCCTTGACTAGCTGGACCAGTGTTTTGATTCAGTGTGGCGCTTATTATGTTACTAATTTGATAGGTCTGTATTATGATCTAATCACTTTTAAAAAAATACTGAAATAGTAAAAGAGCGGAAGGATTGAATGCTAAAATCCTGTACTGTGCCTCTGATGGCCAAACTACCTCCCCTCCATTTTCTTAATGATTTTGATTGCTTCTATGTAACATTACAGCCATTCTCTTCTTTCCTCCATTAAAAAAACAAAACAAAACTATGTAGTTTAGCAGTTACCTAACAGATCGGCTTGGCTCCAAAGAAGTACCTAATGAGTTATTAAAAACTGCTGGTGAATCTAGTAATTACATCATTAGGGACAATTCTAAAGGCGTTGTACCTCTTGAGTAAGCAATGCACATTTTGTAAGCTACTACCAAGAACTTGTCGTTTTTCAAATACATCCAATGTAATCAAATTTAAAAAATCTTTCTTTTTAAAATATTCTTTAATATATTTATTTATACTTGGCAAAAATTCCCAGCAAAATCAGACTTGCATTTATTTTTAAAAAACTAGAAATAACATTTGCCAACCCTCCAAAACTGATGTGTCTGGCAAAGAAGCCCACACTTTTGATGCACAGTGGAGGCAAGTACAATAGAAATATTCAAAGTACATTACAGATCATAGAATCCCTTCAGTACATATTATATTTTATTGTTCTTTAGGTGACTTAACCAAAGAAATTAGATTCTCTGTTGCCGACAAATGTTGCAGGAGTGTAAAGGAAAGCAGCCTGATTGCCACTGATTGTGTTGTTTTCTTTTCTTCACAGTTGGATAGTTAAACATTCTTCATGATTTCTTTTCTTTTTGAATCTAACTTGGTGAATGTGTATGTTACGGGGATGCCCTATTCCTATGTCAAATATTTGCGCACACTTGGGGAGAATCCCTTGCACAGTATAGAAGATCTGCTGTAGCATCTCCTGAGGACTGGAAGCCAGAAAGAGGAGGGAGGGGTCCTGATTGATTTGTACAGCTTCCTCTGTCCAATGCCCATTCTTCTCTAGCGCTTGTGTAACCCACACACCTTCTGGGTGTGGTGTTCTGTCCCAGCTAGTGGCAACGGGAACACTTAGAGGGTGAGATTAATGAGTCTGCTCTACAGCCTTAGCTAACAGGCAGTTGGCTTTTAGCTCATGCTGTAGAGGCTCATGCACTAAGCTCCAGAGGTCCCCGGTTCGATCCTGCTCGCTGATGACTGCGGTCTGTTGGCGTAACACTAGTCTTACTGCAATGCCAGTTTATAAGCACCACAAGTCTTGAAATATTCATTTGGTTTAAGTTGAAATATAAGGGGCCGTATTTTTGGCTCTGGAGTTCCTGGGTTCTGTCTGCAGTGTACGTCTACATAGCCCGCGGAAGCAAGCCTCTGAACCCAGCTGAATGGTCTTGGGCTAACAGGGTTGGCGCTAGCGCTCTAAAGATAGCAGTGTAGACAGTGAATTGAACTTGCAGCTTGGGTTGGCGCTTGGGATCTGAAGCTTAGGGAGCATGAGCCCTGCTAACCAAATCTGTCAACCGGAGGCAGTACGCTATATGTGCAGCAGTTACATTGTCCTCCTCCCAAGAAGCAGAGATCAACAGAGTGCTTTGAATGCAATGTTTTCCTTACAGAGTTCTATCTGGGAGTTTGTAGCAAAAAAAGGGAAGGACCCAACACTGATATGGCTCTGCAGGACTGACTCGCATACCTGCTATCTTTGAATGCCCCCATAAACTTCTCAGGATAATCTCTCCTCCAATATTCACCATGCCTGTCCCTACTTTGCTTTTGAGATTTAAGAAGTCCACCACCCAAAATAACAAAAGTCTAAAACAAATGGGGAACCTAATTATTTCCTTGTTATAATAGGGGCACCGGTTATGCATCAGACAGAGTGTGGTGGTTGAAGCATCCCAGTAGGTGAAGTCATGTTACGAATACTAAACCAAAAATGTTGTAAACAAACATGACAATGAAACCAATATGAAAGATAGCGATGATATATGCTGTGCTAAATTTGCAATGAAAAATTATGTTGTCAGTTGGAGTTTCTCAAGATATACGGAGCTCTAGCTAAGACAGGCTCTGGATCATGGAATGAAGTTTTAAGCCTGCACCCTTTTTCCACGTTTTTAAGCTCATTTGGTTTTTCTCTTTTGTGGTATTAACTGATTGATATTGATATTGGCAGGTTTTGTATTTGAACAAAGTTCAGATACTTTCTGATATCTGCTTGCAGTTTTGTTACTTTTTAAAGAACGGGACTCACTTGATGAAGCAATAGAAACAAATATACTCGTAATGTTTTCTGTGTTTGCTGAATGGAGTTGTGGGAAATTATATCCTTGTAATTATGGTTTTGTTCAGACTTGTTGTCCACTCCCATTCCCCTTGGAATTAACTACAGGCTGGCATACAGCGGTAGACTTTATTAAACTTTAAAAACTATGCTCAAAAGTTAACCCAAAATTAGCAAAGAAGATTGAACCTCAGTTCTCAACTCATATTTTAATTCTCTCCCCTTTCCCCATAACTCTGAACCAGGGCTTCATAATTGTGAACTTCTTGATTTCTGCCATCTTGTGTAACAGTTTGTAGCAATGAGCAAACATGTTTTTGTCTATTATATTTGCTTATTTCTCCAACATATAAAACGTTGAAAGTTTATAAAATACATATTTTTATCTACTTTTCTGAGGCAGTTTCTCTGAAGTGAATATTTATTTAGGCAATTTAAAAAAAAAGTTTTATTCATCTAGGATTCTAAGTGAATATTTAATTTCTGTTAAAACAAAAAACACATAATCTTGGCTAGTGACATAACGTTTAATTAATATAATTTCATATGAAGGAGCCCTAAGGATTTCACAGCTTATGGGCCATAGCCTGACTCACCTGCAGAACGGGCACAGAGCCAGACCATGGCCTTGCAGCATGGATGAGCTTTGTACCTATGGAGCGGTAGTGGAGTCTCTCCTCTATTCCACCCCTTCCTAGAAAGTGGAGCCCATCACTTCTTCCTCACAACACATATGATCTAGTGTGATGTCAAGGAATTGGTGATTTCCCAGGGACTCTGCATGTTGGAGTATGACCATCCCCTATCTAGGAATAGAACCAGAGTCGGCACCCAGCAACAGTCCCAACATTTGTTCAATCCCATGGCAATTCCCATGGCAAAGGTGATGTCAGAGCCCCTTATTATCTCTCAATCTCAACAAGCTTCTCCCAACCGTAGCAGGCTTCTAGATTTTACTCTGCTCCTGTCAGGGCTACATTTTTCTACTGTACCCTTGGAGGGGTTGTGCATCCATATTATTCTCCTGCAAGCAAATGTTTTCCACCCAAAAAGAAAATGCTGTGTTTATAACTTTTTGCTAATTTCAGATAGCCATTTTTTTTCATGGTAGCTTTTGATACCCATCCCCAACAATCAACCCCCTTTAAAAATAAAAAACAACCACCAGCCAAAGCTAAGACTGGAATTTTGGGCCTAAACTCAGCTGTTCATATTCCTTTAAAATAGATCAAAGAGTGGGGATGCCACACGTGTTTTTTAAAATTAACAAAGTGGCTTTGGAATCATAGGTACCAAATTCCCCTCTGCCTGGTGGGTGCTCGTCCCTGCCCCCATTCCACCCCCAAGTCCCCTGCCCTGCCCTGCCTCTTCTTCACCTCCTCCTCCCCTGAGCGCGCTGCGTCCCCGCTTCTCCCCCCTATCTCCCAGAAAGTCCTAAGCGCCACCAAACAGCTGTTGGGAGGAGGCTGGGAGGGAGAAGGAGGAGTGGGAACGTGGCGCGCTTGGGGGTGAGGAGGGGGGAGCTTGGCTGCTGGTGGGTGAGGAGCACCTGCTAATTTTTCCCAGCCCCGGAACACCCATGGAGTCAGTGCCTATATTTGGAATTATACCCATCCCGAGCCAGTTAATTTCCTTTTTTAAAGAAAAGAATGATTGGCTGAAAATTGTCCAAGCAGACCTTTTGTTTTGTAAATATAAATAAATAAATTGTTCCAGGTTGAGCCCTTGCATGCCAAAATCTCAGCCCACAGCATACGTTTATGATCAAGTTATAAATTCTGAAAATAAGGGTTTATAAAGAAAATGGTGACCACCTAGTAGAAATAACATAAGCAGCTATGACTTAACTCTTTGTGCAAGAGTACTATAAAGTGACAGTACTTAAAAACTTGACAGATACGTTAGATAGCCAAGGGTGTGATCTAAAGTCCACCTTCCATTGACTTCAATGGGCTTTGGAGCAGAGCCTAAATAAGGATTCTTCTTAGCATGTACCCAATGTGCCTCAAGTGGCACATGATCAGGATTCATCACCAAATTTGGTCGCTGGTTGGATCATTAGCTTGCCCGGCCCAGGCTGGGTACTGATGGGGGGAGCATGACATGAACGCTGATCCATGCCCCCCAACTAAGGATTGCAGTTGGCTAACTTCCATATCTGTAGTATTTCCTACAGCAAATATGGGGAAGTACAAGGGAATACTCTAATAAATACTGAGTTAACAGTATGTATTTTCGATAAGGTTGGTAGGTGTTACATTTCTACTGCTTTATTTATTTATTTATTTGGATTTCTTTCTTTTTATCATGGGTGCTTATATATCGGGAACATTAGCAAATATTAGAAAATAAACTAATAACCAATCTCCAGACCCAACAGCAGCCAGTCAGGTTTAATATATGCTATCCGTTTAATACAATTCAACGCCGCACAACACAGTGCCTTATACAGGTGCTGTAAAAAACATTCAGGTCAAGATTTTAAAAAGTGACTTGTGCTTGTGGGTGTCCCCATTTTTGGGTGTTCAGTGTGAGATACTATAAAGGAACCTGGTTATCACAAAGGTGGGTGCTAAGAACTTTCCTAAAATCAAGCCTTCTAAAGGTGTTGCAAGTTAAACACGTAGAACAGAGGTCCCCAAACTGTGGGGTGTGCCCCCTAGCGGGTCGTGGAGGAACGTTCAGGGGGACACGGCAGGGCCTGGGCCACCCCCCACAGGGGGCATGGAGGGAACACCACCCAGCCCCACTCCACTCCCATCTCTGCTCCGGATCAGCCTCAGCCCCCAACTATGGCCTGGCCATGACCCTGGCCCCGGCCCCTGGCTGCGGCTCCATTCCTGGCTCCAGCCCCAACCCTCGTTGTGGCCCCAGCCTCAGTCCTCTTACCCCTGTCCATGACTCCCCCCGCCGGAGCCGCAACTCTGCTCCCGGCCCTGACTCTGGGGATCAGGGGCACAGAGAGGGGCAAGGGGGGGGGCATGACAATGAAAGGTTTGGGGACCACTGGTCTTGAATTTTGAGGCACCCAAAATCACTAGTTACTTTTCAAAATCTTGTCATGACGTCTGATGCAGGTACTGTGGTATCATCGTATATTTTCTGCTGTTTGTGTATTCTGCAGTGTGGCTTGTCTCTAGTTTTTGCAGGAACTGTGGTTGAAATCCTGGCCCCACTGGACTCAGTGGCAAAACTCCCATGGACTACAAGTCATTTAGTGTGCAGATTGTGAAATTGTAAGTGTAGTGTCCTCCTACCTCCATTTAAGGTGATGTCAAAGGCAAGTCTGGCAGTCTTTCTGCCTGCCTCTGGTGCCAATTTTTTTGCAATTTCAGATTATCTATGTTTTGCACAGTAAAGTGAATTCCAGGCCACACAATCCAAGAGTTGTGAAATTTGAGATTGGAGGTAGAAAGGCCAAGCATAGAGGCTATGTGCTATTCTCATTGGCTCATGCTTTCCTTTCTCACAATCAGATTGTTCAGAGCACTTTGAAATTAATGGGAGTCTTTCAATTTTCTTTGGTCTTTATGTGCATGCCAAATCAAAATTTATAACGTGAAACTGGTTGTGAGTTACCAGAGCACAAGAAAATGTGTGAAAAAAATTTAGCTTTGATTTGATTTATTTTTTTAAGTCTAGTAACCCAAAATTATCTGCAAAGGTTTTCTTCACCTACTTCACCTAAAATTCAACTTTTGGGCTTTAAGTAAACTTGAAAAATTTCAGCTCAAAGGGGAATTTCTCTAATTTAAGGAAATGAAAATGGGCTTTACACTGAAAATGCTGCCTTGATCAAATTATAGTATTGCTACTATTGCTGTAATCCTGAGAATGCAGGTCTCATCAGAACTTTGGTGCTGTCTAGTGGCAAGATCCTGAATCTCATTTGTTCTGATTTAGGAGTTCACTCTAGAAGAATGTGAAAGGTTTTATTAGATTAATGCAGCATACAGAAATGTCAGATGGCACTTCGAGCTACTTGCTCTTACAGTTGGAACAAGGATCTTTTCTAATACTGTTAGGACTTGTCTACACAAACAGATTACTGCTTTAACTCTGTATAGTAAAAGCAGTACAATTCTCCTAGTGTGGATGCAGTTATACCAGCATAACTGTTCTTGTACATACAGGAAGAGGGATAAGCTATACCACTATAAGGCACACTAGAAGGATTGTACACATTTTAACTATCTTGGTAAAAATCAAACCTGTAACAGAAACAGTTGTACTAGTACAAATTTAGACCAAGCCTAATTCCATTTCCTGTTATCCTCCATATTCTGTCTGTGCCTTCCTCCCAGACTAATTTCATTCTGTTGCATGTGATCTGGGAATATCATGATGTATGTTCCAAGAGACAAGCTTTCGAGCTTACACAGAGCTCTTCTTCAGAAAGGTTCTCTCTGTCACCAACAGAAGTTGGTCGAATAAAAGACATTACCTCAACCACTTTGTCTCTCTAATATCCTGGGACCAACATGGCTACAACAACACTGCATACAAGGATGTACGTTCCTCAGTTGCACCTACAGAATTTATGGGTGGATGCAATTCCAGAAGCTGTCACTCTTGTGGTGTGGTCCAATAAGCACACAATGGAATTCTGATTTCTCTCTCTTGTACAGTTGGGAACAATGGTCCTGATAGGGATCACACTGGTGATTTTAGTCTATATATTTAAAGTGCTATAATTAAGGTTCTGTGTGTGGCATCTGCAACATGCACAGTACAATTTAAGTACACAACCTTTGCGTAAAAATGTTCTGTCTTCAGCAATCTTTGTTCTGTAGAAAATATCCAAGTGTATAAACTTTGGGTCTCGTTTTGTTGTTTCACTTATTCACAGGTATCAGTATTACCTACAAGTGAAAAAAGATGTTCTTGATGGTCGATTGCGTTCTTCGTTGGATCAGGGGATCCGGCTGGCTGGCTTAGCTGTGCAAGGTAAAATTAAATTACCTGCTAGTCCTCTTCCAACATTGCCCTCTATAGTTAATTCCAAGTGTTCATTTGACACTAATTAGGCCCAGCCCAATTCATGTTAAGGATCATTAGTCTTTCCATTGATTTCAGTAGGACTAGGATTGGGCTTTCTTTACTTTACTTGATTTACTTTCAGGTGTAAGATCATGGGCTGGGATCATAGGTACTATATAAGCACTGTTCAGCTCCAACATTGGATTTTCTGGATTAACAACAAACAAATCTAGATTCTTCTTGTAATAATAGTGGACTACTTTGTAAAATGATGAGAGCTGACTGTTTTTCAAACTTTGTTTTCAGTGTAATTCCATTTTCAACCTGAATTTAATTTTGCCTTTAATTAAAAATTCACTTTGCTGTAGCGGGCACTTCCTATCAGAAGTACTATAGAGTACATAATAGTGGTTATTACAGCTGTTTATTATTGTGATTTTACTCTTAGCCTAGTAAGGAGAGAGATAAAAAGTATACCTATAATATAGAAAAATAAATGTGTATTAGGTTATATCATCTCTCAGACCGTCTAGTTCTAATAGACTTTAATAGGCAGAATTTCAAAACTTGATGCAACAGATGTGCCTGCTGAAAAGAATCCAAATGTAAATGTTCAAATCAGGTAATTGTACATACAAATAATAGCTAATATTATTAAAATAATAGCACAGTTACTGGCTTCTCAAAAATTAAAAGATTTTTGTGGTACAACAGGTCCCTAGACATTTTTGAAACCTATTTGAACATATGACCATCCTGTCTCTGCTTATTTGTAGAGCATTCTGTTGCTGAAATGAAATTTTCTAGAGCTTAATTTGTGACCTTCTGGAACTTCCATTTCTGTGTGATCTAGTGGTTAGAACAAGGATCTAGCAGTAGAGAACTTGTGTGCTACCTCTGACAGCCACTGACTGGCTCAAAGGCCTTTGCAAGTCTCTTGTGGATTGATTTTCAGATCTGCTGAGCATCTTCCATCCCTACTGACATCAGTGAGATCTGTGGATGCTCACAACCTTGAAAGCCAGATCATTAATTACTCTTTGTTTCAGTTTAGGAATACTAATATCCACCTGTTTAGAGCACTTTGAGTGCCCAGGATGAAAGCTGTTGAATGGGTGAAGAGTAGTAGTATTCAGTAAGTTAATATGATCTTTGCCAGCGCTGGTAGAAATACCATTTTAATGTCCTATTGGGTGTTCAAAAACAAAAGGAAAAAAGAAATCCTAATGTTTTCTTCTGACCATTGCCCTGAAATCTTTTAGTATAATTGAAAAGATATGTCCACCTTGAACTTTTCAGTATGGTTTAATGAGGTTTTCCTAAAGTACAAGGCCAAGAATTGGTGATGGACAGACACCAAATTGGATTACTCTGTCTCAGTTTGGGACCTTTCCAGTGGCTTAACATATACTTGTCCATTCTCCTGTCTTTGTAAGTGGTTTGAATAATAATCACTTCTTTTGTTGTGAATTTTCTGCATAATCTGTTATCATGATAGATAGCTGCATCTGACACTTCCATTTTTGTTGCTTACTCATGACATTGTGTTGCTGTCTTTTATCTTTTGCACATGATCCTGTAAAGAGACTTGGAATATATTCAATTATTTTTAATGGCGTACTTTGTGTTTTATGTCCATTTTGATTCCCTGTGTATTTTAAAACATAACTCTGAGGTGAAACAAAACGAAACAGCATTTTTGGCATCCTGTGCTATGTGAAATTGTCTAGAAGCTTAGCAAGAATGTTTGGCTACTGTGATTTATGGTGGGGATTTCCAACTTCTAAATACTAGTATATTGTAGATGGGGTTTGATCTGGTTCAGTTAAAATAAAATAACTTTTCAGCAAGTTCATTCTTTAGTTATAAGCTGTTGTGTATTTAGCAAATAGATAAATCTAGACGTGGCTTTTTTGAGGTGCGGGGTGGTTTTTGTTTGGGGTTTTTGTGTGTGCGTATTTCAGAAGAAGCATTTTAATTTTTAGGAAGCACTTTCAAAACTGCACTATTTTAAGAACATTTAAATCATAATAATCCTTTGGGTGTTGCATGTGGGTGACTAAGAGCAGTGCTGTGAGTGCCAAGATTGTATCCGCTCCTTAATGGATAGAGAGAATGGGGGGCAAATGAGAGGGAATTGCCAGGATGAGGGAATAAAGTATTAAACTAGCGCCCATGGCAGGAACTTTTGGCTAGCCTGGTATATATCAGTCTGGGATGAGAAGGAAAATCCAAGTTTACTTAAAGCTCTGCATTGATATTGTTAATTTTCAAGGGATTTCAGCCTCCTGGGATGTTAAATCTAGCACCTTTCACATAGGTCTTTGTGGTGTTTTAGCAAAGACTGAGTGAAATGTTCAGGGCCACACTGTACTATGTGTTAGGGGAGGATGGAAGCTATGAGGAGCAAAATGCCTACCAGAAGCCACCCCATCTCTTTTGGGATGGCAGCAGCCAATGAGGCATCAGTATGGAGTAGCAATCCCTGTGCTCCAAGGAGTGGGGCACTGAAAAAAAGGAGAGGATCCTTGTGTAATTGTGCCAAGGTCAGTCTTTAACTGGTCTTTAGTGACACCATTAACTCAGGTATGGACATTAAAAAAAAAAAAAAAAAAAAAAAAGAGAGTTTTTTAAACTGGTGTTCAAGGCCTCAATCCTACAAACACTTTGGTTTCTGTGGGAGAACTCACACTTAAAGTTAAGCATGTGAGTCAAAGGTTCACAGGATTGAGGCTTTAGTATCCATGGAAAGTGCTATGTAATATGAGTAAATGTGATGTTGTTTTTTCCAGCGGATTTTGGTGACTATAATCAGTTTGAATCTCATGATTTCCTCCGAGAATATGTTCTGTTTCCTATGGTGAGTTACTTTTTTCCTCTCTTTATTTCATGGTCTCCTATGAGTAATTTCTCCATCCCTCAGAGGTGGTGGTGTTGATAGTTCAATGAAAAGAGCTAGTGCTAAATTTTTAAATGACTAAAGTAAGCTTTGCCTCCAAAGAGATTGTTTCATATGGTTTTAGCTAAACAGCTACATTTACCATTACCAACTACATTTAGCTAAACAACTACATGAAGCATAAATTTAACCCTTTGTGAGCTCTATTCATGCTTATTTCTCCCCTAGGAACAGATTTCAGTAGAGTAAATATATTTACTTGAACAAAGTATAAAGTTATACAGCATTTAACATATTCCTGATGGGAGTCTGTGGGCAGTATTGCAATAAAAACAGTAAATAATAATGGGATGTGAGGACTGGCTCATATAACAAATGCAGACTTACAGAGCAAATCATATAGTCCTTACTAAAGAAAAATTCCCACCAATATGGATCAGCCTCTTCCCTGAATAATAGGTGAATGAGGACTTCAGGGTTTGGCCCACAGTAAGTGTGCAGTAAAAGTTATTCAAATCTAAATCTGAAACTATCGAATCTTTCAGATATTTAATGAACTATTTTATGTCCATTGATAAATTCTGCAGAGAAATGTAAAATTGCTGCCATAAGACAGAATGAGGTAAGATACCAGCTACTTTGACACCATAGCAATGAGCAATTGATGGGAGAATGAATAACTTTAACGAGCTTAACCTTCATAAAATTTCAACGATCAGGCTCTGATCTTGACGTTCTTTCTGAGTTGAAATTAAATGTGTAGAGATTGTAAAGCTATAGGTGTTTTCATCAGACAGCAAGAGTGGCTGAGAAATGGCAATTGAATGTCAGTCATGTGTGCTGGGAATTCAGAAGTATCTGAGAGAAAACTGCAAGTGGAGGGGGAAAATAACGAGCCTGCGTAAGTGTAAGAAGCCATATGTTGTGTATGCCGTGGCAGATGGCATTTAACTTCCACTGAGCAACGCATGTAGAGTGACTAGCAGAATTCTTGTTTTCATGAGGCCTTTTTTTTCTCATTTACTACTAGCTATTTTGGTGTTACTCCATGAGGGGTATTTTTTATCATATTGTGGGTAACAGCCTGGGGCAAGATTATGGCGGCACTGTGGACAGAGAGATATGCAGTGCGTGTACCACTGTGTGCCCACATTTCAAAGGACTACACTCCTACTGAGCTTTTTCAATACACTGCAATTAGTTTTCTGTCAATAGAAAAAATAAAGATGGGTCTCAAAGTTTGGATGAACTTCTCCCTAGTTTGAGGGAGTTTGAATCCAGTGTTCTGGATTGATACCTTCTTTTTCCATTCCTGCCCTCTGTTGTTGTTTAGACTAGGTTGTTTGACTTCTGCTTTGCACCTGCCATCACGCTGTCTCTTACCTACCTTTTATGTTGCTAATACTACTATTGTATTATTATGTATTAGCTGTATTACCATAGTGCCTAGGAGCCTAGTCATGGGCCAGGGCCCCACTGTTCTAGGTGCTGCACAAGCACAGACATCCTCCAACGCTGAAGAGGGGTATTGTTGCTGCCACTTCCAGCCGAAGCAGTTACCCTTGGAGCATGTTGTCCTCCAGCATTGAGTCACCTATTCTACTTCGTCCTTTCCCCGGGCAGGGTTAGGTAACATAATGGTAAACCCCCCTATACTAGCGCTGTAACCACTGCCAACTGTTGTAGACTGCCCCAGTGCTAGAGCAGCGGTGAGGAGATTTGTGCAGCTCTTAGGAGTAGATGAGGTCTCAAAGGGGAACATTGATTTGCTGAAAAATACATTATTGCAGTGTGCTGGTGAATGGGGGAGGGGCAGCTGCATTTGGACTGTTTGATCTTGTGAGGCTACATTATGTGTCAAATGGCATTTCTTCAGTGAAAAGAACAAAGATATGTACATAGAACACCCCACAGGTGTGTAGCTGTGTACAGGCACGTACCATGTCATTTTTCATTAGCGTGATACCACTTTGACATTTTTCTGTGGCAGAAACAAATATTGCAGGGAGGCCTCCATTGAGCAAGAAAAAGGCAGTTTAGCCACATACAATACACACAGCCTTGAGGCGTATTTTTTTTATATGAATATAATCACTTTGAGGTTTTGCTAGGTAACTTTTTAATTTTCCCTTTTTTTTTTTTTTTGGCTTTGATTTTATGACCAAACTTCTTTTGTCTTTCCTCAATTGATTTCAGAATTATTCCTGCCATACGCACACTAGCACATTTACAAAATGTACAACAATTTCCTCATCAACTGTGTGTTGAGAACACAAGGCAAACTTTACTATGCACTTAAAGGAACAGCAAAGCTTTTGATCCTCCTTTTTTGAAACAGTTACTAAAACAAAAGAGTTAAGTCTTTCTGTTCTGTATTTGGGAAGAAATTTCTAGCGCCCTTTTTGTTTTGAATTAACAATCTTCTTAAAATTTCCAATCCCCCTCCCCAAGTTTTCCCTGAAGCTCTGGTACCTTGCCCTCAGAAAATTTTTGGTAATAACAAAAAAATCCAGATTTCCATTGCAATCAGTATTAGGTATCTTCACTGTCCTGCAAGCTTAAAGACACGTGGCAACCCTAAAACATACACCATCACAATGTGTCTGTTCTGTGTTTTGCTTTGTTTCTTTCCTGATTAGTATCCCTCAATAAACAGAGTGTTCTCGTTTGTATTCTTATAGGACTGGACTCAAGATGAAGCAGTCCTGGAAGATCTGACTCAAAAGGTAGCTCAGGAACATAAAACTCATAGGTGAGTCCCAAAATGTTAAGATACAGGTCTGTTCTGTTTTCACTGGCAGTAGGAAACTGATACATATGGCTATTGTTCTGCTACTTTAAGTTGAGTTTTTATTTAGTCTGTACAGAAAGTTTAATCAGCTTCTCACAAAATTTTACAAATATAAAATAGCCCTGGTTGCCAACCTGTGTTTAGACATTGGAATAGAAAGTGCCTCTTTGTCACATTGGTTGCTCCTCTCTAGATTTGGATTGTGCTTTCTACATCCTACTAATGACAATATAGAGAATGAACTAAAATGTCTGTCTCATCTTGATAATATAAGTAATGATCTGTTTTTTAATTATATTGTACATTTTCTTCAGAATCTCAGTAGTATCTAAAGTGAGTCAATCTAGATTATTCTGGCTCTGCCATTTTTTGGCTAGAACCTTTAATATGACTTGTTACACTGAACAATTTCTTGCTGTCTTATGTTGTTTTAATTGTAGTGGCGTACCAGCAGCAGAAGCTGAACTTATGTACATCAGTGAAGTGGAACGTCTGGAAGGGTTTGGACAGGAAAGCTTCCCTGTGAGGGTATGGGGCTCTAGTTACTATTATTTACATAGCCTTCTTACAACCCCCATCCAAAAAAAAAAAAAAAGAAAAAAAAGAGACAATAGAGGGGTATATGGTGATGTGTGTGTATAACTCATGTTATTGTAAGCAATATGTGTACATCCAAATGAAGAATGAACCCTTTCATGTACCAGAAGATAGAGAGAGGAAGTGTTTTCTAACAGAGCAAGGATTCAAGTTCTGGACATTCACTATCTAGCACCTTGAGTAGTCCTATATACCTGTGCAAAGTCAGTGTAAAACATTACCAGATTGGAATGGTAGTGCTTTAGATCCGTTTTGCACAGGGGTAAATGACTATATCAGGAGCACAGCAATGGAGAATCAGGGCCCTGATTTTATTCCAGCACTGCCATTGATTTTCTGAGTTACTGTTGTTAAAAGTCACTTAACTGCTGTATCTGAATTTCCTCATTTGTGAAATGAATATAACAACTCTTGTTCACTTCACGGGAGAGTTGAGACTTTATTAGCTAAGGTAGGATGTTTAGATGTGGTTTGTATGACCGTACTAGCTTCTGTCAACTGAACAGAAGCAAGGTAACGTTAGGCTAACAACTGTTGTGTTTTTTTTTCAGGGTTCTTAAATATATTGTTGTCCTTTTTATGTTGCATTCCCTTGAATTTTTAATTAGTTTTCCTTGTCTTAATGCCCCATGCTGCCATCTGCAACCTGGTTAAGTTTGAACAGCACATGTCACTATGATCCACTGGGTGGCTAAAAAATTGAAGAACACTTTTAGCCTGTTCTGCAATTGCAAACTCTCCTTCTGTGGTTATTTGTTAGAAATACTGGACTGCTCAACAGTTCTGCTTGTCCCTGACCCCAGGCACTTCCTAGTAAAAGTGTTTTTCTGCCTCTCCTGCTACTGAGATTAAAAAATAAGAGAACCCTGAAGTTAGCCTGAAGGGACAAAAAAACCAAACAGACTGGCTGATTGTACTTTGGATCTTGTGATGGCCTCCACTGAAGTTAATGGCTTTTTCACTGGAAGGCAGAAATTATGTGGTCTTCTGATGTCAAATCTTTATGCATCTAAAAGAAATGAAAGCTTTGTTCTGGGATTAATTCCCATTAAAACTCTAGACTGTGGCAACTTGTTTCTTTAACAGAATTTCTCATTCTGCCTTGTTGTTGTTGTTGGTTGCTGGGTGAAGCACCAATTGCATGCTCATACAGTGCAAGACGCAGAAAAAAACCACCACCCTCCCAGGAGAGCTGGCAGGATAGACGTATGGACAAACATAGTGTATTGAGAGACCCTGGAGAAAGTTCTCTTTTGGAGATGGGCATTTGAGAGCTGATTCCTTTTTTCCTTCCTTTCTTCCTTCCTTCCCCACCTTTTAAAAAAAAATTAAAATAAAATCTTCACCATCTCTTTGCTTATTATAGCTCTTCCCATGATTAAGCGGAGAATGTCCAAACCACAGCAGATTTGGAGTATAATTTGAAGAATTCTGGTGTGTGCAGCATTGGGAATCTGCATGTACAGGGCTTGAAAAATGTACCAGACATCTACTTACTAGGGGATTAACCCTTGCTAGCTAGAAATAAATACAAAATGCACGTGTGGGGCACACTACCAGCGAATCTTTGGGACAAAATCTAGACGTGTGTTCATCCACAAAGCCTGAGAATGAGAAGGTAGCTAGGATTTTGAACAGGGTGTTGTCTTGGACACTGCCAATGGTATTCATCTTTTTGTATTACCCTGTTGGTAGTAGGCATCTGATAAAATTGAAGCTCACCACTCTCCAGAAGCTGGAAGGGATACAGGATTCCCTCTCTTCTCAAAACAGCAGTCAATGAAGAGAGATAGGTTAGAGAGGTCCACCCTCTATCTCTTTTCCAACATGTCCTGAATGGTGTGAGGGTGTTGGGGAACAGAAGGGAGTCTCCTCTATTCCTTCACCTTCAATCTGTTTTGGTCCCTTTGGCCCATATACTGTGTGTGTCTCAGCCATGCCTGCCTCAGCTGCAGCTCAGAGAATTCTCCCATAGCAGCAGCAGAGTGATGGTGTCACTGTGGCCCACCCAGCACTGAAAGTCATCTTAATTTCATGTTCTGAAGCTTTGCAAACCAGTAAGCAGCAGCTGAAGCACTTGGACTACCTGCCTACAGACTCAGGAAGACAACACTGCATCACTTCACATTTGGCTCATGTTGGATTTATCTCTTGGCAATCATAAGAGCTATAGACATATTTATTTTTGTAAAATCTTCAGAAATGTGATGGCGTAAGCACCAGCCCTCTCCAGGGAAAGCTTTCCACTTGGCACTAGCAAGTGAATTTTTTCAGGTTTTGTATATGGGATGTCCCTGTTTAGCTATTTCATGCCATTCTGGACCATGTTAAATAAGAAGCTCAAAGTGCCTATTCTGTACAAAATAGGAAAAACAAAAATGTTACTTTGTATTTCAAAGAACTGAATTCATGTTATCTTCAATAAGTGAAGGTAATATTACTTATTGTAAAACTAATTCTTGATACACCTCTACCCCAATATAATGCGACCCGATATAACACGAATTCGGATAGAACGCGGTAGAGCAGCACTCTGGGGGGTGGGGATGCGTGCTCTGGTGCATCAGCGCGTCAGCGTGTCTGGCTCCGACAGGCTGCTCTGAGCGGCATGTTAAGGGTGCTGGGCCGGGGCCGAGGGGTTGGATAAGGGGCAGAGGGGTTGGGTAGGGGGTGGGGTCCTGTGGGTGATTAGGAACGGGGGGGTTCTCTGGAGGGGGCGGTCAGGGGACAAGGAGCAGGGGGGCTTAGATAGGGGGTGGGGTCTTGGGAGGGGTGGTTAGGGGCGCGGGGTCTCTCGAGGGAGTAGTCAGGGGACAAGGAGGGGGACAAAGAGCAGAGGTGAGTACTGCATACACCGTGTTAGTTCTAACAAAAATGATTTGCTGACTATTAATAACGGAAATGCTCGAGGCCAAAGCAAGTTCGATATAACTCAGTTTCACCTATAACGCGGTAAGATTTTTTTTTGGCTCCTGAGGACCGCGTTATATCGGGATAGAGCTGTATTTATACAGTGGTTTACATCTTAGAAGCACTGTATAAATAGTCCTGTAAGGTAGGTAAGTATTATTTCTTTTAGAGAAGGGCAAATTGAGTCACAGAGGTCCAGAGTTGCAAATACAGATCTACTGTTTTGCATCCACAGATAACAGGAATAATTCTTTTGGGATGCAATTTATCATTTAAATGTATGAGTACCAGATTGCATCCACAGATCAGATACTTAGACATCTAAGCTACCTAAATTGTGTCCCCGGGTATTTGCACCTATCAAAATGGAGGCCCATTTAAAACCAGTCTGAAAATCTGGCTCCAAAAGGTCAAGTGAATGGTCCAAATCCATATAGTATGAATTAAAATGCAGGAATTTCAGACTCTGTCTACTGTTTATTCCACTAGAGCACACTAATTTCCCTTAGGTTGCTCCATACAGTAATCCTTTTTAGCCACATGGCTTATATTCATATGACATTTATTTTGAATTACTGTGTAAATACCTTGTAAATAAGAAGCAATTGCTCTGCAGACTGTGGAGGTTTTTGGTTAGTTAATGTACAGACAGACTCTGAATGCCTGATATGCTGTACATCTTAGGGGATGATTTTGATTTAAACATTTTATTGTAGTTCCATGGGCGTTCTTCATGTAAAACCAGTTTTTGTATTAATTAACTAAATGTTTGTTGTTTTTGTGCAGGACAATCATGGAAATGATATGCATCTTGGCATTTTCTTCATGGGAATCTTCATAAAAAATAGAATTGGAAGGCCAGCAGTGATATACAGGTACCATCAAGAGACATCTGCTTTTAATGTGAATTCCTTTTACAGGAAGCTGTGCTTTTTTTCCAATGACTTCAGCATCAAGTGTGGCTTCAGTGGGTCTGTTTCTGTGAGTAAAGGAGTACTGACATGAGTAAGGATTTTCAGGATTGGCCTCTTGGCCATAAAAGTCTATGCAGTAAAGGATAGTCTGTGATAGATGTCTGTGAATGGGGTTGATGTCTAGAGAGACAAGGCTATCATGTACACTTGAATTGCTTATGCGATTTTGATGCCTTTTCTCCTCTTGCCTTTCTAGGGTCAGTTTATGCTTAAATCACTTATTTTCTTGCACCTGAAAGCAAATACGTTAGACTTCAGTGGGGACTGCTAGGTGTGTACACTTCCATAGGTCTGGAACTAGGGATGGTGGCGGTGCTGCAGCACCCCCTGGCTTGAAGTGGTTTCCACTATATACAGGGTTTACAGTTTGGTTCAATGGCTCTCAGCACCCCCACTAAACAAATTGTTCCAGCACCCCAAAATCAGGTCACTTATAAGGGTAAAGGAGCTGAATTTTAGGCTCATTTTTTAAATTCTTGACCATTGTCTTTTCTTTATGTGTGTGGCACTATGTTCATTTATGGAGCTATCTAAATAATAATGTGACAATGATCCATGAGAAACTAGGTTGAAACTAACTCATTTGGCATAGGACACTGAGCAGCCTTCAGATAAAGAGTTTCTGAGATCAGAATCTGGTAAAGTGATATCTGAATTTAAATTTGGCCCTTGTTTTTCTCATTGTGGGATTACCCAGTGTTGCTAATGCAAAATTTGAGCCTCTGGCCAAAGGATTGTTTTATCAATTCCAGTTGTTTAAATTTTGTTTATCTTTTTGTTATTCTATCCAAAAAAACCCAACTTTATTGCTCTATCAAAAAAAAAATGTAACAAAAAGCTTTGAGTCAAATCCTTGCCTCTTTGAAGACAGCGGCAAAACTCCCATTGATTTCAGTGGAGCCAGGATTTCATCTGCCGTCCCCATTTTTTATTGTTTCTGTGGTCTCATGGGTTATTTTTGTTTATTTCATTGTTATCTTAGAATGATAAACCACAATCTGTGCGATTTGTTTCTGACCAGTGCTCTTGGTGTGTGAATGTTTGTACAGCACTCGTAGTAAAACAGATGTTTTAAGGAGTCATACTGTAGTTTTTAGCCAGTGGTTGGAGCTTTTTTTCCAAAGACCTTAACATTTATTTTAAAGGGCTTAGATTATTTTTTCCAACATCATCAAGATTCCCATCTTTTTTTGCATTTTTCATGTATCTTTCATTTTTGAATGTGTAGTTTTATGAAGAAATCAGAGTAGATTTCTTTTAAATTGTGCCATTCCCAAGATTTCTTGAAAATGTAGGTTGCAAAAGTGAGACACTTCTCAGATTATTTTTTTTTTTAAAGGTATAGATGTCCTCAGAAAATGCTTGCTTGTTCTGTTTCAGCATGCATTCCCATGCATGTAATGACCGGATGTATCCAAGTACATTTTCCAGAAGAGCAAATCATTTCTATCCCAAAAGTTTTCATGTGATGGACACAAATGACACCAACTAGTTGTAAAAAGGTCATAATACTGATCTTAACCAACCTGACAGTCACTGGAGGAAAGAATAAGTTAACACATGGCAAAAAAAAATTAGGAACATAAAACACAAAATAGTAACATGGTATCTTTTGTTTGTATAAAAACAGTAATGGGTAAGGGCTTATCTACACAAACAATTAATTTGGGGCAAACTGGTGTGTGCATGTACCCTGGACTAGCCTGCTGTGAACTAACTGTCTATGTGGGCCCTGCTGATATTCATTAAAAATTCGTTAGTGCACTTTAGTCTCATTTCAAAAACGACTAGATCAAAGCACATTAACAAACTCTAGCGGTTTAGTGTAAACACTACCTATGCTGACAGGAGGGATTTTCCTGTCAGTGTAGGTAATCCACCTCCCCGAGAGGCAGTAGCTAGGTCGATGGGAAGAATTCTTCTGGCAACCTCTTGCTGTCTACATGGGGACTTATGTTGGTTTAACTACATTGCTCAGGGTATGGATTTTTCATGCCCCAACCAACGTAGTTAAAGTGACCTAATTTTCTGGTATGGACTATGCCTCAATCTAGGAAATTTGGAAACAGTTTTGAAAAAAAAATCCAACAAGAACTGTACATATTTCCCTGCCAGCTAGTCACAGTCAAATCGTAATTAAATTGTGACACAATGCAGTTCAGTTTACAATTAAGCATTCATATATTTCCAATTATATCTTTTATTGTAACCCTTAACATTGCTGTTTTTGAAGAATAAATGTTTTACTCTAAATTCTGCAGTGTTTCTGGGTGGCTTTTTCTTTAATCACAGCATGTGATTTTTTGCCGGCTGTGTTTCTTCATCAAACAGCATTTCTCACATAAAATGAACCTGCACGTTAACTATTACATTCCTAACGTGTTGGTGAAATGTTTGACTGTGTGTCTTGGCAAAGTCAGCAGCATTTCTTTTCCACAGGTGGAATGATATTGGGAATATAGTACATAACAAGTCTTCAATCATCGTAGAGTTGATCAACAAAGACGAAACCGTGCTCTTTCACACAGTAAGCAAAGTACCTCAACAGTATCAACAGAAAAACTTTTCAGTATATCAGAAAGACTGAACTTCAAGTCCCAATATCTGAATAGAGCTGAGACCTCACTCCCCTGCATTTGGGTGGCAATCACAAATTCAGTTGGTCACCTGCTCACCCTTTCCAACATTTCCATCACTTGTATTTGGAGGGTGAACTCAATTTATTTTTTACTTTACAATGTACATAATACCTTCTAGACAGCCTGAAATCCACTCTATTGGGAGCTCTGTGGACATGACTGCCTTTTGGATGAAATGTCCATGGCCCCTCACCACGCCATGCTCTCATAGCTGCAGCTGCCTGAGCAATGGTGGAGCCTGTATACGTGCTCTCTGGAGCTCTAGGAGGGACTGTGCAGTGCTCTGAGAAAACTGCAACTCCCCATAACCCCCAACACAGGCCAGTGTGTAAATTACACAGCCTGGCTCTAACCATTCTTTTTGTTTTTTCACTGTCATTAGCAGCAAAGTGGCTGATGCGTTTCAGTGGTCCAGGGTTTGAGGGCACTGCAGATGTTCTTGGCAGCTGACTTTGTGTGTGGCATCCCTTAAAAGGCATTATTGCCGTTGAATTTTTAGAACACGCTTTTGGTTGCTGAAATCAGTTCGTTGTAATAGCAGCAGAGTGAATAATCAGACGGCTTTTCCAATTTTTCTTCTTGTGTTTTAAAGGATGATATTGAAAATGCAAAATATATTTCACGGCTGTTTGCTGCAAGGCATAAGTTTTACAAACAGAATAAAATCTGCACAGAGTGAGTATGCATACTTCAGATTTCTTTTTCAGTACACTGCATTGGAAGTGCTCTGATTTTTGGCTTGTCTGTCATTTAAAAAAAAAAAATGTGCAATTACTCTTTACCCTCTCTCCTTTTTACTAAGATATAACAAAGGAATAATTCCTGTACCATATGAGGCCTATGTATCACTATATGCCGCTTAAGTCTATTTTGAGCCCTTAGTAATGCACAGGCCTTGAGCTTGCCCTCTGCACCCTAATGAAAGAGGAATGGATGGAGCTTAGGTTGTATAGTGTAGGGACAAAGGCCAGTTTATTAGCTGCAAATATCTTTCAACATGTATCCACCTACTGGAGTGGAGAGCTGTGATTTTAGAGTTTGACATTTTTAGAATAATGCTAGGTTATAGAGCAATGCCATGCACTGAGAGAATTCCCTGTAAAGTATCCAACACATTGATTAGTTAACTGTAAAACTGCGAAGAAGCTCCCATCATCATCACCACAGTTCTGTTTACCCAGATGGACATCCATCTGTTCTGTTGGGTGTTGTCATCTGTTGGAAAATGGAAGGCCAAAATAATGGAAGGAAAGACTAGAAGGTGTGTGGGGGAGTGTGTGCGCACATACGCGAGCATAAAATAAATTTTCAAATGGGGTAAGTTAGTGGAGGGCTTATGAAGAAAATTCTAAATATGACTACTGCCTTATCACCCAAAGAAGAAGCTTGTAGTTGATCAGATTTCAAATGCCTTCTACTATTCTTGGGAGTTGGACATGTTTCCAATATTTTATTTATTTCTTGGTAGAAATATGTTTGCACTTTCATAATCCAACATTGTGGATTTAATTTTGTCTTGAACAGTGTGATGGATTGGGTCACAGAAACCCCCTTTGGAACTGCCACCTGGTGTGCTGGGACTACCTCTGAGCCCATTTTCCCTGCCAGCTTGGGACTTCAGTACCTTGCCTGCTTGTGCCAGACACTAGCCTGTTACAAACACAGACCCAGGACTGAACCACGTCCCACAGAAGCTGCAGGCTTAACTGAAAACAACTTAAGAAGTGTTCCCAATGGGCTCCAAACCCCAAATAAATCCATTTTACTCTGTATAAAGCTTATACATGGTAAACTCATAAATTGTTCGCCCTCTGTAACACTGAGAGAGAGAGAGAGAGATGCACAGCTGTTTGCTCCCGCAGGAATTGCTTGCTTGCTCTGGGTTAATTAATAAGTAAAAAGTGATTTTATTAAATATAAAAAGTAGGATTTAAGTGGTTCCAAGTAATAACAGACAGAACGAAGTAAATTACCAAGCAAAGTAAAATAATACACGCAAATCTAAGCCTAATACAGTAAGAAACTAAATGCAGGTAAAGCTCACTCTTAGAGATGTTCCAATAAGCTTCTTTTACAGACTAGACTTCCTCTTAATCTGGGTCCAGCAAACACTCACACCCCTGTAGTTATTGTTCTTTGTTCCAGTTTCTTTCAGGCATCTCTTTGGGGTGGAGAGGCTATCTTCTGAGACAGCTGAAGACAAAATGGAGGGGTTTCCAGGGGCTTACATAGTCTCTCTCTTGTGGGTGGACATCCCTCTCTCCCCCTGTGTAGAATTACAGCTACAAGATGGAGCTTTGGAGTCACATGGGCAAGTCGCATGTTCATGCATGACTCAGTTCTCTACAGGCTGAGCCATTGCTCACATGTTAGCCTGAACGTTCCCAGGAACGCTCAGATGTGAATTGACATCTATCAAGGTCCATTGTTAACCAAGTACTTCCATTTACTTGAATAACCCTTTCACACTATGTTGACCAAATCTGCCTTAGGTTCTTTCTACAGCAAACACTTGAAATAGAAGCATAGAGCCAACTCTCATGACTTCAGATATAAAAATGATAAATGCAGTAGAACAGAACCTTTGCAAAGATATGTTACATGGGATATCTAGCGTAAAACATATTCCAGTTATGTTATATTTACACTTATAAGCATATTTCTATAGAGCATTATGGGGTGCAACATCACACACAGTTTGAGGAGCAAGTTCAAAGGGAAGCTTCTGATTCTCTCCTCTAGAAAAACAAAAAGCAATGTGAAGGTTAAAAGGGTAAAAAAAACTTTGAGCGGATCCTGGAAAGGAGCATATTTCTACTTTGAAACTATATACCAGGGTCAACACAGAAGATTCTCCTATTACAGTAAAGGCTGCTTAAATTCAGACTTCATAAGCGGTGGCGTTTGCTCAAGTTATTTATCCCTTGACATTGAGGGGTAGGTGCTCGGATACCATAAGTCCAGTATAGAGAGACACTTCAGATATATAACATCTAAAAACACTTGCATTTTTCTATTTTCAGATAAAAATAAGTAGCAAAATGAAGTTGCTGAGAGAAATAAATAGGACTAAAATACAGTTACTAAGTTAACTGGTTTTGTCCTTGCACCACCATTTGTGTTAGAGTTACATGTATTGATAGCAAGCAACATATTGCAGTGTGTTTTCTGACTGAACACTTTTCCCAACTTCTGTGTTAAAATGACTCTGTTGTTGTTTGTATTTCCTCTGTGAGCATTTCCTCTAATCGCACATAACATCATTCACCAGATCAGAAATTCTAAGAGGAGAAATTCCACCTTTCCTCTCTACACGTAAGAACTATATTTCTGACTCCTCAAAGTTTCTTTTCTTTCCCCCTTCCTTTTTAAAGTATTCCCACTACATCTGGCTACTCCAACATTATACCTGCCTCCCTAGCTTTGTCCTTCAGCCGCTCTTTCCTCTCTTGATCTGTGCACTGCCTTTTTGTGATTTGCTGTGACTTCTCCAAGATGCTCTCAATGTTTTTTCTGTTCACCTGTATCATCTTGAGAGCTGGCCCATGCTTCCTTAAGAGACGTCTACGTTTTACATTTGTCATTTATAAACCAGAGTTTATTTTCTTTCCCTTGTTTCCAATTAGGCCAATAGGATAATGGCCAGAAAGCATGTTTATTTTGGAATAAAAATACATCTATACTTAGAGCAGGAACTGAATTATTTCCATCTGTTTTATTTGATATATATCTATCAATAAGGAATACCTTTCAGTATCTTAGGCTCTTATTTTCCTCAGCCAGTCTTGAATCAGAATTTAAACTTTGTAGTAAGACCAGTTCCTAATATCTCTCTCCACTTTTCCCCACAGACAATCAAGTTCTCCTCCCCCTATCAGACGGCGGCCCACCTGGAGTAGGTCATCCTTGGTATGTACTATAGTGCGGTCTTCAATAATAATGCTGGTATTGCTGATACAGGGATGGGGCAATTCATGAGATGGGACATTTTCTAAAGTTCAAATATATTGATTGACTAGACATCGGCATTCTTGAAACTCATTCCTGCCATATTGCCTACAGGAATTGCGTTCATTTAAATGGAACAAATTAGTACTACTGATTCTAAAACTTATAGGCCTTGGGGCTTTAATGTTTCTACTTGTCCTGCAAAAATGGAACATCTTTTCTGCAGGAATGCAGTGATGTTCAATGGGATTTGTCCTGCAGGGTAAGAAATCTCCTGCAGGTTGGTAGAATTTGAAAAATCTATTACTGTATACGTAACGGAACCTCAAAACATACATACGCCAAAACTGAATCACTGCATGATTTTACAGTGTGTTGCCCTGAACCCTTCCTCTGTCCTCTATTTTTTGTCACCCTAAGGTGTCAAGTCTGCATTTAGACACTGGGAACTTTATCTCGTTATGTGTTTCTGTGAAGTGCCTAATATTTCTGAGTAAAAATTTTACAATCAGTACATAATTCTGTGATTCAATATTTTCTTTCTTTTGTAAATCCACGCAGCTAAATAGAGCTGCTTTCAATTTTTGACAATATTTTTAATTGAAATTTTCACAAAAATGAGACAATTTTCCTAGAAATTTTTGCAAACATTATGTTCCATTTTTCAGCCAGTTGTAGGGATAAGCTTTCTTTTGCTGCTACATTTTTCTCCCAGCACCCTTGAACCACCCCCAAGAAATATCGAATTCCAGCAGAAAACCTGAGAGAGAATGCAAGGTGCAATAACATTGCCAATCCCTTCCATAGAGGGCAAAGATTATCATGGCTGTATAAAATGGTTTGCTTGTGAAACAAAAGAAGATAGGCTTCCTTCTTGCCTCATTCAGGCCCAGTAATGAAGTACAGTTTTCTTGATTTGTAGCACCTTCCTGAAGTAATAAATCTTATTAGCATATGTCTGTGTGACAGTCAGTGTTGGTAGTTCTGTTTTTGACACCTCTTTTCCATCCACAGCAGCTGTCCCTTTTCAAGATGGGCAGTGCCTGTGTTTTAACAAAATCTGTACCATTTATTCATTCTGTTCCTTCTACAAATCTGTTCTAGTCCATTCTATTTCAGTGGTATTAAAAGTTGTCAAATTTTCTCTCCAAAAGCTTAATAGTTTTCACATGTGGGCAGGTACCTATGTTTTAAACTAATAGTCCTGTCCAGTTTCCTTTCCAAAACTGCCTATCATTTTAAGCTTACTTCTAGAGAGCTATTGGTTACCACAGTTTGGTTATTGCACTTTCTGTGTTACATTCT
Source organism: Chelonia mydas (assembly GCF_015237465.2). Lineage (NCBI taxonomy): Eukaryota > Metazoa > Chordata > Testudines > Cheloniidae > Chelonia > Chelonia mydas. The sequence continues at coordinate 160,530,019 of NC_057851.1, forward strand.
TTAAAATATAAAATTCTTATTCTCTGCTAATTTGCTTTATGAGCCTTGATGTGAAATAGCTAATGTAAGAAAATGAAAGGGCCCTTAAATGCCTTATGATCTGATCAGCCTCATCTTTATCGCAAAGAAAACAAGACCCTCTTTCTATCAGATATGGAAAATGGAAGCCTACATTTTAACAGGAAAAATTAATCATGCCTCCTTTGTTTAGATTCTATGTGTAAACTATTGGCAAATGAGAAAATGGATTGAGAGCAATGAGAAGAGGAATAGGTGACTCTCCTCTCAAAAACAGCCTGGTTTTCTCTCTGTTCAAATGAACTTTCACGTGCTTCTTTTTAAAAGTAGTTTTGCTCACTTGTTAGAGTAGTTGTTCTTTATAGCAATTAGCCTTGCAGACAGCCTCCTCGAGCTGTATACAGCAGTTCTAGATAGCACTATCACTACTCCTTGGTCTTCTATGGTAGCCTTGTAATAAATCAGTAGGCAGAAGTGGGATAATGAAGTGAAGTCTGTGGTGTGTCTCTGACATTTGACAAAGTGGCCTGGATTCTCATTTACACTAAGGCCTCCTTATACCGCTTTGGCAGCATAATTACATTTATACCCACTTCAAGCCCCTTTTATACTGCTCTGTCATGGTCTTGATGATAAATGAGAATCGGGCCCATTAACTCTGTACTTTTTTATTTCCATTGAGCAAAAGTCTGTTTACTCTAGCCAAAATTCCAATGACTCTCACACAGGTGGAAGAAAGCCTGTAAGATGCTCTAGTGTGGTTTTGTTTTTTAACCCCCCAGTGATCCCTGAATTGGATTTCTGACTCCTCCAGGCTTCAAGCTACTCCCCAACTACTTCAGGGTAGACTGTTTTGTCTGGTCTCTCAGAAAAGTCCTGCTTTTCCAATAACAGAAGAGTCCTTCAGACCAGTCCCACAATAATGTGGGATTCAGCTTGTTTCCTGTATTTCCTAATATATATGATACATTCCTAGCAGGAGACCCGTTCTCTTTAGTGTGAAGGCTTTTTTTCTGGCTCAGACCTACGTAGGCTCCTTCAGCGCTTGCCAGACTAAGTTCTGCCTCTCAGGCTGCCAGTAGAACCATTCTCTGCTGCCTAGAGCCATGCTCTTCGGAACACCCTCACCTGTAACTGGGTCCAGCAGGAGCATTTCCTGTTTTCCTCTGGTTCTGACTTAACCCTTTCCCTGTCATATTGCGTGCAAGGATTTAGATGCCTCATCACAGTCGCTTTCACTTTTTTTATTCCCCTGATCCCATAGAAAATATAGGTGTAAGCCGAGCCTATCTCCTTTTTCGCCCGTTCAGTGGCTGGCTGTCATTGTTCACCTTTGACTCTGCACAAAGGTGAACTGTGCCTCTTCTCTCCTTGAAGCTATGGGCTCAGTCAGTATTTTGCTCTCCTGGAACCAGCCTGTGTGAGAGGTGCCTCTGAGGTGGTTCTGCAGGTACATTTGCTCAGAACTCGGAACAGTTTGTCTCTCTCTGAACACAACTGTGTGTGCTTCCATAAACTTCTCAACTTAATCACACCCACAGCCGAGGTGGCTGCAGTGCCATCCTCCAAATACTTCACTTTATGCATGGACAAAACTGCTGATTATGAAATCATCCATGCTTTATATTATTACCTTTATTATTTATTTATTATTACCTATATTACCTTTAAATAATCCATTGATTTAATACTAAAGCATCCCTGCCACTGATTCCTACCATATCACAGTGCTAGCTGCAATATTTATCAGTTGGGGGTTTGCTCACTGAAATTCTGCATTCAAGACACTGCGTGACTCTGCTGAGCCACCTCATGTTGCTATTGCCTTTGCCCTCATCTCCTACCTACTACTCCTTGTGTTTTTGTCTCCTCTTGTTTTTGTCAAAGCCTCGTTTCTAAGCTATTCAGGGGCAAGGACTCTGGGTGAAAATGTTGAAAAGTAAAGTGAGCAAGGAGCCTTAATCCCATTTTCAAAAGTGACTTATGTGTTAGAGAGCTTAAGCCCCAGTGATTTTCAATAAGAACCAGGCTCCTAAGTAGCTAAGTCACTTTTGGAAATGGGATGTAGATGCCTAAGTCACACAGGCATTTTTGAACTCATTACCCTGTGTCTTTTGTTTGTAAAGCTCTGTACACTTCTGCAGAACTCTGTAAGAAAACGTTCTGTATTGCGGAAAGAATCAAGAGTAATTTCTTCTGCACTTCATATTCAAAAACTGTGGCAAAGCTCCAGTTTGCCGAGGTTATTCATGTTTTTTTTTTTTATTTCAGCCAAGACAGCACCCATTTATACTGCCACCTATGCATGTCCAGTGCGGAGAACACTACACTGAAACAAACAACTCACAAGGTATTTCCTTTCAGAGATCTGCAGCTTAATGTGCCAGCAAAGGGGCTCTTGTTCATCAGATCTTGATTTCCAGAATGCCATCCTCGCCAAATGGGAGTTAGTATCACTCCTCCACAATAACTTCATAGTTAAGGTTGCAGCAGGGTTCTGTTTAAAGCCCAATTTTCAAATTTATCTAAAATACACCTGCACCGTTAGATGGGCTTGGAATTTGGCATACCAGTTAAGTGCTGTGGGTAGAGTTTATAGGGCATGTTTGGGGTCAGTTAGTCAAGGGGTTGCCAAGTTACAGGTCTCCCCAAATGGCCTGATTTTAAAATTGCAACTTTCTTATACTGCTTTTTTCTGCAGATCAAGTGAAACTGGGGAGCTGATGGGGGAGTAGATCCACATAGCCTGTATATTACTTGATGGCCTTTGCTCTGTTCTAGTGCCTGTCACCAGAGTCAAGCTTCAGAAGCGTGTGAATAAAAAGTTGTGTTTTTGGCTCTGTGCAGGGTTAGCCTCAGAAGGGTTGTCTGAGGAAAGTATGATGGCTGGAATCTAAGGAGTAGAGAGAGATTCTCACAAAATATCCTGTAGCCTAGTGCACTGGCCTGGGCATGAGGAGACCATATGTTCTGCTGACATCTGTTTGTATTTCCATGCATTGTTATTGACATACCTCTACACTAGGGAGACACAACTATCATTTCCCACCACCCCTTTTGGCAGATGAGATGATGGAAATGTTGCACCAAGTCACTTCCACTAGAACTGGAAACAGAGCCCTGGCCTCTAATGTGGCAGAGTCACATGTCGTTCACTTAACCACCCTCTCTTTTTAAATGATTTTCTCAAAGCTATGTCTGCATACTGTGAGAGACACAGCTGAAGTGCCCTAGCCAATCATGTCACATGATGGAATCTTAGTGTAGTGATTGTGTCTCGTGCATGAGGCAGGGGCCATAGAAAGGAATGGACTGAGACGCAGCAGGAGTGGACTTTACCAAAGACTTCTCATATGATGTTGGGCAATTGCTTACACCAGAATCATTGGAGGTGGCCATCCTTCTGAGTCCTGTGAGATTTAGGAGGAAGGATAGTCCTATGGTTAAGACACTCAGCTGTGACTCGAGATCTGATTTTTTTTTATATTCCTGCCAGTGCCGAAAACTCCCTTTGTGACCTTGGCCAAATCATTTAATTTCTGTGCTTCAGTTACCTGATCAGTAGGCTGTTTTGCTTCCTCGGGGGCATGATCAGCTTGCTTTGGCTTGCTTAGAGTCCTGGAGACAAGAAATTGGTTTGATGTTGAGGAACCTGCTACAGCCCTGGAGGGACACCCCGCCCCCCCTTCACAATCTCTGCTTGCTTGGGGCAGGGAGGGCAGTATATCAAGAGGAGACCTCAGAGAATGTTCAGTGGTACAGTAGCTCTGGGGCCTAGTGCTGCCAATGGTGGGATGTATCTTTAGATAACAGCTGTGAACCTGTTGAGAGGCAGATGGAGGAGGGGGAAGAGAGAGTTCCACAACCACTTCCTCCACCTTAAGAACCTGCCAGAGGGTCTGGATCTGAACTGTTTCAAAGCATGGGCGTGATTTGGATCTAGGATGTAGGTGCAGCCAATGATACAGACAGTGTTCAACCTCCAAATGTTCCGAAATTGCAGGAACGTTTGGATCTGGAGTATTGTTTTGATCCCATTTCTGACACAAGTAACAAACTACAGCGTGCGGGTGTATTACAGCATTTTGGACTTTTTGGGGGGATGGAAAGAGCACAATGGATTCTGGAATGTGAGGCAAGGTAGAGAAAAGCTTGGGGTATTGGGTACAGGAGTGGCAAAACAATCTGAAAGGCCAGTCCTGAGACCACACGTCCTGCACGGATGTACACAAGGCTGCCTCTTAATCACTGGTCCAGAATGCATTTGAAGTTTTGGTGGTTTTATTTAGGAAAGGTTTTGAGGATCGTGACATTGAATGTGCCCTTGTTTGTTAAAGTGTCCTATTCTTTATCTCTACCATACACAGACAGCATTTTCCATGGAAATGAAGAAACATTCTATTGTAGGTCTCAGACCAGCTTGGACAGGTGTCCCATGGACTTCAGCTACTTAAATGGTAATGGGCCAAATGGCAGTATGTGCAGTGCCCACAGCATGAACTCCCTCAACCGTTCACAGAACTTTGTTCAGGCGTCTCCAATGTCCTCCAATCTCAGCATCCCAGGAAGTGATATCATGAGAGCAGACTACATCCCCAGCCATAGACATAGTGCAATCATAGTGCCGTCCTACAGGCCGACGCCAGACTATGAAACTGTCATGAGGCAAATGAAGAGAGGGGTTATTCACATGGATAGCCAAAGTCAATCTTTAAGGAACCTCAATATTGGAAACACACATGCTTACAACCAACCAGAAGACCTGGTTTACAGCCAACCTGAGATTCGAGAGAGACATCCCTATACCGTTCCTTATGGGCCGCATGGTGGTTATAACAAACCTGTTGCCCCGTCTGACCAAATGAACCCTAATAATGCTGTGCAGAATAAGGCAGCAGCCAGTGCCATATCCCACACAGTTAGCACGCCAGAACTGGCTAACATGCAGCTGCAGAGCAGTCAAAACTATAGTACTGCCCATATGTTAAAAAACTACCTTTTCAGGCCACCACCTCCATATCCACGTCCGCGTCCTGCCACCAGCACACCTGACCTAGCGAGCCACCGTCATAAATATGTCAGTGGCAGTAGCCCTGATTTGGTTACTCGGAAGGTCCAGCTCTCAGTGAAGACATTCCAAGAGGACAGCTTGCCAGTGGTTCATCAGTCACTCCAGGAGGTTAGTGAGCCCCTCATGGCAGTCAAACATCATGCAGCTTTGAACAAGCGCCATAGTTTGGAGGTCATCAGCAATATGGTACGTGGTATAGAAGCTATGGCTTTAAAGACTTTAAATGCCCCTCTGCCGCGTAGAAACACTTTGCGAGAGCAGGTGCAGCCAGAAGAGGCATTGCAGGTGGAACATGCAGTTCAGCAGCTCCCTTGCTACCATCACAAGAAGACGTTCTCGAGTGCCACGATGCTGATACACAGCAGCGAAAGCGAAGAGGAAGAAGAAGCTGCAGAATCAGTGTCACAGATAGCACCGCTCCACGAAAATGTGGAATATAGTGCTCAGTTGCAAGCTGCTTTGGCTAGAATACCAAATAAACCTCCTCCTGAGTATCCCGGGCCACGGAAAAGTGTTAGCAATGGAGCCCTGAGGCAGGACCAAGTAAACATTTCAGTGGCTGTAGCCAGGGCCAAGGCCATGAGGCCAGGGCCTACCAAGGCCATTAGTGTGTCTCGAACTGATCAAATGACAATGAATGGGTCCTCACTTGGACCATCTATCTCAGAGCCTGACCTCACGAGTGTAAAGGAGAGGGTCAAGAAAGAACCAGTGAAGGAAAGGCCTGTGTCCGAAATGTTTTCTATCGAGGACAGCATTATAGAAAGAGAGATGATGATGAGGGTAAGTATCTTTCTCTAATGCAGAGGCTTCTTTGAACCAAAGAACCAACCTGTTTTTTTGTTGTTTTTTTTAATCTCCCAAAATGCGTAACTGAAAACGGTTATATCCTAAACAATGAGGAATGTAAAACAGCCTTATGCAGAAAAGAGTTTTTGACAGTCATAGGATTAGCTGGAAGGTAAAAGTGAGTAAAAAATGCAGGGTCTGATTCTCCATTGCCTGGCTGCTTGTGCAGTCATTTAGAGCGCTGTAATTTGAATAGGTTTGCAATGCCATCACCAGTACGAGTGGAGAATTCTGGTTCAGTAGCATATTATCCCTACTTTGCAGGGAAATAAAGCAAAGCACTGCATAATATGCAGTGTTAGTGCGGAGCGTCCAACCCATGACATTTAGATGGCTTATCGCTTAGGATTGTTGCTTTGACAGTGATGTAGCATATGCTTAGCCTACAATTTTACTTAACCTACGTGACTGAGTTTTATGAGGACAAAACTTTGGTGGCACTAGAATTTGGATTGCTGATTTTCTAAACTAGTGACTTGAAGCACAACAAAAGGAGCAATACTGCTAACTTGAGGAAGTAGAGATGCTGTTTTTTCTTTCTCTGAAGCGTGTGGAATGGGAATCCTTAAATTCTCATTCAGTTTCCTAGAACAAACATAAGATGCTTACGCAACTGCTTTTTCCTGCACAGCTGCACACTACAGCAGTTTTCAGATGAAAGTACCAGCCCACAACACTCAGTTAATGAATTATGCGCATACCTGGCGAGCACAGTGTTTAAAGAGATTAAACTGATAAGAGTGACTAACTGTGAAATGCTATTTTTTTAACAACTTAATTTAGACATCCTGCATTACTGACATGCCTTTTTGAAGAGACTTATTATTGAGTGTCCATCTCTTCTGCTTGTTGTAGGAATACAGAACATATGTTCCCTAAAATATAATATAATAAATGGACAGATATAAAGTCTGGTCTTCCATAGACCTCGATGATAGACAGCAGGGAAGGTATCAAAATATAAAGACTTAGTCATGGGCTTAACTTTAGAAACTGTGAATAGTCCTATTGAAATCAAGTTAAGAAAGTGCATATTTCTTTTTCAGGATGGGTCCAAGAGCAGAAGAAATTTTGAATCCATTTACATTAATGTGATGTCCAAGTGATCTGGGGGTGTTTAGGAAATAATACTAGCCTTGCTGTTAATATTCTTCATGGCGGGGCTATTAGTCAGCAAATAAAATGAGGTTACTTAATATCTACGTTTAGAATGAAACACTTTACTATACCCCCGGGGATTTTTCAAGCTTGTTTAGAAAGCTCCCATTTTGTTATCACTGATTCTTGCATTTGAAATAATGATTTAGAAGTAGTGAGAACAAAATTATTTGTTAGTCTGAAAGTTGACGGGCCCTCCATTTCCTTTGAGTTCTGCTAGAACAAATGCAAAAATGGATCTCTCAAATCCTGAAAACTGTCACTTCCTAGATCATTGGTTCTGATTCTTGGGGTCAAGGTCTCAAGATGGACCACAAAGCTGTATCCTAGAGATTACGTTATTCCCTACAGTATCTAAGCTTTTATTTAACAAACAAAAAAAAAAGTTATAAACTTTCTGCTTGCAAAATATAAACTCTCACATGTAAATACTGCAGTAGTAAGGCTTTTTAACTGTGTAGCATCCCAGAATATATTCAGTAAAACTATCTGAATTATATTTTTTGATCTCTTTCAGATATGAAGTGGTCAAAGGGTTATGCATTGAGTGTAATTGTCTTCCTTAGCTGTAGACAGCCCAAGGAATTCAAAACAAATTTGTGTGTGTGTGTGTATTACAGCATTTTAGACTTTTGGAGAGACCAGAGAAGCACAAAGGATTGTGAGACTGGGCACAGAGGATTCTAGATGTGGGGAAAGAGAGAGAAAAGCTTGGGGTATTGGGGCCAGGAGTGGCAAAATAATCTGAGAACCTCCGTTCTGGATATTCATTCAGTATTAGATCAACTTTGTTCACCCCATCAACACCATGTGCATGTTTGCTTTTTGCAAACAGAGGTTATTCTCTTTTTTTATGCTCAAATTGCTTTTAAAATGGTTTCCAGTCTAGTTCAGGAATCACATGACATTTCTACCTCTTTCACCATGGACACTGAAAACTATCAGCTAACCATTTGTGAATTTGGTGCCATGGCTGATCCCGTAAGCACAGAATTCACCATTTTCACTTTGGGACATTCTGTTTTGTCCAAGACAGCAGATTTTTATGAAGCCATAGCAGAAAACCAAACGGAAATTGGGCAAAATTACCAGATCTTGAACTGTCTGTAAATCTGGTAAAAACATGGCTTTAATTTTTGCTAGTTTCACCAGTAGGATGAGTATCTTTATGCAGTTATGGCAAGGTACCTAATGGCAATGAAAAAGTTTGCAGACTGGCCCGTTCCAGAAACAATCCATTTACTATATGCCCGTGGGGAGTGCTTTTCCAGCAGGAGAGCTTGGACCATGCTGTAATAGCAGTTTTCAAAAGCAGCTGTGATCCAGACAGCCTTTGTGCATTGCTTTCCCCCAAAATCAGGCGGGAAGAGTCGCCAAGAGAATGAAATGAAATATTTCCCCCTCTTCACCTTCCTGGAGTTGTGGCCCTCCACCTCTTAGATGTATCATTTCCCACTAGCCACAGAACGAAATTAGAACTCAAACTCTCCATACAGCAGTGTAATGTACTACATGAATATGATGTAAAGCAAGTTCTGTGCATCACATCATATTAAAATATGTTTTTAAACACCATGAGATCATTCTTAGCATCCAGTATACAGTGGGCACCATTAACAGCTGGACATTTACCAAACACAGTAGTTTAAATTTACCAAAGTATTTCCCATTCTAAGCATTAAACAAACACCTCAGCAAAGATAAAACTTGCAGTGGGGCAAGCAGTGTATATTTTTCATGGTTTTCTGCTGCAGTAAATGGAATTGAACACCGTTTAAAACCAGTATAGGATATGTTTGCATAAGTATTGCCATCATGACGTGGTGGGATGATTCTTTATGTCCTGCTAGCAATTTACCATTACAGAAAAGATGCCCAAGATTTGTATTTGCAATTCTTTTGGTAGCAAGTAAGCTATATTTTACCTTTGGATTGTTCCTTTGAAATTAAAATTCTGTGCTCATGTAGGAGTAGGCCCCTGGGGAATAATAGGAAGAATTGGAGGTTTTATTTGAATTTACTCTGCTAATGGTGATCATCTGCATTCCTTGGCTAGAGAGTTGCAGATTTTGGAGATTAAAAAAACATTCCAGTGTTTTACTGGCATTATAGATAACACAGAGATGAAAAACATGCCTTTTCTTGCCAAAAGAATCTAGAGAAACAGAAGATGGCAGGCCTGGAGGCCCAGAAGAGGCCCTTGATGTTGGCAGCGTTAAATGGACTCTCCGTTGCTAGAGTTCCAGTGCCTGAGGATAGCCAGGATGAAGTAGCCAAGGTGCCAATGGATGAGAGGGTAAGAAAGGTTCACAAAGTGCTATTTATTCCATTGTTTCTAGCAATTGTATGCATTTGAAGTTTTAAAAACTGGAAACTGTTACTGGTGGCCACGCTGAGAGCACCATCAGTGATGGAGGTCTTTGGTATTGTCACTGCTTCGGTGAGGCCAAAATCTTGGGTGATGAACAATTGTAAGAGGTTCTGAATGCCCTCTGAAGTCAGTGGAAGTTGAAGGTGGTTTGCACCTCAGGGAGTGTTCAGCGTCGCACAGGATCAAGCCCTAAATCTAAAATATTGCACATCTCCTCTTGGCCAGGGAGGTTGATACACCAGTCACTCTTTGTTGTAACATAATGTGCTGAATGATGCATGTAGGTTGCTGAGAAGAGCCCTAGTTGCAGTCCAAGAGACAAAAAAGATTCATTCTTAATGATTTCTCTTTGCATTTCTGTGTATGCATATGCATGCAATTAAAAACAAATAAAAATATCTGTGCCATTAACTGATTTTTGTGCATGGAATTTTGCACCCTATACAGTTTGTACAAGTAAATGACAGCAATTACATATGGTAAGCCCATTTCTCCCAGATACACATCAGAGGTTCTTCTTTGAGTGATTGCTCATGTTCATTCAACTTAGGGGTGTGTCTGCTCGCCACATGCACCAGTGCCGGAAGTGTTTCCCTCAGCAGTATCCGAAAGGGACCAGCTCTGGAGCCCCCTGGAGTGGCGCGCATATGCTGCAGCATATAGGGCACTGCTGGCCCCCTCCACCCTCAGTTCCTTCTTGCCGCCAGCGACTGTGCATGGAACTGATACTGCTTCAGCTAGAGCTGTTGCTTTTCGTTAGTTCGAACTCATTTGCCTCTTGCAAATATTACTGTATATAGATTCCCTCTAGTTTATTCAACCTATTTGTTAAGTTAGATAAAAGGCCCATGCCCATTAGCGATCCACATAATAGTTGTTTACAGTTCTTGGTTGAAGGTCACATTAGTGATAAGTGCAAAATCTGCAAGTCCTTCAAGCCCAGGACGAAGAAGGAATGTGACATTCATTTGAAGGTGCTCCGGATGGAGTCTGCCCTTACCCCGATGCTGGAGCAGTGCTCTGATTCAGCGCCAAGTACCATGACCTCAGTGTGCAGCGCCCTGCCAGTACCATCTATGAGCCGGCACCGGTTTCCTTCCATGGCTCCAGCCAAGAAGCCCAAGAAGATGGGGCAAGGAAGGTTTCCAGCTTTCCGCAAGGGAAAGGACAAGTTTGGGGTGGACCAAGGCCCTGTCTTGGGTGCCTCTTCACCCACTTTGGGATCCCGGGGCCCCAGCTCAGGTCAAGCGGTGTAGCCCAACCCGCTACCTGCCGGCTACCCTGGATAGTGGTGGAGGTCCTCGTCAGCTCCAGGTGCTGTCCACGCCGGAGGCCCTCCGAGCAACGCAAGACATTATGTCCCTCCCAGTGCTGGCCACTCCAGCCCCTGCGGGGTCCCGGGGTAAACCCGCATTGGGACCACCACCACAGTCTCCACCTTTCCTGTAGCATTCCCCATTGCGGGGGACGTCCCGCCAGTGGTTGCCCTCACACACCCGACACGCTTCTGACCATGATAGGTAGAAGCCTTGCAGCCCCATCCCCTCTCTGGACTTGGGACAAGGGCAGAGAGGCTCGAGGCGCAGCTCGCCGGTGACCGGGCGCAGACCTCTGGAGGCACATGTCCCCTGGCAGGAGTTTCGGAATCAGTGCCCAGAATCTCCACGGCACCGGTACTGCTCCAGGGACAGGTAGGGGGACCAACGGTACCATTCCGTGGACCATCGCCGATCCCCCAGGGTGGCATCACTGCATGCGGCTACATCTTCGTGACGCCAAGCCCGCTCTAGTTCCCGATCCTGCTCCACATCCTGGTACTGCTCGTTAAGCGTGAGGCATAGATCGCTGGCCCAGGGCTGTCGCAGGTCCGCCGAGTGCCACTAGTGCCCAAGGTCCCAATTCAGACGCTCGTCGAGGTCAGCCAGATCCAACTCCAGGAGGGGCGACCGGTACCGATCAGGACAGAGCCACCAAGCAGCCCTGTGTTTGTCGCAGGGGAGCGACCGCTCGGACTTTGGCTTCGGTTCGGAGCAAGGTTCCCTAGCGGCAGGACAGGCCCCAGCACCTACGGTGCAGACTACAGCTGCAGCACTGCAACCAGGCCCATGGCCTCAGACTCCGTGGCCGGCACAGTGGTACCCATGGGGGGTTTGCTTAGCCTTCTCAGGCCGCGCGCTCAGTATCTGGAGCTTAAGAGAGACTGGCTACCGCCCTCTCCCACCCCACTGCAGGTTACAGGAGGAAGTGGGCGAGCAAGCTGCCGGACCACCTATGGGTGACCTACCAAATTGTTCCCTGATCCTTCCTCCTCTCTGTTTGCCAACCGCCTTTCTTCCTTCCTCCCTGCGTGGGCATCTACAACATTGGACCGATGGGTCCTTAATATGGTGGCTGGTTACATCCTTCCGTTACTTTCTACCCCCCCCTTCCCACTCCCCCTCCCCGTCCCTCTTCAGAAACCCCCTCATGAGAATCTTCTTGTACAGGAGGCAGAGGGTCTACTACAGCTGGGTGCGGTGGAGGTAGTTCCTGTGGGGTACAGAAACAAGGGGTTCTATTCCTGATACTTTTTAATCCACAAAGCCAATGGCAGTCTGCGGCCCATACTAGACCTGCAGGGCTTGAACCGCTACTTAGCGAAACTGAAGTTCCGCATAGTCTCCCTAGCTTCCATCATCCCCTCCCCTGGATCCGGGAGACTGGTACACCACCCTCAATCTGAAAGATGCATACTTCCACATCACCATCTTCAAGGGACACAGACGCTTCCCCTGGTTCATGGGAGGTCCCGACCACTATCAGTTCGCGGTTCTTCCGTTTGGCCTAGTGGCAGCACCATGGGTATTTACCAAGTGCATGTCGGTGGTGGAAGCTTACCTCAGACGTCCAGGAATCCAGATCTACCTGTACTTCGACAACTGGCTCGTCAAGGGCAACTCCAGGTCCAAGGGGATGTCGTGGTGCTGCTTGCCATGTGCCGTCACCTCGGCCTGTTGGTGAATGACAAAAAAATCCATGTTAGTTCTGGTACAGAGGATAGAGTTCATTGGAATGATGCTCGACTCAACCTCTGCCAGAGTGTTCCTGCCACTGGAGAGATTTAGGACACTGACGGATGTCATCACGGAAGTCTCCACGTTTCCCGTGACCACGGCCAGGGTTTGCCTACACATACTAGGTCACATGGCAGTGTGTATGTGTGTGGTGTGCCACGCCAGGCTCCAGATGCGACTCTTGGAGCAATGGCTGGTGACAGTCTACTCCCAGTCCAGGGACCACCTGGAGAAGGTCGTCACCATCCCCGCGACGGTACTTACCTTGCTGCGATGGTGGACCGACCCTGGGAAGGTCCTGGAGGGAGTGCCCTTCGTCAGCATTCCTCACTCAGTTGAGTTGGTTTCGGATCCCTCGGACCTTGACTGTGTGGAGCACCTTGGCACCCTCCAGACCCAAGACGTGGTCCCCAGAGGACTCAATGCTACACATAAACGTCAAAGAGCTCAGGATGGTGTGCAGAGCATGTGCGGTCTTCCTACCTCACTTGTCAGGCAGAGTGGTCAGAGTCCTGATGGGCAGCACAGCCTCGATGTCCTACATCAACGGGCAAGGCAAAGTGTGATCCTCGGCCCTTTGCCAAGAGGCACTCCGTCTCTGGGACTTCCTCATCGACCACGGAATCCGTCTAGAAGCGTGTCACCTTCTGGGGGCCAGGAACACACTAGCAGATCAACCAAGCAGGGACTTCTCCTCTCAACACAAGTTGTTGCTCCACCTGGAGGTAGCCGGCATGATTTTCCAGAGGTGGGGAACTCCCCAAGTGGACTTATTTGCCACCAGGCAGAACAGGAGGTGCCACAGGCTTTGCTCCAGATGAGGTCTGGGCAAGGGCTCCCTTTCCAATGCCTTCTTCCTGCCATGGGCAGGAAGCCTGATGTATGTGTTCCCTCTGATTCAGCTCATCAGCAAGGTACTAGTGAAAATCAAGAGGAACAAGGCGCATGATCATGATCGCCCCGGCATGGCCTCCCCAGCATTGGTTTGGGATGCTTCAAGTTTGTCAGCGATCCCTCCGTGGCCCCGGCCAAACCGACTGGACCTGCTGTCACAGGATCACAGCTGACTCTTGCACCACAACCTCACGTTTCTCCACCTCACAGCGTGGATGTTGCGTGACTGAACCTGAATGAACGGGCCTGTTTGGTCGGAGTCCAGAAGGTCCTCCTCGAGAGTAGAAAGCCCTCGATTAGGCAGAACTACCTGGCAAAGTGGACAAGGTTCTACTGCTGGGCGGCCGAACGGTGCATCTCCCCTTTGCATTCTTTGGTGCAGTCGATCTTGCTGCTTCATTTAAGGAACCAGAGCCTGGCGAACTCTTCTGTCAGGGTGCACCTGGTGGCCATTTCGGCCTTTCATCCGCCAATTCAGGGGCAGACTGTGTTCTCTCATGACATGACGGTCAGGTTCCTTAGAGGCCTTGAGAGGCTTTTCCCTCAAGTCCGGTCCCCATCCCCTTAGTGTGATCTCTACTTGGTTCTGTCTTGACTCACGGGTCCGCCCTTTGAGCCTTTGGCCTTGTGCTCCCTATCTCACCTATCATTGGAAGGCAGCTTTCCTGGTGGTGGTGATATTGGTGAGGCAAGTCTCCGAGCTGTGAACCCTGACCTCGGAACCGCCATACACGATCTTCTGTAAGGACAAGGTCCAGCTCCGTCCCCACTCAGCTTTCCTTCCCAAGGTGGTGTCTGCTTTCCATATGAGCCAGGACATCTTTCTTCCGGTCTTCTGCCCGAAGGCCCATGAGACTAGTGAAGAGAGACGCCTTCAAGCTTTAGACGTCAGAAGGGCCTGGCTTTCTATCTAGATCAGACAAAACCTTTCTATAAGTCGGCTCAGCTTTTCATCTCTACAGCTGATAGGATGAAGGGCCTCCCGGTGTCCATGCAAAGGATTTCTAATTGGATCACCTCTTGCATTCGGACCCGCTACAATTTAGCGTGAGTCCCTCCGCCGCCGATCATCAGAGCCCACTCGACAAAAGCCTTCCTGGCACACATTCCAATCCAGGACGTCTGTAAAGCCATGACGTGGTCCTCGGTACACACACGTTCATGGCCCACTATGCCATCACGCAGCAGGCCAGGAATGATGCTGGGTTCAGCAGAGCTGTGTTGTAATCTCCATGTCCGTGAACTCCTTACCCTCCTCCAGGGGTACTGCTGGGAGTCACCTAAGTTGAATGGACATGAGCAACACATCTCGAGGAACACCACTTACGGAAAAAGGTAACTGTCTTTTTTTGTATGTGCACAGAAATGGCAATGTACAGATTAAGACCATGTTTTGAAAATGTGGACCTAAATTAATTGCGAGAAAAGAGTGACTATTTTTAAAGAGAATTTTTTCAAAAATATACTTGAGATAAGTCCATTTATGGAATCAGGATTGTTAACTAGAAGGTTTTTGCTTTATCTAGCACCAGAATCTATAACTATAAAAAGAGAATGTACTAGAAACATAAAATTCTCTGCTGATTTAACTACACTGAATCAGACAGAGTTATGCATTCTCATACCACATAAAACTGTGTATAGTAAGCAGTATAGCTCCAAGCAAAAAGACGAGAACATCCTAGTTTTTGATGATTCGTTCTGTATTGAGATAAAATACTGCCCTATGATACTTTTGCAATCATTCTGTCTCGAAAAATTAATTGATGAGAGTATTCCTTTCCTTCTGTTAAATCACAGTGCAAAATCTTGAAGAGGAAGTTGGAAGAGGGGATGGTATTCACCGAATATGAGCAAATTCCAAAGAAAAAGGCAGATGGGATCTTCACCACTGCAGCATTGCCTGAAAATGCTGAGCGCAACCGCATCAGGGAAGTTGTTCCTTATGAGGAGAACAGAGTAGAGCTGGTGCCAACCAAAGAAAATAATACAGGCTATATCAATGCCTCGCACATAAAGGTAAAGGCTTTTGAAGCATAACATGGCACATGAAGAAATGTTAGGGGAGTGGGTATGTTGTTACAGGGATGGCCATTGTTTTCTAACAGAGGACTTGCAAAAAGTTATTTACTCACATCTACCTACGTTTGTCTAAAAAATGGGCAGGTTGTTTTACCTGGGACGACAATGTCACTACATCACATTCCTAATTTCAAGGCTTAGTGAACAATCATGAATTGATGTATTTATTACACTTCTGGGACCTAGAAATCATTGTACAGAAATTTCCTTACCTGTTGCAATGCTGCATAGACTAGCGGCTAAATGCTTGCGTTAAGCTGAAAAGGGCATTCAGCATATCTCAAATTTAACTAATGGGCTAGCTCTACCCATATTAGTTCTCACCAATACAATTTCCATCACCCTGACCCTGCAGGAGCAGCTGGTCCAGCGGGAATTTCCTCCCAAGGGAGGAGGATAGGCAGTGCTTCCACCAGGGGAAACTTTAAATGGAAACGTGCGGGGAGAAGGGGAGTGCACTGAATCAGTAGGAGTTCTGGCCCCAGAGCTTCTCTTTTAGTTTTAAATCTTATGGGGCTTGATTTTTAAAATGTAGGGCTGTTAAATGCATGTTTGCCTTTTGAGCATGTCCAGTGGTCTAGTAAATCAGACCCCTAAAATAATGACTTTCATTTAGACTGGTCATATGAGCATTCATATTGCCTTGTTTCAAATGGGAGTTTTGTAAAATGAAGTTATGTTACTGTTCAGAAATTCATTGTATGAATGGTTTAGGTACAGTCTGACCCTGTATGCTGCTTGTAAGCCTGCTATATAGTCATTTTCAGCAGTAAGCTGTCTCAGGGTGGCTGCAAACTCATTTTTATCTTCTCAGTTTCTAATAACAGCTTTTCAAGGCCCCCTGGTGATTATCACTCTGTTCTGAGAGAAGTCGTGGTACTCAGTTCATGCCAGGCTGGCATGTGGCTGTCATCTGGCATGTGGCATTCCCATTGTCCAAAGCTAAATGAAAAAAAATTAAATTATAATAATAAATAAACATTTTGTGCATTTACACCTTCGTGGAAGAAAGGCCTTTAAGTCCGAAGAGATGAGCTAATCTTAGTCATGATTTACAATATTAAATCCTGTTGATTCAAAATACCTTTCTAAACCAGGATCCTGGGGGGTTATCACTTTCACACCAGAGTCCTGGTGGGTAGCAGATACTGTTGTTTGGCATCATCTGCCATTGCTAGAATGATAGATTATTGAATCACATTTTTTTTCATCTAATTTGTGGGAGAAAAAATTTCTAACAATATAAATTTTGCCCATAAGGTGGTATCAGCCAGAAAAAGAATTTTCCCCAGCCAATTTTAAGAGTCCACCTTTCATCTTGTGTGTCACTATTGGACACACACTCATTTGAGATCTAGAGAGCATGCAGGAACATGCACTAATGTTTTACTATCTGACACTCTGGCTCTTGCCAGTATTTTCTCCTTGAACTCCTAGTGGCTGTTACAGAAGCCAAGCAGATGATCTTTTTGCTTAGAAGGTGAAATTGCATCTGTGAAATTTACCTCCGTAGCATAAAGTGTGTGCTTGCAGCCCAATACTCAATTTTTAATAACCTGCAGTCAGGGCATTAGAATGCAGTAAACATTCCAGGCATCACTCTCCCTCCAGACTATTTATGGTTCTATCCTATCTGATACCAGGAGGCTGGATATTTGGGCCAGAAGACAGACAGCTCCTATATCATTTTGATAAGATCCATGCCTGGAGGATCATGACCCCCTCCACCACTAAGTCTGCAGTCCCTGTGGGTTGTCAGCACTTCTCTGCTTACTTAACAGTGGCCTATCCTGTCAAGATGTTAAGCAGAGTCTGAATACAGGGACACAAATCATAATTTAAGTTATGGATTTTTAAAAAAAAAAAACTTTTTTGCTGCACTTAAAGCATAATCCAAAGATCATTGAAATTAATGGAAAAAGATTCCCATTGACTTTAGTGGACTTTGGATCAGGTTCATATTACACAAAAATGCAATCAAATAAAAAAATCATATATTGAATACAGCTACATATACAAATACGGGTCCAGATGTCGAGTATCTGAAATTTCAACTGGTTTTAAGCACTGTTCATTAATTATCTGGATTTGGCCCACAGATTGTAGTTACTATCCATACAGGAGAGTGGTGTATATGATTGAATAGGAAACAAAACAAGGAGCTAGATTTAAGGCTGAAAAAATCTTTCCTGGTATATTGAAAACAATAATTTAAATACAGCTCTAATCATTGTGGCATCTAAGTGCAAAAGCCAAACATCTAAGTTTAGTGTTGTTTCAGCAATACAAACTAAACTGACATTTCTTTCCTAAAATTTATACAAAGACTTGCATCTCAAGTATGGTACGCACTTAGTTTTGTCAGAGTTATTGATTGTTCTTTATAGCATTGGCTGCCAGAACCTTGATATCTATGGTTGTGTCAGCCCTTATAATATCAATCTTTTTCTCTGGGATTTATAACTTTGTCAATAAAAAGTTGCTCTGGGCTGAAACTTGGAATTAGAGGTCCCAGTCTGAGAGACAGAAAATATAAATATATATATATATATATTTTAACTTTGACAAAATAATGGGTTCACCTGGTTTTGTTTTTAAGCTGCTAAAGGTATTTTAAAAAAAATAATTAGGTTTAGTGACTTTAAATGTTTTTGGGGTTTTTTTACCTGAAGAATTGAAAAATAGTTTGGATATGAAAAAAAAAAAAGTGACGTTTAGTTGGTGATAGTGTTAAAATGGCAGATTTTTACACATATCGTTGAGTAAATTTTAAATTATCTAAGTATTTTAGAAGATTTACTTCATGGGAGGATTACAAATAATCTGTTTTAAATGGGAATTTTCAAGGTGATCTAACAGTACATTTTAATTATTGTACAGTATAGAGCATGTATATCTTGTTTCAAATATGCTTTTTAATTACCTGTTTATATGCTGCAGTGCAAACGCACCAAAAGTGTTTTTTCAAGATCTGTTAGGTCAATTATATGTATTGGGAAAGGATTTTCATAATTTACTTTTGAAAAACGGTTAAATGTGCCATATCTATTGTATGATAGATTGCAACCACTGAACTGAACACCATAAATTAGTGGAGGAAGAGAAATTCAAAGCAAATTCTGCTGGCATATCAGATCAGTGTATTATATGCAATGTGTGGGCATAACTGGATGATTTGGGAACAGGCTCAACTGCAACTTTGAAAGTGATCCACAGAACAGGACTACTTACTAGAAATAATTTTTGTCCATTATAAAAGAATTAAGCATGATCAAATCTAGTGACATCAGAGGACTAATCAGCCTCTTGCTTTCCTGATGCAAAATGTTCAAATGGTGCTTACAAAACTGTGTGTTATCTGCAGCCATGCAGTGTCTTTTAAAATGTATATAGAATCTGCCTAGTGCTCAGACTTTCTTTCAGAGCAATCATTGACGGCCTGATGCAAAGCCCATAGGACTCAACAGGAGTCTTTCTAGGGTATGTCTACACTGCAGCTGGGAGTGAGCCTCCTGTCCCAGGTAGACAGTTTTGAACTAGAGAGGCTCCAGCTGGCACGCTAAAAATAAAAGTGTGGACATTGCTTTCGGGCTGCAGCTCGGGCACTCAGGCTCATCTGAGGCTCACTCCCAGCAGCAGTGTAGACATATCCTTAGTGATTTCAATGGGATTTGAATCAGGCCCTTAAACAAAGATTTTCCTTTTTCCATTTGGTGCACTGCATTGTCTTAATTTTCTGCAAAAACAGGAAGAAGTATTCTCCTTCGAGGGCTTGCTCATGTCTATTCTATTCTAGGTGTGTGCACAGTCATTGGAGGTTTTTGCCTTAGCAGTATCTGTAGGGTCGCTTATAGCGCCCCTTGGTATATTAGGCGCCGCCAACCCTACGTTCTCTCAGTTCTTCCTTACCACCGTGATGGTTGGTCTTGTCTTGCATTACAAGAACATTAGCGGTTCTTAGAGTCCGTTGTTCTGTCTTCTTTGTTTTTAGTTGATAGGTACTTAGACCATTAAGTTAAGTGTTAGACTAGTAGTTTAGGAGTTAGAGTCCCGGCTGGGACTTTGCCTCAGAGCGGGGCATGCCCCTTTCCCCAGGCTTTAAGTCATGCTCAGCATGCAGCCAGCTGATGCCCTTTAGCAACTCTCATGATAGCTGTTTAAAGTGTTTGGAGGAGTCCCACAGAAAGGATAAGTGCAGGATCTGCAAAAACTTTCACCCTCAAACTCAAAAGAAGTGGGATATTCACTTGAGGGCCCTCCCTGTGGAGGCTGCTTTTCGTCCTACCTCAGAGCCCTCTCGATCGGACTTCATGCCTGGCAATTTGGCATCAGTGCGCAGTGCACCGCCAGCACCAGAATCCACCAAACCACCCTGCACTGTTCCCTTTCCCTAGTGCCTAAGGGAAACAGTCAAAGTCGACGGGCCTGCTGACACCGCGGAAAATGGGGGCCTTGGGCAAAAGACTAGTGTCAGGCCATGTGCCCGCCCTGGAATTGCTGCTGCAGTCGGAGCCCCTAGCCCAGCCAGGGACCCACCTCCGACTCCTGGGAGCGGCAGAGGGTTCTGATCCCTAGCAGGATCATCTGTGCCCAAAGCGGGCCTGGCAGCCAAAGAGCAAGTAAGCCGGCTGGCACCACAGACACCAAGCCAGGTGATGGACCCGGCTAAGGCCCTGGCATTTACGGGCAAGCTGGTTATGGGACCGCCCTCTAAAGCAGCAGAGCATCCCCGGTCCCTGGACCACAGGCGTTGATCCCCATCACCACCTCAGATCCCGGCACCACAGCCTTAGTCCCTGGTTAGAAGACACAGGTTTCTGACGCCAAGGTCTCCATGGCAACGGGACACCTGAGTCACAACGCCGATCTCCATGGTACCGTCGGGCCTCCCACCAGAGATCGCCATGGTGCAGTCTCCCAGGCATCTATTTCCCCCCACCCACTCCCCGGTGCAGGATTGTTTCCTGTAGGGGCACCGGTCTCCGGCTCCCTGGTACCACTCTTTGGGCAAGCACCGATCCTCGCCCTCTCCTGAACATCATTCTGAACCTGCGCCGGCTCAACAAGTCTCTCAAGAAGTTAAAGTTTTTCATGGTCTCTTTGCCCTCAGTTATTCCCTCCCTGGATCTGGGAGACTGGTACACTGCCTGGAACTTGAAGGACACGTATTTCCATTTTTCCAGGGCACCAGGCGCTTTCTCCATTTTGTGCTGGTCCAGCGCCATTTCCAATGCACGGCGCTGCCCTTCGGTCTCTCGTCGGCCTCAAGAGTGTTCACAAAGTGCATAGCACTAGTGGCAGCTTACCTGAGGTGCCGGGGTGGTCAAATTTACCTGTACCTCGATGACTGGCTAATAAAGGGCTGGTTCTGGGATCAGTCGCAGCAGCATCTTGATCTGGTTTTCTCCACCTGTCGTGACCTGGGGCTGTTAATAAACGAGGAAAAGTCTACCTTAAATCCAGTGCAACGTATGGAGTTCATTGGAGGAGTCCTCAACTCTACTCAGGCCTGAACCTTCCTCCCCAAGGCCTGAACCTTTCTCCTCATTGGTTCCAAGCCATGGCTGACCTCATCTTGTGCATGCAAGCCCACCCTCTCACGACCGCTCACAGGTGCCTGCAATTGTTGGGCCACAGGGCAGCCTGCACTTGTGTCATCCGGCAGAAGTGGCTCCGCCTCAGGCCCCTGCAGGCGGGGCTGGCATCGGTCTACGTCCCAAACAGACACAGCATGGACTGTGTGGTCAGGGTCCCGGACCAAGTACTGTTGTCACTCACCAGGTGGCAGAATTCTGCATTGGTGTTGGGAGAAGTTCCCTTCATGGCTCTGTCCCTGTTGGTGACCCCCATCTCCGATGCCTCGGACCTGGGGTGGGGAGCCCACCTGGTCAACCTCAGCACTCAAGGTCGTTGGTCGAGTCACGATCATTCCCTACACATCAACATCACAGATCACCTATCTAGGACATCTGTAGGGCGGCGACCAGTCGTCTGTCCACACTTTCACATCCCATTACATGCTGACCCAGCAGGCCTGGCATGATGGTAATAACAAAATGTTTTTTAAGTACATGAGAAGCAGGAAGCCTGCTAACCAACCAGTGGGGCCCCAGGACGATTGAGATACAAAAGGAGCACTTAAAGATGATAAAGTCATTGCAGAGAAAGTAAACGAATTCTTTGCTTCAGTCTTCACGGCTGACGATGTTAGGGAGATTCCCAAACCTGAGCCATCTTTTGTAGGTGACAAATCTGAGGAATTGTTACAGATTGAAGTGTCACTAGAGGAGGTTTTGGAATTAATTGAGAAACTTAACTGTAACAAGTCACCGGGACCAGATGGCTTTCACCCAAGAGTTCTGAAAGAACTCAAATGTGAAATTGCGGAACTATTAACTATGGTTTGTAACCTGTCCTTTAAATCAGCTACTGTACCCAATGACTGGAAGATAGCTAATGTAATGCACATTGGAAAAAATAACCAACTATACATACAATATGATGGGGGCTAATTTAGCTACAACAAATCAGGAGAAAGATCTTGGAGTCATCGTGGGTAGTTCTCTGAAGATATCCACGCAGTGTGCAGCGGCAGTCAAAAAAGCAAATGGGATGCTAGGAATCATTAAATAAGGAATAGAGAATAAAACGGAGAATATTGTATTGCCCGTATATAAATCCATGGTACACCCACATCTTGAATATTGCGTACAGATGTGGTCCCCTCATCTCAAAAAAGATATACTGGCATTAGAAAAGGTTCGGAAAAGGGCAACTAAAATGACAAGGGGTTTGGAACAGGTCCCATATGAGAGATTAAAGAGGCTAGGACTTTTCAGCTTGGAAAAGAGGAGACTAAGGGGGTTATGATAGAGGTATATAAAATCATGAGTGGTGTGGAGAAGGTGAATAAGGAGAAGTTATTTACTTGTTCCCATAATATAAAAACTAGGGGCCACCAAATGAAATTAATGGGCAGCAGGTTTAAAACAAATAAAAGGAAGTTCTTCACACAGCGCACAGTCAGCCTGTGGAATTCCTTGCCTGAGGAGGTTGTGAAGGCTAGGACTATAACAGGATTTAAAAGAGAACTGGATAAATTCATGGAGGCTAAGTCCATTAATGGCTATTAGCCACGATGGGTAAGGAGTGGTGTCCCTAGCCTCTGTTTGTCAGAGGGTGGAGATGGATAGCAGGAGAGATTACTGATCATTACCTGTTTGGTTTACTCCCTCTGGGGCACCTGGTATTGGCCACTGTCGGTAGACAGGATACTGGGCTGGATGGACCTTTGGTCTGACCCCGTATGGCCATTCTTATGTTCTTATGTCCTTATGATGCTGGCTTTGGTAAAGCAGTGCTGCACGCTGCTAGACTGTGAACTCCGAGCCCACTTCAGAGGATACTGCTTGTGAGTCACCTAGAATGGAATCACCATGAGCAAGCACTTGAAGAAGAAAAAACAGTTACCTAACTTTTCATAACTGTTGTTTTTCGAGATGTTACTCATGTCCATTCTATTACCCACCCTCCTACCCCTCTGTTGGAGTTGCCGGCAAGAAGGAACTGAGAGCGTGTAGGGTCGACGGCGCCTAATATATCAACTCATAAGCTCAAGGGATGCTACAGCCGACCCTACAAATACTGCTAAGGCACAAATCTCCAACGACTGTGCATGTGGGCATGAACCCACCTAGAATGGAATAGACATGAGCAACACATCTCAAAGAACAACCGTTTTTCTGGCTTCTCTAAAACTTGCTTTTTGGTCCCTGCTGTAAACTAGCCCTGCGGATGTCTGTGTTTAACGTGCCAGCTGTATAAAATCTTGTGGGTGTTTTTTTGTTTGCCCAGGCCCTTGTGCTCAGGGTGATAAGAGAGGAGTTGTATGCATCCAAGGTTAATTTTTTGCTGATTTGCTGTAATTGTAGGATGGATTAGTGTGGAAACTTAAGAGTAAAAGGTTTTATAATCTTCATTTACGTTTAAAAATAGTATTAGCACAGGCACTGCAGAAAATTCTGGCATTAACTGTATTTTTTTTTTTCCTGACTCCTAGGTTACTGTAGGTGGGGAGGAATGGCACTATATAGCCACACAAGGACCTTTGCCACACACATGCCATGACTTCTGGCAGATGGTGTGGGAGCAGGGGGTGAATGTTATAGCCATGGTCACAGCTGAAGAGGTACGTAAAATTACGTAGAGCAATTCTTTCTGAATGTGAGCAGCTCTACCATTGTCACTGCTTCCCATTCCAATAATCTGTTTTTCTTTAGCAGCCCTTTTATTTTCTCCTTTTATTCCCCTTGAACACGTGTCTGGAGATAATCTACTGCTGTGACCTTGTCTTTTATAGCTCTCTAGTATTTAGCCTGTCATTTACTAAAATAAAAAACAACAACCTCCAAGCTTTAGTTCAGTTGTAAGACTTTGGTTTGCCAAACAAAGCAAAAATGTTTCCATTGGAATGAGTACCCTGAACTGCTCTTGGTTAAAAAGACATTTATTCCCAGCCCATCCAAGGCCAGTTCTGCATACTGTCATCCTTATCGCTGAAAAGGGACCAGAAGCTGTTGTTCCTGGAGAAGTGTCCATTTAAAAAAAAACCTTTTTATTCCTATGCCAAGCAAAACAATTATTTTTATTGTAATCCAAGAACTGTGTGCTATGTTATAAAAACTGGCACACGTTGCTAACTAACACTACATCCAGCTTTGAACCCTCCTGCCTTATCAGAACATAGGAATTAAAATACCACATTAGCCCAGTGTTCTGTCTAGTCCACTTTCGCATCTCTGACATAAACCAGTATCAGATTGTCAGAGGTTAGAGAGACGAAATCCTCTTACTGGACAGTTATGAAATAACCTACCTATGGGGAAGTTTCTTCCTCACCTATTGCAGTCAGAAGTTGACTGATGTATGCCCTGAAGGATGAGAGTTTTTTCCTTAGGTTTTTTTTTTTTTAGTCTCTTTAATGCAGGCCTGTCGACAGCAATTCCGGGTGATGAATCCGTCACATCCAGGACCGACCGCTGTGGCCAATCGCGCTGGCCCGCGGGGCTCCCCAAAGCGCGGGGCTCACAGTGGTCATGTGTGCCTAGTAGCCCTGCAGCCTGCCTGGATGATTTAAAAGGGCCCGGGGCTCCTGGGCCCTTTTTAAATTGCCCGGACCCCTGGGCAATTGCCCCCTTTGCCTACCCCTGTCGGCGGGCCTGCTGTAATGTAACTGTGGATGTTCTCATTAACCATATAAATGTTCAAGCCTTGAGCTTTCTAAACTCTTGGACTAAATGATATTTTGTGGCATTGAGGTTCCACAGATTAAATATATATTTTGTAAAATGTGGCATTTTACATTTAATGCCATTCAGTTTCTTGGGAAGCCCCTTGTTCTTCTCTTACAAGAGAAGATAAATAGAAGTACCCAGTTTAGCTGAACAAGTGGTTCTGTTTGTGAGAATTATAATTGCGACACTACAAGAAGAATCATTTTAATTTTGCTTTTTGTGGTTCAGGAAGGAGGAAGAAGCAAGAGTCATCGCTACTGGCCTAAACTTGGCTCTAAGCACAGCTCAACCACGTATGGGAAGTTTAAGGTGACAACTAAGTTCCGCACAGATTCTGGATGCTATGCTACTACGGGGCTGAAGGTCAAGCATCTTTTGTCTGGGCAGGAGAGGACAGTGTGGCACTTGCAATATACTGACTGGCCTGATCATGGTTGCCCAGAAGAAGTCCAAGGATTTTTATGTAAGATTCCTTAATTAATGCACACATTTATGGTCCATGAACATTTTTAAGAATCAAGGGAGCATTGCACGCTTTGTAGCTTCTGTCAGCCGAACTCATTGCACATGCCAGGGGCTCCTGGCTTCCCTCTATTCCAGCCGATAAGCTCCCTATATGCCATCCTCCAAGCTCCCTGTATTTCAGGGGCTCCCTGTAACTTCCCCCCTTCTCCCCACTGCCAGTGGCTTTGTGTGCTCCTTTCCCCTCCATTTCCACTTCACCCCCATCCCAGGGTTTGTGTGCCCTTCTCATTCCAGGGCCCCCCATTCTTTCCCTCAAGGCAGGCACTCTGTGTGCACCCCCTCCCCCATCTTTTCCCTTTCCCCAGGGCTCTGTCTACCCCTTTCCTCCCGTGCTAGGGGCTGTGTGTGTCCCCGTCTTTCGAATATGGTCCTCAGTTCCCCCCGACCAGGGGTTCTGTGCCCTCACTTCCTCCCTCCTCCATATCAAGGACCCCCATTTCCCATGCTCCCCATTGTTGTTTATCTGGGAGATAAGTCACTTAGGGTGCCAATATGTTTAACTCTACTGGGAGAATGAGCAGACATGAGATAGAGTATTATTATGTTGGAAGGTGTTAATGGCTGCCATCAACTGGCTATTTGATCTGTATGTGTCCCCCATTTTTCCCTCTGTCAGTTCTCCATTTTTCTCCAAAATCAATGGGGTTCTAGCCATGGGTGCATAGAACGTTCCCTGACGTTTTGGAATTGACTGGATGTGGCGTTCAAAAGTTATTGTGTTACATATAGACAGACAAATACAGAAATATCATCAAGTGGAGTGTAAGGCCTTCACAAGCTTGGCCAGCCAAGAAGGAGATCAGATAGGGGAAGTAGGGTCATAAAAATAATAAGATATGCCTAATTGTTAGTCAGTCAGGGGCAGTAATCTTAACTCCCTACCTGCCTAGGAAGTGTTTTAATTATCGGGCTGTACATAGTTGAAGTGTGGGAGGCTTGGGTGAGAGGAAAAATTCTCAACCATTGTATTGACTTTTATTAATTCAGTACTGTTCCTTACTACTTTATTACTAATAAACACTTAATACACCAGTAATAGTAATGCTACCGTAATGACCCTAAGGAATGCACACCCCTTTTATTTAACTTTACAACTGGAGGGAATAATATGCAAATAGAATTTTCAGCTTTGCCAAAGAAATGACTCAGGGTATTATGGGTTAGTAATGGAGTTTTCAGCCACCACTTTAAGTTGGGCTACTCTATTTCTCATTGTATTTCCAAGCTTTTTTTTTGAAAGGACAGTCTTCCAACATTCAACCGCAGCAATTGTGAAGTTGTAAAAATTGGAATCTAGCTATCCATTGAGACAGCTGGATATAGAGGTCATGGTTCACCACTGCTGTACACCTAATGGAATCACTTCCACTTGTGCAAAGTAGGTGTAAAATGCCACCTTTCTGATTCTGATGGCATTTTACACCCAGTTTGCACAGGTGGGAAGGACTCCACAGGGTGCAATGTAATGGTGAATTAGGTCCAGAGACTTCATTTCTGCGGGTCATACAATTCCTGCTGGAATAACCGTGGGAGAGACCCATACCCTGGTCAGAACCTGAGTGTCCTAGTTTGCATTGTGTTTACCCAACCATCTGAGCCACTGGGATATCTGAAATGTTTATACTTTTAATAAGCAAAAAACCACTATTTTGGAGAGCGTTAGAGCTAGACAAGAGGACTTTCTGATATCCTTACACTTTGCAGTAGAGATTACAGGAAAGCCACAGAGAACTGTGTCCAAAAAAAATCCTAATACCTGTTGAAAAATAAACAAAAAAGTAGAGACCTGTTTGACATTCTCACTCAGTCTACAAGGGAAGGAAAGAAAAGGGCAGATGGATGCTCACTTCCCATCCGCTACTGGCTCTGGCAGGCGGTACTTTCAAGGGGACTTAGCTGTTGTTTTTGATCCCAGCCTGTTAATAGCAGGAATTGCTGTAAGTAATGTCTAGAATCATCTGCTTTGGGGAACTGGGGATTTGCAGAGGGGAAAACAGAATTTAATTTTTTTAAAAGAACTATTTAATTTAAGGGACCAAACTCCCAAGTAATAATTGAAACCCAGCTGGTACTTGCTGGATTCAGTGCTGCTCAGTGCACAGTGGCCAAATAATTAGTGTCTTGTAGGAACTGTAAATTATTGTCACTTAAAAAGAAAACTGACTTTCTCATCAATTTTTCAACTTTTATGTGAAGCCATACAGGATTTTACAGCATAATTTGCATTTTATCTTACAGCCTATTTGGAGGAGATACAGTCAGTACGTCGCCATACCAACAGCGTGTTGGATGCTAGCAACAATTGCAACCCGCCAATCGTGGTTCACTGCAGTGCAGGTGTGGGGAGGACAGGGGTGGTTATCCTAACAGAACTGATGATTGGCTGCTTGGAACATAATGAAGTAAGTAAACTTCCCCCTTAATAATTGCTTTTCTCTTAGCTGGTCCACTGAGTCATTTACTACATTTGTGTGGGGGGAACCTAGTCATAAAATATCATCTATCTCATTGTGTTAGTGTACCCAGACACAGTGAGCAGAGATTTGTCACTAGCTACCATGTGTACCTTGACTATTTTGTAGGTATTGTTGGTTTTTATTTTTATTATTTTAATATAGCACTGCAGAGATAGGACACTTGCCCCGAAGAGTTTACAATCTAATTTAAGATGGGTCTGTACCTGTGTCTTAATTAGTCAATCTGGAGACAGAACTATGTAAAAGAGCAGCTTGAGAGCTGTTGGAGAAGTGTGCTGGCTTCCAAACTGGTTTGAGCTATTGATTTAGTTCTCTAGCTTCTGTCTTCAGCATGTTCTCGTTCCCTCTCCCTCTCTCACATTCATTGTCTTTGGCTTCTAGACTGGAACAAAGCTCAGCTGCGACTCAAAAATAACAGGAAAAAAAGGTTGACGGGCCACAGCCAGTATTATGAGACCTATTACGCAGGCTGGTACTCTAACAGACTATCAACAACATAAAAGTTACAGTGTGTAACGACTTGTTGTTCTGCTATGTTCTTTGTCATTGGGGAACAGTGCAGCAAAAACACTACGTCCTGAAGAAAAATATGATGTTGGTGTACAATGCCAACCTCAGGAAAACAGCTATTGAAATGTAGGGGCTTCCTTCATCAAGTGAACTGCTGGAAGACTTTAACGCCTTGTATAGATATTAAAGGTGAAAGAATGCAGCAGATGTTACAAATAGACACACATCATCATGGTTTCACCTATACCCCACAGCAATCCCTTATCTATTTGTTGAAATAGAGAATCTGATACCCATGTGTGGAGGGGTGAGAAGTGAAAAAATGCTATCGCTCAAGAATGTGTGCCTGTTGGCACAGAGGGACAAGTGCCAGTGGACTTTTCTCCCCATCATTTGTTCAGCACTGATGATGTACCTTTCTCTCTCTCTCTCTCTCTCTCTCTCCCCCGCATTCCCAAAATCTTCCAAAGGCTGGTAATTGCTGGCTAGTTAACCAAAATAAAAGGAAATGCCTGGCTGTGTGGTACTGCAGAGTATACCACACAGTAGTTGCAGGGTGATCATTTAGAGGTACTGGAATAAATTCAGACCTACTGTAACTGCTCTGACCGCAACTGAGTGACACTAAGGATGAATTTATTTTCATAGAGCAATTTAAACATTTTTTTTTTGTTTAACTTTGCACTGATCTCATTTCAGCCTCACTCCTCCTTAATCCTTTCCCCCTACACCCTCCCAGAGAGAGGGATTCAAGCTGAGGTTTGACTCATGGATCTTGAGCTAGCTGAGGGCTGGGAGTGCTGCAGAGATGATAGCATGCTCAGTCGTTTGTGGTGAAGAGGCATTTCATATCACTCTATAGAAACCCCTCATACTAGTGCTGCTGTGGACAAATATTAAATAACAATCGTGCAACCCTTCTGGCCATCTTGGTGTGTCTTTGGCTTACAGAGGGAGCCAGTTCTTCTGTGAGAAGAACGATTTGGCATGAGTCTGAGCCTTTGGTAATGGAGCCCATAATACATTGGGTGCGGGGGACGGTTTTTAGGGCTCTGAGGAATGCTCAGCAAAACACTCGGCGAATATAGAGCTCTTGACAGCGGGGAGCGTCTCTATTGACTTTAATCAAACTCTCCTTTCTCCTGAGTATTGGCATAATTAATGGTGACATATTAATGCCAGTTTTTTAGTGTGTTTTTTTCTTCAAGACTTTGTAGCTCAAGAAAATGGGTTTAAATAGATTTACAGTAAATGAGTAGTTCAGTTTTTAGGGTTTTTTTCCCCCCCCAGTTGAGCTATTTGTTTTCAAGAGAATCAGGATGGATACTTATGGTGATCATCACATACTGTAGGGATAAAAACTTTTTTCATATACAAAAACATTACCCCTGTTGTAAATGAGCTGTGCTTTTTTTCTATTTATTTTGGAGCAGAATTATTTCTATTGGCTCAGAAATAAAACTGCCAATTTCTTTACACTCCATACAATATCCCCTTAAAACGCTTTGCAGCCTTGGGAATTAGGGAATTTCTCACAACCCACCTGGTAAATAGATAAGTTGTTATCCCCATTTTCCAGATGAAGAAACTGACACACACACACAGATTAACCATCTTGCCAATGGTCATACAGGAAGTTGGTGGGAGCGCTGGTAATAAAACCAGATCTCTTGTTTCTCAGCTCTGAGCTTTAACTACAACAACATTATCAATTGCTCTGCAGCTTTTTTAACTGTGGCTTCTATGCTTTTGCTGGTGGAATGTAGCCTGTAGTTCTCACTACTGCTGAGAGTGTGGACTTTTCATGTCTTACTCTATAGATAGTAACCTTTCAAATCAACAATGCACGGTTTCTGGACACATTGTACTATAGTAATCAGAAAAGTCAGATCCCAGTATACCTGAATCTAGCACTGACCTGGCACTCCAACATGAACGAGTGATCCTTGCTGCAGTGCCCCTTATGTGAGAAAGATGTTTGTAGTGTGGAAGGCAAAGCTAGTAATTGTTTTAATTCTGTATCTTACTAAATATCACCTTTTATTAAGCATTATTAATCTCGTGTTGACAGATACACTCTGGTGGCTTTTGAATCCAAAGATTCCCCCATTCCTGGAATAAAGTGGTTAAGTAAGCTCTCCTGAGATAGGTCGGGGATGGCCTGTTGTACATCCTTGTAAGGCTGACTATAAATATAGAAGTTACATGTGTGTGATAGGCTTAGTGTTACACACACACAAAATAGCTCTGAGATTAATCAAAGCCTGACCCGTGTTGTGATGACACAGAAAGTGACTGATTACCAAATGTTGTTGGCCTAGTAGAAATCAACAAACTGTCAAATGCTGAGCTTGGAATTTGGGTTGTGCAGGCCCAAACTGGCTTGCTGCCTTTTTTTTTTTTTCTTTTTTTTTTTTTTTTGTCTTGTCGTTGTTCAGGCAAGTTCTGACATGGCTTGGCTCAACATGACCTAATTGCTTTTCTAACCATCAAATTCCATGCTCAGGCATTCTGTGGTTTAGTTGTGTAAACCCAAAACAGGAGCTTATGCTCTCATCTGCACGGATTTGAAAATAAAATGAAAATCCTCATCACAATTTCTACCCTTCTTGGTACTTATGGGCCATCTATAACTACCCTCCAGTTAGGGTTGCCAACCCTCCAGGATTGTCATGTGATGAAACATCCAGGAATACGTCTAACCAAAACTGGCATCCATGTCTCCTGTAACAGCTCGTTTGTGGAATGGCATAAATATAGCTCCACGTTTAAAGTTGTGATCACTGGTGTTCCCTGTAAACTGCACAGCCGTGCAGCAATCTTGTATATATGGTGCAGGTCAGGCACTGCCGCTCTCCTCTTCTCTGTGGTGGCTCCAGCAGGGATGTGGTGTAGCCCTTTAAGAACCTGTTTTGCTCGCCCCCGTCCCGCCCATGACAGAACATGTGCAGGCGCGCTGCTGGGAGAGTGGAAGCGCCTCTGATCTCAGGGATACACTGGCTTGGAGGAGGTGGTGGCAGCTCCGGGGTGCCCCTTGTGCAGGAGCTTTGGTGAGGGGCCTGACTGGGCTCTGCAGTGTACTCACACGTGCACCCATGCACGCACACAATGCCTTCTTTGCACACCGCTCACCACACGCACAGCCCTCCTGCACACACCCACACAAACCTCCCATACACATCCCTCACTTCAAGTGTAAGCTTTGCCTAAGGACAAAAATATAGTGTCCAGTGCATGTTGTAACCTGCTCAGTACAAAACAA
Source organism: Chelonia mydas (assembly GCF_015237465.2). NCBI lineage: Eukaryota > Metazoa > Chordata > Testudines > Cheloniidae > Chelonia > Chelonia mydas. The sequence goes on from NC_057851.1 coordinate 160,561,582, forward strand.
ACACGCACAAATTGTAGAGGGAACATTGGTGATCATGTCAGTTTGGGCTTATTTAATTAAAACTAGGGCCTCCATCGTTTTACGTAAAGGCACAGAAATGTAAATGAGAAAGTGAAAATTATTTAAAAAATAATTTTCACTTTCTAGAAACAAGTCCCATAATGCATGGAAACCACAATAGTTTCCTAATACAGAAAGCCTCTGGTGGCTAAAGGCCGTACCAATTATATCCCTGTCCCTTTGCCTTAACCTCATTCTCATAATGCTGCTGACTTCAGCCAAAAGATTTTGTTAGTTCCAACTTGTGCTTCTGGAATGAAAAGTATAGTATAGCATTGCTTTAGCGAGACATGGGTTTTCTCTTTCGGCATGTAAGAGACAGCACACAACTGTTGTTCCAGGAACCTGGAACAGGGTCCATAGTAATGTGGAGGTTGAATGCAAACCTCTTGGCTGTTGTCTTCTTGAGGGTTCTTGTTAGTTTTATTCCCAAAATCATCCACATTCCACCCAAATTTGATGCTCCCTCCCCTCCCCCGTTTGTTAATGAAAATAGTTTACATCAGAAATTATGAACTTGAGGTTATGGAAAGAATTATTTACACCAAAGGAATGAATTCCTCAGGTCTTTAAGTTTCCTGCATGAATAGTATTTTGGTCCCTCAATTTGGGCCTTGGTAGTTTTGAGAGCTGTAGCTCAATGATTTTTGAACTACTCCTCACATACCTGGTTCTAACAAGTTACCTATGTTGTTTTTTCTTCTTTTGCTCTCTCAATGCAGGCAATACAATGCTAATGCTTCATATATTTTCCAGTGAATTCTAATGCTTCATCTTGCAAGCCTCTCTGTGTTTCACACAATCTGGTTCATGTCCTGGCTTTGACAATTAAAGAAGGTCAGAGCATCTCTGTCAAGTGTCAGATTTCTGGGTCTTGTGGATGTTGCCAGTGACTTTCCTCTTTTTTGGCGAGGAATTGAGTGGCCTGAAAAGAGGGAGCAATAGCTGCATCATACTGTCATGATATATTTGCCAAACCTTCTGTTCTGGCAGGAACCCAATGTTGTTTGGACTCTTGATTGCTTCCCGTGATTTGTAGAACCTTAATGTCCTTCCTCTATAAGTAAAATTGACCATGAATCAGAGTGCAAATGGCTACCATGCCTGCATGCACAGTGGGTGGCAGAGGGGAGCTGACCCAAGAAATTAAATTTTGATTATTGAAATTCTCCATTTTCCCAGCATATGATTTGTCAGGTAACGTGACAAAATTGGTTAATTTTTGACAAGCTGAGTGTGGCTATATTTAACAAGAAGCCTCCAGGTAGGATTTTAAGAGAGTGCTCAGTTTCCTGAATAACCTTTTACTACACATTCAATTAGTGGCACTATATGAGGTAACAGTGATACATAGCTGGAAGACACCAGGTGTTCAATGTTAAACCCATTGATGTTTATGTTAAAATTACCACTGACTTCAGTGGAAGCAGGATTGGAACCTTGGTATCCTTTCATATTGTGTGTATAATATATATGTATATTCCTTGCTATAATGCGGAAGGCAAGGCCAAAACAAACTGTGGTGATTCACTATAAATGAGTTATCTTTGTTCTTTCCTTACACTTAGTCAACGGAGGGTTCTGGTGGTGTTGGGTTTAATTAACACACAGCCTCACATCTTTGTCATCTTCACTTTCCAGAAAGTGGATGTTCCGGTGATGCTGAGACACCTGCGGGAGCAGAGAATGTTTATGATTCAGACCATCGCTCAGTACAAATTTGTCTATCGAGTGCTCATCCAGTTCCTACAAAACTCTAGACTCATTTAATCTCCTTAGAGATCCCAGACGCAGTATTTGTGGATTGGACTGAACCTTATTGGCAAGATAGACACATTCTTTTGACAATGTGTCTTTTTCATGGTGTGCAAATATTGCACTTGCTCAAGTTGCCTCAAAAGTAAGGAGTCCTTGTTCTTCAGGAGAGAGTGCCACAAATTATTTTGTACAAGGTAATTTATTTTTCATGGAATAACTTGTGAATTTCTTGAACTTGTAAAACTTGTGGTGAGGTTTGGATTGACATAACTGATCTGCATTGCCATGTGTCCATAGGGAAGGTCATCCTCTCCAGGGGTGTTCTGTTGACCTGTATTCTGTTATATGGTTTATGAAATGAACAGGTCTTCAGGGAATGGCTTTTTTCCAGTAAAAACATTTTAGAGCCAGTTTTGTGGCTTTTACCATGAAAACAAGACCTGCTAAAAGTCCGTTAAGACTCTGTAATGGGCCAATCCAATGATAAATACAGAGAAGATACAATGCAGAGAAGCCAAAACATGCATCCCTAAATGAATGAATGGATGGAAGCATTTGGGGGAGGGATAGCTCAGTGGTTTGAGCATTGGCCTGCTAAACACAGGGTTGTGAGTTCAATCCATGAGGGGGCCATTTAGGGATCTGGGGCAATTATGGGGGATTGGTCCTGCTTTGAGCAGGGGGTTGGACTAGATGACCTCCTGAGGTCCCTTCCAACCCTGATATTCTATTCTATGATTACAAAGCAGTAGGGTATTTCAGGCAGGAATGCTGGGGGCGTGGCAGTATTCCTTGGGTTGAAGTGGTTTCCATCGTATACACGGTTTACAGTTTTGTTCAATGGTTCTGCGCACCCCCACGATAAAAATCATTCCAACGCCACTGTAATAAGGTATACAGAGAGCTTGGATGTTCAGAATTTGGCAAGAATTACCCCTGCAGTTCAGTACTTGACAAGAAGCCATATTATACCTTAGTCATGACCTTTGTTAATACCCACCAGCCTTTGATCCCTTCCTAGATAAAGAGCTGTAATACTCTTGCTAGGGCCCTGAACCCAACCACGCTGTAGTCAGTAGGAGCTTTCCATCAACCTTAGTGGGCTTTGGATTGAGCAGTAGAAAAATGTCAGCCAGTTGCAACCCAGAAAATAGAAGTCAAACATTGTTCTCAAAAATGACCAACGCTTTCATTGTTGTCACAAGGCCAAATCCCACTCACCTTATTCAGGCAAGGAATGTCATTAAGGTCTAGACATCTCATCTCCAGTCGCAGAGTTTTGTTTTCTGCACGAATCGTTGTCTCTGTCACTTAGATGGGTTACTTTCTAGCCCTTCGTACAGTGCCATAGTGATCTGTGCTCTCTGACCTATATCCCTGTGTTCTGCTTACTGTCCTGGCTGCTGCCAAAATAGTGAGCTGAAATTTTTACAGTCTGCTCCTGCCCTCAGATTCTTTCCCAGTCAGTGTCTTGCAGTTTATGACCGTATCACGCACTAGCCCTTCTGGACTGGCAAGCTTTACTTTCTTAGCTTTCATTCCCCCAACCCAGCCCCCTACATTAAATTGCAGAGGCCATTTGCCCATTTTTATCCCAGGTCTCTTTATATCCTTTCTCTCCTTTTATTTATATTCCAGTAGTCCCTGAAGGCCCCAGTCTACTACATCACATAAGGAGAGAGAATCCCTGTCCCGAAGAGTTTACAATCTGAATAGACAAGACAGACAAATGGGGAGAGAAAGGAATTGTTATCCCCATTATACAAGTGGGGAGGTGAGGTACAGCTACTTTAAGTGATTTACCCAAGGTCACACATGAAGTCTGTGGCAGGAGATGTGGGTTCCATTTGTGGCTCTAAATCCCAGGCCAGAACCTTAACCACCAGACCATCCCTTTCCTCTCTTTTCCCTCTACCTTCCCTTGATACTGGATGACTGTTCCACATCCTTTGTGCAAGTTTCATCCTCTAGGTCATTAAATTATTTCACTGTTGCCACACGTTCACTGTGGATCGCTTTGTCCCAAAGCGATAGCTCCTGTACTTAATTACTTTTTTTTTTTTTTTTTTTTTAACAGTTTAGCTGGGTGGCGCTGACTCGTAAAAAACCAAAACCACCATATCTTAGAAAACTTGGTACAACGGGTCAAATTCAAATCCGGTGTAATGTACTGAGCTCAGTGGAACTGCATTTGCTTTCATCAGCTCTCAGTTTTAGCCCCATATGACTGACAGCCCTGATCTTGTAGTGCAGGGTCATGAGTGCACTCCCATGGCGACCCCCGGAAGCCAGGGGCAGGAGTCCACCTGCGTACATCACGCTGCAAGGCCCAAGCAGGCTTTGCTTGAAATACCAGAAAACATTAGCGAATCCAAGCGTAAATGTGGTTTCAGTCAAGGGTTTGCTTTAAATGTATGCAAGCGACACTATATTACAACACTTGTGAAAGAAATGGATGGAAGAGCATTTTGGGTCTGGTATAGTCACTCGGCAGTATTTTTGATGGGCCGATTTTGTGTTAGTTTTGAGCAGAAAAAAGGAAGCTTAACTTTAAAAACTCTACTCAGGCCCTTGCTATTGCCTGACTGAGCTTATACAATGTATAAATCAGGGCCAAATTCCACACTTCGCCCAAATGACAGAATTTACTGCTGTCATCTGTGTTTTATTTGTTTTATCCTGGCGAGCCATGACCCATTTTATAGCTTCCACCTATCTTACTCTAGAAATAATCTAAACTGGATGGGTACATAGTGACTGTAGGTGGGTTTAGAGCCATGCTCCCTAACCCCTAATCTGGAAACACCCACCGTAGTCCAGCAAGCAGAGCCTGCAGTGTGTCAACTTTATAGGAGAGCCAGGATTAGGGTGAAACATTGCACTCAGTATGGTCACCCCAAGCTGCTGCTTTTTCAGAACTTGTCTCCCGGACTTTGGCAGCCAAATGTAAACTCTTCTGTTTGTTCTGATTAAAGCTGTTTGCAAAGGCCAGGTGATTGTTTTAAACAAATGGTTAAACGCTCACTCCTACAAGGTTCTGAGTGCCCTCAACTTCAGTTGGGAGTGGAGGACACTCAGACCAGATCCTCAAAGGTATTTTAGATACTTAATTCCCATTAGGCACCTAAATAAATACCTTTGAGGCTCTGGGTCTGAGTGCCTTACAGATGTTGTCTATGCTGGTAGCTTAGCATTTACAATAACGTACCACGGTGAAGGTATAATGGTGAGAAAAGAAGAGAGAGGTTTCAGTTCAAGTCACCAAAGGATGGTTAGGAGAAATAATATATACCTAGTTAAACTATCTTGATATTATGTTTAAGAATCAGTTGATTCTTCAGTCATCTTTAGTTTTTCTCTAATACCTTCTGCTAGTGCCAACATTTCTCTTGTTAAATTAGCAGCAACCATTTAAAGTCTTTTCAGTGGCATCTGCCTGGTAATTGCACAGAGATGCTTTATATCTGGGAATCAGGCCAAGGAATAAACCTTGAAGCAAAGTGTATTACATTAGTTATCTTGTTATAGCTTTTTGAATAATTTCCTAATGATGAATTAAGTTTGAACTCAGTGCTGTCAAGTTCCATTGCTCCATTTGGATTTGAAAGGTAGAAAATCAGAAGGGAAAATAATTTGTTCCTGGGTCGTATTAGTCAGATATCTTGGCTGAAATGTATATGACTACTGCTGCTTTGGATCTTCTGTAAGCACAGGAAAAAAAGTTATGAGAGAGCATACATAGCTGTGTTAAAAAGGAAGAAAATTCAGCACTGTTGTCATTATGTGGCTTTTTGTAGTGCAAAGGCACATTATAGGTTTCTTCAAAAAAATTAATTACAAAATGGCACCAAATGCCTTTCCCATTAGCAAAAGGTGCCTATTAATGAGCCAGAGAGATGGTAACATAACAACCACTTTCAGTTGGTTACTAAAATGGTAGCTGGAGTCCAAGGTGACTCACTCTTTCCCTTTTATTGAAAGCTTGGTAATTTTATACTTTTCCTTTTTTCTGACTTCAGTGTATTTTTCCTGCTAGATTTTATCTTGATTAGATCAGCTAGCATCTTAGATGAACTGAGATGGTGTATGTCTCCAGAGCTTCCTCTCTAGTCCCATTTGTAACTGTAACTTCATCATGCCAGGGTTTCACAATTGAGAGAGGTGAATCTACCCCATATTGTAGAGGAAAAACTGAATCTTCTGATGCTGAAGGACTGCAGCTTTATCACACCCACGTTCTTTGGAACATATTTTCTTAACCTTAAGGGAAGGACAGGAATAAGCATTTTCTATCCAATTTCATTTGTTACAGTAGAAATGAAACATGGGACTTAAAGGAACAGTATCTTTTCATTTCTCTCCGACAGTTTTAGCATCTGGAGCTTTTAAAAGGAAAAGGAGAATGAAAACTCTAGTTATATTTGTGGTTTTCATGCTGTATTAACATCAAAGCGTGGGCAATGGGTAGTTTGCAAGAAACCACTTTTAAAGCACCAACTCCCACAAATTGAACTGCACAGCAACTTGAAGCAATTCTGAAAACTAATTCCAAATAGACTTCTTCCAACTCTTGCCAGTTCCTGTCTGACATACTAGCCCATGCTATATCCCTGTTGATGACTTATGCTCCTTCATCTCCTTCATAAAAGGGAATCTTGAGTAGATCAATAAGCCTGCATTCATTTTTTTTCTAGATAAAATGTTACTGTTTAACAGTCATAACTTTTTTGGTTTAATATTAAACATTTTGAACTGCTAATAGTTAATATTGACCCCAAATTCCATAGTGCCCAATTCCCCAGCTCATGGGCAGCTCATGCTCTCAACTTCATAGAGGTCAGGGATGGGAGAAATGGCTTTGCTAAATTTAGAATCCACTCATAAATAGTTTGATCAGAACTCCATAAGTTCTGAAGTTTGCATTCCACCGCCTTGTCCCTGGCTGCCTCAACTTCCCTCTGCAGACCTGCCACAACCCGCCATGCCAGCAGCTGGGTGCTGTCTCTTCAGGAACCCTGAACATGACGTGATTTGAAGGTACCTGCTGCAGAATTTGGGGCCATTGTGCCATGCATATAAATGGTAGATGGGCATGTGACCAGGCACAAGTAGGGCAGGGTAGGGTGAAACTCTGCATGCAAAAATACCTAGCTTCACAGTCTGATACAATGGTCTGGACACTGAGTTACATCCACTTGGGCCCTGGCGAGGTCCCTAAGCACCAAACAGGGTTTCAGAGTTAGTGGAATATAGTCTTGAGGCTTTCATACTAAACCTGATGTAACTTTGTATTGTAGGTGGAACGAATACATTCACTTCACTCACATTAACAGTGGTCAGCTGTTGTTTGCTTTGTTCTGGATTGAGAGGATAGCAGGCTGTGGTTATTCTTTCACTAATTGCACCTGCTCACATTACTAACACAGTCCAGACATTTAAACCAATTTCACTGAAGGACGCTTCTGCCCCCTTAGCTGTGGCTTATTTATCTGTCGTCCCAGCTCCAAGTATCATTCAGTATTTATAGAATTAAAAACATAGTTTTCCTCATTTCATCTAAATTGACAGGAACACAACTTGTGAAGTGTAGAACAAGTTGGAAAGGTGTTGTTAAGTCTAGGTACTTCCACAGAGAAGATCTTTTAAAACTAGTACAGAAAGTATGTTTTGTTTTTTAAACCTTTCTTTAGTCTCAGTAGCACACATTGACTTCTTAAAATTCTGATAGATCTCTTTTCAGGATGGCATGGTAACTTCCCCTCTTTACTGCAAGCCATTTTATCAGTGGGGAAAAGAAGCAAATTCATGACTTACTGGCCATAACAGCTTTATTCAACAGTCTGCCTCTCAAAGCTTCTCAGGGGGTGGGATTGTGATCGAACTGGCTGTTGTCAGATCAAGAATCTGCAACCTACATGCCCAGGAAAGGAACATACTAGCATTGATGGCAGTTGCTCAAGGGAATTTCCTGTGCACTGGTTGGAAAAGTGAGTGAGTCTAGGGCCAAATTCTGCGACCAATGCTTATGACAAATAGCATCTTCTATGAATAGTCCCAGGCAGCACCCATTTAGAATCAGTGGTATTTCTTGTAAACAAAGATGCTATGCATTGGGAGTGACGGTGGCATAATCTGGTGCCACCTGAGGATTATTTGTAAATTTCATTTTCAATACTCCTTGTGAAAGCGGGCCTGAATGAGCTAGTCAGCCTGCTAACACTGATATGGACTCTAGCATCAACAGGATCAGGCTCATTGGGCCAAATTCTGAATGAGGCAGAGCATCTGCAGTCCCCACGGCATCAATGGGAGTTTCTAGGGTCTGACTTCTCCTAGAATTTTTCATGCGTTTAGATATTGACTTCAATGAAACAAGACTGGACTGCTCATTTGATGGGAGGGAATGGCTTGGCTGCTATGTATTCTGGACTCAGAAGCTTGAGGCTTTAGGGTAAATTCTTTTAGGAAGTTTTGTTTAACCTTTGTTTTAATGTCAACTGTTATTTACCAGACAATGTGTGTCAAAAATGTAAGTATTTATATTCATCCAATTCTTCCAGCAAATAAAACCATAACATGCTCTACCTGAAACCACTATGAAGTCCCCAGCCTATCCATGCATTTGCCAGTTGATCAGTATTTCATTGTATGCAAAGGATAGCTTTTCTGCATCTGATGCATATGCAACTCTCATTGTGTGCTTTACAAGCACACGAACTACAGGACTGTGCACCTTGGCAGCAAATGGAAATTTAGCAATATACCGGCAGCCCTAACTGAACAATCCCAGCACTATTTCGAAATAGTGGAAATAAAACTAACATTTCTAAAAACAAATCAAATCTTTAAAATTTGCAATTTATTTTAATGTCAATATTCACCTATCTAGGGCCCCAGTTCAGCACTCCTTATAGAGGTAAGAGTCCTAATCAGCTCAGGAGGATTGGTGCCCGAGTGAAATGGAGAGGAATTGATTACCTACTGTTGATATTTTTCAAAGGAAAAAAGTTTACACATGTATAATTGTGTGGGACATGTGTTACATGACATAACATGTTAAATTAGTTTTACATCACTGGATGTTCTATTTTACTTCAGTATTTCAATGCTTGCTTTTGTATTTGTTCTGTAACTCTGTACATTACAGTTAAGTCCAAGACAATGATTTAACAATTTCTCAGCCTCATGGTATGTATACATTTTGTAGACAATTGAGGTCAATTCCCCTCTGCCCCCCTTTAATTCAAGATGAATGGCATACTCATTTTATACTATTGAAAGTCTTTAAAAAAAACTATGCATGCTATTTTATATTTTAATGTATATTTTTCATATCAGTACATAAGCTTATGCTTATCAGTTTTATCTTGTGTATAAAACTGATTACTTTTGACAGTATTTTTGCACTGTTTCTCTTCTCTTTATAAAAAGAACTATTCAGCATTAGATGACTGCAATAACTTTGACATCTTTCACTGCCTTTGTGTAAATAGTTTCCTATATGCCTTTTCAGATGTGAGACTCGTGCCTCACTAAGCTTTTTTTTTTGTAAAAGATTGTCTATCCTTTGTATTCATAGTATGCAATAAACTTTTTTTCCCCTAAGGAAATTCACTTGTTTCCCTTCCTGTCTAGCTTAAGGTTTTAAACTTGCACCCTTCAGTGCAGTATTTGAGCACCTCCAATGTTTCTTAGGTTGGCACACCAAAGGCCTTAGGGAAGGAAGAAGAGTAGAAAATTCTGACATCCACTGCTTGGGGTAGGATTATAAACATTGGTAGTGGTTGTCATCATCATTCTAGTTATGGTAGGAAAGCCCTATCAAAGAGAGGTAGTGTAGCAGTTGTTGGAAGTGGTCACACTGGATTAGTGTAATCTTCTCATGCTCAGAGTCAAGAACAGTGGAGAGGGGAGGTAGAGTGTCATCCTGCCTTGTGTGCATCACTTTGTGGATTTTTCTGTCAATGAAGGCAGCTTACATCGACTTAACTGTAAGCATCTACACTAAAACGTAGCTCCTACTGCTATAACTCGCTTGCTACCCTGGCTTAACTCCACCTCTTAGGTCGACGTAGTCTCAGTGTAGCACTGAGGTCGATGTAGCCTCAGCCGCTGTGTTGCTTACATCAGCAGTTAAATCAGTGCAACTGCTCCTGGTGAGGACATGCACCACTGACACATGGAGTGTAATGTGGGCATGCAAAAGCAATTTTAATTGCTGCAGTGGTTGTAAGCTGATTAATTTAGGTAGACTTAATTTTGTCATGTAGACTTTCAGAAAGGACTTGAAAAACTTGGTGTGGTTAGTCCTTCCTGGACTGGAGAAACAAGCCTGCTTACACAGGGTGGAGAATGAAGGCAGGCAATCAGCCCTGGAACTGAGGGGAAACTAAGGCAGCAGACTGGGTAGGTGGTGTGCGGCTACAAAATAATTACCATCTCAGATTTCTCATGCCTGCTTTGCAAGCTGTAACAATGGTACAGTATGTTTATATAATTTAACTCCATACCTGATTGACTTTAAGTGTGTAACTAAGAGGGAGAGGGAGAACCCTGGATTCTGAGAGATGACTGACCAACCAACCCGCCCCCCCCCCCCCCCATCCATCCTCATTAAAAAACAAACCCTGTGTTTCAGTTTGAGTTTCTTTTGGATTCTTCTGGAGGTGGGGTAGGGGGAGCAAGTTGGTCTCCAACTCAGCATCTAGCAGCCAGGGATGTTCTGGCGGCAGCTCCCTGTGGACGCAAAAGGGCTTCTCTCTAACAAGGCAAGCTCACCTTACCCCCAGCCAGTGTCCCTGCTCTAGGCCCCCTGCAGCTAGGCCCTCCCCAGCCTAAGACTGTCTATGGAACCCTGTGAAGCCAGGGTTCCAAAATAGCTAAGGGATAATAGCAGCAATTTATGGCACCTTCCCTTGTGGGTTCAGCGTGAAGGAGAATCCAACATCATCACCCTCCAAACCCATGGAACTGGCCCATGCTAGGTTAACACCTGTGACAGAGGGTGCACTCCAGCATATGCCCCTGCGTAGACAAAGGCCTACATGTGCTATCTCTGTAGAAGCTGTTACTGTGCCTACAGACGCTCTGAGTTGAAGTAAGATTGGGGTGAGAGCCTACAATTCAGCACCGATCCACTGAGCCAGGGTTGTCAAGCTCAATGTTTTTTAAATGGAATAAAATTGCTAGGAAGAGACATTTTCAAACTCCTAAAAAAAAAAGTACAGGACACAGTGGATATAGGAAAAGCAGCTGCTTTCAATATTTAATTCTACAGAGTAAAAATGTTTGTCACAAAATTAGGGCATGCACGAAGCAAACAAGTAGGGCCATGACAATGTACCACTTTTATTTACTTTCCACAGCTAATACATTCAACTTTGTAGAGGGAAAAAAATTGGTCTTCTGCACATGTGCTGTCGGAGGCATGAGCTGTGTGAAACCATGACATTTCCTTTTTTAAAAAAGCATTTGAGAATTTGCAAAGGCTCAAGATGTTTTGCATAAGCCTTAGAGAATGCAAGATACAAGGCCCAAGTGCACGTTTGTCATGCCACTTATATTACAGAAGTGCTTTCATAGGACAGCAATTTTCAAAGCACTCTTGTAGGTTTGCTAGCAAGGCTTTTAAATAAAGGTAGAGGGACTGCATCGATTCAAAGGCTCAGTGGTCCTTGAATTCGTTTTTGATCTCTGAAATGTATGGATGATCTTTCCCATGTGCTACTTCCATAATAGCAATTGCCTGTGAAAGGAAAAAATATTCATATAATTGATTCATAGTTAGCATTAGGCTAGAAGTTATCTCCTCAGGAGTGTGGAACAGTGACACCTCTTGCTCTTATCCCTTTAAAGTCATCTATTCCATAGGAAACAGTATGAATTTCATTTGATAGAATAAGTTTTACATTCATACTGCACTTTTCATTCTGAAGGCTCAAAGCATTTTTCAAAACTATGTACATACAGCACCCCTGGAAATGCTGCCAACTCTAAGATAGAAAGCTGCAAGCTAGGGAAGAGAGTAGGGCAGAGGTTCTTAAACTTCATTGCTCTGCCACCCCCTTCTGACAACAAAAATTACTACATGACCCCAGGTAGGGGTACTGTAGCCTGAGCCCTGCCACCCTGGATGGTGTGGGAGGGGGGCAAAGCCTGAGCCCCACCATGCCAGCCCTGGAGACCCCATTAAAACAGGGTTGTGACCCACTTTGAGAACTGCTGGAATAGGGAATATTTTGACAGCTGTTCCAGAGCAATGAGCTCAGCTCCTCTCCTATACCTGTAGTCTGACACCTGCAGCCAAGGTCTTCCAGTTTCAATCACATTTTATCTGCATAATGCAAGCCCATGCCATGAGTTAAATATTTTCTTAAATGGCCAACGCCTGCAGTGCAACCCAAACCCTGTTTACCTTAGCATGACACTGGATAGGTCATTGATGTACCACAACCACTTGAAGAAGACATCAGCCAAAGTTAACCCTTGGAACAACTTGCTCAGAAAACTGGCCAGCTCAACCTGGGGTGTGAGCGCCCAGACGCTTAGAACATCAGCCCTTGTCCTCTGCTATTCAACAGTAGAGTACTGTGCTCCTGTCTGGTGTTGCTTGTTTCAGAAGGCTGCTTGATGTAAAACTTAAAAGCTATGCGCATTGTTACTGGGACTTTACGTGCAACTCTGTTGCCATAGCTGCCAATACTTAGTAACATACCACCATCTCATATTCACTGTGGGGGGCTCCTGGCCAAGATCAGTGAGAACAGCAACTTGCCTCAGACCTCTCCAACCACCTTCAACTCTTTGCACGTCTTATAGATGCCCTTTCTGGTCACTTATGCCACCACAGGACATGACTGTGGAATCTGCTTGGCATAACACATGGGCAGTGCTGACTGTCATTAATCACGCTCTTGTCACTGAACCAACCACCTGCCCACCCGGTTTTGACCAAGGCACCTGTGGTCATTCCTGAACTGGTTTTGCACAGGACTGGGTAATTGTGCGGCCAATCTCTTCAAATGGCATTTCTGTAACGACCCACGATGTGGTCAACTTCAGACTGTCGCATATCCTTGATGAGTGCCTGCTGACTAACTTTGACTGCGGGCTCCCGGTTCTTCACCAGGCTGGTGACAATGCTATCAAATGGCTAGGTACACTGTGCATGGCCTGAGAGACCATGGAGTAAGAACCCACAACATCTTAGAACCCATTTTACCAAGGGAATATTTACTAGGATTATCCCCTACTGGTTTTGGCTTTAGAAGATTTAAACTTCCACCTGAATAGCACCAACGACCTGTGCTTTCCCATCTCACTCAAAGGATGAAATCTAAAGATCCTGTCCGAGCTATTTCCAAAGAGACGTGAAAAGATAATTGGTTTGTTTTCTAATAAGCCTCAAGATGCAGCACCACTATCTGGGATGCTTTTGCCAGTTTGTTCAAGTGTTCCTGTAGGCTATTTTTGGAAATAAGTCTTTAGAAAAAGATATTTATGTTGGGAAACTGACTGCCAACAGATTTTCCTGCACTGTTTGTATTCTGACCAACATTAAATTGTTTAAAAAATACATTTAAAATATGTAATTTATGCAGGCTCTTGTAGGCTGGAGGTCTCCTTTAATACCAGCTCAAGTCTGTCTTACCTAAAAATAAACCTCTACAAAAATCAGGGAATTCCAGACCAAAGTAACAAAAACAAAAAGAGGTTAAGGAAACCAAAAAGGTATTTACTTGTATCAAAGAGAGAGTACTCAGCCAAAAACAACAGGGGGAAAGAAAGGATCATGAAACACAGTACAGATTAATAATGGGAGGAGAGGAATCAAAGTAAAATGTCAGGGGTTTGCTATCACAGCACACTATAATCTATCATATGCATTAAAAATTCAACCCACCTAATGAAAATTAATCTGCCTGTGTCCTATTTCCAGAATGAGTGAGAGCCAGAAACGTGTTCAGTTTTTGAACAACTCAACAATATATGAACCACAGAAATAGCGTGTAATGCTTCAGGGGCCAGGACTGGGGGGGTGGGTGGAAGGAAGATACATAGCTCATTCAACAAGGATGTAAATGAAATGCAACTGCACCCACAGTTACTTCTCTAGCTGAAGTGGAACTCTGACTCAATGAAGGGAATAGGCAGGGAACATGACACACATACTGTACTATTTTGATTCTGCAGTATTAAAGTTAATTGTGAAAAGATCAGGAAAGACCTGCTTTGCATAACAGACAGTGAAATGATGTAACAGCAGTTGCATTGCATCTTTATAACAAACACACAATGAATTAAGGAAAGGATGAAAATCAAGTAAATCAATACAAGCCATGATAAGTTTTCTAGCAAGTCATTCATTGGTTAAGAAATGGTAACACTTCAACAATCACATGCCTAGCTAAAATTGTTACAGTTACTGGGTAAGGGTGGAAATACCTTTTTCAGAGCGGTAACTCCAGCAGTTCTGTTTTCAAGTCCCATATAAAGCCTCCCTAACTTCAGCCACATGGAGGCAACGTTCAGAGAGTATAAAGGATAATGCTTACTGCGAAAGAAAAACTTGGCTTAATCAGATCCTGCAAAAAAATTTCCACAGTATTTCCCCACAACCCCTCTCCCTGGCTCTAGGTGTGAGAAGCTGCCCATTCAATCCTTGCACTCTCTGCTGTGGCTGCCATGAGTTAGTATCTATTGTTTGTGGGATGTGGACACAACTGAGAATTGGACTGAGACCACAACGTTCATTTCACCCACCCCAGGCCTCTGAACAGCCATCAGGTGGCAGTGACTTGCAGTCACTGGATTTAATCTGGCCAACAAAAAGGGTGAAAAAGCTCTGTATCATTACCAATTCCCAGAGCCACCCCCACTCCTAAGCACCAAGGATTCTTTGTATTCCAAAGGCACGCAGTCAGCATTGCGTGTACGTGGGTGACGGAGGGGGTGTACAGAACCCGTATTTGGAATGCAGCTCTACAGTTGCAGCAAACTAAACTGCAGGAGCTGGGTTCAGCCGCTGACCTGGAATGCCAGTCTCTGAGCCAGTGGAAGCTGGGCAAGTCACAAGGATGATAAACACTATTCAGCCCCCGGGGAGAAAGAGAGAGAGCCAGCACAATCGCAGCTCCCTGCCAGCTGATCTATGACTTTACACTGGCATCCAAAGGGAAAGGTTCACTTGCACTCCCTCAGCTGGAGAGCAAATTACACCTTTCGATGAGAATTTCCTGGGGAGACCTGTGGCAGGGTCAGTCCCATGCATAATGTACTATCTGTAACAAACTAGGGAAGCATGGCCCAGAAAAGAAATCAAACAAGGGAGATTCTTTGTTTTCCTCTCAAAGGTAACATCTGGGTGGCTCTAGCTGGGCTGGGCTGGGCTGGGCTGCGCTACCCTGTCCCGATGCAAGAGCCCGGAGTTTGCACATTCTCTCAGGCTCAGACGCCAAGAACATCAAGGACTTGACAAGCTCAGTCTGGGAATCAGGAGAAGCAGAGTTCAAGCTCCCTCTGCTGCCCAGTCCATTCAATGGGAAAAGAGCCTTGTTGTAGCCATTTACCACAGGGGGTGATGAATGAAATGAACCAACAGGACGACTGGAATCTCTACTAACATGCAAGGGCCAGGATATTAGCTACAGTATTCAGACAGGGGTAAGATTAAAAAACTACTCTTAGGCAAACTATCAATACAATATTAGAGATGACCACATGTTTCATTAACTAGGCAAGATTAGTACAGGCACCAATATAAGGAAACACAGCTGGGAGTGTAAACAGGTCCTGCAATTCTGTGGCAGGAATTTGCAAAAAGCCAAGTATTGTTAATACCCTGGCCCTATTCTGATCACGTAAACGCTGACAATCTGGTCCTGCATCTCCTTCTAAACAGGCCATGAACATTCACTACTGTACAGTGCATCTCTATACAACGTGCAATCAGATTAGTGATGCCTGCCCGTATGTTTCGTTTAAACATGTGTTCAACTTACTGCATTATATAATTAAAAATAAAAGCTCTTAAATTTACCTGTATGGTTTGATAATTTTTTCCCCATAGCGCAATGCACCATCCCAGTCTTGCATGTACAGACAGACTCCCATGGCCTGATACATCATATGCAGCATATAAACATTACTGTCTTCAAACACGGAGCCCATCTTGTCCAGACTAAGCTCACAAACCTCCAGTAATTCACTAGGGGGTACAGTGGAGTCAAGGAACACATTACATGAGTGGTTTCCAACTACATACCTGTGTTATACGTCTTGAGGATACCCACCTTATGGTTGTCCAGCAAAGAATGGTTTTGAGAAGCTTTTCTTTGAGTACAGCTCTTTGAAAATGGGACTATTAAAAAATGGCATCAAGGGGTTCCTGGTCTCAGCAACTCCAGATCAAGTGTGCTCAGTTTGCATGTTCCCCCCCCCCCCCCACCCCTTAATTGTCAGACCTGCAAACCCAGCTTTAAGTCCTGAGTGGTTTTCTTGCACCAGTGCTCGTGTACTTTGTGGGTGGGGGGGCGGTGCAGTGCAGCGTGGCGGCAGAGGCTAGTGAAGAGTGGAATTTTCCACAACTGTTGCAGAATTCCCCATGTACTTACTATAAAATTGAGGGAAGACCAGAAATGACAGGTAAATACCACTGAATAGTGAGGTGGAGCATGAGGGGTGGTCTTGTATAACATTTGTAGATTATGGAATTTAAACTGTTTCCTTTAAAAATTACTCTTGGAATGCTCAGAAGAGTGTGTGCAAGAGAGAAATGTGTGTGCAATTCCAGAGCTCTTCAAAGTGCTCTGCAAACACTAATCCTCACAACGCCCCGGGAAGGAGACAAGTACTGTCTTACTCCTTGGATGAGCCGGAGCACGGAAAGGTGATGCAGCACGAGCCAGGATTAGAACACTGGAGTTCCTGGGGTATGCTCAGTCCACTAGACCACACTGCCTCTCTACAGAATAGAGGCTTTCATGTCACACGTCAATGAAAAACCTGTGCAGTGCCAAAATAGTTCCCACCAACTATCGTTAAAAATAAGGTCTACGGATGAAATCCTGGCTCCACTAAAGTCAATGGGAGTTTTACCATTGACGTCAGTGAGGCCAAGGCTTCACTCTAGATGTCTGCAATCACAAGTGCTGGGTGGTTTAGGGACAGAGTGGCACTCAACCCCAAATCCTTGGTGTTCATCTAATCGTGAAATTGAGACCACTGCTTCTTCAGTTGCTGTTATCCACTTCAACAGGAATACCTGTGTGTTGCCATGGAGAAGGGTCCAGAAGTAGCACGGGCTCTTTGTGAAATGGTGAGTCTTCTAGAGGCAGAAGAAGAAATAACTTCTGTCACTCACTGTAGAGCAGTGCCATGAAAAATGTTATGTAGAGGATGTGAAAGCACTTATGGGAGAGATGTTGAAATAGGAGGTGTAACTATATGCCCCTGTGGCCAGATGCAGTTTGTAGTCCCCCATGCCGTGTGTCCCAAACCTTTTCTCAGCCTTGATGCAGGGATGGGGAATTTGTACATGGGCAATTCTGCAACAGTTGTAGAAAATTCCACTCTTAGTGTACCATTAGATGATCTAGGGACCGAATGGCTAGGCAGCAGTTCTGCAGAAAGGGACCTAGGGGTTACAGTGGACGAGAAGCTGGATATGAGTCAACAGTGTGTCCTTGTTGCAAAGAAGGCTAACGGCATTTTGGGGTGTGTAAGTAGGGGCACTGCCAGCAGATATAGAGGGGAATGATCACATCCCTCTTCGACATTGGTGAGGCCACATCTGGAGTACTGTGTCCAGTTTTGGGCCCCACACTACAAGAAGGATGTGGAAAAATTGGAAAGCATCCAGCGGAGGGCAACAAAAAGATTAGGGGACTGGAACACATGACTTATGAGGAGAGGCTGAGGGAACTGGGATTATTTAGTCTGCAGAAGAGAAGAATGAGGGGATTTGATAGCTGCTTTCAACTACCTGAAAGGGGGTTCCAAAGAGGATGGATCTAGACTGTTCTCAGTGGTAGCAGATGACAGAACAAGGAGTAATGGTCTCAAGTTGCAGCGGGGGAGGTTTAGGTTGGATATAAGGAAAAACTTTTTCACTAGGAGGGGGTGAAACACTGGAATGCGTTACCTAGGGAGGTGGTGGAATCTCCTTCCTTTGAGGTTTTTAAGGTCAGGCTTGACAAAGCCCTGGCTGGGATGATTTAGTTGGGGTTGGTCCTGCTTTGAGCAGGGGGTTGGACTAGATGACTTCCTGAGGTCTCTTCCAACCCCGATATTCTATGATCTTACGTTTGGGTCTGCTCTGTGCTCCTCTCTCACCCAGGATGTCAGGTGGATGGTTAAACTGCTCCAGCAAGCTTTTTGTTTTTAAGATTAAAAATACAAACAAACCCCATCTAGTTTTAAAAGCCTTTTGAAGGGTTTTCCTCCATGGCTCTATTCCATGCTTATTTTGCACTAGCAAACGCAGATCCCAGTCACGACCAGGGAGTGGTTCTGTGCAACACATATGAAGACACAATTCCTGCCCTGAAGAGTTTACAATGTAATCATCAGTGGAAACAGTTTTCTGTGGGCCACACCTATCGCCTCTGCTGCAAAACCAGGCTCAGCATGCAGGGTGGGACGCTCAGCTCAGTTTTATTTTTACAGGTGCTTGCAGCTGCTGCTTTGCAGAGGTGCTGCAACCCCCAGTGTTGCACAAGAACAGAGAGACCCCCTGATTAAGGCCTCGTAGCCACTCCTTCCAACGTTTAAAATCAAGACTATTCTATCATTAAATCTTCATGGCCCTTGACATCGCTGAGTTCAGCTAGGGAGACCCTTTAACATCAACCACCGGCCCCTACTACCTCCCCATCCACTGATTCTGGTGTCAAGTCCCCAGATATTCTCAAGGGCTAAATTGTCACATGTCAAATCAGGGCAAATGCAGCCAGAGGGCCAAATCCAGATCTAGTATAAAGGGGTGAAAGTCTATTGAGTGCACTCTGGGCTGAGGCTAGGTCAGATGTAACACTTTAAAAAAGCAACCAACATAGACTTGGCCTGGATGCCAACAGAAGGAAACTTCTGGCGGTGAGCAATTAGCCTGTATGGCTTGGCTAAGGGCCACAGCCACTGAGGTCCACTGGACTGGTCCTTCACTTCAGGACAGTAAGTCCAGACTCTCTGTAAATAATATCACTAACCTTCCTAACTGCGTTGACATTTTAAGGGTTTTTAAATCATCCTGCTGTTGACTCAGTTCTTTATTTTTCTACCCATTATGTCTTCAAAAGTATGGGCTTCTGCACAAACACAGATTGGCCAAAACGCCATCTAGCTCTGGGATGTGGTGGATCTACTTGAATATTTTCTACCTGTTAAAACGTACCTGACTCACAACAGGAAACATTTTCAGCTTAAAGGGAAACAAACACATTCTTCAGCATAACACCACATTTTGTAAAGAGAAGGCAGCAACACAATGTTCTGACAATCCCTCTCATACACGCACGCATCCACTTCAGAGAAAACTCTCTCTTCACAAACAAAGAGGAGAACAACACTGTCTAGTTTCTAACTGCCTTCAGAAGTGCATTGTGGGAGGTAGGGAGGTTTAAAAGGAGTGATCCTCAGGATATCAAAAAGATTTAAAACTTGCAAAACAAGCCATCAGGGGCAAGAGAAAGGCAAGGCAAAGGATATATTTGTAGTGTTTGGCTCTCCTGAATTCCTCAATCACATTTCGGGCATATTTGATCATGTCTTGGACAGTTTCTGCTGATGGAGGTTCACTCAGTTTGCGGATTTCCAATTTATCTTTGTCCTGAAGGAAGCACATGAGAATTACAAATGCAATCCCAAACCTCACAGGTAAAGGAACATCCACACAGTTTAAAAGCTACATAACATTAATAAAATAAAAGGCATGGTTGGAATGTTAGGCTCCCACAAAGAAACCACTGAAATCTGTAGGGGAGAAAACAGACAAAGTAAACTATTCCTCTGTAATTTCTCTAAATTTTCTTCGGCTGGAATTTTCTCTAATTTTTCTTCGGCTGGAATGCTCTGAGCTTGCAAACTCCTGGACAATGACTGCGTCCACAACGCAAGAGCTATCCCAAGGTGTTTTATAAATGTCACTTGTATCAGCTGGTTGCAACAACTGCGATAAGGTCTTCAACTCAGATCCATCTGCGATACTTTCTCCACAGTGTTGGTGGGAAGCTACAAGTGGTGCAAAGTGCACCGATTCA
This sequence comes from Chelonia mydas, assembly GCF_015237465.2. NCBI lineage: Eukaryota > Metazoa > Chordata > Testudines > Cheloniidae > Chelonia > Chelonia mydas. Next base: position 160,581,654 of record NC_057851.1, read on the forward strand.
GCAGCGCCTCTGACTCCATCTCACAAGTCCCTGCCTCAGGACTCAAAACCCCCTGCTCTCTCTTGAATAGTGCTGGGCACCGTACGATAGGTACCTCAGAAGTACCAGACTACACTGGTACAAGCCAGGATATAGTTGCTATGGGGGATGATGTGGCAAAATGGCTCTCTCAGACACAGTGCTGGTTTGTGGGGTCAACTACAAACCAGAAAGCTATTGCTTGCTCTCGTTATCTCTGCAATGGCTTCCTCACCTAGTACAAGCGCTCCCTGAAGATTAATTGCCCCTCTGCCTCGCCAAGAAGGCTAAGAGCATGTCCCCAGTTAGACGCTATGATGCTCTCCAAGAATTTCTAAAGCTCGGAACTGCTGCCTTATGACATTGGGTTCTTAAAAGCATCTAGCGTGAACCCCAGTTCAATCTAAAGTGTGACCTCCTGGCGTCAGAAGCCTCTCGGTCTTTGCTATGTGATCTTTGAGAGGTGGGGGAAGACTGCAGTTGTGAGTAGGTGATCGTTAGTGTGCACGCTAACGAAGTGCAGATTAGCAAGGTTCTACTGTGCATGCAGTGCATCTTGCAGGACTAGAACTAATCAAACTTCTCTAAATTCACCTTTCCAAATCATTTAAAATTAAAGATATACACAGCCAAATTCTGCTTTCAGTCACAGTAGAGATTTCACAGATCTTAAGGCCAGACAGACCATTATGATCTAGTCTCACCTGCGTAACACAAGACACAGAATTTCAACCAGTCTGGCCCCATTGCATAGGTATAACAGCAGATTTTGTCCACTGTTCTGCATTTGCTTGATCCGCTTATCTGACATCACCCTCCTTTGTCAATACACCAAAAGAGTTTTCCAGTATTGATTTTACACAGATTTGTAAAGTGTAGTAACTGGACATACCGTCAGTTACTAAACCACTTCAAAATAAGAAGTTTCACTGCTTATTTGACACAAGTTTTCTGAATTCCCATAATAAAAACCCAGACACTTTAGGCTCACCAAGAAACTTAATTCAATGGAAAATGAATCCTATTCCATACTTCCCTTTCATGTCCTTTTGACTGTAGATATTTCCATAAGAGGTAGAGTGACAGGTTGTTTTGTGAGTGGTACATTGTTAAATGTTATGGGCAAAATCACTGCTCCACTGATGCCAGTGGCAAAAACTCCCATTGACCTCAACAGGAGCAGGATTTCACCCTATATCTATATTTTAAGAAACCTGAGTGTGATGGTCATGGAGTTCCTATATAATAATCTAAGAATAACTAGGTAGCATATCAGTAATGAGAAACCAATATATACTGGGGGTTGTGGAATATTTATTATATGTCTGAAATGCTTAAAATCAGTGGGAACTACAGCAAGAACAAGCAGGAAAGCAACACAATGGTCCCAGATAAGACTATCCAGGCAAACCTTTGAAAGACAACAGAGGAAGCGATTAGTTTCAAGGATCCTACATCCTGTCTCCAAGGAAGAAGCAAGTTTTATTTTGCCAGGCTGGGAACCTGGAGATCAAAAGGACTAAGCAGCTTTGAAAGAACGTTCTCTCTCAGGGAAGTCTGGGGGTGCAGGAGGAGGATGGTTTGTGAATTATGGGAACAGACTTCACTAATGAGACTCTCAGGAGGGGTGTCAGCAGCAACTGACACCACCTTGTACAAAGGCCCAGCTCAAGCAGCCTAGGTCAGTCCTGGACCAGGTAACAGGGGCATAAACCCAATCACCAAGAAAAAGAGGCCAAGTCCATAAACATCACATAAAGGAGTAAAAAAAAAAAAAAAACCTTTGGTCCTTAAGGCTCCCATCTCCAGCTACCTCCCTTGTACTTCCAGGAGGGAAGTAGTCTCTCAGAGGCAGGCAGGCAGGCACTAGCTCCTCTAACAGAGAGTTATTACTCCCTTGAAGTCTTGAGCTCTTCTACCTGGTCTCTTCCTCCCTCTTTATACTTGGGTTTGCCCTCATTAGCTACACCAGCTGGGGCCTTCTCGCTCCCTAATTGAGATTTCTCACAGCTGTGGTAGGGTGGGACTGTGTCTGCAGGCAGGCAGGCTTCTCACCCCCTGCCTGCCTTTCTTTTGTGTAGGATTGTAGACCCCACCTCACAAGGGGTCCATAAGCATCTTAGACCTACAGGATCCCTATGTTGAAAATAGTTAGATACTTGGTAAACTAGACATGAGTATTGTTTGTTTTACTGTTTTAAGACCTGTTTTTTCTTAATGCTTTTGTCATATTGAATACGTTGCTTTAAGGAGACGCCGGTCACTGGTTACCACTGTTTTTGCCTTAGAGAGAACAGAGCTGCAGGTGCTGGGCACAAGTCAGTCCTGCCGAATAATCATGGTTGATCACAGGGGCCTGCAGCCCAGTATCTGATCTGAGTGGGAGAACTGTGTAATTTCACCCTCAGAAAGCTGAGAGCTACAGGCGAGAGACCTGAAAGAGGGTATACTCAAAGAAATCAAGAGGGGTCAGAGGGGCAGTCAGCCTGGTAATTGTGACATATTTCCTACTAAAATAAAGCCATCTATATATAGGTCTTTGGTTAATTTGTACAGTTAACTGCAACCTACAGTATGTAACAAATCAATTATTTTTTCTGCCTAACAAGACAAAGATCAATTTCTTTTTAATAAAGAGCTTTTATTGAAACCTTGTTCCTACAGCTACCATCACAATGCCTTTTTTCTCAGACTACATATAACAAGGGTAACACACAAGGTCATGGAAATGATACAAAAGTTAGCCCATCTGATAGTTAGTGCCACACATGGATTGTCACATTAAAGCTGATCTGCTGCACAAGTACAAGAACTCAGTTAAGCAGAGATTTGTTTGCTGAAAATCCCCAATTACCAGGCTGTGGGAGCCATTCAGCACAGAATTAGGTTTTAATTAACTCTTTTAACTGCACTCTTTGAAGTCAGTGGCAAGCCAGGATTGACACCGATGGGTTCATGATCAAGCCCTAAGTTCCCCCTGAGAAATCCTTGCGGTACTTCTTGGTTCACAGAAGAAAGACCAGAATTAATCAATCATTCAGTACATCGCTGGTACCATGAACTGCAGTGAGACGTCTGATATTTGTAAAGCTGCATCCTGGGATACCTTCGGAAAGCCAGGAAGAACCAAGAGAATTTCACAATATGCGGGGGAGGAAGGAAAGAATACCAAAGCCAGAAAAAAACTGATTTCTGTGCCAAATGCCCCGTACATCCCGTTTGTGGAGACACTCAGTACAAAAACCCGGGTCTAACAGTTTTCATATTACCTTTAAGCAAGTACCTACTAGGATATTCCATGATACTTTATGGTTACAGTGGAGAGAAAGGGAATGAGAGAAGGTCTCAGACAGAAAGCACTCCCTACATTCCAAATCTGATTAGTCAGATAGAAAACAGCATGAAAGCCTCTGGTATGTGGGTAGGTCATCAGGAACATACTTCTATACCCTGGTTATATTACCTTTTCTTTAGTAATGCATTCCCTGCAGTCACAGGTGAAGAAATAGGAGTCTCTTAACCGATCATTTCTATCTTCTGTAGGGTACAACAGATCGATATAACTGGTAAAAATCTAGAGGGAAAAACCATACCAAATCAATAAAAAAAAAGTATGTAAAAAAGTAAGTGCACCCACATTTTATAATAAACACCACATACACACAATCCATATATTTCAAATATCTAATATAATCAGATCACCATATACCTGTACAACAGAGGTGGGCAAACTACGACGCGCAGGCCACATCCCTCCCCCGCTGTCCCCCTTCCCCCGCAGCCTCAGCACGCCACGCTACGCTCTGGGCAGCGCAGTTGCAGAGCCGTGGCCTGACCCAGTGCTCTGGCACCTGCCACCGGTGCTCCAGGCAGCGCAGTAAGGGGGCAGGGAGCAGGGGGAGTTGGATAGAGGGCAGGGGAGTTAGGGGTGGTGATCAGGGGCTAGGGGTGTGGATAGGGGTCGGGGCGGTCAGGGGACAGGGAGCAGGGGGTCATGGATGGGACAGGAGTCCTGGGGGAGCTGTCAGGGGGCGAGAAGTGGGGGGGAGAGGGGTTGGATAGGAGGTGGGGGCTGGGCCACGCCTGGCTGTTTGGGGAGGCACAGCTCCCCTAACCGGCCCTCCATACAATTCTGGAAACCCGATGTGGCCCTCAGGCCAAAAAGTTTGCCCGCCCCTGCTGTACAACATATCACATCCCTACAATCACATCACCTGTCCACTAATCCCACCTCCCAGGGACTAATTCTTACATTCAAAACTTCTCAGCAGCTCCAATCAATCAGTCGCTATTTCATTAATTCCATCTGCCAGAAAAATGCTTCCTCCTTCTAAGGGTGGAATTTCCCCTCTGACTGAGGCTCAGGACCCGCAAGATTCTGGATGGGGCAAGAGAGCTTTTCTGTACCTAAATATGTCATGGCTTTAAGTGTGCCATCTTGGGCTCCTGCCAGGCTAGAAACTGGGGCCTAAGTGTTTAGTGATTTGGGGTGTCCAACTTGAGAAACCTTCAAGGGGCCTGACTGTCAGAGGCTAGGTGCTCTGCTCTTTCTGAAAATCAGGTCCCTTTACGATGTCTCCAGTTGGGCACCCAGAATCACTAGCAGCTTTGGAAAATTTAGGACAGAGCTTTAATTTATTGGGGAGATTTCCACCTTCCAAAAGGGAGCCAGTGCTTCAGTTCTGGAAGGGTATTTAAAAAAAAAAAAATCAGAATGTAAAGCAGTGATATTTTTAAGTACAAAAAAATTATTATAGGTCATTTTACAGGCATTTCTCATTCATTAGTTTTAATTACCCTCTCCCTCTGAGCCCTGCACAATGGAACTCTTGGCAACTAACTAAACTGTTTTGTGTTTTAAAATGGTATCCTCTTAAGAAACATCCTAAATACACAGCACAGTTGACCATGTTATCAGTGAAGAGCAAAAAAATAAGCGAGAAATAAGGAAGTTGAACCAAGTCTTAAAATGCTGTGCTAATCTGATCTAGTCTTTTCTGGTCTGCTACCCTCTCTTAACAGCAATCAATTTCACTCAGTAGTTATACTTGTTTTTATTCTATGCTGGCACTCAATTTATTTCCCCAGGCACAAAACACACAAGATGCAGGAGCTGTATGTGGAAACGGACCGTTTTCTGATGCAATGGCTACACTGAACCAGAAGATGGAGACACAGGCCACGTGACTGTTGTACACAAGCAAAGCGATTCATTCCAACACACTTTGTCCACACACTGCACATTTTTTAAATGTTAAAAGACCAATTATGGGATACAAGATTCCGGTTTTGGGAATTTTCTACCAAAGGGCCAGCAATTGTCTTGTAAATAACAGTCCAGCTTTAAAAGTCAAGGTGTCAAGAGATGTGTTATAGTTCTCATTTTAACCCCACAAACAGTAAGTCCATTATAAAAAGATACTATGTCCAGGATGTCACAATAAATAGCCACCTTGTAATTATCTCACGTGCATTAATTAAACTTTGTTTGCAATGTGTGCCGCTGTTACTGTGACCAACTCCCCTACTCAGAATGAGGAATCATCATACACCTGGGTTGTCCCATTACTCAGGCGAGTAACTCTTTACCCCATCGCCAGTAAGGCGTGTTCACAGTCTGACCCCAAACAGCTTTCCTCCTCTTAGTGACTTCAGTCACATTATTTTCATTACACTTAAACAAATAAAAAGCCAAAGCAAATAAATAAATAAATAAATAAAATAAATAGACAGACAATTGCTACCAAAATTAACCTCAAACTTATTTTAACATGATTAACCTTTATCATTCATATGCCATTATCGAGGGTCTAACAGTGAAATCCTACACAAACTCCATCATTATTTAGCAAATGCACCATTGCTGTCACTCAAGATTATGGTTGAGCACCTCCCCCCACCTTGCCCAAGATAAATTTAACAGATATAGGTGATCTTTGCTGATGAAGACACATTGTTAAAGATCAGTGACTGACCCAGATGGGCTGGATGCAACCTAAAAAGCCTAGTTCTAGTCAGGGGAAATTCAATCCAGCCTTCATTGACAGTCTTGCCCCCCCTGGGGTCATAGAGGTCAAAATAACGTCATTCTTTCACAGCATGGTCCTGTTTTATCCAGTCTGGTATGGATGAGTTCCATGTTATGCGATCGCTCTGTCCAGACAGAAATAGGATAGCAGAGAAGTGATCAGTCCCCCCTTTTACTTGGTCTTGTTCTGTCTATCTCCACATCTTCCTTACAATAGTATTATATTGGTAATGGTAATCATTACAGTAATAATAATAGTTTACATTCATTTGACCCTTTTCATATGGGAATCTCAAAGCATCAGCTAAACATCAATAATTCAAGCCTCAAGGCTAGCTACTTACACCCATTTTACAGATAGAGAAAGTGAGGCACAGAGGGGTCAGGTTCCTCCGTTGAACTGGTGGCAGAGATCCAATGCCCTGCCTCCTATTCCCCTGCTCTAACCACCAAAAAGACACTGTCTCCCCTTGCCCCACCCCTGATTTTTTTTTTTTTTAAAGTGAGTTTTCAGAACTGATTGAAAGACAAGAGACATGAGGAAGAGGCTTCCATTTTAACTGGAGCAATGCTTGACAAGCCAAGTCCACTCCCACTTTACCACGTGCATGCCCACACACCACTGCATTTACACTCTCATGATATGCATTTACCTCATCTCCAGGTTCAATCTCTTGAACAGCTCGGACTTCAGCTAAGGTCCCTTTGTAGGTTACAATCACATTTGGGCAACAACTATGGTTCATCAGTGCAACACTGTAAAAGCAAAAGAGCAATTTTTGTGTCTGAAAGCAAAAAGCATCACTTCAGCATCTAATAGCTCAAGTCACTTTGCTCTGCAAGATGTGTCTCAGCTAAAAACATAGGTAACCTTAGGAAAGGCTATAGTATTGTTATTATAAAATTACAACCAACTGTCTTGCTAATGAATAGGGTAGGATCAGACAAATTGTCCTTCCATCCCTTGTTGTGCAGCGTGCCAAATGCTAGTGTGTAGCTGCTGTCCAAAGGTGACTATATTACAGTGGTATGTATAATGGGAGCAGGCCTTGTAAAGTCAATGGCAAGTCTCAGTGGGACCAGAGCCAGGCTCATAGCTTGAGAAGTGCCTGGGGAATCCCTTGGGGAAGAGGAACACTGAGTATTATTATACTTGAAAGCAATGCAGACAGAAATTTAGTACACAAAAAGCCACTTGTTTGCACTGGAGTCCGAGACCAATAGTAAAACTTTTATCAACTTCACAGAGAGCAAAAGCAGGCCCCAAGTCTAAAAAAAAATTATTATTTTTCAGTTATGCACACAAAAAGTGTGCAAAAAAATCTTAATCGCTGGGGAAAAGTATGTCCCCCAGCACTCTGGGCTCTGAGAAAATTCAGTTTGTCTGTTTTATTAGACACAGTAGCTAAAATATCTTCTTTAACCCCACGCCTCACCCCCAAAATAATAATTGCATCTTTGGTCAGAGATCAAGGAGAAATCTTAGCTCAAAGATATAACTGTTAAATTCAAAAGGCCTAATTCACAGAGTTGCTGAGCACCCCCAGACAGAAAGGATGGTCTTACGGTTAAGGTACTGGATTGGCACTCAAAAGCTCTAGGTTCAATTCCCTGTTCTGCCATAGATTGCCTCTGTGACCTTGGGTAAGTCACTTAATCTCTCTGTACCATAGTTCCCCAACTGTAATAGGATAACAGCATCACTGCCTGTCTCTCACCCTTTGCCTTGTCTTTTTAGAGAGTGTAAACTCTTTGGAGGAAGGACTGTCTTATTCTGTTTGTTTATGTACAACATAAACTGCACTTAGCACAATGGCACCCGGACTTCAGCTGGGGACTCTAAATGTTACGGTAATACAACCAACCACCACCCTGTGGCTCCCACTGATGTCGATGGAAGCATGTGCCCAGAAAACTCAGATTAAGCAATGCCTTCAATATGGGCTTATAGTCATCTCCTTAGCTATATTGTGAGCAGCAAGAGGGGAATTTGCATACCAACTCCCTTGAAGGGAGGACCTTTCTTCCTCTTGAGCACTAGAAAGGCTCCTATTCCACGAACAGCACTTTAATAACATCTGTGATTTATTTCTAGAGCTGACAGAGTTTGTACATAATTTTTCACTGTCATGGCAACATAACACATCACACTGTTAAAACATCGGAGGAGGAGGTTGGAGGGATGTATGAAGGAGATCTGCTACTTAAAAAGGAACAAAGCTAGGGAGATGGCACTGAACAAAGTCTAATCACTTGGTCAGAGAGCACCAGGTTAAGGATTCCACCAAACTAAAAACAAAATGGAAAGATTTTATGGGGGAAGTCATCTATGCAACTATTTTCAATTTCTTTTGATCACTAGAAGCCCACTGGTTCACATCAATCTAGGTGTGGTTCACACCCTGAGTTTCATGGCTTCAAAACAAACTGAAAGAGTAACTCTGCTGAAATTATTAAGTTTTTAAATAAAAATGTCTAAAATCATAAACTGGTTCACAGCCACTTGAAACTTTACCTTTATCAAAAGGTAGGTGGACCCTCTTGAACTCTTTGGCAAAGATGGCCTGACTTTTGGGTTTCCAACAAAAGCAGGGGAAACTTCATTATAAAAAGTTTGCACAACTCCATTGCACAGTACTATACATGTCCCTCTATGTACACTAGACAGTTCTTTGAAGCCACTGTGCTACAACTCCAGTATCTTGGAGTATTTCATTAGAGATAGAATCATAACCATGGGTTAATTCAATTTACCATTTCTGTAACATGTATCGGTGCTTTTTTTTAAAAAAAAAAATTTATTGTTTAAAAAATAAAATTCAACCTACTCAGGAAATATTGCTGATCCCAAGTGAGACAGTTCTTCATCTTCAATTGTGAAGCCATTACAATTAACCTAAGGAAAAGAGAGAGTGATTAGCTTAGATCTCTGGTAATCACAATCTTCTGGTTTAATATTCCATGTTTACATACTATATATTCCTCTGGCTATAAGGGACCACACTGAGCAGTAAATTGAAGTAATCTGGTAGCGATTCTGTTTATTCTTAGTCGGTATTTATTACAGAGCTACTGGTGTTCAGAGTCCTCATGTTGAGGAGTTTACAGTCTTTTAGGCAGACTAAATGTAAAGGATAAAGACTCATGCACCAGAGTAGGATCAGACCACAACACAGAGGACATCAGCATTTGGATAGCCAAGGACAGGACATGAGGCTTAAGAAGAGTTTGGAAGAAGGAGGGACTGGTTGCCTGTATAGAGCGAGACTATTCCAAACAGAGAGGACATTGTGAAACAAGGCACAAAGTTGAGAAGTGGCAGAGGACAGAAAAGGCCAATCCTGCTTCAAATGGAAATTTAACTACAGATGTCAATGGGACCAGGATCTGGCCCAGAGGAATGCTAACAACAGAGGACTGGACAGAGCTATGTGGACAAAGAAAAGGGAGGGTGAACAAAACCAGACAGACAGTGAAGGGCCTGTGCAGTGCCTTGAATATGACACACAGGGCCTGGCACAGTGGGGTGCAACCTGGTCAAGGCCTCAAATTGCACCTGCAGTACAAATATTTATTTATTAGTAATGGACGAAGAACTTGAATTTTGTGGAAAATAGAGTAGAAGCTAACGCTGGGAATACATGACAGTGGAGACATAGTGGGAGGGGCAGAAGCAGACTGGTTTAATTAAACTACACGGACACAGGATAAGGCCAGATATTTGTCAATACCCTTGAAAGAGAGGAGTCAAGCAGGCCATAAAGCCATGTCCTGAAATCCCTACTCATGTTTTTTCTCTCATTGCTTCAATGGGAACTTAGGGCTAGTCTACCCTACCGCTCGCATCAGTACAGCTGTGCCTCTGTAGCACGTCTGGTGCAGACCCACTACGCTGACGGAAGAGCACTCTCCCATCAGCATAATTACTCCACCTCCGTGAGAGGTGGAAGCTACAGAGCGGAAGAGCATCTCCCGCCAGACATTGTGTGGTGTGGACACCGCTTTAAGTTGATGTAACTTGCACTGCTCAGGGGTTGGCTTTTTCACACCCCTGAGTGATGTAACTTACTGACTTAAGCGGTAATGTAGACAAGCCCTTAGTCTAAGTAAGAACTTCAGGATTTGGCCTACGACAGTCTCAGTGCCAATGCATATGCACTAAACAACAACATTTAAAGCTGCACTTCCTGTATATGTTCACAGTCACTAAAATCCATCTCAACCCCAATCAAGTAGTTTAGTCCCCATTTTGATGACAGCTGCATTTATGCCAACAGAAATTTAACCCCCTATACGTCTCCCTGCCAGTATCGATAAGCTCTCCTTTCCATGGTGATACCAAAATGGAATGAACACAACTGTTGTCTCACAAGTAACAAATGAAGACACAACAGACCCAGGTGCAGCCAATCAAGTATAGACTAGTAGGATTGTCAACTGCACATGAAGCCCCCTGAAAGAATCCCTCGTCTTTCCTCTTTACTGAAACTACCGGGAACATACGCCTATGCTCCACCAGCCAAACTACAGTTAGGAATGTACTTTGCAAGCAGTGTGAAACCCCACCCCCAACCCACCTCGACCATCCTTCAGATAAAGACCAATGAACTACATAAGCAGAATTCATGGTTCTAAATAAAGAGTCCTCACCAACACCACCTTCAGAATGGTAAAATAACTTCTAATGATGATTACTTGTAGTGTGGTAGTATCCAAAGGTCCCAGTCAGGATGGGGGCCTCATCATGCTAGGTGCTGTACAAACATCCCGCCCCAAAAGCCGACAATCAAATTTAAAACAAGACACAAAACAGGTGAACGTAAAACAACAGGTAGGAAGGAGGATGAGGCTAACAGCAATAAGAACATAGGGTTACATAGGCTGGTGACAGACACAAAATGTGATGGTTCCAATTGATTTGTAAGTGTTTTTTAAAGAATATATACATATAGTCAGGCACCTCCAACTACCCTCAACCTATAGTCATCAGTAGGTGGCTCTTTCTTGTAAGCATCATAGCAGAAATGGGTCAGGAGAAGGGATTTGAAGGATAAGAGGTTAGTCGGTTAGAGTTTAATTCAGGGAGAGCGTTCCATGTGTAAAGGGAAGTTTGTGAAACTTGAATGGCGTTCAAGGCTGGCATCAGTGAAACAACAGAGGATAAGAGACTAGAGCAGGGAAGAAAGGTGGGGGCAGAGTAATGCAGACTCTAGAAGGAGGGGACAAGTCCCTTGAGCATGATGTGATCAAGAAGGGGTGTCAGGGGATGGACCTGGAGGAATGTGTAGAGCGTAACATGGACACGGTGACAGGCTAGGATGCTGATCTCATTAGCTGGGTTTTGTATGGACAGAAGGGAGCAATGCGGATGTCAGGGATGCTGGGGAAGAGGGGTCTGCAGTACCCAAGAGCAGGAAATGAGGAGTCAGCAGCATGCAGAAAGTAGCTGAAGCAGTGGGAGCTGACAAGATTGCCCAAGAACAGAGTAGCATGGGAGAAGCTACTGTTTTAGTAAAAATCAATTAATCTTTGTGGGCTCTGGCTGCTTTCCAGCAAAATATTCAAAATCACAATAAGAATCTGGACAGGTCAGATTCCTTAAATCGAAGCAGAGGTTTGGATGCATCTCTTTCTAGATCACTTGGCAAACTGAAAAGGCTTACAAAAAAAATAGAAAGAAAACTTTTCAATCACCAAAGAAAATCAAACAAAAACAAAAAGCGAATCATGGGAAACCAGATGGCTTAGAGGATAAGTAATGGAATATGGTACTGGAACTTTCACCTGAAGTACAGCAGTTTAACCGCTAATTAAGGTAAGAATAGCAACGATGACCTCTTACCGTAGGCACTGGCCTATACAAAAGGAGTGGGCAGTCTCAGTCCAATAGTAGGCTGTTGTCCACATCTCAAAAACCTACCACCACAGATGGCACGGCACCCTTTGTTGGAGGCTTAAACAGGGAGTCCAGACAGAAAGACAGAGTGATGCTTGGCAATTCTGGATTTAAATGTGCATTCACTTTTTTTTTTTTTTTTTTTTTTTTTAGGGGGGATGAGGGGGTGCAGGCACGAAGGCGAAATGTCACTCTTAGAGCATCACAACTATTACTGTGTCCAAAAGATACATGCAGTCTGGATATATGTGGAATTCAAGGTAAGAGAGAGAGGTGAAATTAAACATTTTAAGATTTCAAAATGTTATCCAAAATGATATTCTGCCTCCTTGCCACCCGTCCAGAGCAGTGATAAATGAATTACCGGATCACATATAGAAACCGGTGCCTGGGAGAGAACACCATAGCAACGTTTTACCATTACCACCTCTGTTTGGATCCAAGGAAGGCTGTTCTCATTGCTGTCTTTTGCTTCTTTCATGAAGACTAGATTCTCACAATACCACCTACCTAAATGGATTTTATTCTAGCCAACTTACTTGTGCAAAGAGGACTACAAGGGCAGCGTTGTCAGGGTACGCTATGTGCTTTGAATAAAAGTGATGAAGCGCAGCAATGTCATTCTGAATCAGTTCTCTCTTTTCATTGTCTAGTTTATCAAGGTCTGTGGATAAAGAAGACATCCTGTTTCAATACAAAGAACTCTCTCCTGGTTAACTGCAGCCATATCTAAGTCAGAACAGGTCATAACTTGGATGGGAGACCCCCAAGGAACAGCTGTATGGAGGTACTGCAAGAAGTGGTTGTGATTGCTTCTCCTTCCAAGGCCACGTGTATACACTGGGAAAATGCATGAGATTAGAAAATGTTGGATGATGCTTTTTTATTAACAAGAGATTAAACACAATACCCCTTACTGAGAACAAGAACAGTAGTGTTTAAAACATGTTAGCTGATGGTTAACTTAGCCCTAGGGTTAACCATGGCTGTGAATATGTTCTTATACACTACTTGGCCCCGTCTACAAAAGGTGCTAAGCCACATTTAATATCTTGCTAGTGAAACATTTCCCAACATGATAGACCTTCCCCATGTAGACGTGTCCTAGTCAGTACTGAAAGTGTCCCAGTATAACACTGGAAGAGACTGTTCTGCCCCTCATCCAAAAGGATCTCTAATAGCAGAGGTCCTAACCACTTGCAATCAGTGAAGGTCTCTACCATTTGCAAGGCCTGAGGCATCAGCAGTGGTGTCCTGGCATACTTGTCTGGTCCTGTCTTGGTATTTTATACCCAGTCCCACTCTTGGTTCCAACCAAAACCCTGGGCAGCTAAGCCATCTGACATTTCGAGGTGGCTGTGGACTGAGCATTTTCCCAGTCCCTTCTCTGCCTGAGACACTCTTTGCTCTCACTCCAACAGAAGCAGAATGGAGTGCCTAGTTATTACCACTGTCCTCCTCCCTACTCTATACAGCAGCAGGAGTACCAAGCCACACCTGCAAAGCCAAGTAATGCTGCAATTCCCCTTTACGTTCCCAAAAATATGACAGCAGTGAAGAGAGAGACTACAGGAAAAAGAGCTGAAAATGAGGGGCACAAATGAGAGACACACGTAAGAGTGGGGACAAATGAGGGGAGACACAGAATAGTGGAGACACTGAAATGGGACAATTTCGGGATGAGAACTAGGGGGAGCTCAGGTGCAAGAAAGAAAGATGAAGCCTTCCCAATGGGAATCCTATGCCATTTCTTCACTCACCCATCCCTGGGAAGAGAGTGAGGGCAGGGGGCAACTGCTGAAGATGCCAAAGGCGGGTGGGTAACGGGCAGCAAAGGGGCTTCTCACCAAGACAGCCAGAAATAGAAAGGAAGCCTGCTCGGGGAGAAGGGCAGAATTGTGGTGGCAGAGCATTTCAGTGCTTTAGGAGGGCCCTGCCACAGTTTGGATAAGCATCCACTGATCCAAACCCCAACCCTTTTGAGCTTCCAAATGAGTAAGATATTTATATTAACGCAGGCTAAAATTCAGCAGAATACACAGAAAACCCTCCATGAACACCCACCCCCCCCAGTTCCCACCACTAGCTTGTTTGACAACTTGTCCTCTAAATTCCTCTCAGATGTAGGCTGCTCTAGCTTGGACAAATGCCAACACTTTACCATTCCATTCCTCCAAGCAGTTCCAGTTGAGGCAGTAATCTCATTCACCTCCTGTACTAAAGCTGTTCGGCAGTCTTGCTGGGCTTGGTTAAATAACCGCCACTTCTCACTCCATCAATGACAGCATTTGTCTAGCATTTTGTCAAGGGGTTGGGAATCCTTCAGGATGAAAGGCATGTAAGCCTACAGTACTATCGCCCCATCATCTCAGACATGTGCACATCAGCTTCTTCTTATTACTATCAATACCAAGAAAGGGAGCAACACTGCAGCACCATGCAGACTATTCCAGGCTGGTTAGTTTTAACAGTTGCTCAATTTCTAACTGCCTCCAGGGCGTGGGGGTGGAAACGGTAACCTTCCAGATAAAAGCAAGCCACTGCCTTCTCTCCTTCCTCAGATCACTTTGGAGCATTCAGGACATGGAATTTCAACACAATCACAGAGAACATGTCAAATTTGATTGGCAGTGACAGACACGGAAGTGCAGTCCAGAGGATTCTGCAATTAGCCCCATAGTCATTGTCACCATCAAACAACTGTGTTGTCTCTGATTTTATGCCTCCTGGTAACAACACCAGCTATTTTAATTTTGCAACATTACAATTCAGAAATGTCACCAGAGTGCCAGGAAAGCCATCTGATGAACACTACATAATTAATCTGTCTAAATTTTCACCCTCACTTCCCCAATCTACCAACAGAAAAAGAAATTAAAGCATTACAAAAATGTTTGGAAATGCGGTTCTTTTTTTCACTCCCTCTTCCTATAACAGAGATGCTTGGAGAAGATTTTCATGAAGGGTAATGAAGCAATTCCTAAATGCACTATGGAAAAGAGCTCCTGTTACCTGCAAGTCTTCTCTACTTACGTGATTCAAACTCTCTTACTGCAAGCAATTTTTCTGACTGTGTTCTTTCAGGGTGGGTTTTCTAGGAACAGAAAAAGATTGCAATGACAAGAAAAAAAATGTAGAACGATCACATATTTTGTCTATCAATGCTTACATTGAATGTTTTTACCCACAAAACAAAAACATAAAACCCTCACTGTATTCAGGCTTTATAAAGGCCAATGAACAGTGATCTGGTCAAACTGACTAAACTTACAAGGCAGAAAAAAAAAGTATTGCTGTGCCAAACAAAGCAGGCGTAAACTAACTCCAATCAAATGCACATACAGAACCAGTGGAGTATTTTAAAATATGTAATTTGCTTTGTTCTAGATACCCAGAAAGCGACTAACAGCAGCAAAGCAGGCAAGAAACAGGCTTCGCTTTGAGGAAAGTGAATAAAGTCACTGTTGACAGAGTTCAAAAGCACTGCTCTATTGTTGGCCTAAGGCCACTTCTTTGTAATCTTGGCCATTATATATGGCTTTGCAGGTGGCCCAGCAGCTGAGATTCAGGGACTACGGTTTGCATATTTAGCTTTTATATGGCATGTAGGTTCCCCCCTCCCTCAAGCACAAATTTATTCCAATGACTTTTAATCATTAAACATCTAATTTTGTTTGTGGACCACCACTAGACTGTGCTTTAATTAAAAAAACCAAACCCCCACACACAGGCACAGAGGGAGTATGCAGGCCACCTTCCCAGCAGGCCATCAAAATCCTCTCTATATACAGTATCCGGGTTGCCCTTGTCATATATGCAGACCTCGATCGTACAAATGTGCTTCAGAGAGGATTTGTTTTTGCAGACAGAATTTAGAGCTTTGCAAAAATACACAGTGTAATAACCTTGAAACTTACATGCCCCATCTCTTCCCTGCAAACACTTCTGCTATGCCCTTCCCATCACCACAAATTCTGCATTCCAAGGAATATTGCAGGTGGAGTTAATACTACAATGTCAGAGCAAGCACACTAGCATAGTATCCTCCTATAAATAAACCTCTTTCCAAAGACCAAGGGACTGATTTTCCTTCCTCGAACACTGGTTTTACATCAGGATCACTCCATTCATTCTAACTGGATCACTCAATTACCTGTTCTGTTCATTCCCTCTGAAGCAGCTGGCATTGGCCACTGTCAGAGACAGGAGACTGGGCTAGATGGACCATTGGTCTGACCCAGTGTGGCCGTTCTTATGTAACTATTTGCATCTGTCTGAATGAGAAGAGAATCAGGACTTATGGGGTGCTTACAGAGTGAACAGTGCTATAACTATACAATGCTATACAGTAAAATCTGAAGGAAGTTCTGTTTCACACAAGTCTAACAAATGTGGCTGCCATTAAAAAGCCAGTGTTTGCCAACAGATACCACATGTGGTATCCATCAATTTCACCACAAACACTGAGTCTGATCCCCCTTTCACTTATGCTACTTTTGCCTTGATGCTGTGCCACTGACTTCAGTGCTCAGAGTCACATTGGTATACATGAGCAAAGAATCAGGCCCATTGTATTTAGTGAACCTATTAGTAAAATTCTCCAATTTTTGGTCTTTAGCCCACACTGCACTGGTTCTACTAAGACATCAGCTTAACACCTCTCAAAGCCTCCAACTGGACGTTATGCTGCTGTAGCCATTTCAGACGTCAGTTTTTTCAGCTGCTCACACTCAGCACTCCAGCCAATCTGTACACAGGAAACTAACATGAAGCATGCTTTGCTGGGACAGTTACTGTCGGTCAAATTTTCATTTTTTCCGGCTCTTCCGGCTCCTCGCCTCCACCCCCCTTTGAAAACACATACGTACCTCTCAAAGTCTTGCGTTCTGCTCACCTGTTTGGCAAGAATCCTCGCGGTCAGTCTCACGGTCTCTGAGGGATTCCAGTTCTGCCCAAAAACACACATGGCAGAACATTCCAGCTTGTGCATAGGCCAATCTGCTTTCTGGAAGGTTAAAAAAAAAAAAAAAAAAAAGAACTGCAGTAGATAAAGAGATGAGAAAAGAGGATGCAGCGAGTCCCACGACAACCTGGAGGTCAAGTGACATGTGTTTCCTTTAGAAAAATAAAATGACACTTGCTAAATCAGAACAAAAGCTTGAGTAATTTTTAAGGGACAGTTTTCTATTTAAACATGCTCGCCAAGGATGAGTCAAGGTCATACTATCTTCATTTACTTGGTAGAAATAAAATATAAACTCAAAAGAAACAAATATGAAACACTGTTTCTAAATCGTCAATCCTTATTGTTCAGAACAAGTGTGGGAGGGGAGACTAGGTTCTCTCTTAATGGTTAGACTGGGTTCAATTTCCATTTAATAAATACATTGGCCCCGATTTGGACATGACCCTGGTGTAAATCAGGAGTAAGTCCTCTGAAATCTATGAGTTTGCATCAATAAAAAGACAGTGTATGTAAGATCAGAATCAGACCTATTGAATAGATTCTTCAGATTTATTTTGTTAGTTAGCAAAGTGTAATAGAATAAGCCTGGTGCTCTCCAATGCAGTAGTAGCAAGAGTAGTGGCTGAAAGAGGACAGACACCCTTTAGTTAAAATTTAATGTTACATATTTCCCTTAAATGTAATATACAGTAAAACATTTCATGCAACCATGTAATTAATCTTTTGCCATCAAGCAAAGTTATGAACAGCTCTTCTCAGGTGTCAGACTTTCCTGAACACTCTTTGGATGAAATGGATGCAGGCCATTAAAGCCTGCACAAAGAGATCCACATTAACAGATTTAAGTGATACACAGGGTGTGGTTCAGGCCTCTCCTGGACTGCAGTGTATTTCACCTTATTTATATATTTAGAACGTAAATCAATGTTCAATTTTATAATCACACATTTCTAACATTCACGCCACAGGACATATAAAGTGGTAAAACACACACAATGGGTTACATTTATACATTTGTCCCTTAATACTTAAGAGGCAATCAATCCCTATCCTCAATTAAAACACCTGAGCCAGGGGAAGGTGTGGGGTGGAGAGGAGAGAAGAGGAGAAGACAGGGGAGTATACCATAACAAGCCCCACAAATTTATGACTGAACTCAAGTCAGAACATGAAAGTCTTTCGCTGCTCCTAGAGGGATACTAATGTTGCACTCTGACACATACTCCAAAGTCACAGGACTTCAGAGAATCAGCCCTGCACTTCACTCTTGCAAAATTCCAGCATGGAGCCCATCATCACCACCTGAAGTGCCATGATAGGATTTGGAGCAACTCAATGTCCCTCAGGTAGATTGATCCATGGTTATTTAAGGCTTTATATACCAAAATAAAAGTCAGACCCACTGCCCATTGCCCTTAGTGTCTTTTTTTTCAAATCCAAAATTGAGATTTTATGTAAAGCCTATGTGAAGCAACCCCAAGGTCTGACAGTTCTAAAAGGCGACAACAATGTAAAATTTTAAAGTATTTTACATTTTAGTTGTATCATTTTAAAAAAAAAAAAAATCTTGGATGCTCCCATTAATGCAGCAGTCACATTTTTCAAAATTTGTCCTTGGAAATACCAAATTCCTATGCACTGTGAGAGCTGGTTGGAAAATTTCTATGGGCCCTTAGTCCTTAGCCTGTGTGCAAAAATTACACAATGAGGACCCAATCCTTTATTCTTTGCACATCCAAAACTCCCACAACTTGAGGAGTTTGGGGTGTGCAAGAAGTGTAAGATCAGAGCCTAAATTTTTTTTATACAGACTTACGTTCACATACACTGTTTAATTAATAAGAATACTTGCAAAACAAAGCCAAGATACAAAATTATATGCCTGTCTCAAAATAATGTTTTCAAAATGCATTTGTTTCCTTTATTCTCTAAGCATTGTTAATTAAAATCTTTCCTCAGGCAGAATCATACTGAGCTATGTGAGGTAGTAGGGAGGTTAAAGGGACAAGATATGGCTGAATTGTGCAAAGCAAGATAAAAGCCTGAAACATTGCAGGAATAGAGAATAGTGATGACTGAGTAATACCGGTTATGAAAACACTCAGAGAGTCCTTCTCTGCAATCACAGCAGGATTGCATTTAGCATTCTTTTCCACGTTGTCTCTGAGTGGTTTGCATTACAGCAGGTATCATTGTTCTAGCTGAATCCCCAGTGTTGTATTAATGATATTTTTTTCCTATTTTCATTACATCTACTGTATTTTTCCCCTCATTTAAGGCAGAGTGACAACACTTTTGGAAAGGAAGTTTGCTAAGCCTTGTGTTTTCCACATCAAAGAGTGGAAAAGTAACCTCCTCCACCAAGTTCTTCAAAACGATTGCATCAGCTAGGACTACTGGATTATTGGCCTGAAGACTAGACTAGTGCAGCATACTACAAAACCAACAACCAGTACTCAATGCAAGCCCAAAGGGAGACATTTGGGGTGCCAAACATGATCTTAAATTTTCAGTCCCATATAAAATTACTATCATTTGTTAAATGGCAGTGATGTGCTTTGTTGGTACAGCAGAAGACAAATAAAAACAGTCTCTGTCCAGTGGAGCTTAGAGAGTCTAGAAGACAGATACACAGATAAGACAAAAAGGGTCCTGGGAAAGCCATTGGAAGGGTTAACAGAGCCCAGTCATGCAAACACTTAGAGCCTGATTCTACCACTGATACTTGTGTTGGGCAGTGCTCCTGCCCCCACAAAGAATACCATTACTTGTGGTGTATGGTATTGTTGAGCGTGAGTAAAGGTATTGCAATATGGCCCTGAAGTGCTACATCCAGTGACAAGTGATTGAGGTTCAAGCCCTTGTGTCTTCTTTCCCTCTCGTCCCCATTTACATAATGTTGGGCTGGAGAGGATACAAGATTGACATGGGTTAGCATTTGAAGGACTCCCAGAAGAAGCAAGTCTTTTTAGGCAGGATTTCAGTGAGGAAAGGGTGAGGGAGTGGCCCACTAGGAGCAAAGATCATTCCAGGCACAGGGAGCAACATGGAAGGTGACATGAGCATGAGAGTGGGACTGAGAAATGAAGGGGATAGTGAGGCTGGTAGGGAAAAGGGGACAATGGGGCAACATTAGCAGAAATAAGATAAGAGATAAAGGTGGAGCTAGTCACAACTTAAATTAAGAGAGTCCTGAGCTGACAGGGACAAGAGACTGAGAAGCAAACACTTCCATATACTAACACTTATAACAGTTTTACCAGTAAGGTAGCTTCTCTAGGCAAGGAATGAGATTTGATTACCATGAGCGCAGCCTTAGCTTGCCACACAAAATACTTTGACTTAATAACATGGATAAATATGGACCCAACGCTGGTTATTCACATGTGGGAGACAGGGAATCTCAAGAGTAGATACAGCTTGTTTGAGCATTCCATCAGAGTGGTGCTTAATCTAAAAACCTGCAGATCTCAGGAGACCTGTCCAGAGCCCCAGGATATCTACCTGGATGCCTCACGCCTCCATGACCACACAGATGCTACAGTGGAACCCCTTTCCCTACACCTCCCCCAATTCCACCCAATTCCAGTGCTTTTTTGCTACCCGCCCCTCTTGGAAGCGGAGCTGAACATTTGGTCTTTTATCAACAATGGGCCAAATCCTGCCGTTTTTACTCAGTCAAAACTCTCATTAAAACCAATGTGAACATTTCTCAAGTAAGGACTCCAGGAACTTCCCAACTAAATGTGCACAAATCACCTAATCCTTTTAAAAAGTATTTTCAAAATGATCTCCTGAGAGTGTGAAGACGACACATGGACTTTACAATGTATATAAATTACGGTAGCATTTCCCTTTATTTATTTTAGGCCTACTGCCCTTAAACTTCCATCAAGTGTCCCCTTGTACTCATATTAAACGGAAGGGTAAGATAAGAGCTCCTGATCAGCTCTCACTGTACCCTTAGTAATTTTGATAACATAAGGATTGTAAGTCTCCTCTCACTCTTCTTTCCCAGCCCAGAGGCATGTTCACTTAAATGAAATTTTAACATAACAGAAACATTCCAAGTTATATTTGACTTAAATCCACCTGTATGAAAATGTGCAGACTTTTTGCAAGACAAGATTCTTACTGAAACTAGCAAGCAGGGATTTAGTTGCATAAGAAACAAAGGCCCTGTCCTTTTCTGCACTCCAGTGGCATAAAGCAGTTGGTAAACTGGCTTAATCAACCTCCTCAGGATTCCCCTTACTAATGGGAATGTCCAGGTGGCACAAGGCGGGTGCAGTGGGCCCTTGCCACTTGGCCCCTGGAGTGGAGGCATGGACAGAAAACAGGGAATAGACAGGTCACTGTGCTCTGGTGATACCTGGCTGTCAAAATAGCCCCTTGGAGCTCTGGGCAGCTGGGTATTGTTTAGAGGAGCCATGAGGTTACCCTAAATTGCAGTAGAGGGACCTAGATGGGCTGGGATCAGGAAAGGGAAAAGATAAAGACCGGTTAAAATCATCTTTGGTCCCCACTTTCTGAGGCTGTGCGGCTGTGTTGTCCAAAATTGTACCTCAAGGGTTAAAGCTTTTCCCTACTGAAGTCAACTGGAGTTTTGCCACTGACTTGAGTGAGAAATGAGCAGGCTCCAAATACATGGTTTCCTTTGCTGCAGAAATACAGATTCCATACAGTGCAATACAACAAATAAAATCTTCAAGCCTTCCGTCTGCAGAGCACATTTCAAATGCTGAAGGAAGAGACAAGTACAGAACAAGCTGCAGGATGATTAGCTGACCTCAGCTCTCTGTAAGGGATAAACAATAGGTGTATTTAAATAGTTGAAAGAGGAAGCACTTGTAACTGGTTTATAGTTCACCAGTTCTGCATTTGTAATGATGTAACCCTCCTAAAACATTTCTCTTCAGAGCTGTTGAACAGTTAATTTCGGGGGAGGGGATGACAAAAACGAACACAGGTCTGATGCTGTTCGACTAAAACCATACTTTAAAAGTCAAGACCTGAACAACTGCATGTGGAACTTGAATTCCATTAGTGTAATTGCAGGTCGATACCGTGCGATGCTGGTAGCGAAAAGCAGAGCGATATGAATCAACTGTCACTCACAAACCTTAGCAGAAAAAAAGTCAGATAGCAGGCAGCAGAAGAAAGGGGGACCCAGGGCTGAATCCTGAGCTACAGCCAAGGAGCACGCAGTCCACCTCAAAAGGGCCTGGGGTTGCAAAGATGGTATATAAAGCTCATCTCTGTGATACCTTTGTCCTAGGCTGGCTTTGTGATTATGTAATGGCTCAGTTCAAGAGGAGCAACCTGAAGGCTATTCTAAGTTATTCTGGCTGCCAACAGGCCAAAACAGTAACTGGAGATCAGCAAACATTAAGTTAGCCCCAGCCACATCCCCCATGCCAGTCCCAGAATGTGAGCGTGAGGGAGCTGCTATGCCAACTCTATGCCACTGGTGGATTCCCCCCAGCCCCACCCAATGGGCTAATCCTCCTTCCGCTACTTGTGCCAGCTTTAAAGCTGCCTCATGTGGTCAGTGACGTGCAAAGGGATCTTCACGCTGCAACACAGTATTTGCGTCCCTGGGTCAAAGACTTGTGGCCAGGAGACAGGAGCTGGGCTCATTTTTCCAGATCTGCCACTTTTTTCCAGACCTACCTCAAGCTTCTGGAGTGACCTTGGGCAAGTCTATACATCTCTTTATGCCGCCATGGCCACCATTTGCAAAAAAAGATAAAATATCCTCCTGAAAAGGCATGTTGTGAGGCTTAATTCACTAAAGTGTGTAAAGCCCTTTAAGACCCTCCAGTAGGAGATGCTACATAACTGCACACAGCGGACAACCCTTGGAACTTACACGGGCTGCAAAGTTGTATCTGAGCACAGAATATAGCCCATTAAACACAAAGTGTTAATTACAAAACAATTTCTACAGCTACTCAATCCATAATTCTGAAAAACTTATCCAAAACCTTTTGTTTGCTATTTTAAACTTATTTTTAAAAAAGTTATACTTGGAAGAATTACTTTCAAATCAGTTGAAATATTGCAATGGCACTATATGTGGGGAGGGGGGGACATAGGCTCTATGGTACAATTCGATTCATTTAATATTTTTACTATATTTGAGTTTATCTAGATAGAAATTCCATGCTTGAATAATAAGAGTATAGTAGTAGGAATATACTACCGATGACCTGACCTGGTGATGGGGATTGTGAAATGCTCAGAGAGATTATAGAAGCTACAAAAACAGAAAACCCAGTAACAATGGGGGATTTCAACTATCCCCATATTGCCTGGGTACATGTCACCTCAGGATGGGATGCAGAGATAAAGTTTAATGACTGCTTTTTGGAGAAGCTAGTCCTGGAACCCACAGGGGAAGAGGCAGTTCTTGATTTAGTCCTAAATGGCATATAGGATCCAGTCTAAGAGGTGAATATAGCTGATCCTCCCAGTAACAGCGACCATAATGTAATTAAATTTAAGAGTCTTGTAGGGGAGGGGGGAAAATACAGTACCACAAAAGCCCACCACAGTAGCATTTAATTTCAAAAAGGGGTACTTCACAAAAATGAGTACGCTAATTAAACAGAAATTACAAGGAACAGTCACAAGAATGAAACACCTGCAAGCTGCCTGGAAACTTTTTAAAAATACCATAATAGAGGCTCAAATTAAATATACACCTCAAATTAAAAAAAAAAACAAAAAAACACAACACAAAAAACACCAGTACAAGGACCAAAAAATTGCCACCATGGCGAAACAGAGTAAAAGAAGCAATTAGAGGGGAAAAAGCATCCTTTAAAAACTGGAAGTCAAATCCTACTGAGGAAAATAGAAAAGAGCATAAGCTCTGGCAAGTCAAGGTAAAAAGTACAAGTAAGCAGGCCAAAAAAGAATTTGAAGAACTACCATCCAATGATACAAAAACTTTAAGTACATCAAATCAGGAAGCCTTCCAAACAATCAGTGGGGCCACAGGACAACAGAGGTGCTAAAAGAGCACTCAAGGAAGACACGACCATTTCTGAGAAGTTACAAAAAGAAAAGGAGTACTTGTAGCACCTTAGAGACTAACCAATTTATTTGAGCATAAGCTTTCATAGGCTACAGCCCACTTCACCAGATGCATTCCAATGAAGTGAGCTGTAGCTCACCAAAGCTTATGCTCAAATAAATTGGTTAGTCTCCAAGGTGCCACAAGTACTCCTTTTCTTTTTGCGAATACAGACTAACACGGCTGCTACTCTGAAACCTGAGAAGTTACATGAATTCTTTGCATTGGTTTTCACTGCAGAGGATGTGAGGGAGATTCCCACACCTGAGACATTCTTTTTAGGTGACAAATCTGAGGAACTGTTCCAGATTGAGGTGTCAGTAGAGGAGGTTTTGGAATGAACTGATAAACTAACCAATAAACTAAGCAGTAATAAGATACCAGGACCACATGGTAATTACCCAAGAGTTCTGAAGGAACTCAAATATGAAATTGCAGAACTACTCTATAACCTATGTATGTAACCTATCACTTAAATTAGCTATTCTCCAATCATAGATAAAGAGCATAATGTGACACCAATTTTTTAAAAAGGCTTCAGAGGCAATCCTGGCAATTACAGGCTGATAAGCCTAACTTCAATACCAGGCAAATTGAGTGAAATTATAGTAAAGAACAGAATTATCAGACACACAGATGAACACAATTCGTTGGGGAAGAGTTAACTCTGTTTTGCAAGGGGAAATCATGCCTCACCAATCGACTAGAATTCTTTGAGGGGGGTCAACAAGGATGTGGACAAGGGTGATCCAGTGAATACAGTTAGGGCCCTTCATTTTGTTTTTTATTTTGTTTAATTTTTCCCAGGAATTTATCAGTGTTTATTACTACACCAACAAAAACAAGTGAAAAATCAGCGCAAAAAATTAATTTTTCAGGGTAAATATCAGGGTTTATTTTGGTGGATCGAAGGACAGGGGGAAAAGTATTCAGTAGATTAATGCTTTGATGAAGGGAATTCAATGTGGTTTGCTAAAGAACTAAAATGGAACTCAAAACACAATGTCACCTCTGAGTTTAAGAAAACAATATCTCTAATATCCAAATAAAACTTTTCATTTGAATAAACAGTTTACTCTTCTAGACTTATAACTAATACCCTATAAATATTTACGCCACACCATTTGCAGCGCATACAGTCAACTTCATCCTTTTCTCCTATTTTTTTTTAAACTTTCAAATACTTCCTTATTTTGATACAGATTTTAATTTTCTTCCCATCTTAGTGTGTCAAAACTTTAAACTTATCTGCTAATGGCTTGAAATGTGTACGTGGTGGGCGTGAGATTCATCAGTACATTCAGATGCGCACGCACTTATAGAGTTTGCATGCATGCCTGTTTATTGTGTATATCTTCTAGACTAATACATAGCCTTACTTCAACAGGCAGCTTTGCATATACATACAGACTAATGTATTATCGTAATTCCTACATCTCATGCAATGTATTGTATTTTCCTAATAAAACAAGTTATTTTTTATATATTTAAATGATACAAAAAAAGTAGGGCAAAAATCGGGGGGGAAAATAATATTTTTTGTAAAACCCAGGATTTTTTCGGTAAAAATTGGTTTAAACTGAAAATGAAGGGGCTTAGATATAGTGTATGTGGACTTTCAGAAAGCCAATGAGAAGTCCCTCACCAAAGGCTCTTAAGGAAATTACTTAGCCATGGGATAAGGGGGAAGGTCCTCTCATGAATCAGTAACTGGTTAAAAGACAGGAAACAAAGGGTAGGAATAAATGGTCCATTTTCAGAATAGAGAGATGTAAATAAGCAAGGTCTCCTAAGGAGCTGTACTGTGACCAATGCTGTTCACCCTATTAATAAATGATGTGGAAAAAGGAGTAAACAGTGAGGTGGCAAAGTTTGCAGACTATACAAAATTACTCAAGATAGTCAAGTGCAAAGCTGACTGCGAAGGATTACAAAGGGATCTCACAAAATTGGGTGACTGGGCAACAAAATGGCAGATGAAATTCAATGCACTAAGTGCAGTGTAATGCACACTGGAAAGCATAATCCCACCTCTACATACAAAATTAGCTGTTACCACTCAAGAAAGATCTTGGAGTCATTTCAGATAGTTTTCTGAAAACATCCGCTCAGTGTCCAACAGCAGTCAAAAAGTGAACAGAATGTTCGGAAACATTAGGAAAGGGATAGATAATAAGACAGTAAATACCAAAATGCCTTTATATAAATCCATGGTACACCCACACCTTGAATATTGCATGCCGTTCTGGTCATCCCATCTCAAAAAATGATATATTAGAACTGGAAAAAGTCCAGAGAAGGATAACAAAATGATTGGGGTTATGAACAATTTTCATAGGAGGAGAGATTAAAAAGACTGGGACTTTTTCCTCTTGGAAAAAGAGACGACTGGTATGGCGGGGAAGTATGGTAGAGGTTTATAAAATCATGAATGGTGTTGAGAAAAAGTGTTATTTACCCCTTCACATAACACAAGAAACAGGAGTCACCAATAAAATTCATAGGCAGCAGGTTTAAATCAAACATAAAGGAAGTACTTCTTCATACAACACACAGTCAACCTGGGGAACTTGTCACCAGGGGATGATGTTATGAGGGCCAAAAGTATAACTGCATTCAAAAAAGAACTAGAGAAATTCATGGAGGATAGGTCCATTAGCCAAGATGGTCAGGGATGCAACCCCACACTCTGGGTGTCTTTAGGCCTCTGATTGTCAGATGCTGGGACTGGACAACAGGGGATGGATCACTCCATAATTGCCCTGTTCTGTTCACTCCCTCAGAAACAGCTGGCATTGGCAACCATCAGAGGACGGGAACTAGGCTAGACAGACCATTGGTCTGACCCAGTATGGCTGTTCTTATGTTTTAAACTGTTCTAGAAAGGGGAGTGTGAACTGAAATGAAATTGATTTCATGTCCCGAACACTACACTGAATATGTGACAAACAGTTGTCAGACTGAGTGATATTCAGATTATTTTTATAGCATTGTATCTATACCAGGTTCTTGTTGGCAAGGGCAATTTTTAGCTGAATTGGGCAAATGAATGTGGATTCATAGAGTACTAAAAATATCAAATGAACAATCTATAAGAAAGCTCTTAAGTGCAGCTCCAGACTTTCATCAGTTTGGTATGAAGAAAACGAAAGCATGAAGTCCCACATCCATGGAAGCTGAAAGGGAAACATTTACTGTACATCCCACTGTTACAAGTTCAATATCAAGGCACAGATGTCCTACTCAACTTTGACAGAGAATTGTTGAATTGGTGAAAAGTGCCTTTAAACAAGACAAGGATGAAGATGTGATGTAGATTGTCTGTGCAGCATATACAGTCATTGGGGACCGGTTTCTAAAGAATGTTGCGCTCGAAGATAACATTGAAAGAATGTCAGAAGAATTGAATCCCAGCAACGTTCCTAAATTTCACCTGAATGATTCAGAAGGATCTACAACACTGAAGATAGATTTATGCTAACGAGAGAGCAAGAAGCCCTAAGCATTTCACGTAAAGTGATGAAGAAAGAGCCAAAGCTGGGGCACATCACACTACAGTCAAGACACCAAAACACTACTGAATGATTTTATATACAAAGCATTATGTATACATATTTAGGAAGGGTTTTAATTATCATTAACTTAGCACACAATCAGCTCTTCTGCTAAATGTTGTGTCCTGAAGCTTTCAGGATGTTCCGACTTCCTGAGTGGATGGCAAGAAGACTTTTCCTCTTGGAAGGACATTTCATCAAAATAAGAGGTGTTCTGGCCCTTGAAAAACTTTAGAGATAGCTAAATACAAATACTACCTCACTCTGTAAAAAATAATGAGTGATCTACAGTACCAGAATACCTGTTCTTGGGGGGTCAATGCATATGGGAAGAGAGGAACTAGCTCCTATTATATAAGCCTCCTCAAGTCTAGAGTGCAGATTTCAGAATACTGGGAGGCAGAGGATGGACTTGTGGCTAACACAAGTAACTCAACATCAGGAGATCCTACTACTGCCTCCAATGTGCACTTGCTATTTGAGCTGGACCAAGCTGTTTAACTTCTCTCTACCTTAATTAATCCATCTGTAAAATGGCAACACTAGCCATTATCTACTTCACAGGAGTACTGTGAAGCTTATTTCCTTGTTTGTGAAGAAACAAATTCTCAGATGGAAGATGTTATACAGCACAAAGCAATTTTATTGCAAATATTATTGGATTCTCTCACATGAATTGTACAGGTCTGGTATGAAACAATGTCACCCGGCATGCACTTTTTACATCTAAGTGCAAGTGCTTCTCATGATGAGATTATGAGTTGTCAGAGGATTTAGCTAGGCTTCCTGTGAAGCTTTTCCAGGACTTTTCCCTGGGTCCTTAAAGATGCTCACTTCATGAAGTTTTCACTTTCTGCTATATGCAACTACTGTCCTGACAACCTCTTATGTAAGCCAATATCAATATTCAAATTTTTAAGCTGCCTTTGCTTAAAGCTTTCCAAACCAACTTGTGACTCAAAAGTAGAAGGCCATTTGATGATTTTCAATCCCGCACACTAAAACATAGGGGGGAAGCCTGACCTGAAGAGGTATAGATTATGTACCTAAACTAAAAGGTTCTCTCTCCCCAGCTGTCGTCATGAACAAGTTTGGCCATCTTACCACCTCTCAGAGATCTTTCCATCACATATAAATAACGGAAATGAAGAAAGCAAAAGAGGAAAAAAAAAATATAAAGCTAATAGGCAAATATACCCTTGTCCCACTGTCCTTTGCAGATGAAAGAAAATTAAAGGAGGCCAGATCCTGCTGTTCATTACGCACATTGACTAGAACCTAATTCTGGACCAGATTCTGATCTCACATTGGGTAGCACCTTATTCCACAAACAGTCCTACTGACATGAGTAAGGTATCAGAAACTGGCCCTCGGGGGTGGGAGGACAATGACTACTAAGTGTGGTAGAATCTGGCCCTACGTTCTTAGTGTTTTTATAGGAATGTCAGAATTACAGACAAAATCAGCACAAAAGCTAGAAGTTTGGGGTGGGGGAATGCATAAAAGATACTACAGATATGCAACATCACTCAGAGGAACGAGATGGCTTGTTAAAATGAAAGCTCTTTCTGAAGCTGCAGCAGCAATCCCAAATATTGTGCTTAGGACCAGGACAGCACAATTACAATATTTCATCCCAACTAAGGGGAATGTAGAATATTCTGCATTTCATCCCAGCTAATGGGAATGTAGAATATTCTGCATACAAACAACAACAAGATGACAATCAGCACATTATCATCTAAGATAAGGCTTGTGATGGATGATTTACTAGCTGAAAATCTGCTTTCACACCAAAGACCTCAGCTCTTATCTAACCTCCCAATGAAGTGAATTTGGTCACCTTAGTCCTTCATGAACAACGTTCCATACCACAACCCTTGCCCTAGAGGATTCTATAAGTTAAGATGTGTCTCATTATTTAGCACTTAAGACGGCGTATATTTTTCTCACAGATAAGGAGCATGGTTACTTTAGGTCAAGCTGACAGCATGCAAAGGCAGCATACTGGAATTGGCTAGATTCAGTGAATTAGATAAGAACAAGCTCTCCCTCCAAAACAAAGAAAAAACAGAATTAGAATTGCACTGGGGTGTTTTTCAGTGAACCAGTCCTTCATTCTATTCTACTTTAAAGCATATTAAAAGCTCCATAACAGGAATATCAGAGAATGGCCACTCTGGTTATCTCTGCCCCGTAATAGAAGTCTGAGAACATAAGAACACAAGAGTGGTCGAACTGGGTCATACCAAAGGTCCATCTAGCCCAGTATCCTGTCTTCCACAGTGGCCAATGCCAGGTGCCCCAGAGGGAATGAACAGAACAGGTGATCATTAAGTGATCCATTCCCTGTCGCCCATTCTCAGCCTCTGGCAAATGGAGGCTAAGGACACCATCCCTGCCCATCCTGGCTAATAGCTATTGATGGCCCTATCCTCCATGAACCTATCTCATTCTTTTTTGAAGACTAAGAGAGGAAGCACAGTAGGTTTCTAAACTAATATGCACTATAATTATCAACAGCAGCAACACTTGCAATAGATTTTGAAAAAGTTAAATCAGAGATATTTATTTTTGATTTTTCAGCTGGACAAGGACTTCTTCACCAGCTTACGGGACTAACGTTAAATCTGAGTATATTTAAAATAAGCTGAAGTTACTGAAGTAATTAGTGGGCTGGTAGGCTGTACTAATCAAATGTCTCAGTAATACCATGTCCCAGCATAGCTGATCTTGAATGACTTAATATGAACATGTTTACATCCTGTAATTGTCCAAGGCACAACTCCACTCTCAGCACCTCTGGGATGCTGAAACTGACCAGCTTGCTATTCTTAACACTAGATGTGATTACAGCCTATCAGTGCTGTACTAAACTAATGATAAGTGCAGCTTACTGCTTTAGTGAACCCCTTTCCCTCCTCACAAGAAGTTGTAACACATACCTGACATTCCACATTGCAGTAAAATGCCTGTTTACATCTTCCACACTTGGACAATCCTTCTTTCCTTAAAAAAATAAAACAGAAGTTATATACATCTTCTAATAGTGAATTTAATAGAGAGGCTATACCCTATAGGTTTGACATACAACCACAGCTTAGTGAATGTGACAGGAATGCACTTTTTTAAAAAATAGTCTTGCACAATACACTGTATTTTCCTAATCAAATGACTTTCTGTCCAGAATATTCTGGTTACAGCTTGAACCTGGTCTATTTATTTTTGTTTGTTTTATTTATTAAGAGTTTCAAATGCAAGTGTTCCTAATAGCTGTTATTACGTAAAAGACTTTACTATCCTAATCAAGCCATGGTTTCAGAAACATGTTATTCTATGCTGCTAGATTTTACATTATCCTTTGAAATTACATTCCACACACTGATATATTGCTTTTCCTTCTTCTCTAAGTATTGGTTGCTTGGTTGATTTAATCACGGATATAAATCTTTTGCGTCCTAATTTTTTAGTTCTATTGCTTGTCTATCTAACAGTTTTTGTGTAGTTGAAAATGTTCTTAATCAACAAGCCCTCTGAAATCTAAACACACAACATTTTAAACACTTTCAAGTGATTTAATTAGGGGTACAGCATCTGCTCTGTGATTAATGTATTATAAAAGTTTCCCTCAACCCCCCACAGTCCCTTTTCACTTGTATAAAGCCATAACACAGCAAATACCATAGGGAATTTGCTGCAAGGTGCACTGTACTCCCTCCATGCCCCCCCCTTAAAAAGCTGTTGAGGTTTAAAGATCGCCACCCTGAGTAAAAAAATTTCCATCTGAAAACTGTATGCCTACTATTGAGTAACCCCTAAGAGTATTATATTTAAAAGTAATTAGAATTTCCTCTATATATTTCAGTTCATTACCTTTGTGTATCTGATAGCACTTTGCATATCAGTTTTACGGTTTCCCCCATGTTTAATCAGTTTCCGCCTCTTTGAGTGTTTGGCTTTTGGGTGGTGGGCCTTTCCCACAGCAACAGAGGAGAGAAACATTTAAAAATAAACAGGAACTCCTGCCTATATTTTAAAAAAATGTGCCAGGGGACTTAGGTCTAGGTCAAAAATTCATATTCACCAAAAATATTTTAGTTAATTTTGCTGAAATTGACAGTTTCAACTTAAGTGTCCTTTCAAATATGGTTCAGGAAGCATGGAGATTGAAAGGCATCGGCCAGAGAACAGAGAAGATCCATGAAAGGTACAAGTTTAACTACATCTTGCTGAACGGATGAAGTTTGGTGAACGTTTGTTTGAGCAACATTTGGCTGGATACATTCTATAGGCTCTGATCTGTAAACATTTAGGCATGCATGCATGTAACTTTAGTCACACTGAATGCAATAAGAAAAGGAGTACTTGTGGCTCTTTAGAGACCAAAAAATTCCACTGAATGCATCCGATGAAGCGAGCTGTAGCTCACAAAAGCTTATGCTCAAATAAATGTTAGTCTCTAAGGTGCCACAAGTACTCCTTTTCTTTTTGCGAATACAGACTAACATGGACGCTACTCTGAAAACTGAATGCAATGCAATTATTCACATGAATAAAGTTATTCCTCGGCCTAAGTTTTCAGAATCATGCCACAGAGTATGAGAAGATTCTCAAGAGGAAATGGAACACTTTTCTGGGACACTTGAAGGAACAAACCTGGAAGATGTTAGTCATTTAGTTAATGCACTTCTGGAAGGCGCTCAGATACTATGGGGATGAGAGCGATATAACAACCTGCACATAGGCACCGATTCTGTGGGTGCTCCGGGGCTGGAGCACCCCCAGGAAAAAACTGGTGGGTGCTCTGCACCCACCAGCAGCTCCCCGCCCCAGCTCACCTCCGCCTCCTCCCCTGAGCGTGCCGCATCCCTTCTTCTCCCCCTAGCTCCCAGCGCTTGCCGCCATGAAACAGCTGGGAGCTGGGGGGCAGAAGGGGGAACACAGAGTGCTTGGGGAAGAGGCGGGGCTGGGATTTGGGGAAGGAGTCCAATAGGGGCAGGGAGGGGGCAGAGTTGGGGAAGGGACTTTGGGGAAGCGGTTGGAATGGGGGAAGTGCAGGGGTGGAGTCGGGGCAGCAGGGTGTGTCGAGCATGCCGGGAAAAGTTGGTGCCTATGAACCTACACAGAACTGAATATAAAACCAAAAGAAAAACAGTTTTAAGAAAGACGTTTAGGATCAGTGCTGTACCCAAAGACCCATATAAAGTTTATACAAAGAAAGAAACAATTCTGTAAAAAGGAAAGTTTTTTCAAAGGAGGATCCTTGAGTCCACAGGAAGTTGTAACCCATATATGAGATTATTTTATGAATGTGCTTACATGCCTGTGGTGCTCACCTCCACTATTACTTAATAAAAAGGAGGGAGTAAAATCAGCACAGGAAGATCACGTTACAGCATAATAATGACAAACTTGGATGTCAGTGGATCTTCAGATGAGTAATAGACTTGAGGAAGAAAACATCCGAGAGAATTAAAGGATGGGGGAGGTGTCTCAGCAACGTAAAAGCCCTTGGCAGTGCCAAATCATGAATGCAGCAGTATTCACGCATGACCCCTGCTATCTATCTAAGATATATAGCCTCCCTTACCCTAACATATGAGTGCTTCAGCCTTTAACATATTTATAGGGTTGCCAACTTTGGTTGGATGAATTCCTGGAGGTTTCATCACATGACATTATCTTTAATTAAAGATTAATCTTTAATTCCCAGAGACTCCAGGACAATGCTGGAGGATTGGCAACCCGAATTCATCAGTGTGGAATAGGAAAATACTACTCCCATTTTACAGATGGGAAAAGGAAGCAGAGAGAGAGAGAATAAGTGAGTTGTTCATGGTAACACAGGAAGCTCATGGCAAAGCACAGGATTGAAACCAAGTCACCCCCAGAAGCCTAATCTAAGGCAGTGGTTGTCAATCTGTGGTCCACAGACCCCGGTGGGTTCGAAGTCTACCTCAAAGGAGTCTGTGAAAGATTGTCACTACCATTGAACAGTGATTTTCAACTTGGGGTCCACTGACCCCTGAGGGCCCCCAGGCCATGTCTAAGCTTTCCAAAGGAGTCAGCACCTCCATTTGAATTTTTTAGGGATCCACAAATGAAAAAAAAAAAAAGGTTGAAAACCGGTAGTGCAGGCCAACACCCCGACAGCTGGACTCCACCCAACATCTCCTACCACCAGGACCCCACGTGTCCAGGAGATCTCACCTCCCCTGCCCCGCCCAGGCTCAGTTTGTCCACTCCCCACTTCTAACCTCCCTCCCCAAGCCCAGCATACCCTGGCGACAGCCCCACTCCCCACCGACCCCTGTGGGCTGGGGACACCCCCCCCCCCCGGGCCCACGTGCGGACCCACGTGCGCCGGGCACGCCCGGGGCCCCGCAGGCGGCGGGCGGTGCTAGGACCCGCGGGCAGCCGCTGCCCGGCGCGGGAGCCGGGCCGGCAGGTACCTGGCGAAGCAGGACTCGCAGTGGTTGCCCCGCTCGCTGACGGTCAGCACGCAGGTGTAGGCCGGGCAGCTGAAGAGCAGCTCCCCCGGGGCGAAGCGCTGCCGGGCCCGCAGCCCCCGGCCCTTGCCCGGGCTGGTGAACCGCTCCTGCCCCTCCCCGCACGGAGCCCCCTCCGCCCGCATCCTTCCCAGCCAGGCGCGCGGCGCTCCCGCTCCCGCTCCCGCTCCGGCAGGGGGCTCCCCGCCAGGCCGCTACTAATGGAGCCGAGCCACCCGCGCGGCACCACGTACACCGGCAGCCGACTCCCCGCCAAACCGCCGCAGGAGCCCGCCGGGTCCTAGAGCCCGCCCGGCTCGGGAGCTCCACCGGGTGCCCCCCCCCAGCCCTGAAGGGCCCCCAGCCAAGAGCTGGCCAAGCCTGCCGGGCGTGACGGGGCGGCTGCTCCCCGCCGCCCCACCTCTGAGGCGGAAAAAAAGGGGCCGAGGGCAGCGCCAAAACCTGGGGCCTCCCTGGAGGGGACTTTTCTCTCTGATCCTCCCCTCTTCTAGTCAGCGCGGGCATCAGCACTGCGGTGACCAGGTAGCAAGGGGCGGGAAATCAGGACACTTTTTGTGGGGGGGGCTAAGGGTTGCCTGGATAAAACAAATCCCCTGGTATTGGGCGGTCTGGTCTCCGGAATCAGCGCTGCAAGTCTTCTCAACTTGCTGGCTCAGCCTTAAGAGCGGTGGAAATCCCTCGGGCTGGTCTGCACTCCAAAAATTATAGCAATAACTGTGTTGGCTGAGGGGGTGAATTTAACAAATATAATTATAACGCTTTGTGCAAAAGCCATCTAATTATACTGGTATAAAGGACAAGGTGCCTTATACCAGTGTAGCTTATTCTTCCTGAACCATAATAAGCTGTACATCCACAGGAGGCAGGTTTTGCTGCTTTAACTATTCCCGTCTAGATAAAGCAGCAAAACTAATAAACCCTTATGTCTCAACCGTAAACCTGATCTTGGGCGGGTATAATAGACAATGAATCTCAGAGGACCAGTATTGGCTCACGTCAACCTCAGGTTCTCTATCAAGAAGAGCAGCTGAGCATGTAAAGAAAGATGCAGAAGACCTGGTCGTGCTGAGGATTTTTGCTCTGTAGGTCACACACAGCCTCTGAATTTGTTGCTTGCCTTATAAACAGGGCTAGTGGGCAAGCTCATGTGGGTCCCCTACAATCATCAAAACTACAGCCCTTGGGTAACTTATTGCTATCTCACTCACAAACACGCTGAGCTATTGGAAAGGGTTCCAATGTGATAAAACTTCCTAATCTAGAAAAACCCAGCAAAATGGTGCTTAACAATGTCACTCTACATGCACCGCCGTGTAGTTGTGAACCCCACTGAATCCATGAAGGAACTTTAGAAATTGAATTGCAGGGACCGCAGATGCTTTGGGAAGCCCTGCTTATAAAAAGTATACCTCTATTTTACATCCATGTAACCCCACTGATTTTAGCAGAGTTATTCCTTATTTATACCAGTGAAAATGAGAATTGGAGGGCCATGGGGACATTATTCTAGAATATTGCAATATTTTGATAGCTTGGAAGGAAATATGTGGAATTAATGGGGGCAATTATTTGTTACCTACAACTAGTTAGCCTCACAGGTGAGGCTCTCCCATTTATAAACAAGATAATTAGCAACAAAACAAATGACAAAAAGTCCCAGTGCGACAGCAGAAATCATGTCATAAATGTGGCTAAAAGCCATCAGAGCAAGGAAATGTTAAATTTACTCAAAACAGGAATAAATGTTGCCTTTGATTACTTTAGAAATAATAAATGCAATAAATCTATACTAAAGTTATACTCAAGGTAAGGCTCAACCCCACAAAGCTCAAGAAAGCTTAGTTAAGGTTATTATAGTGCTCTTAACTCACACGTTTGTGCCTAAGCGTTTCAATACATGAGGTTTTGTGTTAGTTATACAGCAGTTGGACTTACCACTGGAAGATGATTCATTTCAGAAATACGAGTTAAGCATGCAGATGGATATAAATATTTTCTGCATCACTTGTAGTATGTGAGTACTCTAGATTAATATAGTCCTCCAAGGTATGTTATCTGTGCTATAAATAGGTGATCATTTAGTTTTACATGAAATAATTTGTACAATAAATCACCTGGAAACAGTTTGTCTAGATGTGCAGATTGGAACATAAAACATGAAAAAGTTCACAAGGAAAAGTAAATGAATAAACTAGAAACCAAAGAGGGTGCAAAACAAGAATAAAAAAAATTAATGTTGAGAAAGAATTTCTTGAACTAAAAGAGTAAACTCGTTACCATTCGTTGATTTTAGTGCCAGTAAAACTGAAGGCCAGGTGTTAATCTCATTTATACCCTGTAAAGTTAGAGTTCCTTCCTTGGTGTTAGTCTAGTGTAAATGAGATCAGAACCTGTCCCTAAATTAGAACTACAGGAGTGGGCCATAGAGTTTTAACATTAACCAAAATGTTCCAATCCAGTTCTTGCACCAGAAGATCTTAATCAAATAGCAGCAGAGAAATATGAAATTATTACCAGTAGGTAAATGTAAAATGCAAAACATGCTCTCACCAATGCACTTTTTGAAGGAAGGGCATTCTGTGCCGGCAGAGCCTTGCTGTGGGGGGCTCAAAAGGGAGAAGGACTGAAGCAAGCAAATGTAAGGGAGTCTAACTAAATGTAGATAGATTCCAAACGGATGTAATCCATGTGCCAAAAGAAGGCACACTCCTAAAACTCCTACTAGGTTTACTTAGACAAATTTTGATTTACCTCTGAATTTGGCCCAAGCTGGTATATTAAGAGTGTACGGTTACACAGAAAAAGGAAGTAAATGAATGGTTCACTTTATTAATTATTATTATTTTATTTTATTATTTTTATTTTATCATTATTATATCTTTCTTCAGGGTGCTGGAACAATTTGTGTAATGGGGGTGCTGAGAGCCATTGAACTAAACTGTAAACCCTGTATATAACGGAAACCACTTCAAGCCAGGGGGTGTGGAAGCACCCCAGCACCCCTAGTTCCAGCACCTATGTCTTTCTTGCACCAATATTGGTGCATAGGGCAGAAACCAGTCTCTTCCACCCCTCTTTGTAGTTAGCTGCCACTTCCATCTGCTCTATGGTGTTGAGATCAACTGTTCTGCCCTCCCTGCCAAGGGTTTTTCTCTTGGGTATTCTCGTTTCATCACACCAGTTAGTTTCGAGTTGACAGCTTCATGTGGGAGTCTCTGTGTTGGCCTCCAGAGTACATGCCTCAAATACATGCAACACTTCATTCTAATTCTAGTGAAGACAAGCTGCTGGCTGGTAATTTCTCAGATCTCTTCACTGGTAATACAGTCTCAATGCTTAGAATCTTTCTAGGCAGTTAGTTTCAAGGGTATATAGTTTTCTAACTAACATTTTAATAGATCTCCAGCACTTGCACCCATAAATTAGCATTGAGATTATGTTTGAGTTGAAAATTCTGTTTTATTTTGGTGCTATATATCTTTGATTTCCACACATTGTTGAGTTTAGTGAATGCTGTGGGTGCTATTTCCTATCCTCGATGTTACTTCTTTTTTGAGGTCTCCACTGGCTAGTTTAGTGCTATCCAGGTAAATGAACTGTTCTGCTTCCTTAATGTTTTTGCCTTCTAATATGATGCAACGACTTGACAGCTGGGTTTCAATGATATTTGTTTTGATGTAACTGATTTAGCTGCTTATAAAATGAAATGAAGATAAATTAACTTCCAAATTGCCATGATAGAAAAGTCTTGCTGTATAAGCTATTAAATATAAACTTCAAACATTTTTATGTCAGCATCCATCCAGTTATGGCTCTTGTTTTTCAATCTTCTCTCTCATATTAACACATTGAAATAACTGGAGCATTACAAAAATAATGCAGCCCTCTGGGTCTAAGCTATTTTAATTATGTCCAACTGCTACATCTTTTTAAGGGGAAAGGGTCAGTAACCAAAATGGAAAAAATATGGCTCAGTAATTAAAAAATGTAATACCACTTCCTCCTCCTAAATGTTAATCATGCACCACCGTAGATTTATGTGTACTGAGTATGGAATTATAGTCAGTTAGAACTCCAAAAGTAGATTCTAAATAAATAAAATCTAAAATATTTGGGATAATGATTATTATTTAAATATTATTTAAAAAATGGGTCCAGGATTTCACATCATGTCCTCTCTTGTAGCAATGCGCTTAACTGGCTTAGGTCCCAAAGAATGCTCAACATCTTGCAACACTGAGCCCTTGAACACATTAGAAATATAGCATAAGTGGAAGAAGCATATTCATCGGATCATGCTGAGGATAAAGAGGCAGAATCTAAAATTCTAAAAAAAATATATTTACTAAATTGGCTTTTATTCAGTACACCCTAGATAACTTAGCTTATAGTACAAACTTTCTAAGAGTTAATATATGAATCTATTTACGTAGGGTGAAACTCACCATAAGCCCTGAGCTCCATTTCAGTCATTAGGGAGAAATTCACCCAGTTGCCTGGATAGCTTTTAACATATTTTGGATGTTTTCAGTAACTAAAACTGGTTTGATAGTTTATTAATAAAAATAATTTTGTGAATATCTTGTCTATATATTTCCTTTCCTCTTTCCCCCTATTATAAAATTACATATTTAAACTAATAAAACATAGTGTTCTGATCTGTCTAATTTATCTAAGTTTTCATGCCATGCTCATCCTCATTGTATGTGAGTTTCTATGAATGGATTTTTGGGAATCAGTCGGAATGGCAGAATGAATAATTACCTGGAAAGTGATATTCTAACCAACACTAGCTTCCAAATATTATGTTTGTATTAATCAGTTTATGCTGATTCTCAATAAGTTAATCATATAAATATTTGTACAGTTGCTGTTCAGATAGCATTCCTGTGAAGTGTTAGGTACCCATGAGAGCAGCTGAGGCCCAGATCTGGCATTTAGGCACCTAACTTCCATGGGAGCTGGGCCTGAGTGCTCTCAATTCCCAAAGCCTACAAGGGGAGTTGAGGACACTCAACACCATGCAGGACTGGTGGGTGATAAAATCTCTAAATGATACCTTGTGTCCCAGGACATTTCTACTTCTCTATCTTTTTTTTAAAACTCTGAAGTTTTTATGTTTTAGAACTGAAAGACGAAAGCTCGTGGAAGGATCTGAAGTGTGGTATAGGTTTAAGAAAGTCAAAGAACAAAGTGTGGTGTCTGTTCTTTGAATTTCTTAAAATGAAGAAGTGCTTAGAACCAAAGCCATTCACCTTCATGCACAACCTTGGAACTGCTCTGTGGAAAACTGTGAACATTGTACTGGATGATATAAAGATTTTTAGTTTAGTTAGTGAAGCAATAGTTATTTTAACATGATCTGAATTCCTGAGAAACTTTTGAGCAGCCTACATTGAAAGCTGTATTTTTCTATTATGTACCAGGACGAACAGACCTTGCCAAGCAAGGTTCTTCACTTGGAATTTACAGGGAGTCAGTCACTAAGACCTAAAACCTCAAGTGAACTGTGAGTCAAGAGTAAAAGTCAGTTATGGGTATGTGTAAGCAATGATCATAGCTAGGGCCCTACCAAATTCATGGTCCATTTTGGTCAATTTCATGGTCATAGGATTTTAAAAATCATAATTTAAATGATTTCAGCTATTTACATGTGAAATTTCACAGTGTTGTAATTATAGGGATTCTGACCCAAAAAGGAGTTGTGGAGGGGTTGCAAGGTTATTATAAGGGTGGTTGCGGTACTGCTACCCTTACGTCTGCACTGGTGCTGGTGGCGGCGCTGTCTTCAGAGCTGGGCAGCTAGAGAACAGGGGTTGTAATGATGACATGGTATGGTATTGCCACCCTTACTTCTGCGCTGCAACCTGCAGAGCTGGTTCTTCATTCAGCAGCCACCACTCTCTGGCTGCCCAGCTCTGAAGGCAGCAGAGCAGAAGTAAGTGTGGCATGGTATCGTATTTCCACCCTTGCTTCTGCCCATCTGCTGGTGGTGGGGCGCTGCCTTCAGAGCTGGGTGCCAACAGCCGCCGTTCTCCGGCCACCCAGCTCTGAAGGCAGCACAGAAGTAAGGGAGGCAATACTGTGCCCCCTCCCCACACTAAAATAATCTTGTGACCCCACCCCCCTGCAACTCCCTTTTGGGTCAGGACCCCCAATTTGAGAAACGCTGGTCTCCCCGGTGAAATCTATATAGTATAGGGTAAAACACACAAAAGACCAGATTTCATGGGGGGGCACACCAGATTTCATGGTCCGTGACGTGATTTTCCTGGCTATGAATTTGGTAGGGCTATAATCATCGGCCATCAGCCTGTGAGGAGAGAAAGGACAAGAAAAAACTTCTATATCAGGAGCTGTTACTTCCAGAGAGGTCTGGTTTGGGAGCCTTGTCTCTTCTTTGAAATGCAGTATAAGAGTGGTAGGTACTATTATGAACTGGAAATATTCTAAATCCTGAGGGCCCCCCTCCCTCAGATTTTACTCGTTCCTTACTCAGCCAAACTCCCCACTAGCTTTTAAATAATAATAAGTAGGGTGGCCAGGAAACAGTGAGATAAAGAAAAAGATAGGGAGCAAGAGAGATTAGTAACTGTCCACTGTTAATCACTTTTTAGCTTTCAGACTCAACCTAGCTTTGAAGATAGAAATAATTAAGGCCATCTTGCTCCCCATAACTTCTTTATGCACAAGGAGTCTGAGCCTGTGAATCACAGGATATGTCTGCATTGCAATCAGAGGTGTGATTGCAGCTCAGGTAGACATACCCACACTAGCTTTAATCTAGCTGGCACAGTTAAAAATAGCAGTGAAGCTGCTGTGTCACAGACTTCAGCACAGGTTGTAAAACCGCCTGCCTGGTTTCCTTGGCACGTACTCACATTCCTAGTCTGCGCTGAAACCCGTGCCACCGTGCCTTCACTGCTGTTTTTAGCCATGCTAGCTAGATTAAAGCTAGGAAGGGATGTCTACATGAGCTGCAAAGACACCTTCAATTGCAGTGTAGACATACTCACAGCTGAGATAATGGTGAAAAGGGGGAGTGCTACCTCTGTGACGTACTCCTTCCTTCCCTTCAACACAGGTACCTAGCTTCTAATGGGGCAAGATAGGTTGGGGGAGCAGCCAAACTATATTAGATTCTCCTCCCTCCCAAACTCAAGGGCTAACGCAGATTAAGGCTATGTCTACACTGGCACTTTAGTCACTAAAATGTGAAAAAACACCCCCCTGAACAACAAAAGTTTTAACGACAGAAAGCACCAGTGTGGACAGCGCTTCGTCGGTGGGAGTCGTGCTCCCAGCAGCGAACCTGCCGCCCCTCATTGGAGGTGGTTTTATTTTGTTGCCAGGAGAGCTCTCTCCCGGCCACAAAGAGTGGCCACACAGCGCATTTACAACAGTGCAGCTGCAGCAGCACAGCCGCACCATTGTAAGCTGCGCTGTGTAGACATAGCCTAGTTACTACACCATGAAGGAAGAAAACTCCTTTCCCCACTGCCCCATGAGAGAACTCCCATAGAACTCCACAAATTTCAACTCTCAGAGTTTAGATCCCCAATGCAGGTTATTACTGCATATGGGAGAATGAGGCCCTGGCCTGAAAGTTGCAAAGATGTGAGTTTTTGCCTGTTGTATGGAACTAGTTTGCCAATAGATGAATGTATTTTAACCCACTAAGTGAAGTTTGCAAGCATTTTTGATATGTTAATATAAAAAGCCCTCACACAAATTACCAAAGAGAAAAAGTAACAGCAGCACAAATGCAGTTTCAGGACCTTATCATGCTGACAGAACTGGATAACTACAGGGAACAGGCAAGGGCAGCTGCTAGGTGTGAAAGTGACACTCAAAAAGAACAGAAGTACTTGTGGCACTTTAGAGACTAACAAATTTATTTGACATGGGGAAATAGATTCAATTTGTGTAATGACCCAGCCACTCCCCATCTCTATTGATGCCCCTGTGCTATGTACATTGGCCAAACCGGACCATCCCTACGCAAAAGAATAAATGGACAAAAATCTGACATCAGGAATCATAACATTCAAAAACCGGTAGGAGAACACTTCAACCTCTCTGGTCACTCAGTAACAGACTTAAAGGTGGCAATTTTGCAACAGAAAAGCTTCAAAAACAGATTCCAATGAGAAACTGCTGAACTGGAATTAATTTGCAAACTTGGGTTTGAATAGAGACTGGGAGTGGCTGGGTCATTACACAGACTGAATCTATTTCCCCATGTTAAGTATCCTCACACCTTCTTGTCAACTGTCTGAAGTGGGCCATCTTAATTATCACTACAAAAGCTTTTTTTCTCCTGCTGATAATAGCTCATCTTAATTAATTAGCCTCTTAGAGTTGGTATGGCAACTTCCACCTTTTCATGTTCTCTGTATGTATATATATCTTCTTACTATATGTTCCATTCTATGCATCTGGTGAAGTGGGCTGTAGCCCATGAAAGCTTATGCTCAAATACATTTGATAGTCTCTAAGGTGCCACAAGTACTCCTGTTCTTTTTGCAGATACAGACTAACATGGCTGCTACTCTGAAACTCAACACTCAGATGTTTGCAACAAAATCAGCAACCTCACAACTGTCATTCTGTGTTAACTCCAGCTTGCCCCTGCCAGATCTGCATTACCCTCTGCTTAAAGAGCCACGGCAGGACTCAAGCAAATAAAAAAACAATCATCAACCATGGGTCAGATATTCAACTGATGTAAATCAGCATAGCTCTGTGGACTTCAAAGAAGATACACCTATTCACAACAGATAAGGATCTGGTCCAAGGTTACCACAACCTCATGAAGTTGCCACATACTTTCCCTTTTGCTGCTTATCTGCAACTTTTGTTGTGCTGTGGACTTGAGTAAGATCTTTGACCCATTGAGCACTTCCTGGGACCAAATCTATCCCACAGATTCCTGGCCAGGATAGTGAATGAGATACCCAGGGTCATCATATCTGCCCTATTACTTGTAAAGGCATTGTAGACAAGGGAAATATCTGCAAGTCCCCAGGGACACAGGTGAATGACACTAAATGAACCCCACCATCTGTAGTAAGCCCTTACTGACATGGGGGTATATCCCAAGCAGTATCTCTCTTTCTAGTTGCGTGGACATAATACCCTCCTGGGTGACCCAGGCCCCAAGACTAAGCAAGGCCACATATTTCCCCAGTCACTCTATTGACAAGAATCATGTCTTTATATGTCTACTTTCCCAATAAAAAAGTTCACAGAGGGGGTGGGGGAGGGCTGGTGGCTCTCCCTTATATTCTGGGTGAGTGTCCTTTTTGGTTCCCATTTTAGCATGCCCCTCAAAACCCTCAACTATAGATTCCTAGAGTTTAAGGCCACAAGGCCATTAGATCATCTAATCTGTTCTCCTGTATCTCACAGACCTTTAAATATCACGCACTTACCTTTTTGGTGAGTCTAATAATTTGTGCTTGACTAAAGCATAACTTTCTAAAAGGCATCCAGTCTTAATCTGAAGATATCAAAAGATAGAAAATCTACCACTTCCTTTGGTAGTTTGTTCCAATGGTTAATTATCCTCACTGTTAGAAATTTGTGCCTAATTTCCAGGGTCTGGCTTCAGCTTCCAACTGCTGGTTTTTGTTATGCCTTTCGCCACTGGTTAAAGTGTTTTTTAGTAACCAGTATTTTCTACCTATGTAAGTACTTAAACACTCTAATCAAGTCACCTCTCAATCTTCAAGTTTGTATTGCAAGGCATTTTCTCCAGCTGTTTTTTGTAGCTCTTTATTGCATCCTCTCCAATATTTCAACATCGTTCAAAAAATATAGACACCAGAACTGGATGCATTATTCCAGTATTGGTCTCACCAATGCTGTTGACAAAAGTAAAATCACCTCCCTACTTACTACTTCTCTGTTTATACATCCAACGATTACTTTACTCCTTGTTGTGCTAGCATGGTGCTAGGAGCTCATATTAAGTTGCTTGTCCACTTGTTTGTCCAGCTTTAAATTCTTTTGAGAGTCACTGCTTCTCAGGAGGCAGTCCCTCAATCTGCTGGTGCGTCCTGCATTTCTTGTTCCTAGACATATAACTTTGCATTTGGCTATACCAAAACATATTTTGTTCGAATGAGCCCAGCTTGCTAAGCAATCCGTATCAGTCTGTATGACTGCCCTGTCCTCATAGTTATTTACCACTTTGGCAATTTTTGTGTCATCCAAAACATTTATAAACATTGATTTTATACTTACTTCCATCTCATTGATGATAATGTTGAATAGCATCTGACCTAGTACTGATCCCTGCAGTACCCCACTAGAAACACTACCATTTGATGATTATTCCCCACTGAGATCTGTTAGTCAGTTTTTAATCCATTTAACATGTGTTTTATTAACATTGTCCTTATGCCCCTTGTCAGCTACTGCATCAATGGTTGCAGTACAGGATGGGAAGCGGCTCTGCAGAGCTGCTATGTCCTCCCCATCAGTGGCGCAAGTAGAAATAATTTCTTGCCATATTGCA
The DNA here is from genome assembly GCF_015237465.2 of Chelonia mydas. NCBI lineage: Eukaryota > Metazoa > Chordata > Testudines > Cheloniidae > Chelonia > Chelonia mydas. Next base: position 160,626,228 of record NC_057851.1, read on the forward strand.
CTCATGGGAGGGATAGAAGAGGGGGCATGTGATCTCCCCATGTTACCCTCCATGTGACTCCTCCCCGCCCTGCCCCCAGCCTGGGTTCCTCGTGCTCTCCCTGTCCCCTCCGACGCCCCCTGATGTATATACAAACATCAACATGCTTAACTACTCACTTCTCCCTCCACATATGTAGTATTCAGTCTGTTTATATGGAATATGGGAGTTGGGTGAGGAGCCATTTCAGCATAGTATGACTTATTAAAAGACAAATTTTAAGTAGAACTGTATCCTAAACTGCTTTATGGTATTGTGCCCAAACATTGCATTTCAATGGGGGATTCAACTTCCTTTATAGGAACAGCCTCCTGAAACTCTTACCAGTCCACAAAAGTGGTCCATAGTCATGCAAATAGTCCCATTGCCTTCAATGGGATTGATCAAATGATTGTGTTTACAGGATTAGGTTTCAAGTTTGTATATTGTTCTGTGTGAAACTGACAATTCCCGAGCTGTTAGATCAGAAGGAGCTTCATTCAAATAAAGGTGGGCAGATGTGTGATAAGTCTTAGCTCCGTTGCTAAGATGAGGAACATATTTTCAGCAAAGTTCTTGGCAGATTCCTGAGGCAGCTGGTTTAAGGCCGTCAGTGTCTGGCATTATAATCTTCACTTATAGTTCTCTCACCCACAAAGCTGGAAAATGATGCATTTGTTTTCTTTGTTTTTCTGCTCCAGTTTCAGGTAACAGAATGCATGTTAGACTAGTTTGGCTGCAAGGAAGCATTCTGTGTACACTGGGGACAACACCTGATTCTTGTAAGGCTGCAGAACTGGGCTGACATCAGAATCCAAACATCCTCTGGTCAGTGCAAGCAGAGGCATTCCTCTAATGATCTGGACTTGATGTGATGCAGTATGGATGTCATGGATAATTCAAACCAATGGGGGAAGAAAGAATCAAAAACACGGTTTAAACACCATCCGTTCCCCGCACCGCTCCCCTCTTGAGGACTCCTGACCAACATAACAGGACAATACATATGCTAACAAACTTAAATAAAGCCTTTGTGTAAGTTTGTTAGCTTATGTACTGTGCTGTTAAAGCCATTTAAAAAATGAATGCCCTCCGTAGCCACGTTCTGCCCCTTTAAGGAGCAGAGTGCAGCCTCACCCCACACCTCTCCTGGGGTGGGGGGTACTAGCCCCAAGTCTTTCTGGTACCCCGTACCTCCTAAAAATCTCTTGCCGGTACTGCGTACTGGCGGGTAGCGCCTTACTTGCACTCCTGCTCCCCATGGAGATGGTCAAGAGAGGGAGGGTAGTAGACTGAACCTTGTCTCTGCCTCTCACTTTCACTGCCCTGAGTACTGTAGCTATCCCAGTGCATCATGCAGTGTAAGTCCCAGGGGTTGGCACCACCATGTTGCACGACGGACACTTCACAAAATTACCGTACTTGGTGATGGACATGGGGGGGGGGTGGGTATGTCATTCAGTCATTCAACGATTCTTGAAAAATTACCATGGACCTCAACATTTTTACCATGGACACTTGTGTCCATGTAAGGACACGTTGCTGACCCCTGTAAGTCTCATAGCTTTCCAGATTTAAATAAATGATTAGTTTTAGTTGATCTATTTTTCCTGCTGTCACTTCCTGCCATTGCACTGATATTTTAAGCTGATTTTGTTAAATCATAGAGTAACTGATAACACCGGTACATCTTTCCTTTTAGCGGCATGGCTCTAGTGGCACAGCCGTGTCAGTAAAAGGTGCATAGTGTAGACAAAGCCTAAGCTCGATCCCCTTATTTAACACCTGATAAAATGGATCCAGATAAGATGGTTGCTTAGGACTAGTTAATAAGATGGTAATAAGTAAGGTATAGTTAATATGTCATTCAGGATGCTATTTTGTCCCTATCAGAGATAGCCTTATTAGCAAAATAAGCAGTTGGTGATTCAAAGCTACCACATGGATGTTGTTCAACACTTCACTGAGTCAGTCCTCTCAAAGACAGTTGCTGTAATTTGTATCTTATATTTTGTTAATCTCTGAATCATTGTCAGTTATTTTCACTTCAGCAAACCCTTATGGGCCATGTGATGGATGTGTTCAAGCCACAATAGCTGGCTTCTTTTTGTGCAAAACATCAGTGGTTAGAAGGAATTGCATTTAGTTAACATGACAAATCCTGCCATCTTCTACATCCAGGAATCTGATGCTTCTGTCCACCCCCTGTTCTTAGATAATAATGGTTACCCCTGCGTCAAGGCCATAGAAGAAGAAAAAGACAATAGATCATAAAACCTTCATTGAAACTTAGCTTTAGCTTCCATTGTTCTTCATATCTCCCTTATCATAGCCAATGCTTTGCCTGAATGGGTGTCAAGTTGCTTATTTCATTTACTACTTCTGTAAATGCAGATGTCTGAGTAATTGACCGTTTTAACCTATGCAGTATTTCTTCAATCACTTAGTTGTGCAGTACACCAGAATTCATCATAAGCTCATATGGAATTTGTTGCATTCAGCTTACATTAAGAGCCAGACTTCCAGACACTTTAATTTTTGTCTTCTTTCGGAAGTCAAACAATAGGTTGGTGAATCCAGTGACACTATAACACAGTTTATCGGTGACAGATAGAAGCGAAAGTTCTATTTAATTTAGCCTTTTTCTCCAGTGTGACTGTAGGATTTTTTTGGTCTGATAGTTACTGAGGACAATAATTAGAATTACACTGTATGTTTGTTCACAATGTGGTACCACATTTTTTTTTAAAAATAAATGTGTAGAATCTTGGTATCCTTATCTCATTAGGACCTGGTCTTTTGTGTTGGAATAATGGGATGATAATAAGAATAACATGAAATAATATCAAGTTACTAACTTCATCAAAGAAAGGTAGAGCAACTTCTGACCTTTTTTCAGTTCTTTGGAAAAGGGAAGAAACTTGTTTTCACTGATGACTAAACTTTCTTCTTCAGATTTGGTTTTATGGTCATATTTGAACTGAGGCCCATCACATTGGCAAGCGTCTCCATGCCAGTTGCTTAAGTGTGCCATCTCTCATATCTATAACACACTCCTATTTGTTATTTTATATGCATAATGGTGGTAGTGAGTGATTGATAAACGGACCTGGAAACTGAAGTTGTCTTATCTACAGATCAGGGACATAGTGAATGTTTATTTGTTCATATTGTTTGGGCATCTGGCCTCTGTGACCTTCTGTGTTCTTTCCTCTAGCTTTGTGGGAGTAAAGGCAATACCTTCTGGGCTGCCAGACAGGGAGTCACATGCAGATCTGACAAATGCCTTGCCTGACACTCCTGCGTTCCTGCAGTCCACCTGAGATGTCGGGCATTCATCTGGGCCATGGGAATGGCCTGCAATTAGGGCTCATGGACACCAGAGGCTGCTGGCTGTGGTACCTGCTATGATACCAGCTGCTCACTCTGCTGGATCGGAGAGAGGAAAGAACACCCAGGAGGAGTAGGCATGTAGTGATGGCAGAGCAGAGGTGGAGATAGAAGATGAGTGGACCCAGTACTGGCCCTAGGTTATCTGTCCAACTTTCACCCCATACACTCAGCTTCCCTGAACCCTCAGCTGCCATCGTTTCTTACCTCCTACAAAGCACCTCTACAGTTATCTTCCTCTAGTGGCCGCTTGCCTCTGGAGAATCCCACAAACACAACTTTCCCCAGCTTCTCCTTCACAAGCTAACTAGCTATCCCCGGAACACCTCCAGAAAGCCACCCAACCAGCTATCAGAAAATAGCTCTCTTATGAAAAAGTGCTGTGTAACTTAATTGTCATTAAACCCAGAGGGGTCTATAAAAATGTAACAGGGTTCTACAGAAATGACTCTAAAACCTATAGAGAATTATATCCTTTATATATCCTTTATTGAACCATTGTAATGAATTCTATTGCAGGGATATCTCTGCAATAGGATGATTCACAAAACCTGTAGAAAGCTTACCTTTTTGTATTAAATGCTGTAGGAGCATTCCAAAAGAGTTGGGCAGTTTCTGAGGTATATGCCTGTGTGGTTTTTGTGACTCCTGTGGCTAGTTGAACTTTGGTTTTGGACTGCAGCACAATCTGAACATGTGAGCCACCTTTTGTGGGTAAAAAAGAAGATACTTCTCTGCGCCATTAATCTACAGATTCATGGGCAAGTTTGTGCTGCCTTAAACTTCACTAGCATGTCACCATACAGCTGTAGGGCCATTGTGTTTGATTTCTAAATGGAATGTTCAATAGGCACTGTGTCTTCTGGAGTAAATACAGTATACACAGAAAATCACATGCCATTTACACAAGTACCTGTGATTTTATATTATTTCAGTGATCTGAGGGTTTTTTTTTCAATGCATCAGGGAGATAAGAAGGTACCTGCCAATAAATTTTGATGGTGTCCTTTCCTTGACCTGGTAGAAATGAACATAGATGGCATTGACAAGAAATGGAACTATTTAAATTAGGCAGATAAGTTTATGTTTGAGCCAAGCACAAAGATTTAACCTTAGATTGGAAATGTTCATTTCAAGAAAGCCATTGCAGCTCAGACATTGAAAGCTATCAGTCACACAGTTAAACACATAAATTGGGAAGATTCATGCTGAAGACAATGACAGCAGATATTAGAAACGACAGCAGGGGGAAAGTCCTGCCTAACTTAGGAAAGAGGAAAAATGTCAAAACAGTAATAAACTAAAGCAAGGCCAACAGGTCAACCCACATGAGAAAACCAACAGGTAACAGAAGGGCCTCTGAAACTTCTGAAGAATAGAAGATCAGTAGGAAAGCATTTTTATGAGAAATAAAATGCGCCTTCCTGTCAGGGAGGAAGGGAGTTGCAGAGTGCTTGAGAAATGGAAAAAAATGCAATTAAAACCAGATATGAATAAAGATCAGGTGAGAGAGGATGTCACCTTATGTCCTTTGGAACCGTATTTCTGCTGCCTCCTGAAATTATGTTTTCCTGAAACAAAGGAACAATGTTGTGGAAAAGTGGGTGCCAGGTACTTTAGGAAAATGAGACACAGTGAAGCGGATAAAAGAGACAAAGACAATAGCAATCATATGCAATAAACCAAAGGCAGCTGAGGTCTGAGACAAAGGTGAAAATTCTGAGCCAGCAAGATGAGTGAAGCAAGGGAAGGAAGGAGGGAAAGGTGATTCACAATAACGTTTGAAAGACATTGGCTTGAATATTCATCAATGTCACAGCAAACTTAGCTTGGCGGCTTTGGTGACTGACTTTGTTCAGTTAGCAATTTCCCATTTTTAAGATGATAAACAGGAAAGTGGCTTGATATATGGCTTTTTAATGTTAGCTGAATGCAACAAACCTAAGCTCGGGCTTTCATGCCAATTGGATAGACATTGGCATACAATTTTATTGTTTTTGTATAGGCATAATTGAAATATTTGTGTTGGTACCCACTCCAAAATTAGACAATGTAGACTCCTGTATACAAATATACCTTTTGACATGCAGGCAGCATGGGTACACCACACAGTGGAACAAGTGGAGTAAGCAGTCACTTGGAGTACCCCACTCGCCATTAATTCATTCAAATGAAAACCTAGTTCCCATGCCCTGGTCAATGACTTTGTTATTTCTTTTACTTTAGAAATCGCTGTAAGGATTGTGAAGTGATTAATGCAGCTTGACATGATGAAGAATCTGAAGGTACTTATGGTAAAATATTTTAGCTGATAGTGGTACAGACTATTTTGTGCTGCTTTTGTGAGTGCTATTTCAATATATTATACAACAGTGCTCTGAAGTGATGGTTTGCTGAAGATTAAGCTGCCTGTACTATTATATGTGTTAGGGAGGGGCCCAAGCTGCAAAGTTCAGACCCGAAATCAGATCAGAATCCAAACTTTCCCAAAGCTTGGGATGGGAGTTGGATCTGAGATTATAGTTCAGTCTCATCTCTTATATCTACATACAGATATAATATGTAAGACATATTATATAAAGATACAAGGGCCAAATTCTGTTCTTGGTTACACCTGTATAAATATTATTCCAGATGTCACAATGTTGTAGCTGAGAGCAGAAATTGGCTGCTCATTTGAAGTTGGTGCCAAATGCTATCAATAAATGCCTGCCAAAAATAACCAACGGAGATGTAGTAATTTAAACAGAAAATTCGGAAATCAGTTGCACACTGAGGGCATGTCTACACTAGAAATGTATGTCAACCTATATTAGCTTGACTTACAGCCACCACAGTAATTACTGCAGTGGTGCACATCCACACTACCCTCCTTGGGTTGGTGGTGAGCGTCCTCACCAGGAGCTCTTCCTCCGACGTAAGGGGGCAGTGTGGGGAGCTGAAAGCCTGATCTCTCAGCTCTGCTGGCAGCTTCCTGCCAGGAGCTAGGCTGCCCCACAGGCTCCTGGACTCCTGGAGGGCTTCCCCCTTTCCCACCAGAAGTGGGGGAAGCCGCCTGGGGCTTCTACCCTCCCCGTTCCCCACGGGGAGCCCTCCCAGGGCTTCTCACTCCTCCCATCCTCCCCTTCCTGCTCTCCAATGGGAGTGGGGCAACCTTGTCATTTGCTGTGAAACTGACAAGACATCCAACAGCTGACCTAAAGGATGCAGAATCTATACAGACACTGCACCACCCTAACTACACGGACATAAGCCTTATGCATCTCCTGGAGGTGGTGTTATTATGTTGGTGTAGTAGGGAACTTACACCAGCGGGAGGAAGGCTGTAGCTGTAGTGTAGACACTGACATAATTAGGTTGACATAAGCTGCCTCATGTCAACCTAACTGTAGTGTAGACCAGCCCACAGTTGCAACATGGGCCCACTGGATGCTGATGCAGAGACTGATAATGGCATTAGTAAGTGCCAAAAAATACCTGAAAAGCGCTACTTCTGTGTGACAGCCAATAAAGCTGCTGCACACACCCCTATGTTTTTCAGCAATTAAATATCTGTAAATGGAAGCTCTCCCTTTTCCCTACCCCATGTCTGGAGTGGCCAAGATATAGAAGTTTTTCAGTGTGGTCCCTCTGCACAGCAGCTGTTTCACAGTTTGATAGCAGAGTCTACAGCCAGCTGCTTCAGTTTGCTCCTGTCACTGCCATAGGTTAATAGGAACAGAGGCAAGAGAAGGGCCTAGGCCAGCATAAAGCAGGAATAACAGGATTTTCTGCCAAAAGGGAGTGTGAGATAAGAACTTTAATGGACCAACAAACAAAGAATGAGTCCGAAGCCTGAGGCACTTCAGTGTGTTAGCAACAGAGAAGCAGTCCTGGAACAAGTACAGCCCAGAGTCTCAGTTTGAAATGATTGCATGGACCACATGCCAAAAAAGTTTGGCTCTGTGTGTATATGTGTGTATGTGTATCTATAGCCCCACACCAAATATGCAGTTGTGCTAATCATAGAATAAATTACAGAGCCATCTGATAAACTGCATGCACCGTTGACCACCTCACCTGCACTCTGCTAACTAATCCACCTCCACTTGGATTTACTCTAGCATTCCAAACCAAGGCTGCAATCCTGTAAACACTTATGTACATACAAAGAATCCCATTTAAGTCAAGTTTGGCTGCGTATAGTTCCAGAACTGAGTGTAAGTGAGATCATGGTTTTGCCTCTTCCATTTATTATTAGCAGTGAACTTCTCCAGACTGCGATTTATTTCATGCAGTATAACAACTGCTCCAGTACTGGTGTTGATTACCAGTTTACTGTAATTGTCAGTCTTGTAACATGGGTCGTTTGGGGTATATGATTTGTTTGGTTTAAAGGAACCATCCTTTAATGTTCAGTCGAGGAGAAATAACTTAGACCAGGGGTGGGCCAACTTTTTGGCCTGAGGGCCACATCGGGGTGCGAAACTGTATGGAGGGCCGGGAAGGCTGTGCCTCCCCAAACAGCCTGACCCCTACCCCCTATCCGCCCCCTGACTGCCCCCCTCAGAACCCTCTACCCATCCAACCCCCCCTACTCCTTGTCCCCTGACCACCCCCTCCTGGGACCCCCACCCCTAACCGCCCCCCAGGACTCCACCCCCTATCTAACCCCCCCCCCCGCTCCCCATCCCCTGACTGCCCCCCCAGAACCTCTGCCCTATCCAACTGCCCCCCGCAGAACCTCCGCCCCATCCAACTGCCCCCTGCTCCCTATTACCTGACTGCCCCCTGGGGTCCCCTGCCCCTTATCCAACCCCCTGGCCCTGGCCCCCTTACCATGTCGCTCAGAGCAGCATGTCTGGCTACCACGCCGCCCAGCCGGAGCCAGACATGCTGCCACGCTGCCTTGCATGAGCGCACAGCCCTGCCCCCCAGAGTGCTGCTCACGCAGTGGCATGGCTGCTGGGGAGGGGAGACAGCAAAGTAGGGCCGGGGGCTAGCCTCCTGGGCCAGGAGCTCAGGGGCCAGGCAGGACCGTCCCGTGGGCCAGATGTGGCCCGCGGGCTGTAGTTTGCCCACCTCTTAGAATCTAGTCTGATCCTCTTACCACTGTACAACAAAATGTCAATTTTGCAGTTTCATGGAATTATCTCTGGCAGATTAGGGACATGCAAGAGAAAGTGGTTTAACAAACAACATTATAATATAAATTAGTGTATACAGCATTAGAATATAAATATAGTGGTATTGTTGCAAACTACCAGTCAAAGATAAATATATCAATAATTCTTTGGCCAGATTCTCATTGGTGTAAATCTGCTCCATTGACTTCAGTTTGCCCAAGCTGAAGATCAGGCCTGTTATTTCTGGAAGTTCATAACTATCATTGACTTGTTTTGCAGAAACCTACAGAAATATCTTACAAATATAAAATGATGGTGGGCTGTGTAATAGACTTCAAATTTTCATGAGTTGGGAATGATTGATGATAGTGTTGCCCCATCCCGTGACTCCTTAACTCATGAAAATACCAGTGTTCTTAGAGTAGCTACTGTCACTTACTTCTCATTGCTCACTCCAACCTGCCGCTACAAATTCTCTCACTCTCCCCTTACATATACTGTACAGAGAGAACAAAATGAAAAGAGGGAGAAAGAGAGGAATGTAACTGTATAATGGAAAATAACATTCATAAGTCACGCAAACACTAAACCCTACATATAATGAATCTGTCCTTTAGGGACAATCTTTTCCATGTCATTGTCTGGTACTTACGTTGTTGTTCATCTAGCTAATTACCTCTTTGAAAGGTATAGTCCTGCTGTCATGCCCAGATTAGCAGCAAGTGTTTGGCCAGCTACTTTCTTGTCACAGTTGATAATTATTTAATGAGTTCTGTTCTTCCCTAGGAAAGCAAGATTGGGATAGAATTGGACCTATTTTATCACAGTAGCATTGCTGCGCCTGTTGGCAGGTTTGGCAGCAGCAGTGCTGGATTCCAGTAAAACAGGAGAAGAAGAATTTCAATAAGTAGTTCCTGAAGCATTTGGGAGCAGGGGGGAAATTAATAGTGATTAGCAAATCTCAGTGGAAACAGGCTCATTACTATGTTTGCTGCCAGTTTTTTCCTAGAGCAGTAACCTTGCTGGGGAAATGGGTGATGCTGGAAGGTCCTTCTTAGCTAAAAGAAAAGCCAACATAAGAAAGCACTGTGTGTTGCAAAGCTGGGAGGCCTGACATCTAATCTCCAGACTTATCTTTGTCATGCTGGGGGTCCCTGAAGTAGCACTGTTAGTTTTTGATGGTCAGAGTAAGTCAGTGCAGCCTCTATTGGAAGATACAAGAATGGCATCAACAGGACCTTATGGGTGCCCCCTTTATGGAAGAGTGTCAGTTCTTCTGTAACTGAACAGGTGCACCCTGGCTAGGCCTAGTTAGGGGCGAGGGTATAACCTGAAGTCAGGAGAGCCCAGATCCTTAAGGGTATTTAGGTTCCTAACATCCATTGATTTCAGTGGATGGGAGGGGTAGGATCCATGAAGAGACTCAGGTGATGCAACACTCAGCATGACGGTGCCTAATTTTTAGGCCCTTAGATAATCACAGAAGCAACATTGTGATCCACAAAGCTTGAGTTAGGTGCCTAAGCTCCCTATACACTGAATGGGGAGAGACGGGCACCTAAGAATGGGATCCACAAAAGCCAGCATATTAGCCTCCCAATTCAGTTAGCCAGTGGGAGACGCTAAGCCCCACCCCTCTCTGAGGTAGACACTTATGTCAGCTTAGCAATCCACCAAGGGGAACCTACCACCTGTAGTCAGATGGCTTAGGCACCTAAGATACTCTTTGAGGGAATGAGCAAGGTGCCTGCCTGCTCCACACAAAATGACCAGAAGGGTGGGGGGTGTGGCTTATGATTTTTAGCCCAGTGGTTAGAGCACTCCCTTGCAACATGGGAGATACAGGTTCATTTCCCCCTTCTTTGCCATGAGGGGATAGATGATTTGAACAAGGGCCTTCCCCTTTGCTAGAGGCTGATGTAACCACTGAGCTCTAAGGTATTCTGGTACGGGACTCCCTCAGTCTCTTTGATTGAAGCTGTTGTGCTCTGGATAGCTAATGAAAGAGTTGCTGGAAAAGGGGGACAGGATTCAGGGTCTTTCACCTCCCCAGTGGATGTCTTGTAGTTAGAACACTCTCCGGAGAGATGGCAAATCTCATCTTCCCCATTAGCAGAGAGAGGGTAATTGAACCTGGGTCTCCCATATCAGAGGTGAGGGCCTGAATCGCTTGGCTAAAAATTACAACCTGGGCACCTCTTTCTTCAGCTGGTTTTAGAATGGGATCTGATGCATGGCCTCTGAGCACACCTACTGATGTAGGCAAGCAATTTAGGGGGCCGAACACCTGTCTTCCCCTGGTTCGTGAAGTGCTTTGAGGCTTAGGCATCCAGATGCCTTGAGTGAGGCAGCAGTGAACATGCCCAGAGGCAGGAACATAGATTCATAGGGAACTTTTACTCTGAAAGAGGCACCTACAAGGTTTGGTGGGAGTTTTGTGGCTCACATTGAAGCCAAAACTGGGATTTAGACACCTAAACCTGAGATTTAGGCACCTAAATCTGTGGTTTAAGCACCTAAGTACCATCATGGATCCCACCCTAGGAGCCCAAATACCTTTGAGGATCTACGTCAAGATAATTAGGCTTGGGAGCTGGGGGTGGTGGTGGAAAGGGGTGGGCTAATCGGCCCAACCTGAGACACGTGGAGCAAGAGGTAGTTGTCCAGGGAGGGGCTTAAAAGAAGAGCCATGCTCAGTGCTGGGAGGCTGAAAAGGCCTGAAGGCTAGGAGAGCAGTGGAGGAGCTAGCCTGCTGATGTTTCTGAACTATGTGCACTGTGTGTGGGGGATAAACAGACTGTATTTGGGGCTTTCAAGGACCACTTTGCACTGTGTGGGACAATAAACTGGCCTCAGGGAGGGATAATATTGGACACAAGAGAATGCATGGTGGAATTTTTAAGGAGTTTGAGAGGGACACTGAGGAAGTAATCCCAACATTACCAAGCCCACCCACAAGGGGTTGCTTGAAGGTGAGGGGGAATTATGACACGGTGCTTCCTCTAGATCAGTGGGTCCCAAACTTGTTCCGCCGCTTGTGCAGGGAAAGCCCCTGGCGGGCCGGGCCGGTTTGTTTTCCTGCTGCGTCTGCAGGTTCGGCTAATTGCAGCTCCCAGTGGCCGCGGTTCGCTGCTCCAGGCCAGTGGGAGCTGCTGGAAGTGGCGGCCAGTATGTCCCTCGGCTGTTTCCCAGAGCTAGCTGGAAATTTTCTGCTGGAATGTCTTTCTGACAGAAAACTGCAGTTCATCAAAAGTGAAATGTTTCATGGAAAAGTGTCAGTTTCAGTAAAATTTTGTTTTGGAAAAGAACGTTTTCATAAGGTTGAAATGTTCTGTTTCAATATTTTGGGAATGGAAAGTTTTGGCAGGTTTTGTGATGAAATTTTTTACATTTTATATTATTTTTTTCAATTTAAAAAAGTCAATATCTAAACAAAATGTTTTGATTTTATTGAAACAAAATGTTTTGGTCAAGCCATAATATTTTTTTCCAGAATTTTATTTTGCAGGAAATTTCAGAATTTTTTGGTTTTGCTCCTCCTTGGAAAGGAAAATGTATGAAACTCACAGAATTTTTCACAAAACAGAAAATCTATTTTCTGCCCAGCTTTACTATTTCCCTAATTTCCAGCTTTTCTTTTTTTCTTGTACAATCTCCTAACTTTTCTTCCTGAAGTTTTTAAATCCTTCTAATCCTAATATTGAACTCTAGGTTATTAATCTTTCTCTCAAGGTACTAAAGCCTTTTCCTGAGGCTCTGTTTCTCCTATAGTCCCACAGTCCCATTGTGGCCCATACAATGATGATGCTAAGGGATAGACAGGCACTGACACATGCACTTCATTCTGTTTTCCATAGGTATCTCTAAATACTTGACCTACTTCTGTATATAGCAGATACACAGCTAGGTTTGTCTGCCACTCTGAGGCCTTGTCTACACTGAGAGATTCCCATTGACTCTGCTGGGCTTTAGCTCATGCTCTTAAGTATTCAATAGAATTATTTGTTACTGTATGTGGATCTTATTGTCAGTTCTGTAAAAATGTAACTTGACATGATAAAAGTATTTCAGCTTTAAAATGAAGAATGTAAGATTTCATAAACTCACAAACTGAAAGGGAATTAAAATAAATGTTCAAGTAATCCTCTAGGGAAATTAGGCATGGATTAAATGATGTTCCTGCCAGGAGACATAGAATTCTTACTAAGAATTGAGTGACAATTCTCTGTGAGGTACTGTACTAAACACAGTCCCTAGAAAATATAAATGAAAAAATTTATATAATTTAACATTCATTATTTTGGCTAGATTAACATAGGAAAACATTCACTGAAGTGCTGAAACCCGTAAAGTCAAAGTACAAATGTATTTCTTTCAATATGGATGTCAGGGTCTATTTTATTTTTAAAGTGTAGAGGAATAACATGAGTATTTCCTACTTATGTTAGTGGACGTGACTAAATTCTCCATGCACCCAACAGTCTGGGAGCATAAGGTAGTAAAAACTTATTCCATTGGCAAGTTAGTGAGAGAAAGATAAGAGAGGTGTCATTTTGATTCAGAAAAATCTACAGAATCATAATTTCTATGGTGTCAGCCTCTGCAGCGTAGCAGGGGGGACTTGCTGCCCCGGCCTCCCAATTCCAGGTCCTCTAGTTGGTGGAAATTTTAGTAATATAAAGTCATCAGAAATGGGTCAAGCTGGGTATCATTCAAAAGCCCTTTCTCCTCTGAACACAATGGTACCAAACATGATAAACCTAGAACAATGATGTAGATATACATTCCAAAAAAATGTTTAAAAATCAAGCTTTTTAAAAATATTCTTTAACACAGGATGCATTGCTTATATAAAAAAGACATTGATCTTTGGCAATCCTATAAGGAAGTTAGCCTTGACATGTAGGACGGAAAACATTTATTTATCAGTCATCATCGGTGTCATCTCCATCTAGAGTGCCACTGCTAGCCACATTATCACACTGATCCTTGTCCATGCTGCACTCACACATCTCCGTACAAGACAGGCTGCCAGCCAAACATTTGCAAGGTGGTAAGCATCTGGTCTTTGCACATGAGCATTTGATTAGCTGAAGGATTGATTCAGGAGTGCATGGTATTTCACACATAACTGGTGTGATCAGTCTATCCTCCAAGCCCGATAGGGAGGATAGTTTTGCATGTGCTTGATCATCTCAGAGCCATTCCATTGCTTGATAATTTGCCCTCTTGATAGCAGGTATAAATGCACCCATTGGTGGTGGTCTGCTTCTTGGAAAACATCCACCAACATAGCTCTGAAAGTGTCATAATGTTGGTCTTCAAATGGTAAACATTGCATATGAACGCCTCCAGTGCATTTATGAGCTCATCAGTGACTGTCTCAGCCATTTCAAGCACCTTCAGAGTGATGAGGGAGTCTTTGGAGGTCAAATATAATGCCTTTCAGTAACATAATTGGTCTTTCCAGCCAACTTGCCAGTAGCATCACATCCTGAAAAGGCATGGAAACCTGGCAGAGTAGCAACTTTTAATGGTCCGAGTGATAGTAATAACCAAATTTCCTTTTCAAAATTCCTCCCATATGTCAGGGAGGTACCAGGCAATCACTGCAGAATAGCTGGTTAAATCTAAAGCAAAAAACTATTTCACAAAGTCTTCCAGTGCTGCAAGGTGCAAATTCGAATTACCAGTCTAACAAATCAAATAAAGAACAGCAAAGACTCAAACATCTTCATGTATTGCTACATCATCCTGAAAGTTCGCTTTGTTGCTGATTCAGCCTCATTGAATTGCATGATGTGTCGTGTGAAATTGCAGCTCTCTATCATGTGCAGTAGGTCATTGAGAGAGACTATACACTAGAGGTGTGGAACTGGTCTCACAAGTGACTAAATTGTTTTTAGTCAGGATGTATATATATCAATTTCTGTGTATCTTTTTCCTGTGCTAACTAACCTGACTGATTACACGCTGTATAGATTTATTTAAGGGATTTTATGCGAAACCATGTTTAAAATGTTCCCTTTGGTTGGTGACTCTGCCTTAGCAATATAATGGGCTAGGATTTTTCTCATACACGGGTATTGGGACAGACCCCTGGCTTTGCTATGGATGTTCTGTGCCACTCCAGTAGGGAACAGCTATAATGCTTGTGTAATTGGCATATTCCCACAGTGTAGAGGAATCCCTAGCTTGAGTTCTATGCCACACCTCCTGCCGCCCTGGGCCCTGGAATAGGGAGCATGTCTGGACGGAAGGGAGCATGACTAGGTGATATCTACAACCCTATGGTGAGGCCAGAGGCAGCCAAGCATATGTTGAATCAGCCCTGAGGCAGATTATCTCTGGCTGGCTCCAGGATCAGTAAGTGGGGGAGGGCATAAAGGTAGTGTAAAGTCTCCTTTGGCCTCCTGCCCCATTACCCGCTTGAGCTGTACTGATTGCAGCAAGGATAAAACACAGGACAGGGGCCATTCATTCAAGAAATGGTCATGAAACAAAACCCTAAATCCAAATATCCTCTGACTTTGGGCAGTTCAAATCTGGATTTGGAGCTGATATTTGAAATTTCAAATGCATATACATCTCCATGATAATATGCTACTAGTGAGGGTCTCTCCACCCTCCTACCATGTGTGTATGTACACAGTCCTCTACTAGAGGAGTGTCGTATATGGGCAGACAGTATGTGGGTAACAATTTTCTGTGTGCTAACTATATTGCGTTATAAATATTTCTGTCCATTATAATTGGTTTGCCTATGTTAGAGATGGGTGTGAACAAAAACCCCAGATCCAAACATCCATAAACTTTGGGGTGTTTGAAATCCAGATACACATTTGCATTTGGACTTTGGAACCGGTCCCATCTCTAGCACTTTACAGAATATGGCCTAAGATTAGGATGTAGTTCATCAATGCACACTGTAGGTCTCATAGCTGCAGGGTACAGCTCTACTGCGTATTCTGCCACTGTCCATGGATGTGATAGATGGGGTTCACAAGCTGTCAGAATGAGTGTCTTATCTACCCCTGTCAATGCAAGACGTTCAGGATAGTATGTTTCCTGGCGATTTAATTTCAGTGGAAGTTCTGCACAGAGAACAAGTGCAGGACAATAATGAGCAATAGGCAATTGTTTCGTGGATAAAATAATCCATCGTGCAAACACAGGGTAATTTCATACTTGCAGTCGAGATGTTCCTGAACTTAACTAAACAAACGTTGGTAAGGTTTTAAAGCAGTGAACATTTAGTCACTTGACAGGGTGACACAGAAATCAACATCTTGTGATCAACAGGAAAAGAAAAGAAATCACTATTCTGATGTCACCTCCCATTGTAATTGTTGTTTATGGTAGCAAGACCATAAATCTCAGTGCTCAGCATTGTCTCATTCTGAGATCAAGGTCCTTGTTGCTGATTGATTCATGCATTTTTCATTCGCCTGTCTAATATGCTTTAAATGGAACAGACACTTAGGCATGGAAACTGGAGCTATTCTCCTCCCATCCCCCAGGAGGATTTAGCATATAAATTGTGCAATTTTTTAGACTCTAGAAAATATCATAAAGATGAATTTTATTCATCTCAAAGTGCTAAAATTAATTTTCCTCTCAATGAGCCCAGTCCTGAAAGGCGTTGAGTACACTCAACTCTTATGGCTTGAAAGTGATGTCCTTCCTCATTAACTTACTCCTTGAGTTATCCCATTGAAATCAGTGGGACCACTCGAGAAATAAGGTACCATTCAACCTGGGTGAGAGTATTGCACTCTAGCTTTTAGTAAAGTCTGTAGGAGCTGAAGGTGCTTGTTACCTGAATTGGTCAATCATCCATATTTTTCTTTTTTTACAAATACATCTTACTCATTTTATATTCTTTAGCCAATCATACAGTACATGGAAGTGTACCAAATACTGGGGTCCTGATTTGCTATATCATATGAAGTTATTTACATCATAAGCTAATTACATGACACTAGATTAGAGCTGGTTGAAAATTTCAAACGAAATTTTTTTTGTAGAAAATTTACCTTTTTTTCCAAAATTGAACATTTAATTTCTCACTAAAGTGTGCCTGTGATGGGGTAAACTAGGCCTGGAGGCCTCAGGGTCCTACCACACCCCGTCCCAGAGAGAAGCAGAAGAGACGTCCTCCAAGCGGCCTAGAGTGGTTGTGGGGAAGCAGCCAATGAGGGAGGCTACAGGGAGCAGGCAATCAGGGCACCACAGATTCACATAAAAGGAGTTGCAGGGCCAGAGTCAGCCAGTTGCTGCCTGGAGCTGGAGGAGAAAACACTGTGTTCCTGGCTGGCTGAAAGAGCAGCCGCACCATGGACAGCTCTGTTCTGACAGGGGCCGGGGTAGCAAGAGAGAGCTCCTGGTTGGCTGCTAGGACTGAGTAAGGACTGACCCCAGGGAGGGGCCGCAGGAAGACAGTGTCTCCAGGGAGGAAGCCCTGGGGGCACAGCATTATAGCAGGTCTGGGACAAGTTAAAGACTGTTACCCAGGAAAGAATTTTCTGTAGTATCTGGCTGGTGAATCTTGCCCATATGCTCAGGGTTTAGCTGATCGCCATATTTGGGGTCGGGAAGGAATTTTCCTCCAGGGCAGATTGGAAGAGGCCCTGGAGGTTTTTCGCCTTCCTCTGTAGCATGGGGCACGGGTCACTTGCTGGAGGATTCTCCGCTCCTTGAAGTCTTTAAACCACGATTTGAGGACTTCAATAGCTCAGACATAGGTGAGAGGTTTTTCGCAGGAGTGGTGGGTGAAATTCTGTGGCCTGCGTTGTGCAGGAGGTCAGACTAGATGATCATAATGGTCCCTTCTGACCTAAATAAATATCTATGACTGTAAACCTTGGAAGGAGTTTGTTCTGTTTCACATACAGACTGTGTATGAGACTTGGTCAGAGGGCTGAGTCACTGAAAACCTGCCTGAGAAACCACTGAGAAGGGTCTCCACAAACTGAGAGAGTGCAGGCACACATACTCGACCCCGGGCGCTTGTGAGAGGTGAATGCCACCCCGTTACAGTGCCTTTTGATATTTTTATTTGTTAATCAAAAACATTGTCAAAACTCCCGTTTATCAAACCCCCTGTAAAATAGCAGTACCTTAACTGAGATGATGTTAGGCACTGTACAGACACAGAGTAAGAGACAAAGAACTTACCATCTGCAGAAAAGACTTTTTATAGCTCAGGTGCAGAGAGATTAAGCAACTTGCTCGGTATCCCACAGGAAGTTGTGGCAGAGTTGAGAGCTGAGTCCGAATCTAATGCTTTATCCACACTAGGAATTTGACTAATGACTGATTGAGGGGTCAGGATTTGGCCCTACAGAAGCATATAATCTATTAGAAAAATGCACACTGTATTTTGGAGTAAATTACTGGTCATTCAATCAGATGAATTTTGCAACAATGTTTGATTTTTGTGTGTCCTGTGGTGCAATTCAAAATAATTCTAGATCAAAGAAAAAGCTGTAACTCCTTCTGGTTGATCAGAAGAAACTTCCATTTATATTTTTGGATTTGCTATGGCAGGCATAAACAAACCGTTCTATAAATAGTTCATAAATTACAGCACCGAGTGCTGCACGGGCAGTACTGGGAAAATCAATGACATCGTGCTGATTGGTCCCTGGGTTGCCTTCAGCTGCTGAATAATGTTTCTTGCTGATGGAAGATTTCATCATTCAACTTTTTGCAGCAACAACTGCCGTTTCTCAGTCAAGGGGAGATGATTGGTTCAGGTAACACATAGGTTTCAGCCAACTGTGTAGAGGGAATGGATTCTGTGTGTCTATCTAGCTATTTAGCGTGTCCCAGATTACATACATGCCTTTTCATAATTCATAACTATGCCTGCCTGCCTAAATAGTACATAGCTGTGGGCCAAACTGCAGCCTGTCTTGTGTGCCCATGCAGGGGAGTAAGGGACTGTAAGTTACCCCTTTACTCCTCTGTATTAGTCATCCATACTGTGGGTAGCTGTGGAGAGGGGACAGCAGCCGCCACAGAGCTACTTACATGACCTCCCATCCCCTATACACAAGGGCAGGAAGAGGCGGGGAATGTGTGGAGACTTGGCCCTGCCTTAACAGTATGCTGGTCAGTGTGGCTGCACTGGTGCAATAGGAGATGACTGCAGAGCCAGCTGGGTACATCCCCTCTGCAGCAAAGGAAAACTGATTCAAATTCACAATATGCTGATAGAGCAGACTGCACACCTTGTCCTGTGACATCTTTGAAATGTACATATCAAGAGATTCTTGCAATGCTGTTAAGAACAGAAACTTACAGGGCTGTGGAGTTCTTACTCAGTTTTTACTCAGCCCTTACTGAGATGAATGCCAGTTGATCTCAGGATTTGGCTGCTCCTGTATCAAAAATGTAAGACCACTCTTCTCCATTGATCCTGCTTCAACACTGCCAAATTTTATTGCTTGTTAGTGATTCGAGCTATTTTATTTTCTTGAAAAGAGCTCACTATATAATAACATCAGGGCTTCCTGGGCATTGCCTTTGAAATAGGTCCCTGAGACACCGAGACAGCCTTTTTAGTCAGTATTCTTTTATATTATTATACACTAGACCATAAAACAAATCCAAGAAAATTGCTCAGATTGTACCTTAGAATAGGCTGGATCTAAAGGGTAAAATGGAAGGGAAATGCGCAGATATAAGATTGAAACAGATAATCTAACAGAAAACTCCTTCCAGCCTTTCAGTGATGCCCAACACCTTTTCCTGCGCGCACAAGGAAGTCACAAATTTGTAAAGCTAAGTGGCAATGGATGGTGCGATCCTAGGTTCCAGCATCCATTCTAAATAGCCAGTTGGCATTTATGTTTCTGGAGGAATCCCAAATCCCTTTCCATTTCAATCCCTTAATATTTCATGCCTCATGTTGCACTTGCAGATCAGCATTCAAAATAACACTTTTAGACTTCAGGGGGAACTGCATGCATCCCTCTTTCTGTCTGGAAAAATGAGACTATGAGACGTAAAAACAGCTGAGAGAAGTTTACATTAGTGTTGATTTAGGCATCAAAAGAAAAGGCTGACAACACAAAGACAGTAGCAGTGAAAGATCTACATTGTATGAATAGAGAATAATAAGGTCAAATTAAAGTGTTTTAAAATGCACAGGGTTTGGTGCCTCTAGAGAACAATGCTACAATTCCTCCTGCCAGTTGTCAGCAAACATCTCACAAATAAGAGGAGTGAAAACATGATATGTAGGGAGTAGAAGAGAATAACTGATTGTTTGGGGTTATGGCTCAATGTAACTTGGATTTAAGATGGAAAACTACAACTGATATTTAAACTGAACTGAAGCAGGTTACTGAGAATTAATATACTGAGAGAATGATGGATGGGCTGCAGTGTGATACAAGGAAATAATTGCACTCAGAGTTGTCAAATGAGGTAGATGCATCTCCATACATTAAAGGAAAAGCAGCAGCAAAACAAGGGATATTATCACTCGAACAGAGTTCTTATAGACTGTGCTGGGTTTTTCATGTGGCAACAGGAGTGAGATGATTGGGCTTGCTTCCTGCTGAGCTGCAGAGGTGATTTCCTGCTTTGTCAGAGCACTGCATGTGACATGGAGATGTGCTGGTGTGCTGGGAGAGATTGTTACTGAGATGGATACTGGAAAAGGCATTAAAATCTTCTGGAAACAGAGGATAAAATTGGTAAGAATAGAGTTTTAGAGGAAAACTATTTTAAAAAAAACTTTTGGGGGGGGGGGAGTTGGCAGGTACAATTTGCTAAACTCACCTTCATATATACGTCTTTAGTTTAATCTGCAGAATGTTACTTCACACTGAGAGAAGCTTCATATTTTTCCAGGCCCCAGTTCAGCAAAGCATTTAAGCACGTGTTTAAGTCCACCCCTATTCAACAAAGCACTTAAAAACATGCTTAAATTCTATGAGCACACACCTACATTTAAGCTGAATAGAGATGGACTGCAGGATCTGGACCAAAGGGTGTAATTCAAAGCCACTGAGGTTAGTGGAAAGACTTGCATTGATTCCAATGGGATTTGGATCAGCCACCAAAAGAACAGGCTTTTCCAGCAACTGCTCTAATAAATATGTCAACAATGGTGACCTACAATAACAAATAACTTTGTGTTTATGCACATGCTTGGTTTCAAGCTTTCAAGGGCTTATTGCAAATAGCAAGGGAACAAATATTTGAATAATTGTTTAATGTTGGGTTATTTAATGGTCAGTGTGGGAATCTGCATTGTTCTTTTATTCCTGTTCTTGGTTCTATTCAGATTGGTTGTGTTTTGGAGGTATCATTTGTTAATGCCCTGGAGGTCTTTGGCATGGGAGCCCTAAAATTAACTATTACTATAATCAATAATAATATGAAAAACCAATTAGAAGTGTCCTTTAAACTTCATGTATCAGAGGGGTAGCTGTGTTAGTCTGGATCTGTAAAAGCAACAAAGAGTCCTGTGTCACGTTATAGACTAACAGACGTAACGTATTGGAGCATAAGCTTTCTTAGGTGAATACCCACTTCCTCAGATGCATGTAGTGGACATTTCCAGAGGCAGGTATAAATATGCAAGCAAGAATCAGGCTAGGGATAACGAGGTTAGTTCAATCAGGGAGGATGAGGCCCTCTTCCAGCAGTTGAGGTGTGAACACCAAGGGAGGAGAAACTGCTTTTGTAGTTGGCTAGCCAGTTGGCCCCATCCTCCCTGATTGAACTAACCTCGTTATCCCTAGCCTGATTCTTGCTTGCATATTTATACCTGCCTCTGGAAATGTCCATACATGCATCTGAGGAAGTGGGTATTCACCCAAGAAAACTTATGCTCCAATACGTCTGTTAGTCTATAAGGTGACACAGGACTCTTTGCCGCTTTAAACTTCATGTAATTTCCATATTGATTTTCACCTTTGCTTTTCACTTAATTTTCCAATCTTCTGCTCCCGAGGTTTTACACCTCAATGAAACATCTTAACATTGACTACTGTTTGGACTACTTTCCTCATCTGAATTGACCTTTTTTCACTTTTAGTATCACACACATTGCTGGATGACACCATAACCTTTGGCCACATTTCCCATTTTCCTTTTCTCATTCCATCCATTGTTTTATACTATTTAATTTCTCCCAGAGCTCCCTGGCTTCTAAAAATTTCATTGCTGAATTTCAACATCCTTACTCTCACCCATTTTGAGTCTCATCATTGGTTCAGGTATGGACTAAATATGCCAGAGTTGAGCTACCACAACACAGTTGGACAACCTTTGGGAAGAGCTGGGTAGAAGACTTCACTCTTACTTCACTTTTTTAGGAGCTTGACTCTCTCGCAGGCATTTCTTTCAAGCTGAAATTTTCCATGCTTTTTTTCAGCCCAGAGGTGAATTGTTTGAGTGAAATTGGCTGAGCTATTTTGGAGATATTTGAGTGTGTCAAAAATATTTCCCCATGTGTTCCAGTCATGCTGGGATAACTTCAAAGTGATTGAAGCTAGAAGCCTCAAATATAGGGCCTAATACTGCCCATGTCATTCACACAAATTGTGTCATAGAAATCAATGGGATTGAATTGTTGCTATTTGAGACTTGAAAATCAAATCCACTTTGAAGAAAATAGGTTCAATGGTTTTAAAATTTTAGAGCTAAATCCTGTGGTCCTTCCTCAGACTTTTACACAGGGCTAGACTGTGGCAGTCCCTGGTATAAATTGCTAGGGATGGGTGCAAAGATCTTTCTTCAGCCCTTTCACAAGCACCAGACACAATCACAGTTCCTGCAGTCTTCCTTCCTTCTCTGTCTTTGAGTATGTCTACGCTTCAGTCATGGGGCGCTAATGCAGCCTGTGTAGATATACCCAAACTAGTTTTAATCTAGCTAGCTCCGGTATGGAGCCCCAGACCCATGGCAGCAAGGGCTTCAGGGTAGACTAGCCGCCTGAGCAATTATTCAGGGCCCCAGGCAACCTGCTGCCAAGATGGCTAGATTTAAGCTAGCTCAGGTACGTGCACATGAGCTGCAATCATATCCTATAGATATACCCTAAGGGCACATCTACCCTGTAATAAAAGACCCACAGCATGGCCACGGCTCAGGCTGAGGGGCTAAAAATGCTGTGTAGACATTTGGGCTCAGGCTGGAGCCTGGGCTCTGAGTACCCACGAGGAGGGTGGGTCTCAGAGCCCAGGCTCCAGCCTGAGCTCAAACATCTACACTCTTATTTTTAGCTCCACAGCCAAGCCCCGTGAGCCTGCGTCAATTGACCTGGGCTCTGAGACTCAATGCCACAGGTTTATTGTAGTGTATAGGTTCCCTTACTGACCCCCAGGAGGCTAGCCACCCCGAAGTGGATAGGGAGGAGACTCCTAGCCCTTTGCCACACAAAGAATACATTCTTGCATGCTGGGGAACTCTGGGAGGCATTGTGCATGCAGTCAGCCACTTCAAAATGATCCCCACCAGAGGTTATCAGCAGAGATCAAAAGCACAGGCCACTCCCACTTGAGCTAGAGAAATAACCCTGATAGGGGTAGTAATAGCAAGTGTTCTCCTGCGGGTGGGCCACCCATGCCAGCGTGTTCCACATCCAGCTGATTTACATTTGAATAAAGTAATTAGAAGTGGAGTGCAGAAAACCCTGATAGTGGGCTTGAAATTTTTTTTAAGAGTTGTGCATTAAACTAGGAATCTGATTCACCGCCATGTTATACCACATTTACTCCAGGACAACTCTATTGAAATTAATGGAGTTACACTGACATGAAGCCAGTAGAGAAGCAAGCCAGAGTGCTGGAGTGGACAGAACATTCATGGCTAGGAAATGGCTCACTTGAAAATTTAAAGCTTTGTTTCCATTTAAAAAAATTCCTTAATTGCTTATTAGTCAGGTGCCGTTCTTCACTAAGCACTGGAAATAAAATAAATCATAATGACACTGTTACCTGTGGCCCCAAGTGAGATAAATAGATTTTTTTTTCCAATGGGCTACAAAGGAGAGTTTAAAAAAAAGTAAAACACTGGCTCTTTTATGCGTGTTGACCTGCCTGCCTCCAGGATGCCCCCGCTCAGAGGTTCACTTTCAAGTTCAGCTGCGGGCATCAGGCCACTGGAATTTGTTCTGCTTTGCTGGAGGCCTGTAGAGCTCAGTACAGACACGGACAGTTCAAAGCGCAGTTGTGAGGCTTTCATTCAAAATTCCTCCCAACAGCAGAGTAACTTTCCATATGCCTGTCAACACTCGCACGCGTTCAGTTTCCTAAGTGATAGGGAGGGGCGTTTACCCAGAAGAGAGGGAAACATGGCACTAACTTTTCCTGCCTCTCTCCAGCGCTGCTAATGAGATTGGAAGGGGAATAAACAAGCAGCGAGTACCTGGGAGGGATGTTCGCCTGGTATCTTGCTCATGTTTACTAGCCCTGGCAGGAGTAGCAAAGCTACACTAAGGACTTGTGTACACACAATTTTTGTAACACTACAACTGTCAGTTTAGAAATGTGTGGGAATAAACTATACCAATAGAAGCATCTCTATACTGGTCTAACTGCATCTAACTACAGGGGTTGTACCATTTTAACTATGTCAGTTTCTAAATCATAAACCAAATCTAAATCATAATAAATCATTTCTAAACTGATATAGCCATAGTGGTTCAAAAACTGTGTGCGGACTACCCCTGAGCCAAGCTAACCTCCGTGAACTAAAAATGACAAATGGTGCTGATCTCCCACAGAGGAGTTCTAGGGGGGTAGAACTAACAGCAAATATGCAGAGAAATCAAACTGTTATTCATGGCTTTTAATGATAATCTTGTTTCCAGACATGGAGATAAATGCATGGGTATTTTCCTTAATAAAGGATTCAGGATCAAGGCCTAAGTTTTTGATCTCTTGGTTCCTGATAATAACAGTCCCAATCGTGTTCCTGAGATCTGCTTTGGGAAGGGATCCTCATGACTGGATCTTCTACGCCTGGACAGAAAGGGAGCTCAGTGCTGCACCCTTTGCGTGGCCCCCCCAGAGGAGTCCTCTCGAACAGCTGCCAAAGCCATGATGACTCCCCTGGAGCCCCAGTGCCAAGTGGTGTGGAGGACTCCTCAGGGACCCAGATCTGTTGCCAGCAACACCTCATAGAATAGCTGCACGAGGTGGGGCATGGACATCACTCTACCCTCTGCAGACTGGGCGGCACCAGGAGGGCTATGCTAGTGGGAGCACATGCTACACCTGCTCAGGTGTGTACTACAGGCTGCTGCTTAGCGTACTTCCCCACCGCACCTGGAGGCATTATGTTTATTTCTGGCTTCTGCGAGCAGAAACCCTTCCGACACCACTACTTGGGTGGTGCACGACCCCTGCCACCCTACAGCAGGATTCTAGCTCCTGCAGCCTTAATTTGGCTTTCAAACAATTATCTACTTGGTTTTCTCTTTGGCATCTGAGAGCTAAACTACAACACGCAGAGCAGGAAATTTGACACATTTGACATTGTGTTTGCAGACTATGGCAGGGCAGAGATGTGCCATCTTTGTATTTATTTCACATTCAAGATTGGTGTGTATTTCAAACAGAAATAAACCCCTATTCAGTGGCAGTTCACCAAGGCATGAGAGAGTGATACAGCCTCTACGCAGGCCAGGGTGCAGTCGAAGTGAAACTTGTAGCAAGGATCTGCAGCATTTGGTACAAACCGGTGTTTTATTATCACTTACTGACATCTACTGGCTACAGCATGCATTATTTCTGAAGGCTTTAGAGAGTAGAGACTTTAAGTAGGGCCTGATTTCCAGAAGAGATGAGCATGTGGAGCTCCAGTTGAAGTCAATGGGAGGTCTGAGTGCTCAGCACCTCTAAATATCAGGCCCTAAATTAAAATGCATCGTTAGCCTCAAGGATGGGAGTGGTAGCAATGCTCAGTGTAGCATTTGGAGCACCAATGTAGCCCTACCCAGAAAAACTACATAGCCTCCAGGGTCTTCTGTTTCATGGTTCATGTATGCTGAAGCTGTGGAATTAAAAACAAGAGTGTGAGTGTGTGTGTGGGGTGGGGATGGGGGGTGGGGTGCAGGGAGGTTATAAAATCAGGCCTGTTCTCAAACTCTCCTCTTTTGCAACATTCTTAGTTTCCTGTGAAAAAATCTGATTAGTTCAGTGGTACATCCAGCTCCCAGTTTGCTGAGCCAGGCTGGGTGCAGGGAAGATACATAGGGGTGAAGAGGAAACCTCTCACAAGCTGCGCAGAGGCTGCGGATTTCTCTGCAGAGGCTACTTTGGCTCACAGACTGAAATGGCTTTATATAGCTCCCCAGTAGGTTCAGGAAACAAGAGGATCCTGGACGGATTATCGGCCTCCCATCCTTCCCATTAGACTCATGCCCCACCCACTTATGGTTACCCCCATGTGCCATTATGCAGGGGGACTCCATAGAGCAGGGCTCCTCACCATGAAGGGAGCTGATACCCTGCATGGCACCCATGTCCAATACCTCCCATAGTAATTGCACTTTGAATATCTCACAGTGGCTTATAAGCACAAGAGAAAGGTAAGTGACTTGAACAGGGCCACACAGTGAGTCAGTGGCAGAGGTGGGGATAGACTCCAAGACTGCAAATGCCCTGCTTCAGCCATATACACCTTGCCAAAGGACTGTAAAAGCGTCAGCAAACTAATGGTTGCCACACAAGTGGGAGGTAAGGGAGTCATTATTCCCATTTTATAGATGGGTCAATTGATGCAAAGAAGAGACAATGACTCACCCAAGGCCATAGTTTGGGTCAATGCCAGATTCAGGTTTGCTGTTCAGGATCCCTGTGTCCCAGACTTGTGCTCAGCCCATTGGACCAGGCCTTTGGCTTTTCAAATTATTTCTACTTCAAACTATTTGGGAACAATATTTATGGGCAGGGGAAATGGAATTAAGCGGCCATTATTCTTAATCTCTTAATGTCTAATTCCTCTGCATTACACTGAAATTGTCCCCCTTCCTATCAGCTGTGTATCATATAGTCAACACTGGCAGATTCCTCTAACATTGTGATCCTCTCCTGTCTTGGCACGAATGCCATCTTGTGCTGCTCATGCTGTAGGATAGCTTGACACTAACAGCTGCATTAAAAGTACAAAAACAAACAAAAAATATCAGTTCACAGAGAAACATGAATGGGTGGGGTGAGGTGGGGTGTGTGTGTGGAGGGGTCCATCAGGAATGCAGCATCCCTTTTTTATATTATTCTGCTATTTTTGATTGAGTCGGAAGAAAATCAATAAAAATAAGCAAACGAATTTACATGAGTACACAGTTGGGGAGGTATCAGACCATATCTAATCATGTTGGTTCTATACTGTATATTAAATGCTAGAACTGCTCAGCTTTGTACATCGAAATCTCAGCACATTCAAAGCCCAGCTAGACAATAAATAAGAGCCGGTATGGCCTAGTGCACATCATACTAGAATAGGGCTCAGGAGACCTGGGTTCTAGTCTGCCATTAACCTACTGAGTGATCTTGGGCAAATAACTTCACCTCCCTGTGCCTCAGTTTCCCCCCAATGACCTCCTTTGTAAAGCACTTTGAAATCTACTGGTGCAAGTATTGTTTAAGAGCTAGGAGTTATTATTGTTACCTGGTGAACAAAGACAAACTACTCTTATCTGATAGAAATGATGAAAGAAGAGACTATTTAAAATGGATAAAAGGGTATTCTGCACCACTCTCAGTGCAATGTAGAAAATTTACTTCTCATGCCATAACAGCCAACAGAAGCAATACTTGAGTTTACCAACTATCTAAAATCTCACCTTCTGTGTGTTAGCTCACATGTAGCTACTGGAACTGATCTTTTAATTTGTTGGTGGGTGCCTGATCATAGATCTGTCATATTAAGAATGTGTGCATTGCCAAATAATAATAATAATTAATAATTAATTTAAAAAAAGGAAACAGCATTTTAAATCACCTTGGTGGGGGAGGCAAAATCAAAAGGTCTGCCCCAATGAGAGGTATGGATAAACATACTGTGAATAAGCAGGTTTCAGAGTAGCAGCCGTGTTAGTCTGTATCCGCAAAAAGAACAGGAGTACTTGTGGCACCTTAGAGATTAACAAATTTATTTGAGCGTAAGCTTTCGCGAGCTACAGCTCACTTCATCGGATGCAGACAGTGTGGATGGATAGATAAGCACTTCCAACCATTCCTGTCAAAAATGATGCACAAGTGCGATTCACTGATCCAAGCCAAAAGATAACTCAACACAATCGCATGAGTTGTGCAGAGGAAGCTTTCTGAGTTCTCAGGGCTCAGGAAGACATCTCTTGTGTATGCACATTTGAATCATGATGACTAGCTTTCCCAGAAAGAATACACTGAGGCATAACACCAGGAAAAGGACATGAAACAATCTTCCCTGAGAGAAAATACAGGGGAGCCAGGCCTGAAACTCTTACTCAAGCAAGGAGAGGTTGCAGGATCAAGTCCAAAAGATTATACTAGATGGCTGAGCAGACATATATTCAGTTTAATACACTCTGCCTTAAAACATCAGAAAAATATACATTCAAATTGATGGTAAAATGAGAAAAGCAAGGTATTGTAGCTAATACAACCTGGGCCTATTTTTCAGAGGTACTGAGCCCCCCCACCCCTTGACTTCAGCTAAAGTTATAGATGCTCAGCATCCTTGAAAATCAGGTCCTAAAATGGTAGCAAATTACCCTTTACTATCGTGATATCCTGAGGCACAATGAGGGATATTCTGGATCAAATGGGAGCTCCTTAACAAAAACAGTAATATCATTTTTTGTGTGTTATTTTCTCCATATGATAGTATAAATTAAATGCAAACCCACCACTTTAATGCCAAATTGAGATTTCACTAGCACTATAATCATCAGGAAATGTACAGTTAAAGTTCCCACGCAGCTTTAACCTGCCCTATTATGCCTATGCACTACTGTAGGGTCTTTGCTGTTAGACTTACAAATTACCCACTTCTGAAGGGTAGAAATGATGCAGACTCTAACATCTGCGATGCCTGATGTCATGATAAGCAATCCTAGTCTTCTGATCTGTATTCTCCTGTCACCTCTTCCATATATTCTTCAAAATTGCTTCTTCTAAAATGATCAGAGTTCAGTAAAATCCTTATAGAAAGAATAATGGCACAGAGACTGCTAAGAGAAGTTGACTCATTGTTTCTGTTAGAGAACAATTTGTAATGGTATTCTTGCCTTGGTTGATCACTTCTCTTCAAGTGACTAGCCGTCTGAGTAACACATAAAAATGTCTGCTCTGGCATGAGCTAGCAGTGGTTCACATTACTTTCACCATGCTGAGAACTCACACAGAAATCCAATTTCTAGGCTCACTAACCATTTTGATCTAGTACTAATTCCCCTAATACTGTTATAACCTTTCAGCATTTTCCTTATTCTCTTCCTGTATAGAGACTTGCACGTTTTAGAGGAACAGTTTTCACCACTCACTATATGCCTCTGGTCATTACAACCTTTCTGTCACTTTTTCAGTTGTGATGAGGAATGCAAACCCCACATAATCTTGGCAAACCAAGAGTTAATTAAACCCCTGTCCCAAGCCAGCCAGAGGCTCTACAGCTGGTGGTGGCAGCCAAGCAATTAGGGCTTGTCAACATCCCTCAGATAAACTCCTGCTGTATATCAAATCCTATTGTTACCTGGTCCCCCAGAGGCTGGGGAGGTTATAATATCAGAACTGCAGGCTGCAAAGAGCTCTCTGTTTTCTTTTTGCCTGACCCAAACCTTATGCTTCTGTTTTGAACTGTGGGTGAAGAAAGCCTTATCTTTTGGGGAAGATGAATGCTCCATTTATTTTACTGAATTCTTAACTCTGAAGCCTTTTGCATGGGGGGAAGAGACTAACACCACCACAAGAGAGGACTCTGTGTGGTGGGACTGCCACTCTACGGTGGCTCTGCAGGGGTGATTATCAGAAGGAGGCCTCCTCCCCAACTCTGAGTTGGCCAGTCGTCTGCTTGTGTGGCTTGGAGCTGAGTCTTCGTTCCTTTGGGACTCCAGACTGCCTGAAGACAGGAAGTGTTGGACTGAAGAGGCCATATCCAGCTCCCCACCTCAAACTCATCCGTGAAGCAGGCTAGGTGCACATTATGGAACAATCTGTTCCATTGTACTCTGATGGAGTGGATTGCTTCCATCCTGTGCACACCCTGAAACATCCCAGGAGAGACTGTGCACTATCCCGCACACCAGAAAGTGGCACAAATGCCACAATCTAGCCTAAAGAGGCATTTTTTAACACTCGCTGTGCAATCGTTCTTGTTCATTCCAATGTTTTCTGTCTTCTTATTCTGTTTCTTTTAAATTTCATTTCTGACACTTAAATCCAAGCAAACAGACTCGAAATCCAAAAAGTCAGATGAAGCAGAGTATTTAAGATTCAGTTTTGAGTGATTATATTCCATCTCCACATAATCTCTCCATTTTCAACGAGAGAAGTTATTCTTCTTCACTTCCTGTCCTGAACTGCATTTTATGTAGTGTGTTTTGTTAAACAGTGACTGCATTCCACCCAGAGGCAGCTGCATTTCATTGGTGCATGAAGTGATTCCTAAATGTACAATTTGAAAATCAGTTTGGGGATTTTTGGGGATACAAAGAACTACAGAAAAAAATTAATTTTCACATGTTTTTAATTGCAGAACAAGGAAAAATACCCTGGAAATCCTGGGGATACTTTGAAGCACTCTCTTGAGGTAGTGGGTTGCATTTTAAAGGTGGTTTTCAGTGCAGGTTTCACTCTAACTCCAAATGTTAAATCATTGTTTTGATAAGGGCTCAAAATTAGCTCTAGTCAAACAATGCCAATGATCTTTCTCAGGATTTTTTAAAAATTAATTTTATTAAAATTTCCTGTAATTTTTTTTTCATGAAGAACAAAAGCCGCTTTTCAGTAAAAATGTTTGGCTTTTGGTAACATTTTTTATGTTAAATAATCAAAACCAGATACTTTTACAGTAAGTTGAAAATCTCACCAAAAACCAATTTCCAGTTCCGGAGTTTCTTTTTGACCAGCATTTCTGTGAAAATTTTCATGTTAGTCAAAAGGCCATTTTTGTTCAAAAAAGTGTTCTGACAAAAAAATTCTGACCAGCTGTAATCACAATATAGAGAGGGCATGAGAACAGAGGAGAGGAGGTACTCTGCACAACATAAAAATAACTCGGCACAAAGTTACTCTTTTTCAACACATATACTTTGATTCAGGTGGATAAGCTATACAAATGCACATACACTGCTGACACTTTTACATGGGAATGGAGAGGCTAACTCTTTAAGACAGGAGCTGTGATTTATTCACTTTCATTGTATCAGGATGACTCTCACTGTTCAAATATGCTTTTTTCCATGTATGAGAAATGATAATGTAATCAAGGCCAATGCTGGACTGCAAAGTCATTTCTCCCCTTCCCCCACAGCAGTTTGTGTTATTTGTAAATATAACAGTAGCAAAGATCCACAGATCTATTATTCAGTGTCTCTTGATTTCCCTGTTTTATTTTGTGCCCCTTATCGATACTTTTCAGAGCTCAGGGCTGAAATGAAACATAATGGGAGCCTGGAAGCATTGTCTGCATCTCAGCTAGGGTCTTGGCATTTGGTAACAACACCAGGTTGTCTTTTTTTTATTTCTTCTTCTTCTCCAGAGCAAAACAGCTTGGGAGTGTTTGAGCATGAAGTGGTGCCAGAGAACTTGTAGTTGAACTGGCCTTAACCCCTATGCAGAGCTACAAGACATTAGTACTGGGGAGTCCAAAGATCTAGACACAAGAAGAAGAAAAACTAAATGAAAATCAAAAATAAAGGGGAAACATGCTTAATTTTCTATCAGCTAATAGCTGAATGTTACTCAAAATGCTCCATATATTGTTAAACAGTTGCTGCATAATGCTGAGATATCTTTCTTTCATGTTATGTTTATGCTCCGCATGACTGTACAAAATCCTCCTCATGTCCTGCAAGCTTCTCTGATGTAAGGCTCATGAGACCCTTCAGTACCACAATGAGGTGAGTGAACGATTGATTAATGATGAAATTAGTTGACATACCAATAATGGCTATTTGACTGATTGCTTTTTGTTTGGTTTATATTCCTGAGGTGGGGGTGGGGGGAACTGAGTTTGTTTCTGATGCCTGAAAACATATAATTCGTGTTAGAAAAGAATCTCTGTAGAAGAGATTTTTTACACTAGGCTTGGCAGATGCACATAAATAAATGTGCACATCGAATGCACATTAATACATTAGTTATTCACTCAGTCATTCAGATGAGTGGACACATTTATCTAGTCCACAAATATGTCATAGTCTAGAACCATAGTAGCAATATTAGTGGAAGGTTGAAAACATTTAAAATCTTCTGTCTCTGCACTTTATATTCCCCTCCAAAAATGTAAACGCTAGGGATTTGCTATGTACAAATGTTTTAATCACTTATTCACAAAAGGTAAACTGTCCATCGTGTTGCTACTGGAGACAGCAGATAAATGCAAGGTCTGAGATAAAATATGGGCAAAATTCACAAACCTATACTTATGCTCTGCGATCCATATAGATACACGTAAATAAAAAGCTTCATTTTTAAAGGCACTGTCATCAACTTCAATGGGCACTATAGGAAGCCAGGTACATGGTCTTTATGAAACAAAAATGGTGCTTTATTTAAAAAAGAACTCTAAAAATATGACTAAATATACCAAATGGCAATTTCCCCCCCTCTTTTAATGTTTTTTTCCCCTCAAAGCATGTATATTGTGTATGGCTACACTGGGATCTTAGTCAAAATGGTGTAAATCTGGAGTAACTCCACTGAAGTGAATGCTGCTATTCCAGATTTACACTAATGTAATTGAGGTAACAATCTGGTCCCTAATGGTTACTGACACAGATAACTCCCACATCAGGACTGGATCACATGCATTTCTCTGAAAAACCCAACATATTCCAAAGCACATACACAACTACATGCATACACACTCATCAACCTGTATAATGAACTTTTGTAGATTTCACTTTACTTTTCCAGGGCTCTTTTTTTCTTTGCTGGTAAGAGAGAGAGAGAGATTTTTTTTCCCTTTTAACTTCCCAATATTTGATATAGAACCAAGGCAGAGAGCTGCCTGCACATCAAGTTAGTTTATGTTCCATGCAACGTTACCATAAAGCACAATATGACATGATAGATAAGAAAAAACAAACTATTTTCTAATGTGAACAGCAAATACATGATCTAAATTCTTACTAGGCAATTAGCTGGTTGCTCTTGTGAGGCAGTGACAAAGCTGTGATAGTTGAAGTCAGTTTGGATTTGTGGGGGTTGAGTCCCAGCACACCTCAAGAGCAAATAGAGTCTGCTTTGATAGTTCCCATGGTTCAGGTAAATAAGTAAATAAACAACTGCTCCATCTCTATTATTTATTCCTCAAATACCAGTCCGAGGGGGTAGCAAAGCATTAGAGGGGAAAAATTTATATGCGGATATTCCCAAATGGATTTGTGCAGAAATGGATAATTAAGTAATGACAAATTAAAAAACAATCTGTACATCTAGTAACTGAAAGAAAATGCAATAATAAATGTTCATTAGTTTTGCATTCTAAATTCTGTTTACCTACTATGAATAGACTAGTGTATTTTTAACTCATATCTTAGACTACTCTTTATCTGCCTCTCTTTATCTCTTGCTACAAAGAAGCTATGCATATATTAATGTATAATACCATAAAATGTGTCATTTTTTACACAAAAGGCTGTAGGAAGCTATGTCTTTCCAAAAAAGTAAATCCACAGCAAAATATACTCCTAATATAGAAGAAAATGGGACTTAAACTATCCTCAGCAAACATCATTGGTAAAGCTTCATTAGTATGTATTTTCACATAATTCAATTAGCCAAACTACATACAAATGCTAGCAGTGCTGTTCTCCTCACTGGGAGTGTCAGGGAAGCTTTAAACAGATCTGAAACAAAATTGCATAAATGGCATGTAAAGCCCTGTGCATACAAAGATACCTTCAGGGTTCTAATAAATTCATGAAACTTTTTAAAGTATGATTTCCTAGCAGGCAATCACTTTTAATTAACAGGATCACCTACAGCAACACATGTCCTTCAAAAACTTACATTATTTTTTCTTTTGAATTTCAAAGTTTCTGTAGTAAAAGTTGAATAGCTGAGTAGCTTAACCTCAAAAGGATTGCAGGCTTTTATGACAGTTATAAACCACTGTGGTGCCTTCTTTATAAGAAGAAAAGATTCTTAACACAACAGAGAAAGAAGGAAATCTCTTTTTAGTCATAGCTAGAAGCAAGCATTTCCTCCAAAGGTCAGAAAACTTTTCCTCAGTTAAAGAATATTTTTAAGGACATTGCAGCTACTTGTACACGTAATCTCTGGTAATTTGCTATATGAATTAAACATTCAATTTCCAGTATTTATTATATTATACGTTGTAGATCTCTCCTTTTCAGCAGATGGCTTTGTATAGTTTTTACTGTACAGTGTTAGTAAACATGGGGGTAAATGGGTGGAAGTGGCTTCCTTAATGAGCCTTGGTTGATGGAAAGTCATGGGATGCTCTTCTCTTTGTTCAGAAAATGTATTTGTTTATTTATTGAGCTAGTCACACAGCTCTGCTTCATTGAGGTGACACTTGTTGATTGCTCAGAAGGGTCTTATTTCCATTCTCCAAGACTTGGTGACTCTCCTGACCTGCAGAGATAAAGTGACAAAATATTCAAAAATGTATAGAACAGCCAAAATGTGGGAGAAATGTGAAGACAAATTGTTAGAGCCAAAGACAGAATTTCCAAGTTGCCAAAACCTGCTCACCTCCTTACTCAACTCAGGTGAGTCTTTCATTGATGTCAGCATGTGAGGAAGATGAGCAGGATTTGGCTAATTGATTGAAATGGACCTACAGAGAAGTGTAGTAAGTGAAAGCCTCAGTCTACCATTTTGGTCTAGGATATTTTGTGATCTATTGTGGATTGGCTGCATTACTTATTGTAAATATATATATTTCCCCTTGCTTCTTCCCCCAACTTTGCCATCCTCAGGTTGCTTTGCAACATAAGGAACGAACCAGAGGCTGACTGAATATCCTGTGGGTGAACAGTCAATTTTTGATGATCCAGCCTGCTTGCTGAGGGCACGATGTGGAGGATGAAAATGCTAGCAAGATTTTCTTGGGTCTCTTTTGTGGCTTGGAAGAGAACAAATTTGGTCAAGACATCGGAGTGGAGAGAGGAAGATCAGCCATATCTTTCTCTCCCTTTCTGCTCTGTGAAGAAAACACCTATGGAACTGTGTAATGGGGGAGCTTTTCCAAGGCACAAATGGCATTTAGGCACCTAACTCCCCTAGGAGCCTTTGAGAATCTCACCCAGGATTTAGTTCTATGGGGTAGACAGATTTCTAAAGAATAGGTCAAAAGAGTGAAAGAGCCAGTTCCTAAATCAAACAGCATTTCTGTTCAACAGAGTGCTGAGTTCATAACGCACCAAATAAATTGATGCTTTTGAAATAAACATGTGAGTTCAAAGTCATATGGCATAAAAGTATTGCTCCTGTTGTAAATATCACCATCCATCTCTGTCGAGGTTTTTATACTGCACCCATCACTTTGGTATAGAAGCACCTCACAGATTTATACCAGGGTAATCTCTACAAACTCTGCCTCTTGTCGCTGCGGTGAACAAATTAGCTAAGTGCACTCCCACACTGTGCAATGTTCAGCACACTCTCATTCCTAAGCTTTGTCCCCTGAAGTATGCTTCCCCCATCCACCTGGAACAGGTTCATTCTCACCCCTTCAGCACCTTCTCTCTCTTTTTAAAAATCTATGTAGTCAACCAACCCTTCTTATTGGTAATTATTCCCACATCCTCCCTCCACCAAACTGTTGTCCTCTGTCTTATATTGTGTTTGTCTCATCTTTGGTTCAGGAAACATTTGCCTAATTCTAGGCAAAATCTTTAGAGGATCTGAGCACCTGGAACTCCAAGTGACTTGAGTTATAGGTGCTTAGGATTTGGCCTTATGTTCATATGGGGCAGTACTGTCAACTTATTACAATACATAAAGATAGAGGCAGCACGGTCCAGTGGATTGTGCCCTGGAATGGGATCCAGGAGACACGGATCCTCTTCCCAGTTCTGCCAAGGACCTGCTATGTGACTTTGGGCAAGTCACCTCTCTGTTTCTCCTCCCGCCATTTTTTTGTCTTGTCTATTTAGACTGCAAGCTCTTTGGAGCGGGGGCTGTTTCTCACTGTGTGTTTGTACAGTGCCTAGCACAATGGAGCCTTGATCTTGGCTAGGACCTCTGGGCTCTACTGTAATACAAATAATAAATGAATAAATGAATTTATTATTCTTAATAACATAGCAGGTTACCTCATTTCTCTTGAAGTTTTACCACTTAAGAACTCAAACAAAGCGTTTAGCCTACAGAGCCTATTGTACATATCCAATTATTTTGGAATGACAGATGTTTATATCAGTTCAATAGCCTGAATTTTGCTGTGGTTTGATTGGAAGTGGTAACCCTTTCTGTGTCTAATATAGACATATATCTCTCTCAAAGGTGTTGACATGGATTACTGTATATTGTACTGTAGCCAGCAGCTGGATTATAAAGGACAACTACTGGACAATTAAAAAGCATTGAGAAGGACACAGCTACATCACAGTGATCAAAATATGACAGAATAAATTAGCATCACGCAAAGTTAGGCAATGTTTAATTCATAGAATGCGCCTATATTTAGCCACCTTATTATTTGTAATATAATCCATCCATTTATTGAAGGTTAACACCAAGTATTACTCCTGGGTATTTGGGAGACATGTCACAGGTCAGTGAAGCCCTTCTGATCTCCAGCTACTAGATGCACCGAATTTGCTGGAAGGAAAAAAATGGTGTAAGCAAGTTGGATAAAGATAGAATTCTAATTGTTGTTAAGATACGTTATTCCATGTGCTTTTTCTGAGTAAAGAATACCGGAGACAAAAGAAAGGTAATTAGTGGTTAATAAAAGAATGGTATTCTCTGCCTTCATAAATACAGTGCTGTTGTTTTCACACATACACAGGTGGATGATAATGATTGAAGAGAAGGGGAGCTGCTGTTGACTATTGAGGCACTCCAGGAAACAGTGGAACAAGGTCTGACAAGGCGCTCTTGAAAGAAACCCTTTGAAAATGATGAAGGAGGAGGAGTGTGGAGAAGACAAAGCATCAAAACGGCAGAGTTTGAGTTGAGCCATTAAAAGGTGAGTGTCCTAAGACAGTACCTGAGAAATGATGTTTGTTCTGTGCTGTTGCGATCAAAAATAGAGCTGGGCTAATTGAATGGAAAGTAGGGCTGTCGATTAATTGCAGTTAACTCATGTGATTATCTAAAAAAAAATTAATCATGATTTAAAAAATTAATTGCAATTAATCACAGTTTTAATTGCACTGTTAAACACTAGAATACCAACTGAAATGTATTAGCTATTTTACATTTTCATACATATTGTATTCTGTGTTGTAATTGAAATCAAAGTGTATATTATTTTTGATTATAAATATTTGCACTGTAAAAATGATAAACAAAAGAAATAGTATTTTTCAGTTCACCTCATACAAGTACTGTCGTGCAATCTCTTTGTCCTGAAAGTGCAACTTACAGATGTAGATTTCTTTTTGTTACATAACTTCACTCAAAAACAAACAATGTAAAACTTCAGAGCCTACAAGTCCACTCAGTACTGCTTCTTGTTCAGCCAATCACTAAGACAAACAAGTTTGGTTACATTTACAGGAGATAATGCTGCCCTCTTCTTATTTAAAATGTCACCAGAAAGTGACAAGGGGCATTTGCATGGCACTTTTGTAGCCAGTATTGCAATGTATTTACGTGCCAGATATGCTAAACATTTGTATGCCCCTTCATGCTTTGGCCACCATTCCAGAGGACATGCTTCCATGCTGATGACGCTTGTTCAAAAAAAAAAAATTGCATTAATTAAATTTGTGACTGAACTCCTTCGGGGAGAATTGTTTTATCTGCATTCTGACATATATTTCATGTTATAGCAGTCTCGGATGATGACCCAGCACATCTTGTTCATTTTAAGGACACTTTCACTGCAGATTTGACAAAACGCAAGGAAGGTACCAGTGTGAGATTTCTAAAGATAGCTACAGCACTCGACCCAAGGTTTAAGAATCTGAAGTGCCTTCCAAAATCTAAGAGAGACGAGATGTGGAGCATGCTTGCAGATGTCTTAAAAGAGCAGCACTCCAACGCGGAAACTACAGAATCCGAACCACCAAAAAAGAAAACCAACCTTCTGCTGGTGACATCCGATTCAAATAATGAAAATGAACATGTGTCAGTCTGCACTGCTTTGGATTGTTAACGAGCAGAACCCATCATCAGCATGGACACATGGCCTCTGGAATGGTGGTTGAAGCATGAAGGGAGATATGAATCTTTAGTGCATGTGGCACATAAACATCTTGTGATGCTGGCTACAACACTGCCATGAGAACGCCTGTTCTCACGGTTCGGGTGACATTGTAAACAAGAAGCAGGCAGCATTATCTCCTGCAAATGTAAGCAAACTTGTTTGTCTGAGCAATTGGCTGAGCAAGAGGTAGGACTGAGTGGACTTGCAGTTTTACAATAAACAATTTTACATTGTTTACAGTAAACAATTTTACATTGTTTTATGTTTGAATGTAGGTTTTTTCCTACATAATTCTACATTTGTAAATTCAACTTTCATGATAAAGAGATTGCACAACAGTACTTGTATTAGATGAATTGAAAAATACTATTTTGGTGTTTTACAATGCACATATATAAATATAAAGTGAGCACTGTACACGTTGTATTCTGTGTTGTCATTGAAATCCATATATTTGAAAAGGTAGAAAACATCCAAAAATATTTAAATAAATAGTATTCTATTTGTTTAATAGTGCGATTAATCGCAATTCATTTTTTAAATCATGATTAATTGCGATTAATTTTTTTAATCACTTGACAGCCCTAATGGAAAGCATGATACACTAATCAGATTGGTCAAGTTGAATTAAATTGTTATTAGGTAGGGGTCACTGGGCTGGATTATATATTATCTTTATGTATTTTTGATAATGTTTCAAGGAATTAGCTGTAAGATTTTGAAAGAGCTATATTTTATATATCATCAAGCCACCTGGGGATGTTGAAGGTGCCAACTTGGTGGTATCTAAGCACTGGAGAGGGGGGAGGGCTGATTTTCAAAAGTGCTGCGCATCAACAGACCCTGTTGATTTCAAATAGATTTTTGATACTTGTCACGTCTGAAAATCAGGCCCTAAATTGCTGGCCAGTAAGGGGCTGGGTGTTACTGGGAGGGGATAGGAGAAGTAGGGAAAGAGGTAATGGATTTTTTAGGAAGAGAAAACTAGGTATTTTATCCAGGAAACTAAGCTCAGATTGTGGGAAATATTTTGGCCCTTTCCTCTTTAAAAATGCACTAGAGAAAAACATGCAATTGAAAAGCTGCTTGGGGACTTGTGGATCTGAACAGACACCCTCTTTCTGCCCTCGTCTAGTGGTGCCATGAAAGGGTCAGGGGCAATGTTCCCTCTAATTTTTTACAGGCTGTGTGTGCAAAAAATTTCTCCTGTGCAAATTGTTGTGCGTGCGGTGTTTCGGATCTGTGTGCGTGTACACACGCTCACAGCTTAGAGGGAACAGTGGTTGGGTCAAGGCCTAAACTGGCAACCCTGGCTGTGGATCTGCAGGAAATCTGGACCCAACCTCCCTTTGTGGAAATCTGATTCACAAAAGGACATTCACACCACACCCCTCTCAGTGTCCTCCACTCTAACTAGGGCAGCAGGGCCAGTTTTGTTATCATGTCTGTGTGCTGCTTTCTGTGCCCCTCCAATGGGGGTTGGGGGTAGTCACAAAGCCTGGTAAGAGTTAATGGTCTCAGCAGAATTGACTAATCCAGCACCAATATTTTACATTGAAACTGAATAAGGCAGAAAGAGGAATCAATAGCATAGAGTGGCAGATCCGTGATTCTGCCCCCTACTCCCTGGCCACTCCCTCTTCTCTGCACTATTCTTCTGCTATGCAGAGATTCTGCAGAGGGGAGAGTGGCAGCTATGCAGTGGGAGATGCAGTGCTGTGCTTAGGGTATATTGGGCCTGTTTTGAAGACTCAACTCTGCCCCCCTCCCCTACAGCCGCAAAAAAACCCACAATCACCACTACATACTTTTACAGAGGGACCTTCCTAGCCTTCACTAAAGCAATCTCATTGATTAGCTCATCCCTGTCTATCCATCTTGCTTCCAAGTTCTTTATAGAAACAACTGCCAGGTCGCTCAACTTCTCCTGCCCAATGGACATTCTTAGATAGGTCTTGTTTAATTTTAGCTTGCTGCAACTTCTGTTGTTAGTAGCCACAGTTACAGTAAGGCAGCAATAATTATGCAGTGCTGTTTCTGTGCTAGGAAAACTTGCATCAATAGACCTTTTGTGAATGTAGCTAAGAAGATCAATGGGCACCTTCATTTCCAAGTCATCCTTAAAGATTCACTTGCAAATAATGATGAAGAGCTCAATCTCATTCTCAGAACTCTTGAGTTTAAATTTCTTATGTGCAACAGACCCAGAAGACCACAATTCCAATAAAAGAAAAGGAGTACTTGTGGCACCTTAGAGACTAACCAATTTATTTGAGCATAAGCTTTCGTGAGCTACAGCTCACTTCATCAGATGCATACTGTGGAAAATACAACAGATGTTTTTATACACACAAACCATGAAAAAATGGGTGTTTATCACTACAAAAGGTTTTCTCTTCCCCCACCCCA
The DNA here is from genome assembly GCF_015237465.2 of Chelonia mydas. Lineage (NCBI taxonomy): Eukaryota > Metazoa > Chordata > Testudines > Cheloniidae > Chelonia > Chelonia mydas. Next base: position 160,666,676 of record NC_057851.1, read on the forward strand.
CTCTTCTGCTGGTAATAGCTTATCTAAAGTGATCACTCTCCTTACAATGTGTGTGATAATCAAGTTGGGCCATTTCCAGCACAAATCCAGGGTTTAACAAGAACGTCTGAGGAACGGGGCGGGGGGGGGGGGGAACAAGGGGAAATAGGTTACCTTGCATAATGACTTAGCCACTCCCAGTCTCTATTCAAGCCTAAGTTAATTGTATCCAATTTGCAAATGAATTCCAATTCAGCAGTCTCTCGCTGGAGTCTGGTTTTGAAGTTTTTCTGTTGTAATATCGCAACTTTCATGTCTGTAATCGCATGACCGGAGAGATTGAAGTGTTCTCCGACTGGTTTATGAATGTTATAATTCTTGACATCTGATTTGTGTCCATTTATTCTTTTACGTAGAGACTGTCCAGTTTGACCAATGTACATGGCAGAGGGGCATTGCTGGCACATGATGGCATATATCACATTGGTAGATGTGCAGGTGAATGGGCCTCTGATGGTGTGTCCCCTGAATAGATATGTGGGCACAGTTGGCAACGGGCTTTGTTGCAAGGATAGGTTCCTGGGTTAGTGATTCTGTTGTGTGGTATGTGGTTGCTGGTGAGTATTCGCTTCAGGTTGGGGGGCTGTCTGTAGGCAAGGACTGGCCTGTCTCCCAAGATTTGTGAGAGTGTTGGGTCATCCTTCAGGATAGGTTGTAGATCCTTGATAATGCGTTGGAGGGGTTTTAGTTGGGGGCTGAAGGTGACGGCTAGTGGCTTTCTGTTATTTTCTTTGTTAGGCCTGTCCTGTAGTAGGTGACTTCTGGGAACTTTTCTGGCTCTATCAATCTGTTTCTTCACTTCCGCAGGTGGGTATTGTAGTTGTAAGAATGCTTGATAGAGATCATGTAGGTGTTTGTCTCTGTCTGAGGGGTTGGAGCAAATGCGGTTGTATCGCAGAGCTTGGCTGTAGACAATGGATCTTGTGGTGTGGTCAGAGTGAAAGCTGGAGGCATGTAGGTAGGAATAGCGGTCAGTAGGTTTCCGGTATAGGGTGGTGTTTATGTGACCATTGTTTATTAGCACTGTAGTGTCCAGGAAGTGGATCTCTTGTGTGGACTGGACCAGGCTGAGGTTGATGGTGGGATGGAAATTGTTGAAATCATGGTGGAATTCCTCAAGGGCTTCTTTTCCATGGGTCCAGATGATGAAGATGTCATCAATATAGCGCAAGTAGAGTAGGGGCATTAGGGGACGAGAGCTGAGGAAGCGTTGTTCTAAGTCAGCCATAAAAATGTTGGCATACTGTGGAGCCATGCGGGTACCCATAGCGGTGCCGCTGATTTGAAGGTATACATTGTCCCCAAATGTCAAAGGCCACCAAGTAATCTGCAAGCTGTTTGAATGTGAGACTCCAGCCGTTGCAATTTTTTGCTCACAGTGTTGATTTCTGATAAGATAGTTTACCACATCTCAGCCAAAACAAGAAATGAAAACTCCGAAGCGTATGTTTGCAAGCTGTCAGCTTTTGATATAAGATTTGGTGTAAGATTATGTGAAGCCTTGGTCTTATCTGAACCTCAGCCTGATTTTGTAGTGGACAGATTGCCTCTAGCCTGCTGCTCATCTTGTTGTGTTTTGGCATTTTAATGTAATGCTAATGTGGTTTTTCAGCACATCCCAACAACTAGTAGAAGTGGAAAACAGGGTATACAATTTTTGAACAATTCCGAAAAGTAGAACAACCCGGGTAACAACCAGCACAGCAGTTTCTCCAAAAAGATTCAGTGAGTGGGCAGCACAGAAGATGAAAGACACATACTGATTTAACTGCTGAATTTGATTTGGAACACCTTTGTACGCTGCAGCCATGTTGGCTCAGTTGTTACAGCTTTGCCCCTGCAATCAGCCATATCTAAACTGTCCTTTTTTTTGTCTTCTTGAAAATAACCTCCGTAATACCCTCCCCAGTTTTGGGGTGAATATTAATGAAATCTATAAAGTTCTCAACAACCTTTGCTCCATATTTTGAAACCCCAACATACCTTAATACCTGAGACATTTGTTCCATTTGGGAGAGGTCTGGAGCGCAATCAAAGATAATAGAGAATTATTTAGCTTAATTTAGCTTAGCCTAATCTTGTTGAAAATAGTCTGCCGTACTGTTCTTGTGATTCTCTATTCGCTGTATCCACATCATTCATTTTATAGACCTCTACCATATGCACCCTTAGTCATCCCTTTTCTAAGCTGGACAGACTTAATCTTTTTAGTTTCTCCTCGTATGGAAGTCATTTCATACCCCGATCATCTTTGTTGTCTTTCTCTGAACATTTTCCAGTTCCACTATACCCTTTTTGAGATGGGGCGACCAGAACTGGACACAGTATTCAAGTGTGGGGACACCATAGATAAATATAGTGCCATTATGATAGTTTTCTGTCTTATTTTCTATCCCTTTCCTAATGGTTCCTAACATACTGTTAGCCTTTTTGACTGCTGCTGTGCAGTGAGCGGAAGGGAGAATTATCCACGATGACTCTAAGATCTCTTTTTTGGGTATTGATAGTTAATTTAGAGCCGTTCATTGTGCATGTATAGTTGAGATTCTTTTTTCAATGTGCATTATTTTGCACTTTTTAATGTTGAATTTCATCTGCCATTTTGTTGCCCAGTCACCCAGTTTTGTGAGATTCCCTCTGTAACTCCTCATAGTCTGCTTTGGGTTTAACTATTTTGGATAATTTGTATAATCTGCATACTTTTTCATGTCACTATTCACTCCCTTTTCCAGATCATTACTGAATATGTTGAACAGCACAGGTCCCAGTACAGATTCTTGGAGGACCCAGCTGTTGACCTCTCTCCATTGTGAAAACTGACCAGTTATTCCTACCCTTTCCTTCCTATCTTTCAACCAGTTTCTGATCCATGGGAGGACCTCCCCTCTTATTCCAAGGCTAGCTAATTTCCTTAAGAGCCTTTGGTGAGGGACCTTCTCAAAAGCTTTCTGAAAGTCCAAGTCCACTGGATCACCTTGTCTGCATGCTTGTTGACACCCTCAAAAAATTCTAATAGATTGGTGAGGCATGATTTCTCTTTTACAAAAGCCATGTTGACTTTGCCCCAACATATCGTGTTTATCTATGTGTCTGATAATTCAGTTCTTTACTATAGTTTCAACCAACTGAAGTTAGGCTTACTGGCCTGTAAATGCCAGGATTGCCTCTGGAGCCTTTTTGATATATCTGTTACATTAGCTATCCTCTAGTCACCTAGTACAGAGGCTGATTTAAATGATAGGTTACATGCTACGGTTAGTTGTTCTGCAATTTCATATTTGAGTTCCTTCAGAACTCTTGGGTGAATACCATCTACTCCTGGTGACATATTGCTGTTTAATTTATCAAATCGTTCCAAAACCACCTCTATTTACACCTCAATCTGAGACAGTTCTTCAGTTTGTCAGCTAAATGACAAATCAATGTTGATAAACGGAAAGTAATGTACACAGGAATACATAATCCCAACTATACATAAAAATGATGGGGTCTAAGTTAGCAGTTACCATTCAAGAAAGAGATCTTGGAGTCATTGTGGATAGTTCTCTGAAAACATCCACTCAATGTGTAGCTGCAGTCAAAAAAGCTAACAGAATGTTGGGAATAATTAGGAAAGGGATAGATAATAAGACAGAAAATATCATATTGCCTCTATATGAATCAATCCATGGTATGCCTGCATCTTGAATACTGCGTGCAGATGTGGTCGCCCCATCTCAAAAAATATATATTGGAATTGAAAAAGGTTCAGAAAATGGCAACAAAAATGATTAGGGGTATGGAATGGCTTCCATATGAGGAGAGATTAATAAGACTGGGACTTTTCAGCTTGTAGAAGAGATGACTAAGGGGGGATATGGTAGAGGTCTATAAAATCATGACTGATGTGGAAAAAGTAAATAATGAAATAGGGGTCACCAAATGAAATTAATAGGCAGCAAGTTTAAAACAAACAAAAAGACGTATACAACGCACAGTCAACCTGTGGAACTCTTTGCCAGAGGATGTTGTGAAGGGCAAGACTACAACAGGGTTCAAAAAAGAACTAGATAAATTAATGGAGGATAGGTACATCAATGGCTACTAGCCAGGATGGGCAGGGATGCAAAACCATGCTCTGAAGTGTCCCTAGCCTCTGTTTGCCAGATGCTGTGAGTGGATGTCAGGGGATGGATCACTTGATGATTACCTGTTCTGTTCATTCCCTCTGAAGCACTTAGCATTGCCACTATCAGAAGAGAGGATACTGGGCTGGATGGACCTTTGGTCTGACCTTATATGTCTGTTCTTATGTTCTCATGTTCTTAAAAAGAATGGCTCAGGTGTGGGAATCTTCTGCACACCCTCTGCAGTGAAGACAAATGCAAAGAATTCATTAACTTTTCTGAAAAGTTGTCTTCCCTTAGTGCTCCTTTAGCATCTTTGTTGTCCAGTAGCTCCAGTGCCTGTTTTGCAGGCTTCCTGTTTCTGATGCACTTGAAAAAAATTTACTGTTAGTTTTTGTGTCTTTAGCAAGTTCCTTCTCAAAATTCTTTCTTGGCCTTCCTTAGTATACCTTTACATTTTACTTGTCAGAATTTATGTTCCGTCCTATTTTCCTCATTAGGATTTACTTCCGAATTTTAAAGGATGCCTTTTTGCATCTAACAGCCTCCATTAGTTTGCTGTTTAGCTGTGGCAGCGTTTTTTTGGTCCTCCAACTGTCCTTTTTGTTTCGGGCTATACATTTAGCCTGAACCTCTATTATGGTGCTTTAAGTCTGCAAGCATTTTACCCTTGTGACTGTTCATTTTAATTTCCATCTAGCTAACATCCTTATTCTTGTGTAGTTGCCCTTTTAAAAATTAAATGTAACTGTGTTGGTGTGGTGTTTTTTGACATTTCCTCTTCCCTCCTCCAAGAATGCTAAATTTAATTACATTATGGTCACTATTACTGAGAGGTTCTGCTTTACACACCTCTTGGACCAGATCCTGTGCATCACTTAGGACTAAATCAAGAATTGCCTTTCCCCTTGCGAGTTCCAGGGCTAGCCACTCCAAGAAGCTGTCATTAATGATGTCTACAAATTTTATCTCTGCATTCTATCCTGAGTTGACATGTACCCATGAGGATAGTTGAAATCACCCAGTATTATTGTGTTTACTGGCTTTGTAGCCTCTTGAACCTCCCCTAGCATTTCACAATCGCAGCCACTATTCTGGTCAGTTGGTATTATATTCCTAGTGCTATATTCTTATTATTCAACCATGGAATCTCTATACATAAAGATTCTATGGTACAGTTTGATTCATTTTTACCTCATTTAACTCTATTTTTTTAGCATATAATGCCACTCACCCATCAGCACTACCTACTCTGTCATTCCTATATATTTTATACCCTGGTATTACCGTGTACCATTGATTATTATTATTCCATGATGCCTATAAGATCAATATCCTCATTTAATGCCAGGCACTCTAGTTCACTTAATATTTAGACTTCCAGCATTTGTATGCTAGCACTTGTACATTTTGTCAATATTTAGTTGCTTGCCTTCATATGGTATGTTTAAATGGGACCCTTTTACATTTGATTGTTCCTTACTAGCTCCTCCTGTACTTTACCAGCTTCTTTCCTAACCTCTGTAGTAGGATGTATAGTTGCCCTTTTAATAAATTCATCCCTAAGGCATGTCTCTGCCCAAACCGTGCTGCTCCTTACCTGTTGGCTTTCCTACAGCCCTAAGTTTAAAAAAGTCATCTAAACTCTTTTATGTGCTGGCAGTATGTTTCTATTTTGGTTAATGTGGGACCCTATCTCTTCTGCGTAGGCTACTCCTTCCCCAAAGGTTTTCCCTGTTCCTAATAGTCCTTCATCCTCCTCCCTACACCACCGTGTCATTCATGCACTGAGACCTTGCAGTTCTGCCTGTCTGACTGGCTCTGTGCATGAAACTGGAAGCTTTTCAGAGAAAGCTACCATGACATTCCTGGTCTTTAATCTCTTCCCTTGCACCTAAATTTGGCCTCCAGGATCTTTCTCCTACCTTTCCCTATGTCACTGGTGTCATGGTGTCAGGAGTGGCTCATGACAGTGAGTGCCAACCTCTGGTCAGACTGTCAAGAAGCACGGCAGAGACCGCAAACTGGTTGTATGTTCCGTAATTAGATTTCACCAATCCAGTAACAAGTGTGAACTCCTGAAGCACTATATCAGTCTTACCATGGAGTCACAGACTGTCCCCTTGGGCATTCCAGTCTATCTTGCCACCAACCAAGCTGGACTTCGTGATAAATGGTTGCTATACACCAAAGATCACAAAATATTCAGGTTTCTCCCAGTCCCAAGAGACCAGTCACTTACTCTAGGTCAATTTGTACCTTAGATCTCACACCAAAGACAATGCTTGTAGCCAATCCTATAGTAAACTATCTAAGGATTTATTGATTGAAAAAAGAAATGAGAGAGTTATTATAAAGTTAAACCAGGCAGACATATATCTATATCTATCTACAAATGAATTAGAGCAGCGGTCTCAAACTCAAATGACCACGAGGGCTACATGAGGACTAGTGCATTGGCCCAAGGGCAGCATCACTGACACCCCCACCACTGCCCCTGGCCCCGCCCCCACTCCACCCCTTCCATGAGGCCCCACCCCTGCCCCGCCTCTTCCCACCCCTTCCCTGCCCCCATTCCAACCCCTTCCCTGGATGCAGTCCGCGCGCTGTAGTTTGCCCAGCCCTGGCCTGGAGGTAGGCCGGGGGTGTGTGTGGGCTGCTTGGTGGGCCGCAGGAAATAGCCCCGCGGGCCGCGTGTTTGAAACCCCTGAATTAGAGTCTATGGTTTGTAGTAATCTGTCAGCTCTGAATGTCTTTTAGGGATAACTCAGGTTGATCCTGGGGACTTGGCTTCTGTTTTGTATCTCTGGCCCTGGGAGAGTCCAAACAGCAAAAGATGAAAAATTTTCTTGTTAGCTATTTTCATTTCCTTCTTCCAGAATTCCAGCTGATGGAATAAGCCCTTTTGTACATAGCTTCTTCATGGGTGTATGGGGGCAATTAACAAAGTCTTTGTATTGTGATGTCCCATAGTGGCCCATTAGTTTTGATAGGCCTTCTTGATGACAGGGGATGATACCTCCTGACTGGGTCCACAGTTAAGAACAACCAGTTTTTCCAGTTACAAAACAAAAATTTACTTGTTACCTTATAGCATGTGACAAAGATATTATAAGTGAAATTAATACATGCAGCAACTTACAAGCATTTCATAAAGTCTAAACACATTGTTATACGTCCAGTACCCATCTTAACCATACTAACACATGTGAAAATGACTGCTTTTCAGCAATGAATTTGTCAGTGGTCAGCTGAGGCTTAAAGCATTGGCAAGAGTTGGCACCTGGTTTACCAGCATCACAATTGGTACCTACATGTACCATGATCCCCAGCTCCTCCCCAGAACTTAAGTCTGCCTAGCTGTCTCGTGAGATCTGCTACCTTCACAACCAGTAGGCAGTTCACCATGCAGTTCTCCCGGTCATCACAAACCCAACTATCTATATTTCTGATAATCTAATCCCCCCACTACTAATTCTTGTCTCTTCCTAATAACTGGGGTCCCTTCTCCTGGAGGGATATCCTCAATGCGAGAGGATATCATGACATCATCTGGAAAGTGGGTTCCAACTATGGGATTGTTTCCCTCCGCTCCAACTTGATGCTCTCCTGCCCTGAGACTTTTATCCTCAACAGCCCAGAGGCTGTCGGACTAGAGGTGAGACCACTTTACTATGTCCTGAAAAAGTTCCTTTATGTAACACTCTGTTTCCCTTTGCTCCTCCAGTTCACCTATCCTGGCCTCAAGAGCCCGTGCTCTGTCTCTGAGGGCCATGAGTTGCTTGCACCACACACACACACACACACACATATACCACCTGCCCATGAGGCAGGTAGTCATACATGCTGCACTGAGTGCAATAAATCGGATAGCCATACAAAAGGGTTCGGAAATAGCTGTGCTGAGGGTTGTCTCGCTGGGCTGCAATGCTAAAGGTGAGGTGCCATTCTTAACTCACAATCTTCTTGCTTTTTCTGGTTCACATCAATGTTACTTTAATGTTTTATTTACTAGATATAATACGTACAAGAAACGGGGCGGGGGGTGGTGAAAAAATCTAATAGAAGAGGCATTGTGGTTCAGTGGAAATGAGTGATTCCAGAGTGTAAATAATAGGGGACAGCAGCCCCTCTCTAAAAAATGCCTTGTACCAGTAGAATATACCCAGGAAAGTGTTATTCATTACATTTGTTCATTGTTTTATATGGCAAAGAGCCTGGGTATTTAATTTCAGGTAAGAGAAAAAAACCCAGCAGTATCCATGTAAGTATCATCCAGGCTGAATCTGAGCAGCGGTAAAGCCAGAGCACAAATTAAAGCACAGAACATATAAGAAGAAATAAAAGGATCTGCCTAGAGATCAAATGAAGCATTTGTATAGAACCTTATTCAAAATGGATACAAATGCATCAGTTCCTCAGAGTTATAGGTGAATCAAAGGAAAATTACATCCAAGAAGATAAAGCAGCCAACCAGCAGCCTAACCACGTGAGAGGCAGAGATGCAACTTTGAAGCTTCCCATATGGGCTGCCAAAGAGCCAGATGTTGCAGGTGGAACAATGTCCTTTCTGGCTTAGCATCTGGTTCCTGTTGTTCTGATCCATGGGAAAAGAGGAGATGTGGAAGGATGTGGTGAAAATCATGTTATACATTCATTTAAGAAAAGTGTCTTCTATAAAAAAAATTGTTGAAAAGCACATTTTTCTTTTAGTGATGGAGGTTCTGGAACAGAAACCCTCAGAAAAGTGCACGTGGAGTATCCATTACTGTCTTTCCACCACCACGGTCGGTGAGGTCGCTCACTTCTGTCATATCCACTTTTCATTAGCATCTGCCATATTGGAACCTATTATTTGGCTGGAAGCTTGTGCTACTCATGGCTTGGCCAGTAATAGGTGCATTAAAGGTAGTGCAGACCAGAAAAATCCAGTCTTTATATCTGAGGGGAAGTGTTATCTAATGGACAGAGCTGGGATTTGGAAGTCTTATCTTCTAGGTTCCATTCTGGACTCTGTCACTGCCTGAGGCATTGTGTGGCCTGGGACAAGTCCCTTAACCTGCACGTGCCTCAGTTTGCCCATCTTTAAAAGGATGTATTAATATTTGGTTTTACCAAAGGTGTCATGAAGGTTAATTTCAATATATAATATAATTTGAAGTCCTTGTCTGATGGGTGCTATAGCAGTACAAACTATTATTATCGGTATGAACCAGACCTCAGAATCTTTACAGTTTTCATTTAAGCCTTAGTGATACAAACCTCTCCCTTTGGTTTCAGTCGGAATTTAGTCTGAGTAAGGACTGAGAAACAACTAAGAAAAGTCTTCTGGATTTGGCCCAGATATATCAAAATAAAAAACCAACGATGTCATCTTTCTTTCTTTCTTTTTCTTATCACTCAATTCTGAGGTATCTGAATGCCGATGGTCTCCCATAGGAAGGTGGATTCTATTACTGTTCTACTAAGCCACTGTCATACAAACAGTATTGCTTACTTTGAAGAATTGATTTGGCCTGATTCTCCTCTCACTTACATCAGTTTTATAGAGATGTAATATCACTGACATTAATGGAGTTTCTTCAGATTCCTACTGTTGTGAGAGGAGAATCTGCTCCCTGCTTCCACATTAGTATTTATTTATTAATTTTCTGTTGATTGGAAAATCTATTTCTCTCCTATTGAACAATTTTCCTCTTTCCTCATCAACCACAAAGTTGTAGGATGAAAGAGTGACCATACTGGTGGGAAACGCAAAGATCTGCAGATTGAGGATGCTACTTCAGGTTCATCAAAAGGACTTTCATAAGAAGATCAAAAGGCGAAGGGCGGGAAAGACTAATACAAATGAGACAGTTACCATGCCAGATTACAATTGTGTTTGATTGCTGGATTCTTGTGTTAGTCTGTCATGAGGGACCGCAAGTATATTCTTTATCCTTGTTGATGTACGCTGACCAACAGCAAAGTCTCTGACTTCAGTTTTCTTGTTTTTGAATCTAAACCTACTTTTTCTACCTCAGAAGTGACAAAAAATATTATTGCTCCAAATACCCTGTAATGACCACTTGAGAGGGGCTCATGAACCTCCAGATATGCAGCCCTGGAGGCTGTGTCACATAGAATGTGATGTGACATGGTAACATAACAGACACTGACAAGCTGTCCAAGTGCTTCCAGCAAGAAGACACGTATCTCAATACTACTGGCACATCATTATAGAAATTACTAGTGAGTTATCATCTATTGCAGTTTTCAGAAGGTGCCTGTGTGGAGGAGAATGGGGCTGCTAAAGAAGTTGATTTACCAAGCAGGATTGCTACGCAACTGGGCCACTAAATAGGAATTGGCAATCAATCAAATTAAGGAAGTTGGGGATGGGTGGGGGCAGAAACCCATGACAATGTTTGCACAAACTCATTCATAAAATGGGCTTCCTTTTATCATCTTAATATTGTAACAAGATTGAGACTTGCTCAACAAGAAGACCAGGCTGATGTTGATTACTGCTTTTTGTTATTTCTAAGATTGATTATTGCTATTCATTCATATTGGCTCTTTTGGCCTGTGCTGTTAAAATATTGCAGGTGATATAGAAAGCTGTTGCCAAAGTCCTTACACAGTCTATATTATTTGATTACATTATTCCAATCTTGAAATATCTTCATTATAGGTGAAATTTTGTATAGATTCCTGGGAGCTTCCTACAAGGTTAATAGCAAAGCTGGGCCAAAGTTTTTCAGACTTGCCTTTTTCTTGTGTTTCAGAGGCCAGAATCTTCTAATTTATTGATTTTCCCTACAGATGTATGTTGATAGAATAATAGAATCATAGAACTGGAAAGGAGCTCAAGAGGTCATCTAGTCCAGGCCCCTACACTCAAGGCAGGACTAAGTATTATGTAGACCATCCCTGACAGGTGTTTGTCCAACCTGCTCTTAAAAATCCTCAATGATGGAGATTCCACCACCTCCCTAGGCAATTTATTCCAGTGCTTAACCACTCTGACAGTTAGGAAGCTTTTCCTAATGTCCAACCTAAACCATCCTTTGTAGCATTCATGCAGGGTTCATGCACTTGGCAACATTCAGGGCACACCCGGAGTGTTGTGTAGGAGCAGTGCACACATGGCTCCTCTCAAGGGCATGAACCTTGGAATCTCGCCCAGATGACATGAACCGTGGGAAGCCTCCCAGGACTGGGCTCAAGGCCTGAGAGCAAGGAATGCGGTAGATAGAAATTGGTAATAAGAATATTAAACAAAGCCAGTGTATTCCTTTTATCTGTTGGAGTATGTAATGCGCAGGAGGAGGGAGAGAAATAAAAGAGGGTGGAAAGCTGACAGGTGGACCAGCCCATCGGCAGACCAGCCTGCTTGCTTGCTTAAAGCGTTGTTCTGTCTTGTATTTGAACCGCAACAATCCTTGCTGCAATTTGAGCCCATTGCTTCTTGTCCTATCCTCAGAGGTTAAGAAGAACAATTTTTCTCCCTCCTCCCTGTAACAACCTTTTATGTACTTGAAAACTGTTATCATGTCCCCTCTTAGTCTTTTCTTCTCCAGACTAAACAAACCCATTTTTTTCAATCTTCCCTCATAAGCTCATGTTTTCTAGACCTTTAATCATTTTCGTTGCTCTTCTCTGGACTTTCTCCATTTGTCCACATCTTTCCTGTAATGTGGCGCCCAGAACTGGACACAATACTCCAGTTGAGGCCTAATCAGTGCGGAGTAGAGCGGAAGAATTACTTCTCGTGTCTTGCTTATAATACTCCTGCTAATACATCCCAGAATGATGTTTGCTTTTTTTGCAGCAGTGTTACATTGTTGACTCATATTTAGCTTGTGATCCACTATGACTCCCAGATCCCTTTCCGCAGTGCTCCTTCCTAGGCAGTCATTTCCCATTTTGTATGTGTGCAACTGCTTGTTCCTTCCTAAGTGGAGTACTTCGCATTTGTCCTTATTGAATTTAATCTTATTTACTTCGGACCATTTCTCCAGTTTGTCCAGATCATTTTGAATTTTAATCCTATCCCCCAAAGCACTTGCAACCCCTCCCAGCTTGGTATCATCAGCAAACTTTATAAGTGTACTCTGTGTGCCATTATCTAAATCATTGATGAAGTTATTGAACAGAACCAGACCTCTGTGGGACCCCCCTCGTTATGCCTTTCCAGCATGACTGTGAACCACTGATAACTACTCTCTGGGAATGATTTTCCAACCAGTTATGCACCCATCTTATAGTAGCTCCATCTAGGTTGTATTTCCCTAGTTTGTTTATGAGAAGGTCATGTGAGACAGTATCAAAAGCCTTACTAAAGTCAAGATATAGCACATCTACCACTTCCTCCCTATTCAAAAAGCTTGTTACCTGGTCAAAGAAAGCTATCAGGTTGGTTTGACATGATTTGTTCTTGACAAATCCAAACTGACTGTTATTTATCACCTTATTATCTTCTAGGTGTTTGCAAATTGATTGCTTCATTATTTGCTCCATTATCTTTCCAGGTACAGAAGTTAAGCTGACTGGTCTGTAATTCCCCGGGTTGTCCTTCTTTCCCTTTTTATAGATGGGCACTATATGTGCCCTTTTCCAGTTTTCTGGAATGTCTCCCATCTTCCATGACTTTTCAAAGATAATTGCTAATGGTTCAGATATCTCCTCAGTCAGCTCCTTGAGTATTCTAGGATGCATTTCGTCAGGCCCTGGTGATTTGAAGACATCTAACTTGTCTAAGTAATTTGACTTTTTCTTTCCATATTTTAGACTCTGATCCTACCACATTTTCTCTGGCATTCACTATGTTAGATGTCCAATCTCCACCAACCTTCTTGGTGAAAACCAAAACAAAGAAGTTTTGGTTGAAATGTTGAAAAGTTTGGGGCTATATATTTAGTGTTTGTGCTCCAAGGTTGTGTAATCACTTTTCTGTATATGGGTAGGCAAGCCACTGATGCGTCTGGACATTCTGGCACTTCCGGAATGGCATGTGACCACTCCCGCCTGCTTGACCCAGTGGCGGTGGGGTGGTGCATTCTGCAAAATGCCATTCTCCAGGAAGATACCAGACAAAACCACATCAGGTAACAGACAGGGACAAACTTTTCCAAAATCAGGATTGTCCAGCTTAAAAACAGACAAATGGTCTGCCTATATATGGGCTTGATCCACCCTGCTGTCTGTAGGAGAGATGGGCTGTAAAAGAGTGTACTACCCCTTTAAAGGATGGGCTAAAGCCTAGAACCAAGACAGCCTGGGGTAAATAAAGAGGCTCCTGTCTTTCCCTAGGGCTAGGATATTTAAACACGAACAGGAAGCTAACAGTTGATCAATGAGGAGGGAGGTAGAAGATATACAGGTATCTGTGCTCATGTTCCTGGAGACTAGCCTGACCTGACTCAGAGTCTTTGTTTTATGGACTTTAAGTTTGAGAGCTTTGCACCAGGGTCCTCAGGTGAGGGCCTTATGGACTGTTGTTACAATTGCTCCTTCCCTGAGCACTTATTAAAACAATGATGGTGTGGGTTTAAAACTAAAGGGTGGCACTCTCCATTGCTTCTGGTGGCTGAGCTCATTGCACACAGTAGGGTCTCCTTGCATCCTTCCATTCTCCCCATAATCTTCATGTGTGCCACCTTCCCATCCCCCTCTATTTCAGGGACTCCTTGTAACTACCCCACCATTTCTGTTATGCCAGGGACTCTGTGTGTCTCCCCCTTACCCCATGGCAGGAGCTCTCTGTGACTCCCCCCTTCCATTCTCCTTCCCCTATAACAGTTTCATAAGAACATAAGAACTGCCATACTGGGTCAGACCAATGGTCCACCTAGCTCAGTATCCTGTCTTCCAAAGGTGGCCAATGCCTATATGCTTCAGAGTATATAAACAGAACAGGTCAATTTATTGAGTGATACATTTCCTGTCATCCAGTCCCAGCTTCTGGCAGTCATAGGTTTAGAGACACCAAGAACATGGAGTTACTTCCTTGACCATCTTGGCTAATAGCCATTGATGGACCTATCCTCTATGAACTTATCTACTTCTTTTTTGAACCCAGTTATACTTTTGGTCTTCACAACATCCCCCTGACAACCAGTTCTACAGATTGACTGTGCATTGTGTGAAGAAGTACTTCCTATGTTTTATTTAAACCTGCTGCCTATTAATTTCCTTGGGTATACTTGTATTATGTGAAGGGGTAAATAACACTTCCTTGTTCACTTTCTCGACACTATTCATAATTTTATAGCCCTCTATCAACCCCCTCCCCTTAGTTGTCTCTTTTCTAAGTTGAACTGTCCCAGACTTTTTAGTCTCTCCTTGTATGGGAATTGTTCCATACCCCTAATCATTTTTGTTGCCCTTCTTTGTACTTTTTTCAATTCCAATATATCTTTTTTTGACACGGGGTGACCAGAACTGCAAATTAGTATTTAAGGTGTGGGCATATCATGGATTTATAGAGTAGCATTATGAACCTTTCCTAATGGTTCCTAACAGTCTGTTAGCTTTTTTGCCTTTTTTTTTTTAAATATCCACTGGGTTACCTTGTCCGTGTGCTTTTTGACACCCTCAAAGAATTCTAATAGATTGGTGAGGCATGTTTTCTCTTTTACAAAAGCCACATTGACTCTCCCCCTACGTGTTCATCTATGTGTCTGATAATTCTGTTCTTTACTATAGTTTCAACCAATTTGCCTAGTACTGAAGTTAGGCTTAACAGCCTGTAATTGCCAGGATTGGCTCTGGAGCCTTTTTTATAAATCAATATTGAATTAACTATCCTCCAGTCACCTCGTACAGAGGCTGATTTAAATGATAGGTTACATGCTACAGTTAGTAGTTCTGCAGTTTCATATTTGAGTTCCTTCAGAACTCTTGGGTGAATACCATCTGGTCCTGGTGACTTATTAATGTTTAGTTAATCGATTCATTCTAAAACTCCCTCTATTGACACCTCAATCTGGGAAAGTTCCTCGGATTTGTCGGGTAGTGATCAATGGCTCCATGTCTAGTTGGCAACCGGTATCAAGCGGAGTGCCCCAAGGATCGGTTCTGGGGCCGGTTTTGTTCAATATCTTCATGAATGATCTGGAGGATGGTGTGGATTGCACCCTCAGCAAGTTTGCAGATGACACTAAACTGGGAGGAGTGGTAGATATGCTGGAGGGTAGGGATAAGATACAGAGGGACCTAGACAAATTAGAGGATTGGTCCAAAAGAAATCTGATGAGGTTCAACAAAGACAAGTGCAGAATCCTGCACTTAGGACAGAAGAATCCCATGCAGTGCTACAGACTAGGGACTGAATGGCTAGGCAGCAGTTCTGCAGAAAACTAGGGGTTACAGTGGACAAGAAGCTGGATATGAGTCAACGAGGGGTTACAGTGGACAAGAAGCTGGATATGAGTCAACAGTGTGCCCTTATTGCCAAGAAGGCTAACAGCATTTTGGGCTGTGTAAGTAGGAGCATTGCCAGCAGATCGAGGGACGGGATCATTCCCCTCTATTCGACATTGGTGAGGCCTCATCTGGAGTACTGTGTCCAGTTTTGGGCCCCACACTACAAGAGGGATGTGGAAAAATTGGAAAGCATCCACCGGAGGGCAACAAAAATGATTGGGGGATTGGAACACATGACTTTTGAGGAAAGGCTGAGAGAACTGGGATTATTTAGTCTGCAGAAGAGAAGAATGAGGGGGGATTTGGTAGCTGCTTTCAACTACCTAAACAGGGGTTCCAAAGAGGATGGCTCTAGACTGTTCTCAGTGGTAGCAGATGACAGAACAAGGAGTAATGGTCTCAATTTGCAGTGGGGGAGGTTTAGGTTGGATATTAGGAAAAACTTTTTCACTTGGTGGGTGGTGAAGCACTGGAATGTGTTACCTAGGGAGGTGGTAGAATATCCTTCCTTTGAGGTTTTTAAGGTCAGGCTTGACAAAGCCCTGGCTGGGATAATTTAGTTGGAGATTGGTCCTGCTTTGAGCAGGGGGTTGGACTAGATGACCTCCTGAGGTCCCTTCCAACCCTGATATTCTATAATTCTATGATTTGTCACCTAAAAAGAATGTCTCAGGTGTGGGAATCCCCCTCATCCCCTCTGCAGTGAAGACCAATGCAAAGAATTCATTTAACTTTTCTGCAATAGCCTTGTCTTCCTTGAGTGCTCCTTTAGCACCTTGATTGTCCAGTGGCCCCACCGATTGTTTGGGGGGGCTTCTTGCTTCTGATGTACTTAACTTTTTGTTGTTGTTATTTTTTGTGTCTTTTGCTAGTTGCTCTTCAAATTGTTTTTTGGCCTGCTTAATTCTACTTTTACCCTTGAGTTTCCAGAGTTTATGTTCCCCATTGTGCCCCCATTCCTCCACTCCTGAATTATGTCTGTCTATATGGGAAAGAACTCAGGGTGTCAATATTTTAAGCTGTACAGGGAGGATGGGTAGAGCTGACATGGCAGGTGGTATCCTGGAAGGTGTTATTGCCTGCCCTCGATCGATTCTTTGATCTACAGACAGTTACACAGATGGTTATGAAAAAACTACACCACTGATAGACGTAGCTATGCCAACCTAACCTGCAGTGTACACACAGCTATGTCAATGGAAAAGTACATAGCTAATGTTGTTCAAGGAGGTGGTATTCCTACACTGACAGAAACGCCTTCTCTCTGCATAGGCTGCATATACCCTAGGAGGCTGTGCCAACATAGCTATGTCGGTATAGTGGCCATGGAATAAACATAGCGAAAGGCTCTGAGGCCCAAGACAGCAAAGGGACTTAGGCATTGTGATGCAGTGCCTAACTTTTAGGTACCTAGAAATTCACAGGAACAACACTGTGATCCATAAAACCTGATTTAGGCACCTTGGCTCCCTATATAATACATAGGGAGCGATAGGTACCTGAGAATGCAAAAAGCTCATATCATAGCCAGGGAGCGATCTAAACAAGCCAATGGGAGATGGTGGTGACGGGGGGGTGGGGTGGGGTGTCCTAAGTCTCAACCCTTTCACTGAGATAGGAACCTAAGCCTGGGCGGCAGGGTGGCGCCTGTCTCTGCTTATTGATCCCTGGCCCTAAGGGTAACTCTATCCAGAAAAGTCATGCATAGCACACCCTGAACACAGATCTATCTATCTGTGCCCCCAGCATTCTTTCCTTGGTTGAGGTAATCAAAAGACTTTCTTGTTCCAGGTTTGCCACTACATCAGGATAGAACACACAATATTCATGCAGGACTCTACCCCTTACTTAAATGAGAGCTTCTAGGCCTGGTCTCCACCTACAACTTAGGCTGACCCAGCTACGTCCCTCAGTGGTATGAAAAACAAACACCCTGGAGACTCGTAGTTAAGCTGATGTAGTTAAACCCCAGTCTTAGACCCCACTTTAAATCGACAGAAGAATTCTTCGTCACAGAATCATAGAAGATTAGGGTTGGAAGAGACCTCAGGAGATCATCAAATCCAACCCCCTGCTCAAAGCAGGACCAACCCCAAGTAAATCATCCCAGCCAGGGCTTTGTCAAGCTGGGCCTTAAAAACCTCCTAGGATGGAGATTCCACCACCTCCCTAGGTAACCCATTCCAGTGCTTCACCACCCTCCTAGTGAAATAATTTTTCCTAATATCCAACCTAGACCTTCCCCATTGCTCCTTGTTCTGTCATCTGCCACCACTGAGAACAGCCGAGCTCCATCCTCTTTGGAACCCCCCTTCAGGTAGTTGAAGGCCGCTATCAAATCCCCCCCTCACTCTTCTCTTCTGAAGACTAAATAAACCCAGTTCCCCAGTTCGTCAACCTCATTACCACCTATGAAGGGGGTGGATTAAAACTACAGCAATGGAAAAACCCCCTCTGTCACTGTAGCAAGTCTCTTCGATACGATACTACAGCAGCAGCACCGTAGCTCTGTTGCTGTAATGTCCAGAGGGTATTAATGCCCTAAATACTCAACACCCTCTTGAAAATATGGTTCATCTTATTCAGACACCTAAGCATGGACTAAAGAGCTGAGCTTCAGGCTGCTATTTTTGAAAAACTTGGCCCCTGTCTAATGTGTGGATGCTTCCTGGCAAG
Organism: Chelonia mydas; assembly: GCF_015237465.2. Lineage (NCBI taxonomy): Eukaryota > Metazoa > Chordata > Testudines > Cheloniidae > Chelonia > Chelonia mydas. The sequence goes on from NC_057851.1 coordinate 160,684,906, forward strand.
CATGTTGGTGGGGATGGTTATCGTTAGTGGAACAAACTCCTTAACTTGCCTGTGTAGTTATGCAGAGGAGCTGTTGTGTTCGTGTGGCTATTAGAAAAAGCTTAAATAAAAAGGCTAATTTAGTTATCTCCAGACTGAACCTCTTAACTGATTACAAATTTTAGGGGCACAGTTGTATTCTCCGAGGCATTTCTGTGGACTAGGTATACATTGATATTTAAAAGAGAAAGGCACCAATGTGTGGTGATTGGTTCAGATATTCTCTAGAAACAGAAAATTGTGTTCAGATAGAGATACAAAACTCTAGACTTGGTATCTAGAAAACACCCCCTGCAATAGCGTCTTCCTCTCTTTAGATAAGTGATTGCATCTGAGCTACAGCAGCTTACTGAACCACAAAGTTGAGAAAAGCGCCTCTATACCACTCCTAGAGAACATTTGTACACACTCTTGCTTCATGCCAGCCACTTCCTCGCCCTTGTATCCCACTCTGACACTAAACAGGGTACATAATGCAGGTGTCAGGTCACTGGAATGAATTGGATCACCACAACTTTATAAAATCATCATCTCTTTAGCTCCATTGAGGCAGTGTGCTCAGCCTGAGGAAATGCACAGAAGGTCTCCAGCAAATAGCCTAAAAAAAAAAAAGGCAATAAAAATTTCAGCCTCCAGGAATTAGCATAGCATAATTTTTGTGATGGCCTCTTAAGTGATGCTCCCAAGTTACAGAAGAATGTAACTGGCACCAGATGCAGTAAACAGAACAGTATCAAGAGCTACACACAAGAAGTATAGGGAATTGGTGGCTGCTGTTTTAAGGAGGCGGGCTAAATCCTCAGAGCCCTGGGTCACCTTCCTAAAAGCAATTAGGGCCAGCTACAGCCAAGGGTGCATAAAACAGAGAGATAACTAGCATGCTTGGTGCCTGCCATCACCCTGGTTGTTTGTGCCTGTGATCCTTGCAACTGTATTAACTTCAGTAGGGCTCTGCGAATGTGGAAGGACCCAGCCACGCGAGTCAGCCAATAAGACTTTTGTTTGTCTGTTGTATCCCTTCCATTCCTTCTTTGTTTGGGATTATTTCCTATTTTCTTTTTCAGTTGTCAAGCCTTTGGGGCTAGGGTAGTGTGTTTACGGTGCATAGTACAATGGCCCAGATCCATGAAGAGACTTAGGCATTGCCACACTGAGTTTTGAGGCACCTAGAAAATCACAGGAACAACCCTGTGATCTGCAAATCCTGAGTTAGGTGCCTATGCTCCTATACAATGAATGGGGAGAGATAGCTGCCTTAGGCTGAGATCCACAAAGCCAGCACACTAGGCAGCATTGCCCATCGTGAGCTCCAAGAGGTGAGGGCATCCTTGCCGCCTGGTTCTCTTGCTTTTCTCAAGCGGGTCATATGGGAGGGTGCTCCCAGCTCACCCCTGACCCTCTGGAATTCATCATCAGGCCTTACTAGTCTTCCTGGCTCCTCCCAACATGCCACTTGAGTTGGCTGAATGACACCAAGCCGGTCCGCCTCTATACCAGTCCTAGAAAACATTTGTACACACTCTTGCTTCATGCCAGCCACTTCCTCGCCCTTGTATCCCACTCTGACACTAAGTGGGAGGACCTGCAGCAGGCAAGGAACCCAGGTGAGCCAGTCTGTATTCCATTCTGGTTCCACAGCCTGCTGGAGATGTTAGTTGGTGGCTCCTCCATGGAGCTGTGAGCACAGATGTGTACCTGGCATGGTTCACGAATTCCCCCGACACCTGTCTCTTCTGTGCCAAAATAGATGTGGTGCAGGGTATCCGTGTAGAGTGTGTCAGGTTGCAGCCCCTCTTCTGGCTCCTCCAGGATCTCTTACTGTCGTTCTGGCTGCACTTTCCCCTGCACCTCCAAATTCATGCACACCCCATTTGTGGCCCCACAAAGTTGGGAGATCCCCTCATCAGCCTCCTCCTGGCACTGGCCATCTGTCATACCAGGAGTAGGAAGCTGGACTGAGTGGGTGCTCTGTGGCTTTGGGACCTATTTTTGGTCCCTCATCCGATCATGCATCTGGGCAGAGATCCTCTGGGTAGTTTCCACTAACTCCTTAGAGACCTTTGAGGAGCAGTGGGAACTGTCAGGGGTTCTTCATTCAGTGTTCCCCTCTGGAGCCCTGATTTTTAACCTTTAACTTTCACTCCCGTTCCTGGTTTTTCATTTGTTGTCCCCAGTCCTCGCAGCGTGGGTGCAATGCCTGCTGCCCCATGCCTGAAGGGGAGGGCCTAGACGCACCTGTGCCAGTTCTACACAGTGTGTGCTAAGCCCTGCCCCTGTCATGGAGCTAAGAACCTAGCTGCAGGAAGGTGCCTAGCTCTGCTTTGTGACCCACAAACGGGGAAGATAGGTGGCCAGATGCCTACGTCACATGCAGGGTTCAAAATCAAATGACTGGGGGGTAGAGCAGAGAAGGATTTCTCTTAGAACCAGATAGATAGGGTACTCACTTGGGATGTGGGAGACCCTCAGTTCATGTCCTCCCTACCCCTCAAGCGGGACAAGGGATGTGAACAGGGATCTGTAACCTCTCACGTGAGTGGCTCTAACCACTAGGCTGTGGACTAGTCTGATGTGGCACTCCCTCAATCTCTCCTATTGAAGTTGTTCCATTTTAATTAAATAATTAAATATTATTTGGGTCAGTGAAAGAATTGGAATGACTGCATAGTCTAGTGGTTAGAGCACCCACCCAAATGGCAGCAGATCTCTGTTCATCTCCCTTTCAGGAGGAGCAGGGAATTGATCCAGGCATCTCCCATGTACTGGGTGAGTACCCTAGCCTTGAGGCTCAAGGTTATAAGGGATATCCTTCTCCCCTTCCTCCCCATGCTATTTTGTGAGAATGTAGTCGAGGGGCCTGATCCTGTAGGCAGCTTCTGAGCGTGCCTACGCTATTGCACTCCCCGACGTGACCTAGGCGGCCACATGCTTATCTTTCCTGGTTTGCGAATCGGTCCGGGGCTTAGGTGGGAGATATGCGCCCAGCTGCAATGCACATGTGCAGAGGCAAAAGCTTAGGGGCTGAGTGAGTTTAGGCAACTGCAGAGTTAGGTGACAGCCAAACTGGAGTTTTGTGGATCATAGTGGAGCCTAAAAAAATGGACTTGGGTGCCTAAATACCTTCATGGATAGCACCAACCCTGACTGGCTACTGCAATATAAATAAGAATAATGTTGCAAATTTGTTATTTTTAATGCCTCTTTCCTGTTTCCATAGCAGTTGCTTATTATCATGAAAAGATGCAATTTAAAGTTGCCTTTGATTTTTTTATTTTTACCTCCAAAATAAATCATTTGCTCATGAATGATAAAATCAGTATTTTTTTAATGTTAAAAATATCCCAATCCCGGTGTCTTACTTCATTGAATGGAATATTTCAACACGTTCACTTTTTTCTGCTTCTTGTACAGTTATCTGACAGTGGAGTGAAATGACTGATGTGCAGTGTTGTCTAGTGGTTACATGAGCAGATTGTGTGTCAGGCCTTCTAGGTTCTAATCTTGTGTCTGCAATGGATTCCTGTGCTACCTTAGACAACCTGTTTCACTTCTTGGTGTTTCCATTCCTCCACCTATAAACTGGTCATCATTTACTCCCCTCACAGGAGTCTTGTGAGTGTTAATGAACAGATTTACATGCACTCTGAGATCCTTGCATGGAAGGGTCTTGAGAAGTGCAAAATATAAACTACAACATAATAGGTGATTGGTGTAAGTAGAAATTGTTGTGCAACACATATAATAAGCATCACCATGTAATAGTAATTTATCTAGTTTTACCATGGAGTTCACTGAACTGCAAGGGATATTTGCCATATCATTTCATTAACAATTGTATATGTTACCACTGTCTATAGAATAATGTTCCATAGCATATCTTGCAATGAAAATTATAAATGCCTTTACCTAAAATTGTGACTTCTGATTAAAGTGCTAAATGTAGTTATTTGGTTTCAAATGTTATTCAGAATAAAACACATTTATTAGAGTACGTGCAATCTATGCCTGATAAATGAGAACACATCTGGTCCATAGCCCTGATTCAAACTCCGCAGTATTAATTATTTTGATGGTTAAAGCTGAGGAGTGAGTTGAACGTTATTTATAGTGATCTTTGCTAAGTAAATCATTTTAAAAATGGCTTTCTAAATGTAACGTTTCCCTTTTAAGAAGCCCCCCAGAATTAAAGAGGCTTTACAATGGAACATGAAACATATTGCAGAGGCAGAGACAGAAGCTTGCTTGATTAATGCACACGATTATCAGCAATGCAAATCACTTTCACTTATTAAGTCTTGTTTAATATCCTAATGAAGGCTTCCTGAGCAGATTTGATAATTCCAGAGAAAGTGACTGTGAACTAATGCCCTTTCACCATGTTGAGAATGAGCAGTGCTATAAAGAAAACCTCATTTACTATAATTCCACCAAATGTGGTATCCTTTTCTCAGCTTTTACTTCACAGCAGGAGACAATTAACCTTTTCAGTGCCAGAAGTGATTTCCAATACATTTCAGCTGTGAAGGCTAGCAGGTCAGGCATGAATGACGTTTACCTTCAGCTTTTGCTCAAAACCCCCACAATTATGCAAACATGTTAAGAAAGCTCTGAGCAACACTGGGGATTTGCACTGGTACTGTGGAAATGTAGTATTTATGCTAACAGAAGTGCAACAGAGCATCATATATTAAGAATATCTGGGGATGCCTCTCTTCCACAGAGTGCATTTATAAAACTTAAAGTAAATTAAAGCAGATGCTTTTTGAATACATCCAATTTGCCTGACAAATGTTTGATTCCCGTTTCTGAGAATCCAGGAAATTTAACTCTGTCACCTCTAAATTTGGATGTGATGGTATGTAACGGAAAATGGCACATTTTTCCTTTCCCTTCCCCAGCACTGTATACATGACGTGTATTAATTAACACTCCCAAAATCTTCCTAACATTAGGGTGATCACACCCAGACACAGAGCAAATGAACTTGTCAGATTAATATACCAGATCCTACTTTGTGTTGAAAAGTCCATTACTGTCTGCACATGGGAAACTAGTACATTCTCATCCTATGTTGTAAGCTTTGCCTTAAACCATGGTTTTTCCTAGACAGAGTTGCAATTCAATCCTTTAGAGTTTTAGAGGTTTACAAACTCCCTCTTTAATTTAAAAGAAGAAAAACACTATCAAGGATATAAAGAACTAGCTTCGGATTGAAAAAAAAATGATTTCACCTTGTGCTTATCTGGAGATTTTCTAGGGAAAACAAGACTCACAGTTAGATTTGTTTTTAAAAGAGCCAGTCCCCTGGGAAGAAAGCACCTGAGGGGGAGAAATTGAAAAGCAGAAAACTCTTAAGAATTTTGTGAACATTTTTTCTATTAGACCATTGTTAGGACAAGGAATATGGATTGGATTCTAGGTTTGTAGGCCACTTCAGAAAACACATTGCTAATCCAAACTACTCACAGGGGACTGGCTTTTAATATAGATTTATAATATTTTGGATTGGTGGTAAACATCTCTTCATGACTTAGAATTTCCATATAAAAAGAGACTAGAGGATAGGGTGTGTGAGTGTATGTGTGTATTGCATGTCGTGTATGCAAGTAACTACAGAATACATGCTGGATTTAAAAGGCACATGCAGATTTCAGCTGCTAATATAGTAAAATAAGCAAAAAAACTAAAGAAAGTTTAAGATCTCTAATTGCTAGAAATGAAAGTTAACAAAATTCTAAAGCATTCAAAACTGTAGGGAGCTTAAGCTAAATGGCAAAGGTATTTTCCTACAGAAGGGAAATACAACAATAAATCAAATGAATTATTTAAGTCAGTCAAGGAAATCTTGTATAGGGATCCCATTGCCATATCTTCAATGTATACCTGAATCTTTTCTTTAGTTTACAGGCAAAGAAAGTGTTTGTGTGTTTTGAGGGCATGGAGAAAAGGATGGACACCAGTAGATGTCATTGGACTGGAGATGGAGGTGAATGGAGTAGCTGCCCCCAGGTTAGTGCTCTGAGAGTGTGTGTGTGTGTGTGTGTGTGTGTGATGTCTAATGTCATTTGCTCCCACGAGGGGCCTTAAGCTCCAGAACTCAGGAGGACTTTATTGACAAAACCTGTAACTTCAGCAAGTCCCTATCCTGGTCCTGACTTTAGAGCAAAGGGCAGGAGTCACTACAGGTCTTCCTGCCGCCTACACACGAGAGCGGGTTAAAAATGAAAACCTGTTTGAAAGGAAAATTTTGAAGTGCTTTTTGTTTCAAAGTGGCTGAAACAGATCATTTTTTACTTTTTTTGAAAAAAAAATCAGATATTTTTATTTAAAAAGAAAACGAAAGTCATGGCATTTTTTGAAAAACTGAAACCAAACAGACTAGATAGAACAAAAGGGAGAGAGAGTAGAAGGGAAATGAACAGTCATGGAAAGTGAAGACTAAATAAGTTTTGGGGTCATATTGGATCCATTACTGTGATTCAGCTCCTGGGTGATAGCAGGGCAGTGGCATGCATTGCCTTTTCTCATTTGCGGTTGGCCCAGAGGCTGTGATTGTTCCTCTCTGTTATTGATATTTCCATGTCTTTGTAACCTCTGTATCACTACAGTGTACTTTGCTTGGGCCTACCCTTGGAGAGCTCCTATAAGCTCCCGTTGGGACAGATAATACCAATGCATATTTGTATGCCTCTACATAGGGGCCCAAGGTGTTTGTTAATCTACAAAGCTCAAAATGGTCTAGACCTGTTGAACATGTTTACCCGCGGGATTGCTTCTTTCCCTGTGCTTGAGCCTACTCCTTATGGCAATGTGCAAGAATCTGAATTATATGAGTTTCAGGCTTCTCTATAAGTGTTATCTGTTGGTCAAGCTTTTAATTGACATCAGGACTCTTTGCAGAAGAATATGGTCTTGTGCACATTGGGAAAATGCGTGGTGTTAACAGTATCTAACTGGCATATTTCAATTAACACATTAAGTGCAATGTTGCCCTTCTTATGGACAAAGACAATCATTTTAAAATGTGTTAGCTGGTCATGGCTAAGGTTAGGGGGTTAATTTATAAATTAGCAATACATAATGAAGGAAAGCACTAAAAGGCCTTCTCTTCCTAGCCTGCTGCACTGACTTCTCCATTCCTACTGTCTCTCTACAGTCTCTCATAAGTTTTTCTCTTTTTTTTGTGTTGTCCTCTCTTGATGATTTTCCCCCACTATTCCCTCTGTCTTGTCACTCAGTTATCCAAGGTACAGTATTGCAATTTCCTTTAATTAGGTCTAGTTGGGCAGCCTGATATTCCCCTCAGAGCCTACTGTAATAAAGGAGCAATTTACAGGAATGCTACTAAGGGTATGTCTACATTGCAGTGTAAGCCTAGGGTTAGTGGAACTTGAGTCAGTAGACCCTAGGTTAGAGAACCCAGGGCTTAAGCATCTACACTGGTTAAGAATTTTCTAACCTGGGCCCGAACCCAGGGCTCCAGCGTCCACATTGTTGTATGCAGACCCCAGTCCAACGGACCATATCCCAGACTTCCTAGCACACTCCTGAAATGTGGTTGCTCTAGCCCTTTATTCATGGTGCAGTATAAGAAAATTTGACTGTCCAGAGGACAAACAAAGTCAGCCTGTAGGATTGTGGTTTACTTTTGGCAGACTGCCAGAGCATGAATGCAGTGCGGCTACATCTACACTGCGAAGCAATAGGGCTTAAACTCTGGGTCCCAGCTTGACTCCGGCTCAGACCCGTCACCCCTGTGTTAGGTGGCTCGGCCCTGGGTTAGCGCAATTTGTGTGTAGATGGGAGAGGTGTTAGGCTTGACCATGAGTTCGAACTCTGGTCTTACATTGCAGTGTAGCCATACCCTTAGCAACTGGTCTCTGTTTCCTAGCCCTAAGCACATAACATGGGTCAGAGCTATGAAAAGCCGTACCTTTGGCATCCAGAAGGGTTCATTATCCACTGACTGCAGTGAATACTGTTACATCCACCTATATTTCTTGAAAACTGGCCATATAGGTCACTGCAGAGCAAACTGAAGCATTTCCTTCCCTCCCTTCCCTTCTAGGGGATGAGATTGCTGTCTCCATTATGGATTAAGGAAAAGGCAGCTGCCCTACTAAACCCCAAATAAAAAGAATATTGAATTTACACAGCAAAGTACTCAAAATTCAGGAAAGGACAAATTTAAGGTTGTGCAAACAACTGTAACTTTGCTCCCTTATGCATATTCCTGAAGTAGTCTTTAATTCAAGAGTGCTATTTCTCAAATGATAAATATAGTATGTAATTTTTCTAAAACCTTGGATATACGTGTAGTATCTTGTGTTTGCCAAATTCCACTGAAGGCATATATATACACCCCGATGGATCACTGCCTCATTCATCCATACTGACAGCTCTGCAAACTGAAGTTCTGTAGCTGCAGAGCAGGAGTAGCAGGGGAAAATGCACTTCCCCTATACCACCCAGCTCGCATGCTTAAATCTTGACCTGGAGGGGAGTGCCTCTAAGGAATGAGAGAGGAGATTACTCTCCTCAGCAGAGGTGCTAAAAGGGCATTGTCAGTGGTTTTAGTGAGACGAACACCTTTCCACTGAGAAACTGAGGCCACCAAGCTGCTTTATATAGGCCAACGAAGAGCCACTGCATGGTAACTTTTGATCACTAGCTGCTGAGCTGGGCTGGGTTCATATGATTGACCTAGTGCTGAAATCCTCTGAATCTTCAACTCATTAAAAACAGGGAGTTTTAAGATGCACCTCCCAAGGCTCTAGGAAAAGTGTGTGCCAGGCTTTATTCTACTGTTTCTAGGAAAGTCAAAAGGAATTTCTCTTTCTTAATTCACATCTCTGTATATTTCCCCCTCTTGCTTACACCTTTTAATTTTTAATTATGTGAATTATAAACAAGATAATAATCTTCAGTTTGAATATGTTAGTTTGTGTCAATCGCAAAAGCCTATGGGAGACTGTCATTACCAGATGCTGAATACCCACAACTGCCCTTAATAGTTAGTGGGTACTGGAGGTGTGACGCACCTCTCTAAATCGAGCTCCTACAACTTTACTTGTAAATTTTTTTTAATTGAGTCTTAATTTGGCCTTTCAGAACCCTAGCAGTTTGTATCTCAGCTTCAATGGTACTGAAGCGGTGTGTTTAATATTAAAAATGCATCATTTTTCAAGTTGAAAAGTAATTAGTGATAAAATAAACCTAAATACTGAAAAATGTGCTTAATTATGTAACACCAAATGTTAAGTGATGTATTTCCCCACCCCACCCTAATGGAGCACTTAATCCTCAAAGGATAAAGTTCTCTCAGGGGAGTAGATTGTTCGGCGATTGGTAACAGGATATGAATCCCTTCACCTCTAGGTCATTATTTCATGGCCGTTAAGTGGCTTAAATGAAATACATTGGTGGTCCCAGTCTAGTTCCGAGCAGGCAGGTGTCCATGCCACATAAACTATCATCGTAATTGACACCCTTGTTGGTGGCCTCAGACGAGAGGCCACAGTCTGAGTGAACACAGAGCCAGAATCACTCTTTAACCCCAAGGAATATTTGCTCTAAGTCATAAATGAGGCAGATTGGTGTGGGGTTGTGGAGGAGAGCCACTGATGATGCTGTACTTGTTCTGTGGCTGCACAGAGGACATGAGTTTCCAGAGCTGCTAATTCACTGGCTTTCATGAGCACTAAATATGTTTTAAGAAACAATTCATGAATATGCTGTATCTAGCTATGACATTGGGCTGTGCTTTATTTTCAGTGTACTGCCCCTTTAAATTACTAAGCAGTCTTCCATTGTGCATAGCTGAGCAAACATTTTGGTATTTTGAGCTCAGTTCAGACTGTCCAAAGAGACAAACAGACTGTGTTCTCTCATGGTGATTGGCTCTTTCTTGTTCTTTTAGTCTTTGTGTGGAAAACACATAAAAATATCCTTCTGGAAAACTCAATTTTTCAAGCAACTAGTGATATCTAAAAAGGATTTGCACTGATTCCTGTTGATTGGAAAGAGAACTATCTTCTGATCCAGTGAACAGAAACATGGAGTGAAATCCTAGTTCCATGTCAATGGGAGTTTTGTCTTTGACTTCAGTGGGGCCAGGATTTTACCCAGGCTGTTCATAAACACCAGCTAGAATAGGATGCTAGGTTGTTATTAGTAATATCAAACCAGTTGGTACAGTGGCTGAAATAAATCAGGCTGGAAACACAGTAGGTGATAATGACAGGTATACAGGGGAATAGACTGAGCCTCCGGAGAGTAAAAGAAGATAACCCTTTGGATCTGCTATGAATTTCACCACCCAGCTGTGGGGTGTGTAGATAAAGATAACGGGTGTGGGGGGGTATAGGTTTTGTTTCACTATTGACGTGATGCCTAGATGAACTTTGACATGTCGCTGACTGTAGTTGTTTGATAAGTGTAAGACGTGAAAAGCCAGCAATAACACTAGATGGTATCAAATCTCTAAAATAATATGTGTTGGAAGGTGGTAGGAATAAACACTGCAGTACAAAAATAAAAACAGAAAAAAAGTCACAACTCATTCATGGAGGTAAAGAAACATCAGAGGAAACGGCTCTTTCATTTTCTTCTATTTTTTTAACAAGAAAATTATAGACATAAAAAAAACCTTTTAAATGTTGTGGCAAAGCCAAGCGATCTGCTGCCAACATTTGAACACAGGAATCCTTCAAAAGTGTTCTGTTGCCAATACATTTGATGCTACCTGGGTAAAAAATATTCTCTCCCCCTCTGCCACAAAACCACTAGTTCCATAGCCTCCATCCCCCAGTACGTTCACTGCTACTCCCCATGTTACAACTGCTCTCTGACTAAATAGAGAACTTTACTTGTCCGGACTGTCAGTTCAGTGACTTCCATAGGTTCTAAAGGTGCATGAAAATATGTTTCTAAAAAAATAACTAACATCCTCATGTTTTAACCTGCATCATCAAGGTTACATTCAGAACCTTTTAACAGGGCCAAATCCGCAAGATTTGCATTGGAATATTTTTGACAATTTGAAATCCTAGGAGTCTTGTTCAAATAAGGGCTGCTGGATTGAGCTCCTAAAGATCGTACCGGCCAGGATGGTCAAATGTCAGTAATTCAGATCAAGACCCATCCGAGACCTTAGATGTTTATCCAATTTTTATCTGACCCTCTTTGGTCTGGAAACATTTTGAGAAGAGATCTCATGGGAATAAATCTTATGAGAACAGCAAAGGCTGAAGATATAGAAAACAGGAAATATTACAAGATTGTTCTATCTTTGGTGAGCCTGGTGAAGAACTGTTAGCTTCCCATCTCCACTCTCCCCTGCATATAAATGGTTATTGCAGTACCAGAATCCCCCTGCATTATCCCACTCCCAGTCAAAGACACCCTCTGAACTCTCTCTGCCACAACCTTATCCTGCAATGCTGTGAGCCTCCCTGACTTTCTAAATACTGTAGCTCTGTGATTTCTTCTCCCCTCTTCTGCATTACTCCAGCTTTAATGGGGGATGTTAGAGAGACAAGATGGGTGAGGTAATATCTTTTATTGGACCAACTTCTGTTGGTGAGAGAGACAAGCTTTTGAGTTTACACAGAGGTCCAATAAAAGATATTACCTCATCCACTTTGTCTCTCTAATATCCTGGGACTGACATGGCTATAACAACACTGCCCTACAATAATGGGGGATGGGCACTCCTGGTGCTCCTCATTTGACTAACTCCATTTTTCCTAATGTCATAGACTCAGGAGAAACAGAGGAGCCTGGAGAGACTTTGAATCAGGCCAAGACTTTCAAAGGTAACTATTGATTTTGGGCCCCCCAACTTGGGACATCTTAAAAGGGCCTGATTTTCAGAGGGGGGGAGGTGCTCAGCATTTTCTGAAAATTGGCCCCTTTGGGAACACAAAGTCACTTGTCATTTCTGAAAATCTTGGCCTCCATGCCTGGCACTGGCATGAACAACAGCTTCTGGAGAACGGCAGTGTGACAAAAAATTGGGAGATGGGGTCGGGAAGGGGTGAGCACAGAAAGTTGAGTATCAAAGCAGCGGCTTCACAGGTGTGCAATACAAAACAAAGCAAGCCGCAAGCCTCACAAATAACAGTGCTGTTACCCCTTTTGACCTGAGCAACTAGCCAAACATTCGGGGTCTGGTAGGTTGTTCCAGTTAGGAGGAAAAATTGGTGACAATCAGGTATTTCTTTCAGGGTAGCGGCCGCGTTAGTCTGTATTCGCAAAAAAAAAAAAAAAAAAAAGGAGTAGTTGTGGCACCTTAGAGACTAACAAATTTATTTGAGCATAAGCTTTCATGAGCTACAGCTCACTTCATCAGATGCACTTTCTTTGATGCAGTTTTGTCTATTTACAAAGAACGTATTAAGTCCTGTGCCTCTGAATGCAGAAGGAATTGAACTGCAGGAAACAGCTCCTTTTGCTCACAGGAGCACCTCTGTTCTTTTCAGCCAGCCCCTCTGGTCCCTAAAGTCACTCCCCAGGTTTTTCTCCAGGGCCATACACCTCTTTCAGTGTCTCATTCAGGAGGTCTGTGTGGCTTTTTTGCTCTGCCCCGGAGTCTCTCTCTGTTTCTGTGTATTCTGTCTTGCCCTCCCACCTAAACAATAACTCAGTCCAGAACTCCTGGATGGGTTCACAACCTCTTTTGTCTTAGGTGAGAGGTTGTGATTAATTTTTCCTGACAGCTATGTTAATTGAAGGGAGCATTCACACCCAATCTCAATGAGATTTTAATTCAACCCATAACTAGTGTTCACGCAGCTCATTAACAGTACCAAAAGGTTTCAATAGTTACTGCAGCTTCCAGGTTAAAGTTACTATCCCAGTTCAGGATTTGAAGCTCTAGCATGGACTCTGAGAATAATAGAACTAGAGAAGATCCCTTATCGAATGCCATCTTGTTGCTTTGACCAGTCACCTTTTAAATATTTATGTTTTATTTTTATCTCTGTATTAGTGAGACATTATTTGTGCACAGGCTGTTAAAAACAGTTCTAAGGGAAACACACTTCCAGCTGGTTTCCTCCTGTTTTCCATCTGCTGCATGTATGTGTCTTTGGAGGCATTTAACTGTTTCTTGTCATGGTAATTGGTATTTTTGAGTAGCGGAGGTGGGAGGGGTGGGGGAGAGAAACCCTGAGGCATCTGTGTTTGTGCTCAGTTGATCGAAAAGAGATTATCCTGGTTATTTCCTAATAAACATTACATACTTTTAAACTAGATGGAGTGGGACAGGGAAGGTAATAAACATCAAGGGACTTTAAGTTTTTAAGAGTTAACTTCCCCAATTGGTATCTTTGTATTCTTCTATTTATGCATCACTACTCTTTCACCATTTAATCTTAAATATGTAAATCCTCAATTTATCTGGAATTACTTAGTGAAAGGCTGATGTGTGAGTGTGGCAGATTATAATATTCCATCACCACCCCTGATCCTCTTTACCTCTTATTCTTTTCATAGCAGATCAAAAAAAGCTGTATGCGTGCCACAAGAATATATTATTTTAAGAGACTTGGACTTAGAAATTGATTTCCTTGATGAGAAAAGGAAAAGTCTCCTTGTGACCTGAAGGGTCACTTCATAATCCTGTCACTCTACATCAAAAAGCTTTTTTTTTCTTTTAGTAGAAGATGAGAATATTTCTGAAAAGGAATTAATTTTTCAGATACAGTGAAAACGATGACTTAGAGAGACTTAGCAGATGAGAGGGCTGTCCTATTCAGAATACATCTCCTGTGATTAGAACAAGCTCCGAATATATTTTAGGGTCAGGCAGTTTTAGATGGCGATTGGGATTTGTACTTTGGGATGAAACTGATCTTATATTTTTATCAAAGTACTTAAGGTTTAAGCTGTAGTCTTCCCTTTTTGCAAAGGGATTTTGCAGGTTTTTGTAATGGGGATTGGTGCAAGCAGCCAATAATTTCTATGTATGGGTTTTAGTTAATAGGATATTTTGAAATGAAATGACTTTCGTCACCAATAATTAGGTTAAATTGGTAATACTTTTTTTGAAAGTGTTTCTTAATAAAGAGCAACTGATACTGATGTAGCATTTCATAAACTATTTCATGTATAGAATAATTGAATCTAACTTAATGAAATGTCATAAAGTCAGATGTTTAAAACAACACAAAAATTCCAAAAATTATTATAAATTTATAACATGCTCTGTGCGTGTGGGTGTACAAAATATGAAAATCCTAGCTATTGGGTATGTACAATAATGGAGATAATTATACTATGGCAGTGGTCCTGAGGCCATGAAGAGGATCATAGCCCTTTTGTGCAGGGAGCTGTACAAAAATAGAGGTAGGGATGGTCCATGCTCCAATGATCATACAACAATAATATACATGCTTGTATTCTATGCCCACTAAAATATATTTTATAATATGCAGCTATATTAACATGCATGTATAGTGTATATTTTGAATGTAGTGTATATATATAGACAAATGCAAGTCCTGGTTCTGCAATTAGATCCACTGCTAAGAGGATCTCTGCACCGATGTATGTGCAGGGGTCCATGCTAGTGGATCCAGTTGCAGGCTCAGAACCCTAGAAATATTGTTTGACCTGGAAAAAGTGCAGCAAATTATTGCCCAATGAAAAAACAGTTCCTGAGATTGTGGTAATTGGGCCAAATGCTTAAGGCATTATTGCCTAATAGAAGGAAGTATTGTTACCTAAGGACTGTTGCAGAGGGTCTATTGGTTTTATTAGGCTTTGGTGTTTTTTATTTAATGAAGATATTTCGTTTGTCTTTGTGATCCCTGCTGTTTTGGTAGTGTCTGTGTTGGGAAATCTACAGAAAGATGTCCTGCACGATGAGGCTGGAAAGCCAGTGTAGGGCTGTGGGGTGAGCCCCAACTGGAACTTCCATTCTGAATCTAGCCCCTAGATGTGGGTGGTAGTTTCAATTTATAACCACTGGACCCAAATCTTCTAGTATGGGTCAGACTCAAAATCAGATAGGGGCCTGTTTTTAGGTTCCAGTTCAAATGTGAAATGCTGCTGGACATCTGATGTGAATCGTTGATTTTGTAAGGTTTCCTGAATTCAAGATGGTGGAGAGATTTTTTTGATACTCTGGAAACATGGTGAATCCTAGAACTTGAATGTAAACCTTTAGTCTAAACCTAATGCAGATAAACATCATCTCCTGGTCCATCTTTAATTAATAAGAAGAGTATATTCAGGACAGTAATTTTCTGTACTTTACAAATAGAATAAATTCTCTATGCATTAGTAGGATCTGAAAGATGGGGGGAAGGTGTTGAACTCATCCAAAGCAAAACTGGAAATAAAAATTTCACATCAACCATGTGAACCCCAACAGCTGAATTTCATGCAACTCTAGGTACAAACATTTAGAGAAAAGTTGAGAGGTCAATTTCCTAAAGTTCAGCCATTTTGTAAGGGATCTTTCAAAAGCCAGTGTACATCTGCTCATTAATCTTTAAAAAACAAAAAACAAAAAAACAGACAAAATAACCTTCCTTTCTAATTCTAAGGGGTACAAAATGTTTGCTCTTCCACTTAGGGTTAAATTCAAGAAGTTGCAGGTTGCCTAAATCTATTTAATCTTTGGAAAATTATTTCTAATGTCATATAGGCGGTTTTAGTTTGCTCTATGCTGGTTTGCTCTATGCTGAATTGGAGACTCCCTTCCCCCTGCCCCCATCCACAAAACAAACAAAGACAGTTCAAAATTCTTTTCAATTCAGGTTCTGAAACCGCACCCATCACCATGGTATTTGAGTGCCTTCCCATTGTGTATTAAATGACATGACTCCCATCTGTTATGTATGATTCTTTCTTTCAAAACTAGCCATGAACTTACTCCACCTTGTCCTTCTTCTGACCTCTTTCCAAACCTGCTCACTCTCCACAGTTAGGGTGTTACTGTTTCATCTGTGCTGCCTATCGTATCATACCTGTAACTTCCCCATCCCATCCTACACCCCAGCATTGAGACTAAGTCACTTCCAGTCCAAACATTTCCCTACAAAGCTCTGCTTTGTTTTTCTTTAGCTTAAGACTGGCTCTCCCCCTAATGCCTTTTGTGATGCTGTATGTAAAGGAACTTTCCTAAAAAATGAACCACATTATATTATAAATATGACCTAAAAATTCCCAGAAGTTGCTTATTTTATGGAATGGTTATTATAATGGGATACTAACTCTGTCACAGCCCTCTATTTATCAGCTAATATATCATTCCACTGTAGCAGTGCTCTAAAGATTGTTGAAATACAAACTTACTGTATTTGATCCCAGTGGAAGCCGGATGTAGTTGTTCTCTGAACTAGCTTTCAGAGAGGAGTCTTCAGAACTCTTGTAACTATATTTGATCAAAGACTTTAAACCCCAAAGTGTAGTATATAAATATTGAAACATATTGTGAAAAAAAGTCTATCAGAAGTCAAATGGGTGTTTGTACAGGATTTGCCTATTGTTTCTGCAAAGGGGAAAACTCAACTCGGAGAATGGTTTCAACACACCAGTTCCTTTAAAATGAAAAATACAGAGCCAGTTCCATTCTTTCCAAATGAAATCTAAGCTTGCGCCAAAAACTGAGCTGTCCAGGTTGACAACATTCAGGAAACTGTGCTCTTCTGGAGAGATGACTGTAGTGGCAAAGATAAACCGGCAGGAAGATTTCTTTGGAATGATATGAATTTAATGAATCATATCTATATAAAAAATCCCCAGCTGGTCTCAAATTTCTGGGAGATTTGAGTGATAAAAGATATTTCCCCTGTCCTCTTAGATGTATATTAGAGTTGAGAGGGCTTGGATAAACCCTCCTGGGAATCAAGCTTTCCTTTTCTTAAATTTGTGTTAAAGAATGAAAAGAGCCATCTATGTGCTTGAGCCTTAGAAGGATATAATTAGTTATCTGCTATTATTGGACTTAAAAAAATGGTCTACTCCCACTCTTTTATATTTAAAGAAAATAATGGGATTGTCAAAGCAACATATACAACCCCGCCCACACTGTTCTCATTTACCCTCCTCCTCCCATCATCCTTGCAAGCAGCATCCTGTCCCCCTATTAGCACATTGATTTATTTAAATTAAAAATAATGATCTTCTTTCTCCCTCTCCTCCTCCAGCTGCAGAGTTTCTCCCTTATTAACAAATTGATTGTGGTATTGGTGTCAGTATGGCTCATTTGGTAGACCTTCTGCCTAAGGTCCAGAAGATTGGTGGAAGCGGGGGGTGGGGGAGTGGAGGGGGGAAGGGAGTTCAGCTTTCACACATGGATTTTGGACCATGCCCAAAGCTGACACTAGAGATGCCAATGAGACATTAAACCGAGGCTCCCTTCTATGGTGACCGTCCAGCTGGATGTTAAAACCCCCATGGTAGCTCTTTGAAAAGCGTATGAGAGATAACACCAATGTACTGGCTGACAACATCGGCTCTAATATCTGATCCTGCAGCTCTCACTCAGGCAAGTGGTCCAATGTAGTCAATCCCGGGTACTGAAATCGATAAGACTACTTGTGTGAATGAAGGTTTCAGGATCTGCCCCCAAATCAGTATGGAAGCTCTCGCTGAGTGCATGATGGCTGCTGTGTCCCTACTCCATTCACTGCATGGCCAGTCCCACCATGTACTTTGAGCTTTAGGATGTCATGAGTCCTAACGTTACCGCATACACCCCAATTCTCTTCTATTTATTTAAAACAAAACCTCCAAGGGCTTTTCACCCTCCCCCTTCAAGCTGTAGGAAACTCCAGCCTTGTTCAGTGAAATGTCTCACACGCACACTTTAAAAGCTGGCCACTTCCAGCCCTTCTTCCAGCTTTACTGCCTCTGATACCTCCAGCACAGGATCCAGTGTGAGTACTACTCATTAATAACTAGCTGCTGTGGGAGTAGGCCTGGCAGCTGTAGGTGGTGAGCAGGGCCAATCTGAGAGGGGGCCAGAAGGGCCATTTGGCCTGGGCCTCAAGCTCAAAGGGAGCCTCAAATTTGGACACTTGTTAATTTTTTGGCATTTGATAAGTTTCGCAACTTGTTTTTATGCTCACAAAAGCTAGATTTTTCCTCAATAATTAATCTATTTGTGCAGAAAAAGGCTAGAAAAACATTTGTTCAATACAAAACTATTCAAATTATGTCTCACTCTTTTTTTGGTGCCTTATTTTGTTTTCATGTGTCATCATTTTTTATTTTTATTATGGCTAGGGGCCTCAAAAGCTGGAAGTGGCCCAGGCCCCTCTGGATCTCTGAGAGGGCCTGGTGGTGAGCTAAAGCAGAGTCATCTTGTTCACCCATAATTTGTATCTCTGGCAGATAGTTTTCCACAACTTCATTTATAGCAGGTGCTGTTAAAAGTGGGACATTTACCACGCCTGGAACTTAGATTTACTAAGATACTTATGGCATTCCCCAGTATCTTTGTTGGAAATAATGCAAATACCAAATGCAAATGTAGTATGTACATACTCTGTTTTTTCTATTCTCCATGAATTGTTTTTCAGTCAAGGGATCATGTCACTTATGCTCATGTACAGCATATAGTGAACTTAGGTTTGATATTTTTGACAGTACTGATGTTCAGCAGTTTAACTATAAAGTGGTCTCGCTATTAGAGACAGCTTTATTAAGAATAATATATGTGAATGTTCTAAACTATCTGTGCTGGAGAGACCCATAGGCTCTGAGATCTGCCTAAGCATATGGGTCAGTTAGTCTTATGGAATCTCCTTGTAGCTATAAAACGCATTTTGATGACCTAGGGTGAATGTCCTTTGTTCACTCCACTCTGTGGGTTTTTGCTCTTGCAATTAGTTTCTTTATTATTATTTAATATTTGTATTATGGTAGCTCTTACAGACCCTAATCAAGATCAGTTATCCATTATATTAAGTGCGATACACACACAGTAAGATCCAGTCTCTGTTTGAAAGACCTTACAATCTTAATAGATATGACAGACAAAGAATGAGAGAGAGAGGAATTTTTTTGTTCCCATTTTACAGATGGGGAATTGAGGCACAGAGAGCTAGAAATTCACTCAAGGTCACACAACAAATCTGTGGCCATTCTTGTTAAATCTTCCTATTTCCTTGTGAGACACCCACCTACCTTCAAGCATCATTCCCGGCTCCTGAGCAACTGGCTTCGTCTCCTGTTTTTCAGTCAGCTTCTTAAGCATCCAAAATGGGTGCAGAGGCTCTGCACTGTGACAGGGATTTCCCCCTATTCCCCCCTCCCCCAGTAAAGGTGCTCATCAGCCATGGCTGTTCCATGGCACAGAGCAGCGAGCAGCCAGTAGGGGGAGTAACTAGGCTTTGCCCAGAGGAGGAGAGGGGGAAGCAAGAGACAGCCTAGGAAGGGAGCAGGATTGCGGCTCTTGCTTCCTAGCACATAACCCATGAGCAGGAGGCAGAAAGAGAGAGGGGGGAAAGTTGCTGTTGCCCCAGAAGACAGACAAACTTGAGGGGAAGAGAGATGGGGGGACTGTGGGGAAATTCAGAGAGGGGAGCTTGAGAGAGAAAAGGGGAAGGTAAAACAGGAAGTGGAAAATGAGAGTCAGAGAGAGGGAGGACAATGGAAATAGTAGGGAAATTAATGGATTCGGTGGTGAGGTTTATGTAAATGAGGTAATGCATAGGCATTGAATATATGGGTATTAGCTCCTTTGCATTACATCTCCAGATAGCTAGGGCCATACATATGTATGTGACAGAACTGAGAAATGAATCTAGATCTCTTGAGTCCCATCCAGTGCCTTAACTACATCACCACCAACCACTATCTTTCTTCCCATCTGGAGAGACATCCACTGTGACAAGCAAGGAGCGGGAACTGCTAGTAGGCTTTTTGCTCCCAACTCCAGGTAAGTCAATGTTAGGGAGATCCTTGAGAAGGGGCCCTTCTATACAGCCATGATAATTTCAGCCCTCAGCATTGTATGATGGATTATCACTTTTTTTTGTATGACCTAAAGCTGGACAAAGTATTTACAGTGAAGTCTGACAAATTTAGCCCCTTTTTCTGCTCATGGATCATCTGCAAACTGTCTTTGATTTTTACAAACTTCTTCATTCATCAGAATTATTAGAGAAGCAGATTATTGAAATATATTTTCATCGTATGGTTAGCTTGCAAACTATTAGCTATGATTATTTCTTAAGTCTGTTCACTTTATGTAGTTTGCTATTCTTTGTGTGACTGAGCACCTAAGTTCCATGACATTGTTTCTGCTTTCTGGTTGGATGGCTTCCATCCCCTCAGAAACGTTTCAGTATGACCACGTGGACACTTTTGGTACAAATAAACACACATGCTTCTTTTCAGGGGACATTCTTTCAACAGAAATTTACTAACACTCGTAGCAAATAAAAGGGGTCACAAGTACAGTTGAAGCAAATCCATAGTTTTCATTCAAATTAATGTCTGAAAAAAACACTTGCAGAACTCACCTGGGTTTACTCTGTTCTAGAGTCATTATGTCCCCACTGGTTACTTTCTTCCATTTTCCATTCTATGGCATTTTATGTGCTTCTTGGAATACACTGAAATAAGCCGAGCTGTAAACTTTAAAAAAACTAGAGTTTTTGATCTTCTACAACATTTGCCATCTGCTTAATTCTGGTGTCTAAAAATATTCAGTCATTGCTCTTGCTCACATGCTTGTTGAGAAAATGCTAGAGCTGTTAAGTCATAAAAGCACACTGTGTGTGGGGAGGAGGCGGGGGGCGGGGGGGTTCTACCAGGAGAATATGCTGTCTGATGGGAAAAATAGAGGAAAAGACATCTCTATTTTATGTTTTCAAAAGGCAAAAATGAAAAAGCAACATATGTTTCAGAGTACTAAAAAATTGGGAAAAATTAGACTATATTTAGAATGTTGCTATTTTCTTTCTAAGATAACATGAGCCAAATTCGCACCTATATGGTATTATGATAGACCAGGGGTCTCAAACACACGGCCCACGGGGTTATTTTCTGCGGACTGCCAGCTCTCTGCGGTTCCCCTGCTCCCCCAGCATTTACCTAGAGCGGCTCTGGCCCAGCGCGCACTGGGGGCAGAGCAGGCTCCCTACCTGCCTGCCTGCCCTGCCCCCGCCTCGCTTTGGGAAGCGGCCAGGACCGGGGCGGGGGGGGAGACACAGGGGTCTGTGTGTTGCCCTGGCCGCTCCTCCAGGTACCTCCCCCGAAGCTCCCACTGGCTGCGGTTCCCTGTTCCCGGCCAATGAGAGCTTCGGGGGAGGTACCTGGAGGAGCAGCCAGGGCAACACACAGACCCCTGTGGCCCCGCCCCCCACAGGTCTCGGCCGCTTCCCTGAGTGGCATGGGGACAGGGAGCCTGTCCTGCCCCCGGTACACTCGGGGCTGGACCTGCCCCCTGAACCTGTCCTGCAGCTGAATCCCCTGCCCTGAGCCCCCTGCCGCACCCCACATCCCTCCTGCACCCCGACCCCCTGCCCTAAACCCCCTGCCGCACCCCACACATCTCCTGCACCCCAACCCCCTGCCCTGAGCCTCTGATGCACCCCGCACCTCTCCTGCACCCCCTGGGGGTAGGGAGGAGGCAAAGTTGGAGTGGGGATTTCAGGGAAGGGGTTGGAATAGGAGCAGGGAAGGGGTGGGAAGAGGCAAGGCAGGGGCCTCACGGAAGGGGTGGAGTGGGGGCAGGGCTGGGGCAGCGGTGTGGGGGGGTGGTCAGTGGTGCCGCCCTTGGGCCAATGTACTAGTCCTCATGTGGCCCTCGTGGTCATTTGAGTTTGAGACCCCGTGATAGACTATGTGATTTACATGTCTTCAAAGAAGGGAAGAGTCCAGTAATCCAGCCCCTTGAAAATGGAATCCAATTTTATATATGAACAAATCATAAATTAAAGATGCTAGAGATGGAAAAGACTTCTTAGATCACCTACCCGTCTCCTTGACAGTGCAACAAGGCTACTAACTAGAAAGTACGTTTTGGGAAATTGCTCCATTCAGCCAAAGACTCCAGGGTCTCCAAAAGAATAAAGATTAAGTTTAATGTAGTGGACTAACAAATATGCAGAATACAGGATTCTTTCTGTATGATATGGTTGAGATTTTCAAAGCCAAATAGGGAATTTAGTCATACAACATCCATTCATTTCAAATGGGGGGAGTTGTTGCTAAATTCCCTGCTCAGGTTGAGCTTTTCAAAGCTATCTTAAGGTTTTGTATAGTGCCCATCACTGTACTATCTAAATATTTCTCTGAATAAATGTCCATATGGAGGTCCCTAGTGAAGATGACCAGATCATTCTGTATTTGCTTGTGAATTGCTGATTTGAGTTTGAGTGTGGACCATTTGTATGGACTTCGTGTAAGTCTCAGAGATGAGGCATTATGGTATTGTTATAACTGATGTAAAATCAAGATGAGACAGCACTCGCCACTGCATACTAACTTACTAATTTATTCAAGTAACCCTTGGGTAAACAAAGATGAAATATGCCACTCATTATAGTTTAAAAGGAAACAAATAAAAACAGAGCCAGATGACAAAGTTAAGCTCTGAATCAAAACTTCTTTAAAGATGGTCCTGCAAAAGAAGAAATATGGTTATGCTTTTTCTTTGCTACTTGATGACATATAAAAATGGCCTGACAGGTGGTGTGTGTTTTTAAGGGGTTGATTTCTGCTTTTATTTATTTCTTTTTTTAAACTTAGAAATATTGGGAATTTCAAGTCTTCTTAGGAATTGCCATAGCAAATCAGAGCAGAGGTCCATATGTCCCATATTTTTTTATATTGACTAGAGTCAGAGGAGAAGGTAAGAAACCCCATAGTGGCAATTTATGAAATAACCTGCCCATAAGGGAGGTTAATCTCCCTCACCATTGGCAGTCAGTGGTTGTCGCATTTGCTGAAGCAGGAGAGATTGTGTATTTTTTGTTCCTGTCTAATGTAACAGTGAAAGTTCTCATCCACACAAATGCCTTGTCAGTTTTCAAATACTACTAAGCTGTTGTCAAGTCTGACATCTGGCGTCAATGAACTCCACAAGTCAATTTCTTCCACGTGTTCATGAGGTACTGAAGGTAAGCAGATATTAACAAAAAGAAGTAAAAAAAAAAAATTGAAACAATTTTATTGAAAATTCCTTATACACGTATGTTTTCGGCTCTTGTCAGCTGGGAGGTTATTTCATTATCATAGAGTCTTCCAGGGTGGAGATAACCTGAATTTCTAATGTAAAAAACAAGCAAAACAAAAAACCAAACCCACCTTTTTTTTTCCCTGTGGCAAAAATCTTGAGGGCTTATTTATACACCATAAAGAAGCTAAATGAAAAGGCACAAACCCAGTGCTCTCTCCCTTTAAGATCAGGGTGTACACTTCCATGGGCTTGGTTGGCACCATTATACATAGGTTTATGGCAGAGTTCTGATTTGATCCTGTTTGGATCTGGAGTTCTGAATTTTGGCACACGTGAAGGAAATAAAATGATGCAGGCCACGGCTATGCTTAATTAGAAACATCCTGAAGTTAAAATACTTGTACCCATGAGTGCCACACCGGCAAAGAATACTCAGAAGTAACCAGGTTAACCAAGTTTTCTGGCTGGGCACATGGAAAAAAAATGACTCTTAGAAGTTCAGTAGCTGAACTAATTACCTGAAAAGGATTGCCTGGGGTTGGACCTTTTATTATCTCATCAGCATTCAGTACTACTTCCATAGGATGAAGGAGAAGAAAAACCCCCCAGAAACATGAGAAGGAGATCAGATAAAAGGAAAGCAGTTAGAAGGGAGGGAAAAATGCTTCTTAACTCTACTCCACACTTTCTCTCTGTAATAGATTCCCCCCTCCTAACCAACCCTATGTAGAGCAACTAGCATGTAATGAGTTCTGCAGAAATGGATCATCATCAGCATGCATGCTGGTGTCTAGTTTTGTATTGACTTGCTAGCTGGACTACAGGTTCCTTTGGAAGTAGGGGAAGGGAGAAGAGGGGTTCTCAAAATCCTTTTCTGAGGAGGCTGAGCAATTTAGTGATGCTTCTCAGAACTTCCCTCTGTATGTGGAGTGGAGTTTGGGCTAATGGGGAGTTTCCAGTATATATTAAGGATGTGAGGCACTCAGCATTGGATACACTAAAACAAGGCTCTGCCATTAGCACTAAAGACGTCTTATGGGACTATACACCCTGAACAGTTGGAAACTTGGACTTCTTACTGTCTGGGGTAGTGACAGCTGAAATCTCAGCTTCACTAATGTGCAATATTAAAGGTCTTCCCTGGCACCACTGGATCTTTTAATCATGGAGATAATCTTGCACTAATATACCCAAGATACAATGTGTCTGAACAGAGCTAACCAACTCTGGGGCTGATGAGAAAGGGCCTAAAGCCATCAGTATGCTCTGTTTCACTCAGAAATGGTGCACTAATATGCCTTGCAGCTGTTGTGGGTGTGACTGCCTGTCTGTGACTATTTCCTTAGTCTCTCTTCACACCGTGGGATGTTCCATGAACTTGTGCACTTTCTGTTATGAGAGATTTTCTTGGCCCATACGTTAAACCGAGGAGGTGCTGGAGGAAAAGATGGTAGTAAATGTAGCTTGCTCCCGCAGTGCATTTTTAACAAATGAGAACACTCTTCCAGAAATCCATGTTTGTGTTAGATGGAAATGTTTTGGCTTCACTCCTGTCCCTGAAAGAATGGTGTAATAGGAATTTGGGAAACGAGGCTCTCTAAAGTAATCTAAAAAATAGATCCACCTATTCAAATGCAAATTTCTAAAGAGGAGACACAGGGAATTCTCTCCTCAGCAGAGGATGCTAAGACTAGTTCATTTTATTTGACTTCAGTCCACATCCAATTTTTGAGCCTGATTTGTCCCTCAGAAAATCTGGGCTATAACGTCCCAAAACACCCATCTGATGGGGCACTCTTTAAAAGAGATGCAAAAGCAACTTTCTGTCCAAACCTAAGAACAGCCATATGTCAGGTTGTCATTCCAAATCTTGCAGAAGGAACTCACTTCTTGCCTGTACTGGTGTAAAAGTGGCAATAATATTTGATGATATAGCCAAAAACTCATCCAACTAAATTAAATACCATGTCATTGTAATGTGTATGCGTATCAATGTCCTCTGCTACATAGAGCCAGAACTGCCCAACTACTGTATGTGTCAGGCTCTGTGTTGGCAGCAGCTAATGGAGATTCTCTTTTAGATTAGGTTGTGCTTTTGAATAAGGAGGATTGGAGTCTATCTTTACTATTGCTGTGAAGTTTCCCATGGCATGTGCAGCATACTGACAACTGGGAAGTCCTGGATGGCCACAGATTTGTCACAAATAAGGTCTCGTAGCTGTTATTTTGAATCAGTGCACTAAACTGTTAGTGTGTGTCTCAGCATAGAGATCACAGATGAACCACAGAATCATCTTTTCTACCTAATTTTCCCAAATAAAAAAATCACATAAAATCAAATTAGGAAAATCCTACTCGCACAAGCAAAAAATTACTAAGGGCATGGCTACACTTGCAGCTGTAGAGCACTGTGAGTTCAACCTGCCTTCGTAGAGAGGAGTAGGGAAAGCGCTGCAGTCTGTCCACACTGACAGCTGCAAGCGCACTGGCGTGGCCACATTTGTGGCACTTGCAGCGGCATTGGGAGCGGTGCATTATGGGCAGCTATCCCACAGAGCACCTCTTCCCATTCTGGCGCTGTGGCTTGTGGAAAGGGGGTGGGGATTCTGTGTCCTGTCCCAACGCCCTGTGATGCATCGGTTTGCATCCCAGCAATCCCTGTGCTTCCATCCATATTTGGGCCCATCTTTCAACGTTTTTTGTACTGTGTGCTCTGTCTTCCCTTTCGGTCTGCAGGAATGGAGCCCGAACTGCTGAGGACTATGCTGACGAATCTCGCCAGCATGTCACATTTGGCAGTCAAGTTATTCCTTATGATCCAAAGTGACAGTGAGGGCTCCAACAATGATATCGACTTGAGTAATGCGTATGACATGAGTTTGCTTGTGGCATTCACAGACATGCTCACCACCGTGGAACGCTGCTTTTGGTCTTGGGAAACAAGCACTGAGTGGTGGGATCACATCATCATGCAAGTCTGGGATGACGAGCGGTGGCTGCAGAGCTTTCGGATGAGAAACTTTCATGGGACTGTGTGAGGAGCTCACCCCCACCCTGTAGCGCAAGAACATGAGATTGAGAGCTGACCTTATGGTGGAGAAGTGGGTGGCTATTGCAGTCTGGAAGCTGGCAACTCCAGACAGCTACCGATCAGTTGCTAACCAGTTTGGAGTGGGGAAGTCGACCGTTGGAATCGTGTTGATGCAAGTTTGCAGGGCCATTAATCGTATCGTGCTCAGAAGAACCGTGACTCTGGGTAATGTGCATGACATTGTGGCTGGCTTTGCACAAATGGGTTTCCCTAACTGCGGAGGGGCGATAGAGGGCACGCATATTCCAATTCTGGCACCAGCCCACCTAGCCTATGAGTACGTTAATCAGAAGGGGTATTTCTCAATGGTTCTCCAGGCGCTTGTGGATCACCATGGGCATTTCATTGACATTAACGCAGGATGGCCCAGAAAGGTGCATGACGCCCACATCTTTTGGAACACTGGCCTGTTCAGGAAGCTGCAAGCTGGGACTTTTTTCCCCAGACCAGAAGATCACCGTAGGGGAAGTCAAAATGCCCATTGTGATCCTTGGAGACCCCGCTTACCCTTTAATGTCGTGGCTCATGAAACCCTATACAGGGAGCCTTGACAGCAGCAAGGAGCAGTTCAACAACAGGCTGAGCTGGTGCAGAATGACTGTGGAGTGTGCTTTTGGCTGTTTAAAAGGCCGCTGGCGCTCTCTGTGTTGGAAGCAGGACCTGGCCGATGACAGCATCCCCACGGTTATATCCGCGTCCTGTACCCTCCATAACATTTGTGAAGGGAAGGGTGAACGATTCATCCAGGCATGGAACTCGGAGATTCAACACCTGGAGGCTGAATTTGAACAGCCAGAGAGCAGGGCTATTAGAGGGGCCAGTGTGGGGCTGCAAGGATTAGGGATGCAATTTGAGGGAGCAATTTGAGGCTGAAAGCCACCAGTAATGTCTGATGCCCTGCACGGGAGTGAAGTGCAGTGGTTCCAATGTCAGTAGGAATCTGTGTTTGTTACGCTGATTTGCAGTGCCTGTTTCTTTCCTGAGCTAAGGTATCTTTTACTTTATGTAATAATAAAGAATGTTTTCAAAGCCAAAAAATCCATTTATTGAAAAGAAAATTCATTTATTGAAAAGAAACACAACTGCTTGGAAAACAAAAAGGGCAAGGGGATGGGATGGGGAATGGTACAATCACAGATTTGTGTATGTCCTGTTATCATACTCAGCCTTCCTGTCTGGAGTGCTGTGCAATGAGTGCTGCACTTCAGGATGGCTATACTGCATGGTGATGGGGGTTGAGTGCAGAGGGTAAGGGTCGTAGTTTTCAGGGCTGGGTGGTGAAGTTACAGGTGTTGGAGGCAGCTGGTGGCGGTAAGAACCCGGATGTTGGGGAAAGTGGGTTGGAGGTGACATGGGGGCACAAGGGAAAGAGTTTTGGGACAAGGGCTGCAGGAGGGGTCGGGCAAGGTAGTGTTCCCCCTGCATGGCTATGAGCACCTGGATCGAGTCCGCTTGGCGCTCCATTATGCTTATCAGCCGTTCCGTGCTTTGCTGCCGGAGCACTGCACTTTTATGCCGGCACTCCTCATTCTGCTGGCGGATCCTTCTTTCACTGTCCTGCCACTCCTGCACTTTTCGATTTTCATTACTTGAATGCTGCATTACTTAATGCAACATGTCTTCCTTGCTTCTACGTGGCCTCTTTCTGATTCTTTGGAATCTTTCGACTAGTGATAACACGGATGGCTGAGATCTCAAGGTTGCATCTGTAAAGGCAAAATACAACACTTAACAGAGGCAGCATTGTTCACACCAGTCAGAGCAATGATTCCCCCATAATTAAGGACAAGCACAGTCTACACAATAGCATAATTTTCCGGTCCCAAAGCGAGCGCACATAACCCACAGGAGCCCCAAAATGGTGAGTAAGCACAGGGTCAAGCGTGACTGATTGTTTCACAGCTGTACTGTCCTCTGGGTTTCTGTGCCTTGGGGAGAGCCAACAGCGGCAGGGGTCCCCTATACTGAACACTGTCCCAACATTTTCCACAGGAGTTTGTCCTGGAAGATATCTCGCTGCTGAGGGTGACCTGGGAAGCAAGGGAGGGTCTTCTACTGCAATGCGGATTCCGCCCTGGCCCATATGCAGCTTGCCTGTGTGCAGCAATGGTCCCCCCTGCCCCTCACGGCACAGTGGCATGGACAAGTTAGCCTTACTGGGACAAGGAACACAGTGGCTCTCCTGAGAAACCTGCACAAGCACATTGCCCAAGTTCTGGATGAGACCTTTGAAGGGATCACTGAGGCCGATTACCACAATGTGAGAGAGCATATCAATGCCCTATTCCGCATTTAGGCATGCATGTAGGCCTAACCCTCGTCACCCCAAGAGCCCGCACCGAATAACTTCCTTCCCAAAATAAAAGCCGCTTACCGGGAACCTCCTCTGGTGTTTGTCCTTCCCCAAGCACCAGCTGCCATGACTGGCTACCTTCCTCCTGGCTTGAGAACAGCTCCTGACTGCATGCATCTAGGGATTCCGGGGTGTCTTCTTCCGCCTCAGCACCCTTGCTCCTGCTTTGCTCCTCCTCCTCCTCCCGCCTTGTTGAACTGGGCTCTGAAGTGTCCATGGTGGTACTCGGAGTGGAGATGGGGTCGCCCCAAGTATCGCGTCCAGCTCTTTGTAGAAACGGCAGGTTGCAGGGGCATCACCAGAGTGGCTGTTTGACTTGCGGGCTTTGCGGTAGGCATTCCACAGCTCCTTCACTTTAATCCTGCACTGCAGTGCGTCCCGGTCGTGGCCCCTTTCCGTCATGTCCCTTGATATCTGCCCAAAGGTATCGTAATTCCTACGGCTGGAGCGCAGCTGGGACTGGACAGCTTCCTCCCCCGAAACACTGATGAGATCCAGCACCTCACCATTGCTCCATACTGGGGATCGCCTGGCGCGTGGAGGCATAGTCACCTGGAAAGATGCGCTGAGAGCACTCCACGCCTGGCTGAGCAAACAGGAAGGGGATTTTCAAAATTCCCAGAGAATTTAAAGGGCGGGTCTGACAGTTGGTCACCGGAGGGCAGGGCAGAAGAGTTCAAAGTGATGACCAGAGTGGCTAGCACAGGCATTGTGGGACACTTCTGGAGGCCGATCAGAGTGCACTGTAGGACCAGGGCTTCCACACTGGCGCTGCAGCACTCCAGCGGGGGCATAGCAAATGTTATTCCACTCGCCGAGGTGGAGTACCAGCAGCGCTGTAGCCGCGGAGTCAGAGCGCTCTTCGTGCCTTGTCAGTGTGAATGGGTAGTGAGCTAGTGCTCTGTAACTCGCAAGTGTAGCCAATCCCTAAACCTGAGGGCTTGTCTATACATGGAGTTATTCCACAATAGCTATTCCTGATTAACTCCACATGTGGACACTCTTGTTCTGGTTTATTTTAATCCACTTTAGAATCATAGAATCATAGAATATCAGGGTTGGAAGGGACCTCAGGAGGTCATCTAGTCCAACCCCCTGCTCAAAGCAGGACCAATCCCCAACTAAATCATCCCAGCCAGGGCTTTGTCAAGCCTGACCTTAAAAACTTCTAAGGAAGGAGATTCCACCATCTCCCTAGGTAACACATTCCAGTGTTTCACCACCCTCCTAGTGAAAAAGTTTTTCCTAATATCCAACCTAAATCTCCCCCACTTCAACTTGAGACCATTACTCCTTGTTCTGTCATCTGCTACCACTGAGAACAGTCAAGAGCCATCCTCTTTGGAACCCCCTTTCAGGTAGTTGAAAGCAGCTATCAAATCCCCCCTCATTCTTCTCTTCCGTAGACTAAACATCCCCAGTTCCCTCAGCCTCTCCTCATAAGTCATGTGTACCAGTCCCCTAATCATTTTTGTTGCCCTCCGCTGGACTCTTTCCAATTTTTCCACATCCTTCTTGTAGTGTGGGGCCCAAAACTGGACACAGTACTCCAGATGAGGCCTCACCAGTGTCGAATAGAGGGGAACGATCACGTCCCTCGATCTGCTGGCAATGCCCCTACTTATACATCTCAAAATGCCATTGGCCTTCTTGGCAACAAGGGCACACTGTTGACCCATATCCAGCTTCTTGTCCACTGTAACCTCTCGGTCCTTTTCTGCAGAACTGCTGCCGAACCATTCAGTCCCTAGTCTGTAGCGGTGCATTGGATTCTTCCGTCCTAAGTGCAGGACTCTGCACTTGTCCTTGTTGAACCTCATCAGATTTCTTTTGGCCCAATCCTCCAATTTGTCTAGGTCCCTCCAAATCCAAATCCAAAGTAGTTTAATCCAAAATTGATTAAACTAAAACAGAACAAGGCACTGGTATGCTGGAATAGGAGTGTTCACACATGGAGTTATATTCAGGAAGAGCTATTTAAATTCACACTCTACCTTAATTCAAATTAACTTTCAAGTATAGACAAGCGCTAAGACTTCAAACATGTTCTTGTGAGGAGGAGAAGGGACCAAGAATCTATGCTGAAGGATCTGCTTGTTCACTTTGCATATAACTTCTGTAAAGCATTCAGATACAACAGTGGTGAGTGTGGGGTAAATGCCTATATAGCAGAGATCAGAGGTAGCACTGTAGAATTATTACTGCCCTGGACACACAATGTTCAGCTTAGAGGGAAATATAGTTGCATACTGACCATCCAGTTGGAGGAAAATGCTCTTTGCAAAAAGGAAATACTACACAGAGGTTGGGATCTGTACAGTACAAAAGTGTATTTGCTCAGACCAGGCAGTCCCGGAGCCCCTCTATACTAATACTTCAGGAGTCGGTCACATTTACCTTAACAAGAGATGGGCATTAACAAAAACCAGGTAGCTACACTTCCTCAAGCTTTGGAGAAGTTGAGTTCTGGATCTCAACTAGGCAGCTCAGGCCTGTAACACTAACTCCCAGAGACCATGGTTACTGACTCCTGTCACGTGACAGGGATATTAAACTTTATTGGTCACTGTTATCTTTTTACAAGTTTCCATCCCCATGCTCTCTTCATGCACAAAAGAGGAGAAATTAAGTACTTGGATTTTTTTAAAACAGTGATTTCTGTTCCCTCTGTGTGTGTCTCTGTTCCCTATGCGCCTATCCCTTGACCCTCTTTTTCTGTCTTTCACACTTCCTCAGGAAATCCGTTAGCTGGATAGCGAGTCCCTCCCAGCGTCCCTCATCCCCCATAAATATACACACATACACGTCAATAAAAGCTGTAAGAGGAATAGTGCGACAATGCTTTTACCCCCATGTGCAGTAATTAATGGGCATGACTCCCAGTTGTGCTTTCTATAGTCCCAGGCAGCAAAAGGAGAATTCAGCCCCTTGAAAATAAAAATGCTAGTTAAGAAACTTTAAAAAGTTTTGGCAAGTGCTTTCAGGTTTTGTTGTAGGTGTTTTGCTGACCGCCTACATGGATGCTGTAATAATGCTCACTGTGGGAAACTACTTAAGATCCAGATGCAGGGAGGTGCCCAGTATATTGCCTGCAGTGGGACTGATGGGCTCAGCAGCAAATAGCAGAGGACAGCAAGATTACTTTTTGAGATCCTGAAAAAGCTTTATTTATGTTACAAGGGCTTCTCCCCCTCCTGTCCCCACTACACACATCCCTAGTTAAATCTTCTATGGCTTGCACAAGGCTAGAAGCCTTTGAACTACCCAACCTGTTGATGGTGGTAATGTGGTATTAAATACTTCAGACTTCTGAAAAGCCTCAGATTAGGAAATAGCAGATGTTTTTGAAACCACATCAAGCTCATCTTCCATACAACATTGCTTAATATCCATTCTGTAGACTATTTGATTGCCATAGTTCTAGACTGGCAATGACTCTTATTGATGCTACGTGTCTGGCTGCATTTGAAAGTTAGGGGAGACAGGCACAGAGTTTGGTTTGCAGTATACCTCCTAGTATGCTCCTAAGTGTCTTATGCAGTCTCCCCAGCGACCACTAGGTGTCAGTGAGTCATCTCATTTTCATTATCCACCAATAGGTAGGAAAATACAAACTATAGCAACAAAATAAGTGTATTCTCTTGTTATGCTTCAAGTGTGATTTAGAAAAGTTGGTTACCACTGAAAAATGTTTAGATTGGATTTACACTTAAGGTGGCGACTCTTCAGTGACTGGACGTTTTTGTGCTTAAAAGAAAACCAACCAACCAAAAATCCATGCACACAGGTCTTGGAAATGGTGATCGTCATATTTAAAATATTATTTTGAACAGTAATTTAAATCCAGTATGGTCAGATCCATAGGCTGATACTCTAATCCCAGGTGAAGCTTCCTGATGATTTAAGAAGCTTTTCTGTTGGCCTGTGTTGTGGACACAGAAGAAAAAGGAGAAAACAGGTAGCTTTTTCTTTCAAGAGTTGAAAGCAGATCTTGTGTGAGGTTTTAAGAAGATTTGGAGAATATGGATTGATCTGCTAATGTCAGAGAAGAAATGCTGGTTGCAAGTATCAAAATCTCCTAGCATATTTTACCAGTGAGGTTGAGATATTAGTGAGCCGCACCTTCCTTTGCTCACCGACACTTCCTGTATTTGTTAACATTTTTTATTTGCAAGAAGGCAACCCCAAAATTGTTTTAAACTTGTTCATGAGATTGGACACCAAATTGCTCTGCCCCTTTAAAGAATCAAATTGGGAAAAACCTTAGACAAATAAAAGAGCTGCCTCATTCTTACCCCTTAATTTGCTGAGCCTCAGTTACCTGTAATTCTACCTGATAATTACATGCAAAGACTTGGGTACCAAACACCCAACTCGATCTTGCTGTCATTTGGTAAATGTCAGTGTGTGACAGGATTTCACATAGAATGGTCATAATGGGTTTTAACCACAAGCCCAGGTAAACAAAGGGTAAAGGAATGTACTTGCTATGTCCTCCCATTAAAAAAATCTAGAGGGAGCAAAAACTAAAGCCCAAAGGCTTTCTAGGGAATGTTTAGAAAGAAAAAAACACTTCCATATATTTTAAATGGGTATGAAGGTTAAGATGCAGATCTGACTCTGCAGATGTTTTTGTGTTGTGCGTCTGCCTTGAATGGAGAGCCAGAAATATAGGATGAAAAAAGCAGGGATTATATATATCTTTGCTCAATACAAATATTATTTGATAATATATTGACTCAATAATATCTTGAATTTATGTCATGCTTTTCTTCCCTAAGAATCCCAGGCATTTTGCCACCAACTTTACATGGGTAAGAAGCAATTCACCAACTACAGAAGGGCAGCCACTTCTGGAGCGAAAAAGCGTCAGCTGTTTAACTGCACCCAGCAAGGGTATTTAATAGCTTAGGGCTGGACAATCAGTATCTAGTGGAAACTTCAGGGGGAATTTAAGTAAATGTTAAGTAATTTGCAGCTTAGCAAGCATGACAGGTAAGACTCCTCCGTCTGGATAAAGTGTCAAGCAATCAAGCCCTCTTCTATTTGTACCTCCTCCAGAAGACAGCAATTGCAACATCACAGTGCCCATTAACACACAGTAGGTCAGTGTCACCTGCTGAATTGCTAACAGCACTTCCTGTGGCACCTATGTTTTCCTTTGAGACCTATTATAAAGCCCAGCCCTGCTTTAACTGGTGAAAGCTGTAGAGATCAGAGCCCCAGGTGGTACCGCTGCAGGCCATGTTTAATATTGAATACTGGCATTATGTTGTGATATTTGTATCTTAATATTCTAATGACACGGAAAATTTGTGACTATTTTTACACAGACTGTTTAAGAGGCAAGGAAATCTCAGGAAATACTTTTCTGGTGCCTGCTTTGAGGTCTGCAGCACTCTTTGTTGGAGGTGCTGTTAGACTTGGATTATTAAATGCACATAAAGTCACAGGGTCAATGTCCTCACTGTT
This sequence comes from Chelonia mydas, assembly GCF_015237465.2. Classification (NCBI taxonomy): domain Eukaryota; kingdom Metazoa; phylum Chordata; order Testudines; family Cheloniidae; genus Chelonia; species Chelonia mydas. The sequence goes on from NC_057851.1 coordinate 160,719,007, forward strand.
TATCTCTGCTTGATGGTTTTCTGAGGTCTCGAGACTTGATGGTTGAATTAGACCTGTCCTGTCTTGCACTATGCACAGGAGTTGCTTATTAAACATGCAGCATAGACTGAATATTCTTGTGGATGCAAGCCCAAGTTCTTCACTCACATATGTCTACACACCTCCTGCTGGGTTCAATTGCAGTTGCATTTTGTATCCGAGGGCAGAATGGAAAATCGTGGTGCTGTTTACCTCAGAAACTGCTAACTTCTAGTGCAAATGTCATAGACTCTCAGCTCTACCCTCGAGGACAGACAAAGATGTAGCTATAAACCTCTGCGCGCTCTCTGACCAGCCTGTCCTAGCTGATCTTACACTATCAGGGGCCGTTGAGAAGGCTACAGGCGGCAATACAGAGATCAGAATTAAGGAGCTAAGTAGTGCACATATGTGTTGTGTGCGGGTGGGGTTGGGTTTAAGCAGAGCCAGAACAAATGGGCAAAAGATATCCTGGAGGGGAAAGGACTTCCTGAAAATCAAGAACAGCAGTGAAGGAGGGTTCCATATGCGTTGCCAGTGACATCTACTTAGAGGGATTCACTTGCGGAATCAGGGAAAATAGGGATTTGATATCCCGAAAATGAGAAGAGTCAAACTCGGGTATTGATAAAGGGCATTGTGGCAGGGGCAGAGCACGGTGATACAACATCCATCCGGAGAGGCATGCGAGTGCAGGTATGCCCAAACGCTGTGTGCTGAGAGGGAGGGTCCTGCCCCACTGACAAAATTGCAGCACCAGAGAGAAAGGGCGATTGAATGCTCCTCTAACCTGTGGGTTGAGTTGGCAATTTCCAGGTCCTGTTGCTACTTGTTTGTTTTGGATTCTAGCAGTGTGGAGCTTTGTGGGAACAATGGTATTGTGTTGGGAGACACTGGCAGCTTTAAATGCTGTGCTGAATCGGGAAGGTCATTGAGCTGTGCCGTGGGGAATGCCTCATAGGTATGAGCTGAGTTTCAGAAGGACCCATGTGGATTGGTGGCTGGTTATATCTCTGTGTGAGAGAGAAAATCAGGATTGTTGCAGGCTCTACTGTACTGCTGTGTTAGGAGGATGTGTCTCTCTGACCCAATAACATTATAGAGAACTTTTGTGAAGTACATTTTTTAAATTGGAGATGAGTCTGGGATTCAGACTTTAAGCACCCAAAGTTCAGGAGTGTTTGGATCTAAAGTTTTGGTTCAGCTGATTATAAAAATGAGGCCATCTGCAAAATGTATTAATATTTTGCGACATCTAGAGCAGTGGTGGGCAACCTGCGGCCTGCGGGCCGCATGCAGCCCATCAGGGCAAGCCGGATGTGCAAATGTAAACAAAAGGTCTGACGGCCCGCCAGCAGTTTGTCCTGATGGGCCACAGGTTGCTCACCACTGATCTAGAGAGCCTCACTGAGACCCCATTGCACTAGTCCCTGTACAAACTCAGAATAAGAGCCAATCTCTGTCCCCCAAGAGTTTACAATCTAAAGAGACAAGACAGACAAAGGAATTATCATTGTATCCATTTTACAAATGGAGCCCTGAGGCACAGAGAGGTTAAGAAGCCACAGAGAGAGAGAGATCCAGGGGTCAAACCCAGATCTTCTGAGTCCCAGCACAGAACCCAAAGCACAAGATTATTTTCTTTGATTTGGATCAAGATTCTGTTATTTTGGTTTGGGCTTAATCCTGGTTTTAATTCTTACCAACCCATGAGCATAATACTGTTTCTGTTTCCTATTTCTTTCTCTCTTCCCTCCAGAGATGCTACTTAGCAATAACAAAAAGGAAGTCAAAGAAATGTGCTCAGCTGGCTAAATTTTGTTTGTGTATTTATCAGCCTCAGAACTCAGTTTTGAACATGACTGTCTCATTCATATTTCACATTGGCTTATTTGTTGATTCATTTTTCTAGATCTATTTTTTTTCCAGTTAAGAACTGTGTAAATAGCCCTAATGAGCCGTGAGGGCTCTCATTTGCTTGGAGAGATTAAAATAATCTGGGAAGCCTCCAGACACATGGGCCGTTAGGTACAATGTATTTCTCACCTAGAGCTGGTCAAATTATTCATTGTGAATAATTTTATCTGATGAACTGGACCCTTTTCTACTGTTCCGAGATTATCCAAAAACAGCTCCTGATTTTTTACAAGTTGATTTGATGAGTTATTTGTGCAAACAAAGTTTAGCCTATGATTTGTTCACAACTGGCCACTGGGGAGTATTTGCTATTATTATACTTGCGGTGTGATTGGTTACATAGGTCAAATGGCATAGTTTCTTTCCCCTGACTGAACAACCCCTTTTCTGTTTGCACATAACCCATATATGTTCTTATTTGTACGACAGATCTGTTTTGTGACTAATATGAATTGCTGCGAGAGCCTTTGAGGTATGAATACTCCCACAGACATTTGCATACAGTAGTATTCACAGTGCCTTTGCTCTCAGTATGTCTTGCACATAAAGACCTGCTTCCTTGTGTATTCACAAATAAGTTAGGAAGAGGGACTATGAATATTAGCAAAGGAAACGGCAGGTTTGAGTCGCAAAAGTATTTGCTGAATCTTTTTGGCTGTATTTGTCTAGCTGTAACCTACCTCGAAAGACTGAGAATTCTTCCTCTTCCTTGTCTTTTTTTTAGCAGAATTCTAGTTTCTTTCTTCTTGGTAGTTTGTTTGCTGAATAGTGACCACTGGGCTGATTTTTTTAAGTATCATAATCATTGGCATAATCTGTACAGTCATACTGTGGATAAGATGCTCTCAGGGTATATGAGGTAGGATTATTTAATATAAACCAATATAGGAGAAACATCACTGAGCTTCATGTTCTGAATGAGATTTTTCTCTCACACACTCAGAGTGACTGTATCTGTTTAATTTCCCCTTTGCTGCTCTTTGGGAGTTGCACAGCTGAGCAATGAATGCTTCCTGGTCTAGAGAAGCACTGTGTTGTCTCGGAGGCAGGCCCACAAATCTGGACCTCATTTCTGGAAGAGATCAGAATGACCGTGAACTTTGGTGTCTCCAGAGTGAAATGAAACAATCACTTCTTTGACCTAGACTTTCTACACTAACATCACTTAACCTTTTTTTAACTACCCCCAGCCCTCTGCCACCACTGAAAACCCAGAACAAACAAAGAAACTCTACAAAATAACGTCCAGTCCCTGCTGACTGGAGGGAAGATCGGGACTATAACTTTTGGAGGAACTCAGAGAATGGGTGCTGAAGCAATTATTTCTGTATGGCAGTGGCTGACTATACTTGGTATAACCCTGAAGTCTAACAAATACTGACCTTGCCTGTAAAAGCAATACATTGTTTTTAAACATTAGTTTCCTATTCCTGACAGATAAGATGAAAAGTTAACAATGCGTTAAGGCTGTAAAATGTTGGCCAGAGTTTAGATTTCACCTCTGTTTAACTTTTTGTCAACAGATTGGCATTTTCCTCCTCATTCAGAGCAGTCGGGTTTTGCTTTCAGCACTGAGTAATAGCTCTTAGATGCTCTCTCACGCAGAGATTTGAGTAAAATATTAAAGCATTGATAACACTCTTATTATCAGAAAGACATGGCCTATGGGCTCAAAGGGAATCTAAAACAGCTCTTCTCAGTGCAATAAAAGAATAGTTCTACATTATCTGGCATGAAGTTCCCAGATATATCACTTAACCAGCTCATTGCATGCCGGCCTGTTAAGTCTTTCCGAAATGGCTTCCTTTCAAGAAAACAGTGCCCCAGTGTAAGATATCTTAGATAACACACTGGGTACAAATGACTGTTCGTGCATGTTAAACAGCAGAGCCAGTATTCCCTGAGAGGGGCCTTGCTGGTTCAACAAGGTGACAGAATCATGCCATGGGGATGTAAAGAGTTAATGATATTAGCTGGGGGCTATGTTTCATTTACAGTACTTTGCTCTGTTCTGTGCTGGAGTTAAATGCGGTTGAAACAAAGTTAAGGCCAATGCTGAATATCAGTCTATCCACTGAGCCAAGGAGATCCATTTATTTTTAATTGAATTAAATTGCTCACAAAATGAAAGTAGCATACTTTCATTAATATTTAATTACTTACAGTGTTAAACAATGATCACAAAGAAAACTTTGCTGCTGTCTTTTCCATCCCTGCATTTTTTTTTTTTTTACTTTGTTACATTAGCTTTCCTGTGCCTTGAATTTTAAAGGCCATCCTAGCTGTCTGTAGCTGAATGGTTTGGTGCCTCCCTGGAGTATGTGAACATGGGCAGTGGGTATCATAGGCCAGGGGAGACTAAGTCTCCCCTAACACAGGCTGTGGCCCCGCCTATGCTCTGCCTCAAGGCCCTGCCCTCTTCCCTCCTCTCCCCTGAAGCTGATGGCCTGGGGCGGCTCACGCCAGTTGGCGGCCCTGTATTCAGGCCAGAGGCTTGGGCTGGTGCAGCTGGGACAGGATGGCTGGTGGCTCGGGGCAGTTGGGGGGGCGGGCGGGGGCTGTCCTTGGGGCTCTGGCTGCAGGGGAGGGCTTGGAGCTCCAGTGGGCATGGGGTGGGGGTCTGGGGCTAGCCTTCCCGAAGGGGCTGTTCATCCGCCGCTCACGTATGTGAAGCTCCAGCTATGGAATATGGTGAGGAAATACCAGCCAGGAAGAATCTACACTCCACATCTCTAGCACTGAGGAGCAGTGAGAAGAGTGAGAGATCCTTGCCCAGAACAGGGGACGAGGTCTTTGGATCCACTGCTCAAGAGAAAAAGAGGCTGAGTGCTAGCCTGAAAGCAACCAGAGAGACACCAAAGTGTCTATGCTACACAGGTCCAAAAAAACGAGGGAGGGGAAGTTGCAGACTTAAAAAAAAAATATTCCTGTGTTTTTCAAAATTCCAAAAATGTTCACCAGCTCTGTAGTTGGTTGGAGAAAAGAAAAGGGGGAGGGGACAATGTCTTTTTTAAATTTCAAAATGCTAAATTTCATCAATTTTGAAATTTGAAAAATTGAAACCAGCTCTGGTCCCAACACAATTAGCGGAGCACGGCACCAAATGTAGTGCTGAATTTGGCCTGAAGGCTTGTACTTCTTATATTGCATGTAATTCTCCTTAATGAGGCACATTCCTTGGGGGTGGGGGTGTTCTGTAGCGTTGACACCTAGTGGTATATACAGACCCTTCCACGTATGGTGTCCAGCACAACAAGGCAGATAGGTGAAAAAGAGAGGAGTTATGATCATATTAGGAATTGGCAGGTATCTCCAGAGATGGTGCAGAACTAAGCCAAACTGAGAAATTTCTACATAAGTCTGCCCTTCCACACAGCTAGCAAACAGCAACAAAATGTTTATCATGGAAATTAAAGGTTCACAAAGTCAGTTTTAATTTTCACTTTGGGCTGAATACAGTTTAGAGAGAAGAGGAGTTTGGGTTCCAGACCACTAAAGGCTGACCATGGCCAAAGGCGCTTGAGGCCAGATCCTCAGCTGGTGTAAACTGGTCTAGTATCTTTGATTTCAGTGGAGTTATGTCCACTGACACCCGCTGGGGTATTTTGGCACACTGAGTAGAAGCCAGGGCTTCTGAAAAAAATATTTATTTTTCTTTGCTCCTTTCAGTCACGAGAAATTTCTGTTATGTCTCACTGTGTTCCCCAGAGACTTTCACGGTATTGGTGCAGGTATAAAACAAGGGTGATGGCTAATAGAGAGCAGCTCCTAAGTGAAGATTATATGGTGTTTTCTACATGAATCCTGTCCATATTCTGAATACTGCTGGAGGAATTTCTCAACTTCACATCACCAGGTTGTCAATGTCCACTTGATTCAGAAATCACTCACAAAAGGAGAAAATGCCAGATCTACAAAACTTAAAATGTGAATGCAGACAGTGCATGCGATAGTGAGGCTGAATTCCAACTTCTATTCTAACCACACTTTTAAGTAACTGAGGTGTTCATAACTTTCTAATATATATATCCCCCTCTGGGGCTTTTCTTAGCAGAGGGAAATGGTGGCTCATAGGGGCTCAAGCTGCAAAATGGAGGACTCATCAGGAGGAAAAGAATGTCAATAAGATGTCCAAGCAGCACATTTGCAGGCGATTGTGCTACTTCCAGGGTGGTTTAGGTCACTTGGCCTTTGGACAAATGCCTCATCATAACACCACCCGAGGTGTGCTATAATTGCCAAGAAATGCTCTACCTGTCATGTCTGATTGCTTAAATATTTATGCTTATGACATTTGATTCCTACACTCTATATGTCATCAGCATGTTTCACTCGCACTAGATATGTCATCACCCACCAGGAACAGCTGACACTGAGGATTAGAGCACTTTCAAATTAAAAATCCCTAAACAAAGAAATGACATGTTAGCAATTGTCTAGCATAGTATAAATCACATATATGATTATCTGAATTAATAGATTTATTACATTAAGATGACCCAGCCATTTAATTTGATGAGTGCTGTGACTTGCTTTAGTGTGGTTAAATGGAACCTATGTAAATAATAATTCTCTTATTTCCTCTGTATATCACTCCATGGAGTTGGTAGGGAGCAGTGCACGTATGATCTAAGGGCAGAAGTTGTGTCCAGTTTCTAGAGGTGTACAGTAATAGTCCTTATACAATGAAACCCCTCTAGTTGATGATTCCTGTCTATAAGGACTACTTTGCAATGTCCCCAGTGCTTTCAGTACAGTTTTGGTTGACCTTTAATTTTAAAATCAGTCTCTACTAGACAAATGATTTTCAGTTGCCTAAGACATTTTTCACGGGAAAACTGGAATGCAGGTTTTTTTGAATGGACTTGTGTGTGCGTGTGTGTGTGTGTGTGTGTGTGCCACTGCCCTCTACTGGATAGAAACAGAACTGCTCAGCGGTGTGCCATAGACTCTGTGCTGCTTACACCTCTTGGAGAATCTCCTTTAGATCAAGTAGCAGGGACCTGTGCATCTGGAGCAGGATAATCTGAGTTTTAGTCTCACCGCCACCATGGGGTGCACTATAGTATCAACAACCGAATTCCTAGATGATCACAGATTTGGTATATCTATCTTGGGTTTTACTATAGCACCCTTCAGCAGTGTATCTAATTGCTTATACCTATATAAACAGTCTCTCTCTCTCTATATATATATCTATCTATATTGGGAAGATACATTAGGTAGGGTCTAGATGCATAATTCCCTCCTCACACAACTATACTTCCTCCTATTCCTAATCAGACGAAGTAAAAATGAATCTATCAAAAATAGATAATAGAAAGTACAAACTAGTAGGTCTAATTTTTTACCACTTTGGAAGTCAGTGGTTTTAACCTTATTTCTAACATTCTTAGAGTAAATTTCTGCTCTCAGATCTGCCTGGTGGATCTCAGATTCAGATAATTTGTTCTCACTACATATGTGTAGCACCATGGACATCAATGAGGCATCCAGAACATTAGATTTGGGAGCTGCTGCCTGGATCTCACAGAACAATTCTGCTTGTAGTCTCAGAGCAGTGTGTATCAGTGTTTTCCCTCATGGATTCTGTACATCCCCCGCAAAGTAACCCAAATAATGCAAACATCACGTGACCTCTTCTGGCGTTGGCTCAGCAGGGTGGTATTGAACAGCTATGTATATTTGGCACACTGTGTGTGAATTTGAACTCACTAGTTAGATCACCCACAACGACTGTGCACACCCACAGAGATGGTCAGTTGTCCACATCCATTGGCAGCAGTAAGAACAATCCTCTTCCGTAACCAACTCAGTGCTTGAGTCAGAGCCACCCCTTTCACTCTCTTCCCCTGATTATAAAGTTGTCAGATTTTATACCCTTCTCTTTAATAGAGGGGTTATCTGGGGGAGGGGAAGGGAGGTTGTTTTTGGCTGGAATTTCACAAGGCACAGGTGGTACAACCAGCTGCAAGATCTTTAGTTCTTGTTGGCTGTACACCAGCTTTTGGTCTTTTCACAGTTCTTTCACTGGTGGTGGAGGAGGAGGAGTGGCAGGAAGGGACAGTGGGTCCTTGATGAGGTTGTTCAGCATTAGCAGCTGTCTCAGGTTGGCATTAAGCTCTGGAACAGTTCCTCAGGAGGTGTTTATGCTGAACAGTTCCCTACTGATACTGGACGCAGCCGCAAAAATGGAAACGCAGCTAAACCTTTGATATATATTGGAAAAAAATCTACACTAAGTCATCCCCATCTCTCAATTTCCCAGAGCAGCCCATCTTCAGTGCTTCCATCTTTTGCACTGTAAGCTCTTTGGGGCAGGAGCTATCTTTATTTTTTATTCATTGTACAGCACCAAACACAATGTTGGCACTCAGAAAATCAGGACAGATTCTGTCCCCTGTACTCAAACTGAATAGTCCCCCAGTGGAACTCTTCATGGGGTTAATTGCTTACCAGTATCTAGGAGGTGACTGAAATCTGGCCCTGAATGCAGGGTTCCCTGAAAGAGTTTTTTCCTTTTATTTACACATCGCTGTTTGAAGCATGTTAGTATTCTCTTCCCTTTTGACAAGGGCCAGTTCCTTATTGGACAATGTCACCCCCTATTCTGCAATCCCTTGACTAGTGGCATGTTGCCATTTTGACATGGCAGCTACAGCCACATACCTGCCATGATTCAAACAACTAACAAAGAATGGACAAGGGGTAAAATTTTCCAAAGTGTGCATGTGACTTTGCTACCTAACTCCTATTTTCAAAAGAGATTTAGTTCAATCTCATTGAAATTGTCACTTTTGAAAATGATTCTAAGCCTCCCAAGTCACTTAGGCATCTTTGAAAATGTTGCCCTACCTAGGTTTTAGTTTCTGATGCTTAGAAGACTTACATTTTTTCCTATCCAGTGTGTTTAGAGAAGGATTTATTCAAATGCTACAAAAATCAAATGTCTCCTCCTCCTCCATTAGAAAATTAGCAAGGCAACAACAAGCACCTCTAAGAATTGATGTAAAAAGCCTTGATTCTTAGCATAATGAAAACCGATCTCCTTCCATATACAATATACAGAATGTTTGAATAAAGATGGAATGTAACATTTGTGAGATCCAGAAGCTCATGACAGCCACTCAGAGAACTAAACACATGTATTATGACAAAATCACAAACTGCTGGCTTGGCAGATTCTCTGGGAACAGGCGGGGAAGGTGATAGCTGCTCGAAAGTCAGAGAAGAGATCAATATTGAATAAATCAAAACAAATATGTGATAGGTTCTGAGAATTATATGGAAAATTAAATACCAGGGAATTTGAGGCAAGTGACTCTCAAATTTACAGGGCTAGTACGACAGTCACTGTGATAATTAGAAATGCGGGGAGGAGAAGTATAGAATTAGGGAAGAGGAATTTGCTGGTGATGTTACTTAGCGCTTACATAGAGAGTCTTTCATCTGAGGCTCTCAAAGTGCTTTACAAAGGACGGCAGCTACTGTTATCTGTTTCACAAAAGGGGAAATTGAGGTACAGACAGCGGAAGTGACTTTGCCCAAATCTTCTCAGTGAGCTGGCGGCTAGAGCTGAGGATAGGTCTCTTGATTGTCAGCCCAGTACTAGCCTTAGCCACTGTAACACACTGCCTCTGCCACACACACTAAGAGATGGGGAATCCACCAGGCCAATAGCACACTTGTACCTTTAGGGTACCATTTAGGAACGTTGATGTTGAGTTGCCTGTGATGGGGGAAAAAAGCCTATTACGTGCACTCACCTTTGCATTTGCAAATGCCAGTTGTGTGAGCAGCTTCCCAGGGTTCAGACACAAACTGGGGTTTGAACGTAGGCACATCTGACCGTGCACAGAGCCCTGGTTACGTTTGTTGTTCAGCAGTTTCCTCATGATGTTTTTGACTCATGTTTAAGGCTCTCTCTCAAGCATGGGCTTATTGATCAGGATTGCTGTTGTTGTTACAATGCCTGAAAAGTGAGCTAGGCATATAACAAGACAGATAGATGGGGTTCCTTACCTAAAGTGCTCCCAGGCCAATGTTATATGTGACGTGTGAGGCCCTCAGACACTGTGGTGATTGGGAGTCCTATGCATGGCTAGTTAGCTAGAGTGCAGCGCGTCACTTTGCCCCTTTCTATCAAATTAGCTGCTCTGTATTCATTTAACCCTTTATTTCAGCTGTCCATTCTCGGGGGTACGTTTCCCTGATTTTAACCCCCCGTGCCTCCTTTTCCAGATGCCTACATTCTGCTTGAATCAAAGCACTGAGACTTGTTAGAGAGGTCCATTACCACCAACTGTGATGATTCATTTCTGCAGTGCAGCGAACTTCAGCCCCATGCTGGGGGTCGACTTCAAACCTGTTCGCTGCTGAAGTCTGACTTAAACCGTATGTTGGAAAGGACTTTAGTGGGGTATATACTTTGCACTGGCCCTCTGCACAGAGGTGAAGTTTACCCTAAATGATCACCCACCCAGGACAGATTAAACTCTGAGTTCTTATTATAAACCTGGGAAAGATTCCCTAGGGGCAAGCAGTCTCTTCTTTGGTTGTTCCGAAGTCCCAGCCAGGTATCTGGATGAAATATGCCCAAGATATTATTTATTAATATTAGTATTTATTTAAAATTTTTATTGCAATAGTGCCTAGAAGCTCTGATTAGGATCAGTGCCCCAGTGTGCTAGATGTTGTATAAACATATATGAAGATACTGTCCCTAACCCCACCCCAGGAATCTAAAATAGCAGCCCCATCCTCCTATTGCCTGTTTCTTTTCAATTAGAAATATCTGATCGTGAAGCTGAGCTTTTAGAAAATATTATTTACAATAAAAAACGAGTCCCCCCATCTGTCCAAATTTTCTTCACCACTATTTTTGTGCCCTTCGTTTGTGTCTTTGACACACAACAAGTTGAGGGGTCTGAGCTGAATTATGCTTCTTTAATACAAGAAATAACAGCAGACCTAGCAGAAAGCATGGATTTTCCTTTATTCTTAACTCAGCATATAATATGTTAGAAAACTGAACATATGCCAACCTAAGCAGACTGAATTTCTTTCACATTTCTCAAATAACCTTCCCTGATCCTTTCTGCAATCCTTTTAAATAAAATCTTTCCTTGGTTTATTTGTAAGGCTATTCTTGCTATGCTAATAGTACAAATGTCACAGATGAGGAGTAGAAGACAGTGAAGGAATGTATTGGAGCATAATAGTATAATGTTTATGAAGCATATTGTGGTAGCCTTGGATGGAAGGTGCTATAGAAGTGCAAAGTTTTATTGTTATTTTATTATAGGTAGTTACCACACAAATCCAGGATGGGATTAATGAAATGGAAGCAGCAACGAGGTCTGGTTTCAGAAATTCTTTACTTTTATATAACAAAATCAGTTGATAGCTAAATATATATTACTGCTGATCCTGACCAGGAAGCCACGGGAGGAGATAAAGTGTTTCTGGTTGTATCTGCTATGTGTATTTCATATAGGGCAGATCCAGCTGCTCTCTGGTATGGCAAAATCTTCAGCTCTAGCAAGGAGCTTCTGATCCTAAAGTTTGAATTTCGTGGTGAGACGCCTCAAGAAACTGGAAATTTGGGCCCCCCACTCAGCAAGATAGTTAAGCTCGTGCCTAACATTAAGTATGTGAGTAGTCCCATTGACTTCAAGTTAGGCATAGGCTTAAATACCTTGCTGAACGGGGGGCTTGAGTTATATAAAAAGGTGGTATCCATGACTCCAACTACTGTGTATCTTGAGATGGCTGTGTGAGTTACGATATAAACAAAACAGGCCGGAACCTCAGCTATGGAAATTGACAGCGCTTTCTTCAAGTCAGTGGAGCTGCCTTGACCTAGCTCAGGATCTGGCCTAAAAGAATTGTGACACCCTATTCTATTCTGTTCAGGTTCTTATACTGTGCTCATCACAGCTGAATCTGAGCTTGTAGCTTCTGAGCAACTGCTAAGCAATCTGAACAATTTCTCATACATGGATTTCTTTAGGTAGCTGCCGTGTTATATTGCCACATGTTGTCCTTCCGCCTTGTAGATTTAGTAACAGCTGTCCCAAAAGGGAACTTCACATTTCTTATTCAAAAAAACACCTCTGAAGTGTGAAAATCTGGAAATAAATAGTTAATGGCTGCAATCACTTCACTCATGGTATATTTTCGTCACTTAGTGTAACCATACACAGGTCTCCTCTCCGCTACACTGGTGTAAACCTGCTGTTATCCTAGAGTTACAGTGATGTTAGTGTAATCAGGATGTGGCCCAGAATGCATCTTGTTTGCTTCAGCCCCCCACTAAGCCCTTGTTGGTAGGAAGTGATGCTTCTAGATCTTAGCAGCGCGTAGCTCGGTAGCTGGGCACCCAGAGACAGGAACATTTTCCCTGATATCATTAGTGATGCCATGCAATACCTGCAGACACAGGGTGAATATCCCCCTCCCCACCCCCAGAGACCTATGCAACACTTAAATGTCCTAGGGGGCTTAAGTGGGCCTTTGGGTTTGCTTGCTGTCTGCACAGTGGTAGGTTTTCTCCACAAAGAGAAATAAAACCATAGCAGCCTGGTCGCTCCTTCTGTTCTGGACAAACACGAGGGATTGTCTCATGGTGACAGACACAATCAGTACGGACAGAACTTTCTCTCTCATTTTTTAGAGTTATAAGGGGATTTTCATATGTGAAAAAGAAACAAAACAAACATACCGCAAGTGTAGTGAATGTTCCTCAGCTACTGAAAACCCCGTCTCTGCGATCTCTTCTCACTGAGTTGCTCAGAACCTTTTAGATCCAAGTGGCAACTATCATTTTATTTTCCCCTGTCCACAGAATTAGGCCCTTTAAGGATCTCTGGAAGTGCCATGCTTCCTTAACCCCTAGTGATTTCAATGAGAGTTGAGAGTGATCATTATTTGCCAGGGTCAGGGTCAAAATTTCCAAGGGAACCATCTGGTTCTGGGGAAGGGAGAGGCTGTAGTTGTCAGCACTCATGATTTTTGCCACTCATGTTGTGGAATACTGATGATAATAATCATGAGATATACTGACCACAAATGCATTGTATGGTCTCTGTCCATAAAGACTTACTTGGGGTCAGATATGAGCCATCCCAGTGTGAGTGTGTGAGTGGGGGAGGGAATAAGAAAATTCCTTACCCCTCTTAGATCCTCACACAGGGGCTGTTCAGAATCCCACATGTGAACACAGTCCCTGCTTCCTCCTGGTGCTCTGATAGGAAATAGGCACCTGAAAGGCTGTGGGTTGAGGTTGGGAACGTGACTGCCATCTTCTGCATTGACTGGCCTGCTGAGCTGGTCATATGCTGGATGAACAACAGTATGGTGTTGCCCAGAAGTCCCCAAGAGTTGTTTCACCTGAGTCAGCCATAATTCCCCCTGAAGAATTCAGCTGCAGAATGGACCTTCACTGCACTTGAAGGCACGTAGGGCAGAATTGAGCCCTTGAGTATGCCCACTGAAGTCAATGGGACTACTCATGTGAGTAAGGTTTACTAACGTGAGTAAGGCTTGCAGGATCAGGCTCCTTTTTTGTGTGTCTGCATGTGAAAAATATCTCCACCCTAATCCACCATCAAGATTCCTTTTTTAAAATGAACCCAGTCTCCTCAGACCGTGGCGACAGCAGCAACAAAATCCAAACCAACAGCAATAGCAAAAAACCCTCCAGCCCCTGACCCCTCACCCAACCGTTATCTCTTGCCATGAACTAAAAACCAGCAGCTTCACTTGATTTCATTTCTGGTAATAACAACAACAGAAATTTGCATCTGGGCTGACAATGTGTATAGTGAGCGTCAGCCCCGTGGGATTTGAAATTGGCACATTATAGCAACCCTCTGGAAAACCTGGATTTACAAGGGAAATGCTGACAAACCCTTAACTATAGCCATACTTGCTCTATGCTATATCGCACGTCAAACAATGAAATGGAACGTCTTTCCTAATGGTTGAAAATATTTTTGGCTCTGTCTTGCTCTAAAACACTCATTTGATCTTTTACAGTCAAATAATTTTATGCTTTCAAACAAATTTTGTTTTGTTGTTACTAATTGCATTCAAAAGACAGTATAATATATGTGGGATCTTATAAGGATACAGAATAATAATAGGCATTGCAGGATTGTATGAACTCACATAGCACAATGTTAAAGAAGCAAAAAAGGACAATAAAAAATAAGAGAAATTTGTCCAGGGGAGCACACATGATTAGATTATCAACCTGTGTGTGTGTGTGTGTGCGCGCGCGCGCGTATAATGTCCTTTATAAAGCAATTAGACACCTTCCAGTTTTCAAACACCTGATAATGTTAAAGTTTATTTTATCGCCACAAGGTTGTATTTTCCTTCCAGGACAAACTGACCCTAGGAAGAAGAGGAATAATGGACCAGGAACCTATAATAGCAATTGTGTGTTAAACAGCCAAGTAAAGGGCAAACATAGTTGCATAGTGGAATCAATCATTGAACCCATCAGTGAGAATGACCCTCATGCCCCCACCTTCTTCTCTATGCCTAAGAATTTGCCATATTCAATCTTTAGGCTCTGAACCCAAATGACCTTTGAAAGTGAATTTATGATCATTTCATCACACTCTCTATTAGCTCACTTTCTAACAAATAGGAATGAGAAATATATGGCAGAAACTGCAGCAGTACATTTCCAACTAATGGTTAAAATGTCAGGGTAATAATGTACAAGTGCGTTCTGCCCTCAAACACAAAAATCGAGTGCAGCTTTACAAGGGCTGTCGCCATTCCACTTTAGTTAAAGACTTGAAAGCTTCCTTCTTCCCCTTGCAGGGCTGCAGTTTGGAATCCACAGCAGCTCATCAGGGCTCCCTTTGCCAGTACTGTACTGTACTTCATTAGGCAGCTCTATTTAATGGCTTCAACAAAAGCCATCATTTTAGCCCAACTGCCTTGACTAAATTAAAATTTCCAATCTCTGTTTTAGTGTTCTGCAACTGATGTAGACATAAGCAAAACTGGTCAACATCTGCCAGTGGGTTGGCCAAAAGTTCGGTAAAGATGTACTTCACATTTCTGAAGCATGTGCAAAGTAACATCGTCCTTATCCTCCTGAGAGCTCTCATGATTTTACTTCACCATTTGTTCAGACACACTTTAGCAGCATATAAGCCATACAGTTGATTCTCCCCTTGGTTGCCGTTTTATCTGTAGTGTCATTTTGAGTAATTGGGGTATGGTAGCTGATCAACTTTCAGGTTTCTCATTGGCAGAAAGGGACTGTATTGGCACCAAGAAAGAATATGATGGGTCCTCTCGGTGCCTGAGCAAGTGTCCCTCTTTTGCACTTGGCTACCCAAGGCCGTTAGAAAATAAGCTTAATAAAGCAACTGAGTGTATACATCTTAACTATTCCCAGTCAAGGGAATGCAGATATAGAAGAAATATTTTAAACCAATATGAAAGATGGTAAATGTCCATATTTAGTCAGTGATCTGTGAAAGTTTTTGAATTAGTTTTTAAAGCTTTGTTAAGACCAGAACGCACAGATGTTGAAAACAAGTTCAGATGTAGCGACAGATGGTATTTGATTATGAAGCAGACTGTTCATATAATACAAAGATGCTGCTTCTGCCATACACAAGTAACTGCAGAGAGTGCAGTAGAAATTTTGGAAGGCAGAGCAGTTCAAGAGGTTCTTTGTGCCGCAATAACTTTCACATTTTTCCAGCAGTGCTAGAATTGGGATAATTGTCTTCTTTTTACACTCAACTCTTTCCCCCTCACCCCCCGCCAACCACCCCTTTCTTCCCTGTTATACAACAACCTTGCACTGTTCTGGCTTTCTCTTCAGAAGTCAGTCAGTTTAAGGGTAAAAGAGATGTCAGTTATATTGACTGAAGAAAAGAGTTCCTTGTGGTTCATAATGACAAATAACATAAATAACATCAGAAATTATCTATTTATCTATTTAAAAAGCACAGTGAACTCCTCACTTTACTCAAGTACCAAACCCTGGAAAAAACCTGACTTCAACCAGCCTTTCTGAACTAAACACACAGCCACAGAGCATTTGGGTGTTTTATGCTGGGAGCATCAGACGTTGCTATTTACTGTCGCTGCCACCATTTTCTTGTCATTGTCCAAAATACTCTCCTCAGCGTGAGATTAGAATAAAGCTGCAATTCTGGAAATGTTGATGATCTGCCTACCTGGTTCTATAATATAATTTCTGGGACTAGCGTCCCATCTTCCTGTTGCCCCCATCCGAGAGTGCACGCTGGCCACGGCGGGTGTGGGGGAAGCATCAGGAGTTCCAGCATGAACAGACTATGTTTATGTAGTTCTGCTACAGTGTACTGTGAAATCAATCCCCGTGCTCTACGTGCTTATAATATCGAGGCGGCCTCTTTGTTTTTCAGTACGGAATAAAGTGTTCAGTCAGCACTAATATGGGCTCAGCGTCTTTATGGTGTCAGATCCTGAGAGCAGAAGGAGCCCTATCCTTCCCCCACAGAATGGGAGCTCAAGCGAAGTTTGAGGGTGTCCAGGGCTGAGATGTTGCTTCATCCCGTTACAGAGGGAGGATCCCCCCCCGGACTTTGGCTCTGGAGTTGTACTTTCATTATGATGCCTATTGTGTGCAGTGCACGGCTGCATGGAATGTCATAGCTATGTAAGGAAAGAAGGACCCTGCTCTGAAGAGCTTCTGAGCTTTTTAAAGCCCCAAGTGAGAAGTGGTATGTAGCTGTACTGCTCCAGGAGAAGCCCAGGAAGAGAACTGTGGGTCCAGCCCTTTACAGGGTGCAGCTTATGTCTCCCTGTGCACTGGCTCTGTGCATGGATGGAGGTGGAGCTAATGTTAGCCACCGCCCCTTCTCCCCAGCCCCCAGCTTGATTTGAGCCGAGGTGCAGTGACCCTGCAGAGCCTGCTCTTCCACTACATGCCCGGGTTTTGTGATCTGGGCAGCCCATGCAATGACTTGGGGTGGGGCATAACATAAGCAGATCCTTAGTCCCCTGCACAGAGGCACCATGTTAAGACCAGCAGCAGCCTGTCCCTATCTGGGTTGGGGTCGTGTTGTGGTGGTGCAGAATTGCTGAAGGGTCTGGAGGTTTCTGTTTAGGTAGAATGCTGTACAGGTGCAGAAAAAACAGGCACGAGAACATCCCCAAGCAGTGACAGTAGCATGTAGATGAGATCCGCCAATATCTCTGTATCTCCTTAATTCTGGGAAAGCATATCACTGGGTAAACAATATTAAAAAATATTGATGCCGGTAGATCACAGGATGCAAAGGATGCCAAACAGCAGCACTTATATTAGGAAATAAAACTGGAACAGTAACAGCATGCAGATTGCACAATTTAAAATGGGGACTTTTCAAGGGCTGGCCATGAAGACCTTATCCAGACTGTTAACAAGTAACAGTAAATGTTAATAAGTAACACAGAAGATTGGCAGTGTACTAAACATGAGAGTGGGGGGTCCAGGGAGTTTGGGGCTACTCCTGGCTCTGCAACTGACTTACTGTGTGACCTTGAGCAAGTCACAGCACCAACTGGTGCCTCAGTTTCCCCATCTGTAACATTGGGATAATGACACTTAATTGTCTTCATAAAGAACCAAAGCCCTGCACAGAGGTGTTCAGATCTGAGTTTTGTGACATGGCCCACTTCTACTAAATACACTCACCACAGTAGCCAGACCTCTAATGTGGGTAAATCTCCATTTTAAATGGTGTCTCTTCAATCCAAGTCCGGGGTTCAATCAGACCCCAATTTTGGAGGGTTTTCAGAATCCAGGGTTTTAACAAATTACTGAACTAGGGATAAAAGAAAGGGAGTACTTGTGGCACCTTAGAGACTAACCAATTTATTTGAGCATAAGCTTTCGTAAGCTACAGCTCACTTCATCGGATGCATACTGTGGAAAGTGTAGAAGGTCTTTTTATACACGCAAAGCATGAAAAAATACTTCCTCCCACCCCACTCTCCTGCTGGTAATAGCTTATCTAAAGTGATCACTCTCCTTACAACGTGTATGATAATCAAGTTGGGCCATTTCCAGCACAAATCCAGGTTTTCTCACCTCCCCCCCCCCCCACAAACTCGAGTGGGTTTGTGTGTGTGGGGGTGGGGGGTGAGAAAACCTGGATTTGTGCTGGAAATGGCCCAACTTGATTATCATACACGTTGTAAGGAGAGTGATCACTTTAGATAAGCTATTACCAGCAGGAGAGTGGGGTGGGAGGAGGTATTTTTTCATGCTTTGCGTGTATAAAAAGACCTTCTACACTTTCCACAGTATGCATCCGATGAAGTGAGCTGTAGCTCACAAAAGCTTATGCTCAAATAAATTGGTTAGTCTCTAAGGTGCCACAAGTACTCCTTTTCTTTTTGCGAATACAGACTAACACGGCTGTTACTCTGAAACCTGAACTAGGGATAGTAACCATTATGAAAAAGGATCTAAAAGCACCCCAAAATTCAGGGAGTTTGGACTCGGGATTTTGATTGGGGGGGTTCATTTCTTCCTTTGAAAGCTTGGACCAAATTACTGAGTTTATCAGCGATTTCCCTTAATTTTACATGGGCTGGCATGAATTATCCTTGAGTGCTGCATAGTAGGGTTGTTTTGTACTAAAAGGTGTTAAACACTTGTAATAAATATTTTTCCTTATTTCCCCTAGGACCCAGCTCTATCTCTGGTTGGTGAAGCATAAAAAAGAGCTGTCATGCCCAGTTTTAATAGGCAATAGGATTTCAAGCCCCAAGAGTTGTTTCACAGTCTGGCAGTGGCCATAATGAAACTGGCCACTGTTGCCACAAGACTTTCTCCAACATGCGTTCTCCCCTGTCACTTCCCACAGCTGCCCAACTGGCGTGTCTCTTGCAAACTGAGACCAGCAAACTGGTAGTGTTTCTTTAACTACTAGTGTGCCTTTTTGTTGCCAAGCTGTAGACCCAAACATAGCTTAACTTTAAAGAATGAAATTAAACTGTGCGTGCAATTAACTTCCTTTGAGCACAAATAGCAGCTCATTGTCATGTGTTTTGTTATGAAGCAAATAGCTTGTTTTAACACTGACTCCCAAATAAATAGGAAAGTACCACTATTCATTTGACTAGGATTTATTCATAAAAATGCAGTTCCGTTCTCCTGGCCTCTGGGCAGAGGGCGGTGGTGGGGAATTCCATTCTTTGCATGGGAGTCAGTGTTTCACTATGTGCTGCAGGTCTGGAAGGTGCCAGGCTAATCTGAGCCAAAGAGGATTGATTTGGACAGCTAAAAAATTCTGCACCTCTCCTTTTACTTCTTCTAAGTACATTAAAAACACCTCAAAAATAAACCATAAATTATGGACTTTCCTCCCCCATCAGTCTTTAAACCACTCTCACCCTCCCCTTTCTTGAAATCCTGGGAAAACAGATAGGCCTAGCAATATGCCCTGAAAGTCACAAGACTCGGACTCTTCAGGTACGTCTACACAGCATTTTTGAGGCGAGTAAGACTGACCGTCCCAGCCCCAGTGGACAGGTCCTCTCTACTGCTCTACAAATAGCTGTGTAGACAGTGTTTTGGGTCTGAAGTCTGGGGGGAGGGGGTGAGTTACAGAGCTCAGGCTCCAGGCCAAGCCACAATGTTAAACCACTGACAATGCAGCTATTTTTAGAGTATTAACCTGGGCTGGGAGGCTCCAAAATGCTGTGTAGACATACCCTTTCAGACCAAGGGGGAAAACAAAAACGTGCACCCTCCAGTTTATTTAAGATGACTTTAAGAATTATGGTACCACAAAGTATGTTTTCCACAGCTACTAAACAGCACGTATCTTATTTTCTCTTTTGGTCTGTGCTGTATTCTCATATATGGTACATCCTTTGAGCTTTAAAGGAAAAAAAATGTAATCTGCATTGAATCAGATCCTTTTGTTTGGGGGAAATGCTGCAACTCATCCCGAGGCGTGACTTATTTATTTCCCTTCCTTTCCAAAGGATGGTAATAGATCAGCAACTCAACAGTCAATTCGCTGTTTCTCTTAACAGCAAGGGAAGACTCAGAATGATCATCTCCATGGAAATTGTATTGGCACAGCCTAGGCTGGGCATAAATAGGGGTAGAGACCAAGAGAATGAGAGCAATTAACCCCTGCTTGCACAGACCACAGTGCATCATTCTGCATTCTGTCTTGTAGAAACTAGTGATGGGGAAGACCTATTAGGTCTCAGTGTTATTATCAATGACAGAGAGAGACTGTTCTATCTGCATTGATTACAGCCAATTCAGTCCTTCATTGTGTTTGCAAAGTGTGTGTGGGGGGTACATTTACCTAATTGGAAAAATCCACGTAGCAGCGCTGAGGAACTTCCAAATAGAGCTGCAAAGCACTTCTCCAAACATCCGGGGCATTTGGCGCCAGGGGAGTTTGGCTTGGCTGCTTATTAAGATAGGGGCTAATTGCAAAGTTCCAGTCTAGATCTGAATGTCCCCAATGCTCTGGGGTACCCAATGCTCTGAGTTTGAACCTCTTTGCACTTCCAAATGCAGGGTAAAATGAGAAACAGTGTTTTGCATTTCAAAGAATAGATTTATTTTGGGGGGGAAATGTCATGACAGAATTGTGAGGGGCTAACTGCACTGTCTACAGACAGGCTGAGTGGAGGTAGCCACTATGCATACAGCTCTGCCAATGCACCTTAGCTCTTGGGACCCTGATGTACCCTCTCTTGGTACCTGAGGGCTATCTCCCCCAAATGCCAGCCTCAACACAAGACATGCCACTCTCTTTGAGCTAGTAAACTTCCCCCCCGCCCCCTCAAAACAAGCTGTCCCACATAATTTTCGTTTCTTCCATAAGCCCCTGCTCTGCCCTTGGCTGAGCAGATGGCTAGCCACTCTCTCCTTGCTTGCCTGCTCTTATTCATTAGCTACCCCTCCCAGCATTTAGCTATTTTGGGGTCCCATAGCAGCTTCCTCCTGGACTTTATGGCCATTCTGAACCCACCCTGCTAGGAGCACAGATTTGAAGGTGGAGGCTTTCTGAAGTGGATGAGGTCAGAGTCTCAGCACAGCCCTCCTGTTAATCTTCTCCAACCTCCATCATCCATGGCCTGGTGTTGACAGCCCCCCAGATAACCCAGAAAATTAGCAAATTCCCATGTGTCAGCCAGTTTCCTAAGAATTAGTCCTGAGCAGCACAATTCCTGACCAGTGGTATGGTGGGTTTGTAATGTGTCTAAGTGGAGAGTGAAAAGAGAACCACAAGCGAATTTATTTGCAGTACAGGTAAAAGGAGAACATCTCAGACCGAAATCACTGTTGGCTTACGGATGCAATTCCATTGCCTTTAATGGATAT
The DNA here is from genome assembly GCF_015237465.2 of Chelonia mydas. NCBI lineage: Eukaryota > Metazoa > Chordata > Testudines > Cheloniidae > Chelonia > Chelonia mydas. The sequence continues at coordinate 160,740,308 of NC_057851.1, forward strand.
TATCCCAGGTGTGGTTTTCACCCACAGTATGATTACACTATACCACAGAGCTCTCAAAGACCCACAGTTTTAATTACAAGTGGAGAGATGAAGTACTGATTTGGTAGTTTGAATGCAAGCTATAGGCTACATACTGTCCTCAGATCATTGCTGTGGTCTCTAAAGGCTGTATCACTCAAAAATCTGAGAAGAAATGGTCTTAGATGAAAACATATTTACAAGACAATTCTCCTTTAAAAAAAAAACTTCAATGACTGCATGCTGAAAATAAACTACCCTATAAAAGCCCACATATGTCAGTTCAAGGCTAATCAGATGCTCAACTCACTTAAGATAGGGAAATAAAAGAATACAGAAGTATTTTAATGTAAACCAATGATACATTCCTACCTTGATTGCTACATTGTTTTTCTCATCTTAAAAAAACAAAACAAAACAACCAACTAATCAAAACCAACATCAGAAATAGTCAAGGTGTAGAGAAGAACAATTAAAATTATTAGCGGTATAACATGTAAGGAATTGATTTGCATAAGGACAGCATAACATGTTGAGGACTACTTAGTTTGGAAAGGAGGATACCTAACAGAGATATTTAAAATAATGATAAAATGATAGAGGCTGCCATGTGGGTGCTGCTTCTTTTATGATGGTATAAAAACAAGGGGAAAGTTGATTACATAAAAGGAGCAAACATAAACAATGTCAAAGGAAATATTTCTTTATGCAACATATAACTTGTGGAACTCACTGTCACAGGACATTGATGAAGCAAATACACTGGGAAAATGATTAAATGCTATCATGAATAAAAATAGCTTCTGAGATTATTCTAGATAAAACTGGTCTAAAGGGCTGTCAGTTTAGGACATGACCTGTGTGATATATTGCAAAATTACATGCATTATGGAGGTTTTACATCTTGGCCAATAGTATATCAGATTAGCTGGATCATTGGTTTAAGCCAATATGGCAATTGCTATGTTTGTTTTTAATTATAATGGAGAATTTAAAGGTAAACAGGTGCATAACGATTTGTGGGATGAAGAATTTATAGGGTTTCTTTGTGTTTAAGTACATGAATATGACTTACGTGCTTAAAGTTAAGAATGTGCATACATGTTTACAGGATCCGGGCCTAAGGTGCCATTATAACAGCAGCAAGTTGTAGGAACAGACTATAGCTGTTTACTGTAGGCACCCCAAATGCCACAGGAAATATATATTAGTTTTGTAAGATAGGTGGCAGGTTTCATTAACACATAATTCCAAATTGTGACGGTGGTGGGGGAGAGTAACCGTAAGCGGGATTGCAATCTCTCACAGTAAATTGATTCCAGTGATTCACATTTTGTTTTGGGACTTAATAAAGAAATATTTTTAGAAAGAAATATAAACAATGGCAATGAGCTTGTAATTTATATTTTATTTTGCACAAGCTTGCATATATACTGCACATACATTCAGTTTAGAGAAGATGGAAGGCACACAAGGCAATTGAACTACTGTATCCTTTAAGTGGTACAAAGCAAAAAGGTAAAAGTCTGGAGAGTATACAAAAGCTTAAAACACACAAAATAAAATCCCCCCCCAATTTTTTTTCCTGTTTCTTTTCTTTTTAATTTAGTAGCTGCCAAGCTAGAATTGTAACTTTTTTTCAATCAATTGTCTACTGCACTTTTTTTTCCATATGGACAGGGGAGTCTTATTGTTTTTATCATATCATCAATTAATATTACAGTACATCCTTGGTAATACAAAATTGTACACCTTCATCAAATAAATTAGGATAAATTAAACCAATAAATTATGCAAAGTCTTCAGAACAATAGACAACAACAAAAAATCCACAGTTGAAATTGCCTCTAGCTAAAAAATAAAATTTAAAAAAAAATCAAAAATCGACTTTATCAGTTCAGTTATTGTTCTATCTTCAAATTAAAGGGTCTTTATTACAAAAAAGAGCTTAATAATGCTATTTACAACATATTGCTAAATAATATAAAGGCAGTGTTTTGTCACTTTTGTAACTATATACATATGAGTAATGGCTGGGACAATATCAGTTTAAACCTTAACCTTTGACTCTTCTGGGCAGCAGTAAAACCAACTTAAGATGCATTTTTCTGACTCCTGACTTCATATTACATGAAAAATAACAAATTCTTGTTATAGTATTTGTTGTTGGGTTTTTTCCCCACTTGAGCAGTACTTTAATGCATTTTAAAATTTGCAGCAAGGATGGGTTTTAGGTAAAATATAAACTTGTTGTTTCTTCTATATTTGCTTCTACATATCCTAGTACAATTGTGCATTTCTGAAGGTGGCTGCTTAAAGGAGAGAGATGATTGTGGCTCAGATGAAGAGACTAAAAAGTCACAGTGCCACCACCTTTCATACATTAAAGAAGATATTCCTAAGAAGATGCAAAGGTTAAACACCAGTTTTCATCCCAGCTCTAAATATGAGCATTTTCAGCTTCAGTTTATAGATGGTTTACAACCAACAGTTCTACAGAAAACAAAATTGCATTTCCTTCAACAGAACATTTAAGTGCAATACAGTAACTGCTTACTCATATAAACCAGTTACATTCCTTAAGGGGAGCTTTTTGAAAACAATGCTTATTGGAATTTTCAAACACATAGTTGGTACCAGAAGGAAACATTTGCACTATTAACACCAATGATTTCTATATAATACACATGGCAAATATAATTTTTGCTTTCACTTCTCATGTACAGTGCTCATTTTGGGGGTTTTGTAAACCACTTTCCATTTTTTTCTATATATATATATATATCTATATATATATCTTTCAATGCTGCTGGTGAAAATCCTATCTTTAAAGCCACAAAATCTTCACCCTTATTTCTTAGTTAATATTAACCTGTGGAAAAAACATTTTGCTATTAAATGACTTCATGTACATAGAAAAAAATTGTGTAATTGTACAGAAACTGTATCACCTATGCCCTTGACATCTGATGAAAGAGACTTATCATTTAAAAGTAGAGAGCTGGATATTCAAGAATGCTTTCAACTATCTATACAGTTACTGTAGTGTTTCTTATAAATTTCAGCAGATGTTTTCAGAATGTAGTTATTAAAATCTTATGTCTTTATGCAAGAACAACCATAAGATTGAATATTTACATTGCTTTATAAAAGTTCCCCTCAGTTTTCGATGTTCACCCACATACCTGGTACAGTAACAAAGATTCTGCAAACTTAAAACACTTTTAATTAAATAATACTCAGAGGCACAAAGCAAACCTCAGGAATACATGGGTGAACACTTCCTTAAATAATTACTACATTCTAACATCTTCCACATGTTTACCATTTAGTGTGAAACGTTCCCATTAAACAACCAGAGATACAGTAAGAATTAAATGTTTTGTAATTTCAAATAGAACATTCTTTTCACAAAACATAACAAATGTCTAAAATAGGTTCTTAATCTAGATAGGAAAAAGGTAAGCTTTTCACTTCATACGCATATTTTATGTGTGTATATACATACAAACATATCTATGTAATGTCTCCATGTATGTATATGTGTGTGTATATCTATACACATAGATATTGCGTATGAAATATTGCTTCTATACTACTTTTCAATATGCTAAGAAAACACAAGATTTGCACCACATTTACAAAAAATTGGCTTCTACAAGAATTTTCAAAACTTGAATGCTGCTCAAACAATTGAGAAAAAAATAATTTGCATTATCAAACTGTTCTAAAAATTCTCTTCTTCAAAAACGTATTCTCCTGCTTTGTTTTGTTTTGTTTTTTTTAATTTTTTAAAAAGACACAAAATATGCATAGCTATCAACATTATGTCAAACAGCCGGAAAAAAAAATCTAGTGTTTATTGCAGCTGTAGTAATTGAAAAATAATGTTTAAAAGATGAAAATTGTAAGCCACAGAAGGCACAAGAACAATTGTACTTGTGGGGAAAAAACTGGTATTTTGAAGGATTTTTTTAATCCTTCCGCTGGTGCATTTAAGGTCTAGGCACAGACTACAACCTCAAGTTTATATGCAGAAATAAATCTGAATTAGCAGTAAATGAATGGCAACATGGGATTTCTACATGGATTTTTAAATTCTTTCCCTACGTAAACTTTTTTTGTTACAACAAAAGTAGCCTCCTGCCTTTTAGCCATTGTTTTTAAGTAAACAGTATTGAGATTGTTTGAAAGATTCTGATTTCTATTTACAATTTAGTAAGAGTTATGCCATATATTTATCTTTATATTTTTAAATGCATCGGGAGGCACAAAGGCAATATGGCTATAATGCAGTAAAATCACCATAACTGCAATGATCCAATTTTTTTTTCCAGGTCAAAAAACTGATTTTTTTCTCTCTTTAAAATGAAATTTCTACTCTTAATTCCTATGCCTCATTTACTATTGAGATTATGCTATTTATAAATAAATAAATAAATGCAACAACATCTAGTGTTGAGTACACAGTTTCACTCATTTAGATTATTAGAATCACATTGGAGCCAAATAATATAATAAAATAATAATAATATAATATAATATAATAAAAGTAATGGTTATATCACAGATCAAGATGGTATCTAGTAATGTGTCCATGCAGTATGACTAAAGTATGGCTTTACTTTTTTATGTCCAAGGAGGCAATGCAGTGTTATATTTTGTATTTGATGGGTTGCCAGTGAAGAACTAATTGTCTTAGAACTTGAGCATTTTATGCCACTTCCTCCCATAACAATAAAAAAGAAAAAAAAAAGTGCATGAACACAATTTTCCTTCTTTCTTATTTGGAATTGATTGGATTTACATCTTTACGAAGTGTAATAGTTACCAAATCATGCACAAAATAAAAGAATGATACATGCTGTCTACTGTATGGATGCCTACAGTATTAGGTACTCACAGGGAGTTTAAGATCAAGAAGATTTGTTTTGCTTTTAATGCATAGTGAAAATGTTGGCACTTCATCCCATGCTATTGTCTGCATTGCCTATACTCCACAGATACTGCCAGTACTTGAAACTAATGACAGGGCATCGCAGGATTGTGCTGTTTAATTTGAAGTCAGCAGGTTTTTAAGGCTTTGTGCTGACAATAATTGCTTTCATACATTTCTGTCTATCAGCAGTATTTGTAAATGAAGTGAAATTGCAATGATCAGGTCAGCTCTTTAGTCACACGGGTAAACTTTCACTCTCCAAAGTCAAAATGCAATTTTAAAATAAAGTTAAAGAAATAAAATATTGATGTCCTAGATAGTCTAAATATTACTGGCTATTTTGTAACTTTCTCTAGATTTGTATCAAATTACCTAAGGGAAAAATAGAATTCAAAATAACAATAAATTCTTACTGCATCTGTGCAAAAGATGACAGAAAAAATAACAAACACATAGTGCCATAGCATCTTTAAAAAAAAACAACAACCCCAAACTACTGGACACTATACGTTTTTGAAAATGTGAAAATAAAAAGGAGAACCACTGAAGAAAGCACAAAAACTAGCAGCTAGCTTTCTTGCATTATGTTCACATATTGTGACATATCATTCAGATGAATCCAAAACTTTTGTATACTTTACACTGTACTCATATTTTGGTCAACACCATCTTCTGCTTTAGAACACAAGTGTGGCACTCTGATCAGACAGATTTGTTTTTGATGATGCACTTAACTGTAATGCAAAAATTAAATTTGGCTATCTTAATTCTGCGTAGCCAACAGTACACTACTGTAAATTTTGTGTATGGTTAACTGGATTTTTATAAAAATGTTATTTTTATACTTGCGACTAGGTAAAGATTGATTATATTTTACAGCTACAAACAAAGGGCCTTTTTGCCTCAGCAGTTTTGGGCTAAAACGCTTTCTTTTGCTATATAAAGGTAATTCAAAAAATTGCTTTTCAGGGCGAAATACTAACTATCAAATATAGGCAGCAATCTTTTTATGCCTGGAAAAAACACTGTGCAAAGAATAAATGTCAAGAGCTAAGAGCCAATTAAAATATGACCAAGACACAGCAATATAGAATGATGAAAGGTTTTGTTTTTACTTTATGGAGAGTGAAATGCTTCCGTTTTAATAAGCTGACCATATTATAAAATTAGTGTGGTTGATACAATATTGTGCATGAATTACTGGCTTCCCCCTGCAAGAATAGTATCTGTTTTGTGCAAAATTGCTTTGCCTCAATAAAAAAAAATTACCTGGCATGTTAATTACTGGGGCAGGGTGCATGTTATTCCTGTAAGGGAAAGCTTGAAGAATAGGGTTTGCCTTTTTGGGGTATCACTTTTTGGAGTGAGAACCTAAAATGGATCTTTGTAGTTTTTAAAAATAAGAAACAAAATCTACCTTATTTGTTAAAAAGCAAAGTAAAATAAAATAAAATAATGCTCTAAGCTTATGAAGTAACTTCACAGAGTTCAGACCTTTAGCAGTATAAACATAATATAAACTTCATTGTTTGTAATATTGTGCCGTGACATGAGTCTCACTCAGACAAAATGCCACTTTGCAGCAAGCAATAAATCTGACAAAGCATTTTTAAACATAATGCCCTAACTTGCTAAGACAGGCTTTTATACACTTCAAAATTCTTCTCCCTGAAAATTAACCCCATTTATTCTCCAAATGTTAAGGGTCTTGGGCAAAAGTAAACTGAAGGGTGAAGTAAAATAACTATTCCCCCTTATAACTGACCAAAAAAAAAAAGCCCCCTATAGTCTGATTTCATACACATATATATGTATATGATATACCTATATAGGAAATTAAAATAAAGACACACACAACTTGGGCATCAAAAGGGGACTGCTACTTCTCATACATTCATAAATAGTTTTTGAACTCTCTACTCATGAAGAAGCTCTTGTAGGCAGTTTGGGGATTTGAAAATCTCAGGGACCTCACTGTCCAGCTTACAGATGACCTTGTATATGGCCTTCTTCCAGGAAGGATCAACATCTTTGCCTGCGATAATGGCATTGAAAAACTCTCGTAACGTGATCTGAGCCACTTCCAGGAATCTCTCTGGAACCTGCTGATACAAGGAGACAATGGCATTAATAAAGTTTTCAGTTTCAAGTCTCTGGTTCTTCAAAGGAAACTGAACTAAGTTCTTTCTTTCAAAAAGGGGCTTACATAGCACCTGCATTTTCTAAATATGGCAGACTTCTATTCTCTTATGCAAAGCTGTTTATATATAGTACCATAGTAATAACTTTTATAACATGTGTTAGATATCTTTGCAACGTCTGACTACAGAATGTAGGTAACGAAATGTTAATGTCTGGATTTAGATAGTGAGGGACTTATAAGATATAATTAGCAGAGGAAGGGTGTGGGGGGGGGGGGCGAAACAACAGCAATTGTCTTAAAGGAGATAAATCTCGTCATGAAATTTTACCCATGTACTTATGGGTAAAGTCTCTGCATGAGAATTCACATGAAAATTATACATGCATTGAAAGGCGCATGAACCTCTGAATATCTGTGTTTAACTTTGGTAAGAACCAGTGCTGAAAGCTCTCAGAGAAATAGGATATCCATGAACGGTTGTTCATAGTTTAAAAAACAAACAAACAAGCCATCAGCTAATGGCCTGATTCTGTAGCTGCTCTGTGCATGAAACTCCCACAAGTCACCCTCCTTGGGAGCCATTCTAGTCATTCCTTTTTTTTTTCCCTTCAGAAACCTACCAATAAAAACTCAAACTCTTCAATGGGTGTGTCATGCATGAAGTTGTGAGAGAACTGGGCTCTGTCTAACCCATTTGTTTTCTGAGTGTTGGTCTAATTCCATGGTTAAGTCAAACAGCTAGCTAGCAGGGGTATGCCATTTCCAGATTCCCTGGGACCACAGATTTACAGAAAAACAATGTATTATGGAGCCACAGCTCCATAGCTATAGACACAGCAAGGCAAACACTTTCTACTAGATGTAGTGCTTGCTACTGTGAGTACTCCCATTGAGATGATGGGTCTCCTCATGGTAGGAATTAATATACACAAGTAGAAGTTCTCAGGGATGCATCTGATCCCTGCTGCGGGATGCATGTGAGCAGACAGTAGCAATCACACAGAGTCCAATTCAGCAGGGTGCCATGCAGGTGCAGAGGGCTCCACCCATGTCCATCACATTGCAAAATGGGGGTCTATGATTAACCAATATTCTAGCCTAAGTCCGATTTTTGCCTAATAACTTTAGAAAGAACCCCAGAAATACTTGGCCTGAAAATTCACATGCTTCACCTCATGTTATAAAGCATTAGACCTATCTCACTGAGATGACACACTAGCATTCTAAATTTTCTCATCAGACAGACATGTGATCAGTGGGAGCTATGTACATGCA